>NC_052150.1:52768401-53368401 GCF_902713615.1 Scyliorhinus canicula
TTTGCACAAAATCCTTTATCTGCAGATATCTAAACCCATTCCCTCCCGGCAATTCTAATTCCTCCTCCAAATTCTCTAAACACACCCCTCCCCCGTGTACCCACTTCCTGATCATGGCTATATTTGCCGCCCAGTAGTAATTACTAAAGTTCGGCAGTGCCAGCCCATCCCCCCTCGGCTTCACTCCAACAGCACTTTCTTAATTTGCGGGGTTTTACCCGCCCACACAAACCCACAGATCACCCTATTCACCCGCTTAAAAAAGGCCTTTGGTATGAAACTAGGGAGGCACTGGAAAACAAACAGGAACCTCGGTAGGACCGTCATTTTTACGGTTTGTACCCTCCCCGCCAGTGACAGCAGGAGCATGTCCCACGTTCGAAAGTTCTCCTTCATTTGCTCAACTAGCCGGGTCAAATTTAATTCATGTAACTGCTCCCATCCCAGTACCACCTGAATTCCCAAATAATGGAAACTCCCTCCCACCAATTTAAACGGCAGCTCCTCCAGTCTCCTCTCCTGCCCCCTTGCCTTGATCACAAAAATCACACTTTTACCCTATTCAATTTGTAACCCGAGAACCGGCCAAATCCCCTAAGATCCACATAATCTCCCTGTGGTGGTATGATTTGCATAGCTGTCTGCCATCGGTGCAGAACACCGGCTTACCATTGGCCCTGGTCGGTCATGTGCCTCTCGACCGATTGGTTGAGACCAGTCACGTGACGGCTCTCCGATTGGTCGAGAGGCTGAGTTAACCACGCCTCCATACTGAGGTATAAATAGTCAGAACGCCCGGCGGTCATCCATTTATTGTAGTCGACCGCAGGGCTAAGTTCTAGCTTATTAAAGCCTAACTTTGTATAGCAACACGTCTCTCGTGCAATTGATGGCTCATCAATTTAATAAGCTAAATTTTTGAAGATGGAGTTCTGGATCAAGCCCGAATGCCTCCGCATCAGCCCGCAAACGCAGAACTCTGCATCCCCCCTAACGGGTCAGAAATGTATAGGAGTAGGTCATCTGCATACAATGAGACCCTGGCCGGAATTCTCCGCCACCCGGGAATCGGTGTAGGCGGGAATCATGCCGCGCCGATCGGCGGGCCCCCCGCGGCGATTCTCTGGCCCGCGATGGGCCGAAGTCTCGCCGCTGTCAGGCCTCTCCCGCCGACGTGGTTTAAACCACTTCTGTGCCGGCGGGAGCAGGCCCCGGGGTCCTGGGGGGTGGGGGGGGTGTGCGGGGCGATCGGACCCTGGGGAGTGCCCCAACGGTGGTCTGACCCGTGATCGGGGCCCACCGATCGGCGGGCGGGTCAGTTGCGTGGGGGCACTCTTTTTCTTCTGCCGCCGCCACGGCCTTCACCATGGCGGAGGCGGAAGAGACCCCCTCCACCGCGCATACGCCGGTGGTGATGTCAGCGGCCGCTGATGCTCCGGCGCATGCACGGACTCACGCCGACCGGCAAAGACCTTTCGGCCAGCCCCGACGCCGGGCAGCGTGGCGCCAAAGGCCGTTGGCGCATGTTTTGGCGGAGCGGGAGCCACTCTGGCGCGGGCCAAGCCCATTCTCCACACCTTTGGGGAGGCGCGACGCCGGAGTGGCTCCCACTCCGCTACGCTGGGACCCTCCGCCCCGCTGGGCGGGTAGGGGAGAATTTCACACCCTGTGTTCCCCCCCCCCCCTCCCCCTCCCCCCCGGACTAGCCCCTTCCAGTCCTTTGAAGCTCTCAGCGCCATTGCCAATGGCTCTATGGCCAAGGAAACAACAATGGGGAGAGAGGACATCTTTGCCTTGCCCCTCGGTGCAATTTAAAGTAGTCCGAACTCAGCCAATTCATCCACACACTCACCTTGTCGGGGTGGACAAAGGTCCCTGTGCTCCCAGAGTTGAAAAGGCAGGGGGTCTTGTGCACGTTGACCCTGACAACCATCATGGAGTTCTTCAGCTGTTTTGGCTGCGACTGGTCGAGGGTGACTGCGCCCACCTGCGGGTAGTCTGTGTGGTCGATGGAGTCACAAGATGGCGGCCCCCATGAGTCGCACGTGTCGGGCTGGGGCGAATATGGCGACCAAGATGGCCGCCTCCATCGGTTGCATGTGTCGGTCGGTCGGTCGATATTCGTCCAGTGATTCTCCGGCACGTTGACGGCGAGTAGTGAGAAGGTGTCTGATGGACACCTCATTTACGGTCTTCACAAAATGCGCCTTCAGAGTTGCAACCGCCGCCTCATAAATGGCCGCTTTGTCGATCATTACCGAGATTCGATGGCTCACCCGGGTGTGGGGGAGTCACAGCTTGAGAGTCTCTGTGGGAGGTGTTGAGGAGGAGTCGAGGTAGGCCTCGAAGCATCGGAGCCAATATTCGAATATTTCTTTGGCTTCGGATGCACGGGCGTCGAGTTCGAGCCTGTCCGGCTTCAGAGCGGCTTCCGTAGTGCTGTCGATGACTAATAAATTGATATACCTTCAATTCACAGTGAGGCAGAGAGAGCAAGTGAACAGTAGGCTTTATTAGTCATGAACTTGCCTAGCCAGAGTCAGTAGTACAGAATGGATGCAGCCTACAAAAGGCCGGCTTATATATGCCCTGGTGTGGGTGGAGCCAGAGACGGAGCCATACGAGGGTTACAGTACAGTACCTGGAAGCAGTTCATATCACCACTTCCAGGTCATAGGTCACAGGTTACAGTATCATGCATGCATTATGGTGAATACATTCACCACACTTGCAGATGAGGAATCAGTGAGTTGCAATCCTCAGGGAAATCTTCCAAGGAAAATGAGGTCCTGGAATGCAGAAAGGCAGGCTTGAAAGACTTCTGAAATCCAAAGAAACTCTGGGACAATTCTGTACTCACACCGCGGCAAACTCATAACAACAAAGTGCTGCTGCTCCAGGGGTCTTTTATTCCGCACTTGGATGTGGAAATGAAACCATAGCTTCCACTTAGCCTGTGAGACGAGCTGAAAATCGCATGGGCATTGCAAAGTCACTGCCTATCACCTTGTTAATGGCTTTAATTGGCCCTTTAATAGTCGGTGGGGGCACATCCGATCGCTCGCAAGCCCACCTCGAAATTCTGCGCTTGTACGATGACGTCGGGAAGCACACCCAACATAATTTTCTTTTTATATATAAATTTAGAGTACCCAATTCAATTTTTTCGATTAAGGGGCAATTTAGCCTTGTCAATCCACCTAGCCTGCATATCTTTGGGTTGTGGAGGCGAAACCCACGCAAGCACAGGGAGATGTGCAAACCCCACATGGACAGTGACCCAGAGCCGGGATCGAACCTGGGACAACAGCGCCGTTAGGCAGCAGTGCTAACCTACTGTGCCACCGTGCTGCCCTCACCCAACATCATTTGATGCCATTTTATGTTGGGTCATGTTGAGCACGCGTCAACCTTCGAACGTAGAATTCTGGCCAATGAGCAGTAATATACTGCTGTGAGGTGGCCTTTTTGGGGGGAGACATTCGAAAACAAAATTGCACAATGATCTACATGTGCAAAAAGTAAAAGTTGTTATTGGTGAACGATCGTCGGTTTTCAAGTGACACTGATTATACAACAAAAACATTTTGAACACAGTGTTTCAAATGTTAAGATGCAATAATATTCCAGAAAACATTTTATAATTAGACGGGCAGCCCTTCAGAATACTAATATTTCTCATGCCGACTAAGCATTGGTATTTAATAGTCATTAACTGTCACTGGAGGACAGCAGATTGTGATTTATTACATCATGACATCACCCTTGTTAATAACAGTGGAAAATACGGAAACTGTGCCAATAAATGGAGCTGTCAAAAGTTTCATAGTAGCCAAAGTTTCAAGACTACAAAGATAGTGTTGACCCTCAGACCCAGAGCTATGGAGCTCATCATGACCCTATTTATTGTCAATTTGTGACTGTGTTGGATGCCACTAGATATTCAGAAATCTCTTCAAAAAGGATACCTTGCTTTGATGCTGTCTGGAGGTTGCTTCCTAGTAAGGTCATAGAATCATAGAATTTACAGTGCAGAAGGAGGTGATTCGGCCCATCGAGTCTGCACCGGCTCTTGGAAAGAGCACCCTACTTAAGCCCATGCCTCCACCCTATCCCGGTAACCCAGTAACCCCACCTAACCTTTTTTGAACACTAAGGGCAATTTACCATGGCCAATCCACCTAACCTGCACATCTTTGGACTGTGGGAGGAAACCGGAGCACCCGGAAGAAACCCACGCAGACACGGGGAGAACATGCAGACTCCGCACAGACAGTGACCCAAGCCGGGAATCGAACCTGGGACCCTGGAGCTGTGAAGCAACTGTACTAGCCACTGTACTACCACGCTGCCCTAATTACGTCTTTTTCTTGTCTAATAGCTGACCAGAAATGGTTAAAGGCCACGTCCTTCTCGATAGTTTATAGCCTAACCCAGGCTCAGGGGAACATTTTGTAAAGCTCCTGTTGTCACAAGCCAAGCTAGTTTCACCTTGTACCAATAGCATTTGCCTGTCCCTTGGAAACACAGAAATGTTTCATTGCTCATTCTGTTTCTAATGTAAAGGTGGATTCCTTTTCGGCCTTCTGACACTACCCAGTTTGATGGACACAGTGCTTTGAAGATGAGCAATTCCATTTTACATTTTGCGTTGAGTGAAACTTCAGGTTTTGGAATTGAAAACAAGTCTAAACATTTTTTTGCTAGTACAGGCTTGATGGGCCAAAGGACCTCTTCTGTACTGTATGATTCTATGATTCTATTTCCATCTCCTTGGAGTATGAAATAGAGAACAAAAACCCATTCCGCACATTGGGGAGTGTGACTAATTTGGTCTTCACATTCTGATTATGTATCAAGTTGAGGTACCTTTATTTCCCACACTTTGTTCCTACAGGTGTGTCACAGGTTTCCATAAGGCATCTTCTTGAGGTGTTGCAACTGATGCACAATCTGGCAGCCAATCAGAAAAAAAAACTGCAGCAAGGTCCTAAACAACCCTTCAGTCTCTTTCCCAAGTAGAGCAACATTGTAAAAAGAAAATGCCAAGTCCATCAGCGCTGCTGCCGTACAGTTTACAAATTGGAGCAGTAATGGACTGAGTTAATCATTGACATGCACTTTACTGATCAGTCCTTTCAGATTATTGGGAATGGAATGAGGGAGCAGATAAATTATCCTCCACAAGTTGGAGCGACAACCGCTACTAAACAGCAGATACGGCAGCTATGGGGAGCATCCATGCAAGCGAGTAACAAACTGCTTGGAGGATGTACAGAAAAGGCTAAGAGGAAGCACGAGGAAAGGATGGCAGGCTGCGCTAAAACAAATAGTAAAATGTTCTTCAAACATATTAATAGTAAAACATTAGTGAAGGACAGAGTGTGGCCCATAAGGGAAAAGCAGGCCCAGCTGCTCACTGATGCAGAGATTATGGCAGGGGTACTAAATGAGTACTTTGCTTCTGTCTTTATGAAACTAGAAGATGGTGACAACGGCCCAGTTGAAAATGTGGGTGTTAAGCAACTGAACAGTATAGATAAAGAAGAGGAGCTAAAAGGGCTGGCAGCACTCCAGGTAATGAAGTTGCCAGACCTGGATGGGGTGCATCCTAGATTGCTGAAAGAGTTAAGGGAGCAAATTGCGGAACCGTTGACAGAAAAGTTTCAAGCCTCTCTGACCACAGGGTTAGTCCCAGCGGGCTGGAGGATTGTAAACATGACGCCGTTGTTAAAGAAAGGGGCAAAGGATAATGCAGGAAACTATAGACCTGTCAGCTTGACATCAACAGTGGGAAATCTGATGCAGGCCACAATATTGGATAAGATAAATATATACTTAGAGAAAAATAAGTTAATACTAGACAGTCAACATAGCTTTGCCAAGGGTAGGTCATGTCTGACAAATTTAATTGAGTTCTTTGACGAGGTAGTAGTAGTAGATGAGGGTAGTGTTGTGAATGTAGTCTATTTGGACTTTCAGAAGGCATTTGATATTGTGCCACATGGGAGGTTGGTTAGCAAATTAGAAATGTTCTAGATTAATGGGTAGCATGGATAAGAAGTTGGTTAAGAGATAGGAAACAGAGGGTAGGTACAGATGGGCATTTCTCAGACTGGAGATGAGTTGAAAGTGATGTTCCCGGGCTCAATGTTGGGACCCTTGTTTTTTCTAATTTATATAAATGATTTAGAGATGGGTGTTAAGGGCAAAATCTCTAAATTTGCAGACGATACTAAGCTGGGGAGAATAGTGAATTGTGAGGATGACGCTGAGCGATCTCAGAGGGACATTGACAAGTTGGCCAAATGAGCAGATACCTGGCAGATGAATTTCAATGCAGAGAAATGTGAGGTAATGCATTTTGACAGAAGAAACATGGGGAGACAATACAGGCACAATCTTGAGGGGGGTACAGGAGCAGAAGGACTGTGGGGTTCAAGTGCATAATTCTCTGAAGGTGGTCAGACACGTTGAAACAGTTGTTAACATAGATAGAACAGTACAGCACAGAACAGGCCCTTCAGCCCTCAATGTTGTGCCGAGCCATGATCACCCTACTCAAACCCACATATCCACCCTATACCCGTAACCCAACAACCCCCCCCTTAACCTTACTTTTATTAGGACACTACGGGCAATTTAGCATGGCCAATCCACCTAACCTGCACATCTTTGGACTGTGGGAGGAAACCGGAGCACCCGGAGGAAACCCACGCACACACGGGGAGGACGTGCAGACTCCACACAGACAGTGACCCAGCCGGGAATTGAACCTGGGACCCTGGAGCTGTGAAGCATTTATGCTAACCACCATGCTACCCTGCTGCCCGAGAGAAGGCTTATAGGATTCTTCTTGGGTTTATAAATAAAGGCATAGAGTATAAAAGCAAGGAAGTGATGCTACATCTCTACAAATCATTGGTCAGACCACACTTGGAATATTGTGTTATGTTTTTGGCACCTTATAAAGTCTCCCGGTTTTCGCTGGCCATGCTGCGCCGCGGCGAGATGCTTTTCCGGCGCAGCGTGGCCGGGAGCTCGCGCCCAAAATTTGCCATTAGGGGTCCAGAGGAGGGGTTCTTCTCAAGGTGGAGGTTGTTCATCGCCTTCTTCAAGGAGTGGTAGATGTAAGTGGCGGGGAGTGTTTTGTTATGGGCTATCTTTGTTTTACATTATAATTATAAATTGGGGCATGCTGGTGTTCAAGGGTGTTTGTATTGTGGCAAGTGTATAAGGCTGAATGTTTTCTTTGTGTAGTATATAAATTGAAATGCCTTGAATAAAAGTATTTTTTAAACAGTCCTCATGAGAGTGCAGAGGAGATTTACTAGAATGATACCACGAATGGGGAATTTTAGGTAGATGAAAAGATTAGAGAAACTGGGCTTGTTCCCCTTATTTAAGGAAGAATGTTAAAGCCGGAGAGAGGTGGATCCTGTTAGTGTGGCGGGCTGTGGACCCACCCAAGGCATGGGGAGGGGGGGGGAGTGACCTGGCGGAATTCCTGCATTTGGAAAGATAATGGCCACGATCTTCCCAAGAGGGAAAAAGTTCCCGAGCGAGGACATTTAGCCGAGTTTTTACCGGCACTCTCAGTGCTGAGAAACACATGGCTATTTAAAGTGACTCACTTTGAAAAAGGGGCCTACAGGTGGGACATGCGGCCAAGGCCGCACATAGCCCCGTATTTTCCAATGGGGGGCTCTGCTTGCCAGAACTCCCCATTGTAGTGAGAGATCGGGACACCATTTAAAAATGGCGTCCCGATCTCCAAGGCTCACAAAAAAATCCCCAACCTGCCCCCAGCCCAAACGCAACATGAGAGGTTGCCACAATATAAACACCCTGCCATTCCCTTGAACACCAGCATGCCCCATCTTATAATTATAATGTAAAACAAGCATAGCCCCCAGCTATCCCCCAAAGATACTTGGCAGTGCCAACCTGGCACCCTGGTAGTGCACCTGCCAGTGCCACTTGGGCACCTTGACAGTGCAAAGGTGGCACTGCCAGTGTGGCAGGCTGGCAGTGCCAAGGTACCCAGGTGGCACCAGCAGTGCCAGGGCACCACCCTGCCCAAAGGGCATGCAGCTCAGTGCTTCTAATCCCCTTGGAGACCCCCAAGTGTGCCATTCCGTCTGCTCTCGGTTTGTGGAGACCAATGTCAAACCATGCTCACTGGAGGTCCCCAAGGTGAAGGGATTTAATCCCAAAGCTTCAGGTACCTTGGGAATCTGCACATTAGAGTAAGGCTGACTGCATCGCTCTAATATGCAGATTTGCCAAAAACTGATCCTAACCATTGTGGGCAGGATTACCCTTGCAACATCTCGTGGGAACGCGTTGAATTTCGAGAGGCATTGCAAGCCGGGTAGAACCTGAGAGCGGCGTCTCCTGGCTTTCACCGGCCATGCTGCGCCGAAGCGAGATGCTTTTCCGGCGCAGCGTGGCCGGGAGCTCGCACCCAAAATTTGCCATTAGGGGACCAGAGGAGGGGTTCTTCTCAAGGTGGAGGTTGTTCATCGCCTTCTTCAAGGAGTGGTAGATGTAAGTGGCGGGGAGTGTTTTGTTATGGGCTATCTTTGTTTTACATTATAATTATAAATTGGGGCATGCTGGTGTTCAAGGGTGTTTGTATTGTGGCAAGTGTATAAGGCTGAATGTTTTCTTTGTGTAGTATATAAATTGAAATGTCTTGAATAAAAGTATTTTTTAAACAGTCCTCATGAGAGTGCAGAGGAGATTTACTAGGAATGATACCAGGGGCTGGTTTAGCACAGCGGGCTAAGACAGCTGGCTTGCAATGCAGAACAAGAGTGGGAATCCAGAGTGGGATTATAGATATGCCGCAGATATACCGCTTTGGATACTGTTGAGGAAGATGGCTCACCAGGGGAAGGCAGCAGCAGCAAAGTTCATGGCACCGTGGCTGGCTCTGCTGCGCAGCAGGGCAGGAAGAAAAATGGCAGGGCTATAGTGATAGGGGACTCAATCGTAAGGGGAATAGACAGGCGGTTCTGCGGACGCAATCGAGACTCCAGGATGGTATGTTGCCTCCCTGGTGCAAGGGTCAAGGATGTCTCGGAGTGGCTGCAGGACATTCTGGGGGGGGGGGGGGGGGGGGGGGGGGTGGTGAACAGCCAGCTGTCATGGTGCACATAGGCACCAACGGTATAGGTAGAAAACGGGATGAGGTCCTACAAGCTGAATTCAGGGAGTTAGGAGTTAAACTAAAAAGTAGGACCTCAAAGGTAGTAATCTCAGGATTGCTACCAGTGCCACGAGCTAGTCAGAGTAGGAATGTCAGGATAGATAGGATGAATGTGTGGCTCGAGAGATGGTGCAAGAGGGAGGGATTCAAATTCCTGGGGCATTGGAACCGATTCTGGGGGAGGTGGGACCAGTACAAACCGGACGGTCTGCACCTGGTCAGGACTGGAACCGATGTCCTAGAGGGGGTTTTGCTAGAGCTGCTGGGGAGGGTTTAAACTAATGTGGCAGGGGGACCTCCAGTGAGCATGGTTTGACATTGGTCTCCACAAAAAAGGAATAAAACTGAAGATGTTAAGATTCAAAACAGAGGTAAAAAAAACAACAGGTACTTCACCTGAATGCTCATAGTACTCGGAATAAAGTAAATGAGTTGATGGCGCAAATCATCGTCAATGACTATGATTTAGTGGCCATTACTGAAACATGGTTAAAGGATGGTCACGACTGGGAGTTAAATATCCGAGGGTATCAAACTATTCGGAAGGATAGAGTGGATGGTAAGGGAGGTGGTGTCGCTCTGTTATTTAAGGATGACATCCGGGCAATAGTAAGGGATGACATCGGTGCTATGGAGGATAAGGTTGAATCCATTTGGGTGGAAATCAGGAATAGTAAGGCGAAAAAGTCGCTGATAGGAGTAGTCTATAGGCCACCAAATGGTAATGTTATGGTGGGGCAGGCAATAAACAAAGAAATAATTTATGCATGTAGAAATGGTACAGCAGTTATCATGGGGGATTTTAATCTACATGTCGATTGGTTTAATCAGGTCGGTCAAGGCAGCCTTGAGGAGGAGTTTATAGAATGTATCCGCGATAGTTTCCTAGAACAGTATGTAATGGAACCTACGAGAGAACAAGCGGTCCTAGATATTGTCCTGTGTAATGAGACAGGATTGATTCATGATCTCATAGTTAGGGATCCTCTTGGAAGGAGCGATCACAATATGGTGGAATTTAAAATACAGATGGAGGGTGAGAAGGTAAAATCAAATACTAGTGTTTTGTGCTTAAACAAAGGAGATTACAATGGGATGAGAGAAGAACTAGCTAAGGTAGACTGGGAGCAAAGACTTTATGGTGGAACAGTTGAGGAACAGTGGAGAACCTTCCAAGCAATTTTTCACAGTGCTCAGCAACGGTTTATACCAACAAAAAGGAAGGACGGTAGAAAGGGAGAAAATTGACCGTGGATATCTAAGGAAATAAGGGAGAGTATCAAATTGAAGGAAAAAGCATACAAAGTGGCAAAGATTAGTGGGAGACTAGACGACTGGGAAATCTTTAGGGGGCAACAGAAAGCTACTAAAAAAAAGCTATAAAGAAGAGTAAGATAGATTATGAGAGTAAACTTGCTCAGAATATAAAAACAGACAGTAAAAGTTTCTACAAATATATAAAACAAAAAAGGGTGGCTAAGGTAAATATTGGTTCTTTAGAGGATGAGAAGGGAGTTTTAATAATGGGAGATGAGGAAATGGCTGAGGAACTGAACAGGGTTTTTGGGTCAGTCTTCACAGTGGAAGACACAAATAACATGCCAGTGACTGACAGAAATGAAGCTATGACAGGTGAGGACCTTGAGAGGATTGTTATAAGAACATAAGAACATAAGAACTAGGAGCAGGAGTAGGCCATCTGGCCCCTCGAGCCTGCTCCGCCATTCAATTAGATCATGGCTGATCTTTTGTGGACTCAGCTCCACTTTCCGGCCCGAACACCATAACCCTTAATCCCTTTATTCTTCAAAAAACTATCTATCTTTACCTTAAAAACATGTAATGAAGGAGCCTCAACTGCTTCACTGGGCAAGGAATTCCATAGATTCACAACCCTTTGGGTGAAGAAGTTCCTCCTAAACTCAGTCCTAAATCTACTTTCCCTTATTTTGAGGCTATGTCCCCTAGTTCTGCTGTCACCCGCCAGTGGAAACAACCTGCCCGCATCTATCCTATCTATTCCCTTCATAATTTTAAATGTTTCTATAAGATCCCCCCTCATCCTTCTAAATTCCAACGAGTACAGTCCCAGTCTACTCAACCTCTCCCTCATAATCCAACCCCTTCAGCTCTGGGATTAACCTAGTGAATCTTCTCTGCACACCCTCCTGCGCCAGTACGTCCTTTCTCAAGTAAGGAGACCAAAAATGAACACAATACTCCAGGTGTGGCCGCACTAACACCTTATACAATTGCAACATAACCTCCCTAGTCTTAAACTCCATCCCTCTAGCAATGAAGGACAAAATTCCATTTGCCTTCTTAATCACCTGTTGCACTTGTAAACCAACCTTCTGTGACTCATGCACTAGTACACCCAAGTCTCTCTGAACAGCGGCATGCTTTAATATTTATCGTTTAAATAATAATCCCGTTTGCTGTTATTCCTACCAAAATGGATAACCTCACATTTGTCAACATTGTATTCCATATCACTAAGGGGGTAATGATGGGCAAGCTAATGGGGCTAAAGATGGACAAGTGTCCTGGCCCTGATGGAATGCATCCCAGAGTGCTAAAAGAGATGGCTAGGGAAATTGCAAATGCACTAGTGATAATTTACCAAATTTCACTGGACTCTGGGGTGGTCCCGGTGGATTGGAAATTAGCAAACATGACACTACTGTTTAAAAAAGGAGGTAGGCAGAGAGCGGGTAATTTTAGGCCAGTGAGCTTAACTTCGGTAGTAGGGAAGATGCTAGAATCTATCATCAAGGAAGAAATAGCGAGGCATCTGGATAGAAATTGTCCCATTGGGCAGACGCAGCATGACTTCATAAAGGGCAGGTCGTGCTTAACTAATTTAGTGGAATTTTTTGAGGACATTACCAGTGCAGTAGATAACGGGGAGCCAATGGATGTGGTATATCTAGATTTCCAGAAAGCCTTTAACAAGGTGCCACACAACAGGTTGCTGCATAAGATAAAGATGCATGGCATTAAGGGTAAAGTAGTAGCATGGATAGAGGATTGGTTAATTAATAGAAAGCAAAGAGTGGGGATTAATGGGTGTTTCTCTGGTTGGCAATCAGTAGCTAGTGGTGTCCCTCAGGGATCCGTGTTGGGCCCACAATTGTTCACAATTTACATAGATGATTTGCAGTTGGGGACCAAGGGCAATGTATCCAAATTTGCAGATGACACTAAGATGAGTAGTAAAGCGAAAAGTAAAGGTAAATGGAGCTCAGTGTTGAAAATCTTTGAAACCATTGAAAGATGCGTGAAAAAGACAGAACACATTCTTAGAAACTGAGAAAAGGATTTCAGTAACTACCTTCATGCGTAGATAGTCTGACAAAATTAAAATGCCGAACCTGCTTATCCATTTTCAGTTAGCGAGTTTCATTTTTTTCTGCTCGGTGAGCCTTTGCTTCTCTTGTAAAGTTGTCTCGAAAAATGCATACTGTTTATCTGCACAAGGCAACCTTCAGAGGGTGCAGCTGTGCTGGGACTGGTATCTGTACACCACACGAGTATTTTCTTACCCATTACAAGCGTGCCCGTATGGACCTCATGAGCAGCTCGGCAGTGCCAGAATTTGTGCAGGTGACACTGATTGTGGGTTGTGCAATGATTCTCACTTTCTCTGGAATGTCGATTTTCACTTTCAGCAAATCCAAATTAGCACCTGGTGTTCAAAAACATAGCTTGTACTGTCACCGCGACAGTAACGTGTAGAACAACACCCAGCTGTGCGCCTTGCAGTTAGTGTTTTTTAAAGCCTGCATCCCACTGTGCAGGACAGTCACGCACACCATGGCACCCTGTGTCCTTACATATGTTCAAAGCAGACGTCAGGTCAAATACGCACGTTAAAACGGCACTGGCGAGATTCACTGGCTTAGTTGATGATTACGGGTTAGAAAGGAACAGGTTATAGATGAAAAGGAGGTAACTGTTGCTGTGTGGCAGCACGACATAGTCATCAGCCTTGCTGAATCTCTCTAATTCTGGCATCCTGAAAAATCACCACTTAAATGGAGGATAAACGCAAATGGAAATCCGAAACAAAAACAGAGAATGCTGGAAAAATCTCAGCGGGCCTGGCAACATTTGTTGACTGAGAAAAAGTTAGCATTTTGAATCCACATGAATCTTCTTGAGACGGAGGAACCTTCATGACGTTGATTTTGAAACTTAGAGGGGAAACTTTAATTGCTCCTGTGTTTCAGGTGGGCAATTCACAATTAGCCCAGTCCCAGTTCAGTTGAGACAGGCAGTTCATAAACTTTGTGCTGTCTGTTCATTTGAATGGCGGCACAGTGGCACTGTGGTTAGCACATCTGCCTCACAGCGCTAGGGACCCGGATTCAATTCTGGCCTTGGGTGATTGTCTGTGTGGTGTTTGTACATTCTCCCCGTGCCTGCGTGGGTTTCCTCTGGGCGCTCCGGTTTCCTCCCACAGTCCAGTGCTGTGCGGATTAGGTGGATTGGCCATGATAAATTGCACCTTAGTGTCCAAAGATGTGCAGGTTAGGTGGGGTTATGGGGTTACAGGGATCGGGCAGGGGAGTGGGCCTAGGTAGGGTGCTCTTTCAGGGAGTCAGAGCTTTGATGGGCCAAATGGCCTCATTCTGCACTGTAGAATTTGTAGCCAAATGCGCTGCTCACTGTACGTGCTGTCAAAAGGGATCAAGCAGCACAGCTTTCAGCCAATCTACATGCCTTAAAGTCAGCCTGCCCCTATTAAATTGGAGCTACACTCACTATCCATACACACTGCTGAGTGTCTGTACAGGTCGTGGCTATAAGCAGAAGCACACCAAATGAAGCAACAGAGCAGAGACAGGACTCCCAGGTTTTCCAAAGCAGTGCCGGAGGCAAAGAGAAGCAATGCAGGCACAACCTGAGAAGGGTAAGGGAGCAGGTGGACAGAGAGGTCAATTCACATCCAGCATCGCCCAGAACACTCAGAACAATGGTATGTTCCTGTCTTAAACTTCTGAAGCACCTATTAACTGGTCCTTGGGCATTTCTGGGATTCATTTAGCAATTATTGTTCAAATTCTGTCTTCTGCTGTAATAGCCACACATGCTAAGTGTGCTTTATTCTGCCTGTTCATAATTCTTACATTGTATTGATGCCTGTATCCGGGATCTGGCCATCACTGAGTTTTCTATCCTTTGCTTCTCCATGGAATGTCTCACTGTTTCCCCAGTAATTGTTTTAATGCAGCAGACATCTGACCCAATAGCATCTGACTCTTGGAGAACTGAGCACCAGGTGGAACCCGTTCCCTTGTCCACATGTGACGTATTTACAAACTAAATATTTAAAGGCTAGTACCAATTCAGCATTTCCAAATTCAATTTCATCAGTCATTTAGTCTATTAAGTTTCATGATATAATCTTCAATGGAATCATCGTTTATTTTCCAGAAATCTCTCAAGTCTGACCATAGACATTTAATAAATGGGGTGGGATTGTCCGTAGCCCAACACCAAAATCGGGTTCAGCGATCGGGCGGAGAATGGATTTTCCCGCCAAAATCGGGACTGGGACCGTGCGACGTTTCAACGGCGTTGGTGTGTCATCGGCCGGCCCACCCGCACTGCTCCACCCCTGATGGGCCAAGTTCCTTACTGCGCAGGACATGTGTGCGCCCAGTGTTTGGGAACGCGGAGTTCGGCTGCGGACTGTGTCCAGCGCCGCCACACTCAGCTGTGATCTGTGCCGCTGGCCGGGGGGGGGGGGGCTTCTGCGAGGGCTGGGGGGACTGGTGGGGGGGTGGCAGGAGTAAGATTGGGGTCGTGCATGGTGGGTTGGGTTTGCGCACGGCTAGCGCCATGCAATTTCCGACGTGGGAGACGGAGGTTTCAGTCGGCGCCGGTGCTCGTGCCGGAATCAGTGAGGGTTTCACACCAGGTTTACGGTTGTAAAAGGCCACACAATGTCTGCTGGCGCTGGCACTTAGCTGCTGAAATGGAGAATCCAACCCATTATCTTTCTTGTATATTTCATCCAAGAACACGAATAGAAGATCCAAACCTTCATCACTATCATGACTGATAACAAAATATTGTATTTCTGATAGGATTCAATTGGCAGGACCTAACCTGTGTCCATATATAACTTCATTCTTCCACTAGTCATACTGTTCAGATTCTGAGAACATTGGGGGATAGACATACCACAACAATGTAAACATGCTTTTGGTCATTTTCCACGGTTATGTCTCTTCTCCTTTCAGGTATCATGTCCTAAGAGGGTGTTTGCGACCATGGTCTTCCATTGGATTGGCTACGATTGTGCGTGCCAACTTCCTACAGTGGTTTGCCATTGTCTTCTGCAGTCTGCCTGACCAGGAAACACTCCCGCTCTTCCTGCCTGACATCAGGAGGATTGGCAGGATTTACAGACTGATAATGAACCTGTTTGGCCACATTATGAGCCCACTTTCCATGGGCATCACGTCCTCAAGTGGGATTTGAACCTGGAGCTTCTGCCCCAGTGATAGGGATGCTACCCACTGTGCCACAAGATCTCCTTCACCTCCTGTTAGGCATTCTGATCCTGAGTTTATGAAAGGATTATGGGGGTGTCTACTCTCCTCGGGTAATAGTATTGGAGGAGTATGCACCTTATTGCTAGCCTGAGAAAGTGGTCTGGTGTAGAATCCCTGTGGAGAAGCAGAATTTGGAACACAGCTTTAAAAGAATATTGAGCAGATCTTTTTTTAATATAAATTTAGAGTGCCCAATTCATTTTTTCCAATTAAGGGGCACTTTAGTGTGGCCAATCCTCCTAGCCTGCACACCTTTGGGTTGTGGTGGTGAAACCCACGCAAACACGTGGAGAATGTGCAAACTCCATACGGACAGTGCCACAGGGCCGGGATCAAACCTGGGACCTCGGCGCGGCGACGCAGCAGTGCTAACCACTGCGCCACCATGCTGCCTGTTGAACGGATCTTCAACAAAAGAATGCATAGTACGGTAAGAGCTCTGTTTGGTAAAATTCACCTGAGGAAGGAGCCGTGCTCCGAAAGCTAGTGAATCGAAACCAACCCGTTGGACTTTAACCCGTTGTTCTTACTGTGCCCACCCCAGTCCAACGTCGGCATTTCCACATCATGGTAAAATCTAGGTTGCAGCTAAAGGGTGGGATTGTCCACGCAATCTGCCGTGGGGGAGGTAGCCCGCCATTGGTCAACGGTGGATCTTCTGGTCCCCCCATTATCAATGGTGTTTCTCATTGAATGCATCGGTTGCCGCCGGGGAACCCACGGACGGGCTACGATGTCAGCGGGACCAGAAGATAGAACATAGAACATAGAACAGTACAGCACAGAACAGGCCATTTGGCCCTCGATGTTGTGCCGAGCAATGATCACCCTTCTCAAGTCAACGTATCCACCCTATACCCGTAACCCAACAACCCCCCCCCCATTAACCTTATTTTTTAGGACACTACGGGCAATTTATTATGGCCAATCCACCTAACCCGCACATCTTTGGACTGTGGGAGGAAACCGGAGCACCCGGAGGAAACCCACGCACACACGGGGAGGACGTGCAGACTCCGCACAGACAGTGACCCAGCCGGGAATCGAACCTGGGACCCTGGAGCTGTGAAGCATTTACGCTAACCACCATGCTACCGTGCTGCCCAAAAGATGCCGATGGCATGAACGGTCGGAAAGCTCCGGCCATAGTTTCGGAACGGGACACAGGAAAATTTCTACATTTGTGAATAACAGCAATTTGGGGGAAATAATCAATACTGAAGAGGACTGCAACAAATTACAGGAGGCCAGTAATAAATGTATAGAACGGGCAAATAAGTGGCAGGAAGCTCAACACAGATAAATGTAAACGTGAGGTAGTATATTTTGATTGGAAGAATAGAGAGGTCACTTATTACTTGGAAGGCGTAAGCGAGGGTGGGATAGAGGAACATAGAGGGCGGGATTCTCTCAGCCAGTGCTGGTTTGGAGAATCCCCATTCCCAATGGTTTTTGGCATGGCGCCGGTCCGACGCCGTTTCGTGATTCTCCCAACAAGCCAAAACGGCGCGGTCATGATCAGCGCCGAGCGGCCCAGAGAATTGCCGGAGGGAGTCCGTTTAGCGATTCTCTGGGGCCCCGACGATTCTGCGGCGCGGATGGGCCGTAGTCCCGACCACATGACCCCCAGGTCACGCCGACACCGTTCTAACCTGCTTTTATAAAATCGTGAGCCAGTCGTGCTGGTTCACGATCTGGAAGCAGGAGGCAAGGGGGTCGGCGTGGGGGGACCTCCGGGTGGTGGGACAGACACCGGCATGGCTGGGGAGTGATGGGGGCAGAGCCTCCAGGTGCGGAGGGGTGGCGTGGGGAGGAAGCCTGCCAGCTGGGAACGGCCCGCCATGGTAGGGCGGTGCCTAAGCCCCAGCCGCCATTAGGGCGGCCAGGCTCATGAGCACCGATCCTGTGCGCTGGCTGAGCATGAGCCCCGGCTATGCGGATGGATGCCGGACCCCCCCCCCCCCCCGGGTAGGTGGAGGGCCGCACCCATGGTATACCCCAGTGAGGGTACTGCCATCCATTGGTGGCGCTATCATGAGGGACGGGCTACAGGAGTCGGGGCACAGAGGGTGCAGACAGGGGTGGGTGTGCATGCATGTGTGTGCCACAAGCGTGGCGCAACTGGCCAACCAGGACGATCATGAAGCCCATGGAATATGGTTGTGAGAGGGGTCATGCGCCATGGTTAAACCTGTTGTCTAGCCCCCACCCCCTGCAGATCATAATGTTTGGGCACCAGCCAGCGATGTTGGCCGCTGCCCTGCATGCAGCCCTGTGGCAGCGTCGGCGCAGGCGGCTCAGAGGGGTGGTGGCAGCGGCGGCTGCAGCATAGGGATGGGCTGCAGGGGGCTAGGTGGCACCTGCTCAGGTTGCAGGGCCTTCCAGCCCACAGGCACAGGAGGAGGACAATGACTGGCTGAGGCACATGCTGAGGAAACCGATGTGGATGGGGGAAGGAGGAGGAGGGGGAGGAACAGGAGGAGGAATAGGAGGAGGTGGAGGAGGAGGTGCCACGGCGCCAGAGGAGCCCGATGAGCCTCGTGTCTACCGGCGCCGCATGTCCTTCGAGGACCTGCCGGACAGGGCAGGAGGAGGAGTCTCCGGATGAGCCGCGAGACCGTCGCCCATATCTGCCACCTGATGGCACACCTGGCATTGCGTGGAACAGGGGTAGGACATGCTATCCCGGTGGCCGTCAAGGTTACGGTGGCCCTGATCTTCTACACCACGGGGTTGTTCCAGTCGCCGAGCGGGGATCTGCCCAGCATCTCCCAGACATCGGTGCACCCGTGCAGTGACTGACGCCCTGTACGGCATCGCGGACCGCTACATCCATTCCCTGTGGATCGGGCCCACCAGAATGCCCGGGCAGTGGGATTCGCAACCGTGGCCAGGATACCCATGGTCCAGGGGGTGATCGATGGGGTGCACATCGCCATGCGGCCACCAGTGGAGAACAGGGACGTGTTCATGAACAGGAAGTGGACCTACTCCATGAACATTCAGGTGGTCAGCGACCACCAAATTAAGATCCTGCATGTCTGCGCCCGGTACCCGGGCAGTATACATGATGCGTTGATCCTGACACAATCGTTCATCCCCGCCATGTTCGAGGGACACCCCCCCAAAAGCTCCTACCTCCACCTGCTGTACCGGTATGGCTGTGTGGTTCGCACCAGTCATGGTCTCTGTGTCAGTCCTTTGTAAGTCAGTGTCCTCGGTGTCTTGAGCATCTGGGTCCTGGGTGTCCGTGTCCTGGCTTTCGGTGTCCTGAGTGTCCGTCCTCTGTGTTTCAGTGTCCTGGGTCTCTGTGTTAGTGGACGGGCTTCCATGACGTCTGGCCTCCCCGCCGTGGCCTGCGTCCCTGGGGGCCACTGGGCCTGGCACTGGCCGTGGGCCTGCAACGTGTATCATTAGACAGGCAGGCGGCGGTGTGGGGAGCGGTGGGGCATGGGGGGTGCAGTGGGGCATAGGGGGTGCAGTGGGGGCATGGGATGTGGGGGTGCAGTGGGGCATGGGGTGTGGGGGTGCAGTGGGGCATGGGGTGTGGGGGTGCAATGGGGCATGGGAGATGGGGTGTGGGGGTGCAGTGGGGATGGGGTGACGGGGGGTGGAGTCAGGCAAGGGAGTCTCACTTGCTGGTTCGCCTCCGACCTGACAGCCGGCAACCTCCAGGTCCTCGGCTCCGTCTGCGAGGTCCAATGTCCTCTGCTCATGGATGGTGAGGGGGTGCAGTACGGGTGGACCCCCTCTGGTTCTCTCCCACTCCCTGTGGTCGTGGGCAGTCTTATCCTGGGTGGCAGGGGAAACAAACATCAGTGTGAGGCGGTCCGACGCAGGCAGCGCACATGTTGGATATATGATGGCATGGCAGCATGGGGCACCTGGCCAAAGCGCCTGGCATGGGTGGGTGCAGCCCATATGGGTCAGTTAGAGGGTTGTGCTGTCCTCTTGGGGGGGGGGGAACGCCTTTCACATGTGGGTGGTATGCGGGGTGGTGCCAGGGGCACGTCACGGTGTACTCACCCTGTCTGCTCTCGTGAGATCATGCATCTTCTTGCGGCACTGTTCGGCAGTACGTGGGGTGTGCCCCACGGCGCTAACGGCATTGCCCAACTGCCTCCATATACGCCGTACGGAGCTGCGTGAGTGATTGTGTCCACGTCTGGGACAGGACCGCCCTCCTCCCCTCCACCTCGTCCAGCAGCACGTCCAGGTCGTGGTCCCTGAACTTTGGGATGGCATGGCGAGAGGCAGCCGTCTTCGGTCTCGGGACTGAGCGCCGCTCGCGCACCTTAAGCCAGCGGGCCAGCGTCATTGACGCATCGCACCTATCCGACGCCGGTCTGGGACCGCACCCACCCCGCTTCTTGCTGTGCCCGTCCTAGCCCCTTTTGCGGGCCAGAATCGCGACTGACGGCGGCCCGTTCACGCCATAGTAAAACTCTCCCGGCTTAACGACGGCGTCAACACTTAGCCGCTGGATCAGAGAATCCTGCCCATGGATCCTGTAGTACAAATACATCAATCACTAAAGGTTGTGTCACAAGTTAGCACAGCCGTTAAAAAAGCAAAACAAACACTGGGCTCTATTTCTTGAGCGGTAGAACTGAAAACTAGGGAAGTGACGCTGAACATGTATCAAACCCTGGTTCGACCACACCAGAGTACTTCGCACAGCTCTACTTGTCATGTTAGAAAAATGATCCAAAGGTCCTGGAGGGGTTGCAGTGAAAAGATTGACAAGGATTGTTCCAGGCATACATGTAATTACATATCAGGATAGGATTGATAAGCTGAAGGGTGACCTAATCGAGGTCTTTAAAATTATAAAAGGATTTATTGGAGTGAATATTTTCCTCTTGTGGGGAAATTCGTAACTAGAGGCCATCATTGGAAGATAGTCACCAAGAAATCCAACAGGGAATTCAAATGAATCTTCTTTATCCAAAGAGTGGTGATTGTGGGTCTTGCAATCATAGTGAGAGTTGAAGCGGATAGTATAGATGCATCTGCATTGGAGGGATTCTATGAAATTTAAGGGGCAGCTAGACAAGCAGGGAGAAGGGAATAGAGGGTGACAATATTAAATTTGGATGAGGAAAGTTGGAAGGGGTTTCGAGTGCAGCATAAATGTCTTGTTTCTGTGCCATATATCCAATGTAAAATGTGTATCTGTTCATTTTGGACCTATGAAAATCACATGTATGTATTCCTATTTGTTTCTTTGCACTGCAATACTTGTGAATTAAGCTCTGAAGGAACTATCACTGGTAAAGGATGCACCCTTATAGCACAAATGGGTTGCAGCACTGTTTATCAAAATAAGATATTGGACGTAATCTAATGGCCACGCTGCGCCCGATTTGGGACGCAATGCGGCAGGTAAATCACATGAGAGGCCCCTCATGAGACTTACCCGACTCATTATGGCTCTCGAGATCTAATAGGATCACACGAGGCGTCGAAATCTGGTTCCCGCCCACAGATTAGCATATTCAAGTCAGTCGTTAGTCTCATTTAACTATGTCTACGCCGGATCTACCCAGTGCCCAGGATCAAATCACTCGCCTCGGAGACCCAGATTGGGCGCTATTTAGCACAAATGTGGACAGACGGAACGGCACTTGGGGGGGCCTCCGGGAAGCCCTCCGGGTAGTTGGCCTCTGGGCAGGGTGGTACCATGGTACTGCTGCTGCCACCTGGGCAGTTCCAGAGTGCCTGTGTGGCATTGCCAGGGTGCCAGGTTGGCAGTGCCTAGGTGTCCAGGTGGCATCTTGCCCTTGCCAGGGATTGGGCTAGGGTGGTGCCTTGCCCTTATGAGTTGGGGTGAGTGCGGCTCAGGGTCCCCCCAATCGGTAGGTTGGGTCATTGGGGGAGTCTGGGGGTTTGTTGGGAGATTGGGGTGCCATTTGGCCTTCCTTCGCTGGCGAACTGAGATCCTCAGTGCAGGAAATGATGGTACATACGGCATCGGCGGGACGTTCCTCACCAAGGCCCGGAAAAAAGAACCCGGTTTAATAGCGGGGTCGTTCTTGGCGTTACAAGAGCCGCGAAACACCCCACTAAACACGACCAAAATGGGATTCTTTTTTTCCCCATTAATTCACGTCCATGGTTTTGACGATTGTAATAAAAAGATTCTGATTCACAAAGAGATTCTGACCTGTGGGCTGTATAAAGTACATTTATTTATTCTCAGAATCTGTTGTTGCGATCGGAAGCAGTTAGATAGCAGATTTCCTCTAAGATAACTGAAAGCACCGGTAATGCACAATTTTATACCCTTGAACTATCACCTTGAAGGTAATTGGACTAAACGTTATCGCATGACAGAAATAGTTATTGTTAATGGCTGACTCATGGGTGCAGAAGTGACATCATTGGCACACAGAAGGGATTTTTGATTTCTCATGAAGAACAGGATTTCCTGAGTTATTGGCATGTAATTCAAACCAAACATGAGGAAATCTCCGATAGAACACTGCAGTTAGTACTTGTTTGATGTACTACTCAGGGGCACTCAGTAGAGATCTTGTGATCTTGCAGTTAACAATCTCACCCTTCAGATTTATGCAATTGCAGCATAGTCAGCTTTATTCCTCGGAGTTATATTCTGGAATAAAGACACTAAATGAAATTTGTATTTAATATGCAGCAATGTATACAGGCTGCAGTATTTAGGCTGCATACGTTGGAAGGTTTTACAATCCATTGTCAGCAAGATGAGGTCACTAACTCCTGCAGCTACCAATCCTGGATCTATACATTTGCTGAACCGTGTACACGTTTACAATGTAGGATTTGAACAATAACTAGCTACTCTCCTGAAGTTTGTGCCCCTTCTAATGTTTTTTAAAGCCAGGATTCTTCCCATTCCCCAACCTGTTTCCATTGATTCTGCTCTATTAAATGGATCTTAATAAGTTGCTGCCATTTTAGTTTACATCGCTGTTTATTTCCTGGATTTCTGACCATTCAAATTAACATAACTGCTGCAAGACTACAGCTGGCGTTTTGGAAGGATTGGACTGGGGAAAGTACAAGTAATTAAATAATTATTCACAGTAGAATTAACTGGTCACAGGAACACCAGTAATATTCACTGCCAGAAGCAACTAGAAGGGAGCATCTGATGTAACGCGAAATCAGCCCTCCCCTGTCTCAATGGAGTTTCAACCAAATGTTAAATATTTTTTTACATTTGTCGTTGATCTTCTGCAGTTCTCCTCATTCACTCAGCCATCAAAGAAGTAGACACATTGCAGAATTACAGAAAGCAGGAGATTTCCTCATGTCCCTTAAAGAGAAAATCAGTATTCTGCTTTCTCATTTTAATCAAGGATAGATATTTGTGTCAGCTTGTTAGTGTTCATGTTTATTGAGTTGCAAAGCTTCGGTTTTGGATTACACTCCAGGTTTTGAACACGTGAAACAAAGCTCACAACCCAGTGCAATACTGGAGGAATGCTACATTTTCAGAGGTGCTACCCATCTGGTGAGACAGATGTTAAACAATTGGGGCCTATCTATTTGTTTCTCTAACTAAAGTGGGCATGACTCGTCCATCGGGCAGGAGATACAAAAGTCCGAGAACACGCACTAACAGGTTCAAAAACAGCTTCTTCCCCACTGTCACCAGACTCCTGAATGACTCTCTTATGGACTGAACTGATCTCTCCACACATCTTCTCTACTGAGTAGTACTACACTCCGTATGCTTCACCCGATGTCAGTGTCCATGGATTTACATTGTGTATTTCTGTACGTCCTATGTTTTTTCATGCCTGGGACGATCTGGACTGTACGCAGAACAATACCTTTCTCTGTACCTTGGTACATGTGACAATAAATTAAATCAAATCAAATCATTAAAAATTCTTCTCAGAGGAATGCAGGGTCTTCTCCCTGTGCTCTGGTCAAGAATCTTCCTTTGAACCAATACCAGCAAAAAAAAAAGATTAACTGGCCATTTGTTTTTTCTCATTACTATTTCTTGAACATGGCTGTGCACAAAATGGCTGAACATTAAAATGAATGGATGGAGAATTGTCAGTAGCTTGTGCCTGATTTTGATAAGGGCTTTTGTCCAATCAAACTCTTACTCCATAGGGTTTGAAGAGAATCTCCCCCCTTCTGCAGCCCTTCCATAATCCAACTGTTTTTCATGCTCAGGTGTGTAATTAATTCATGTTCTGACAAAATAGGTACAAATAGAAAGGGCAGCCCGAACAGGAAGATTTTGCACTATAAAACTGCAATATTAGATAGTTTCTCACTAAGGGTAATGCCCAATCGATTGTGTCAAAGTATTTTTAAAAAAATAAATTTAGTGTATCCAATTAATTCTTTTATAATTAAGGGGCAATTTAGCCTGGCCAATCCACCTAACCTGCACATCTTTGGGTTGTGGGGGTGAAACCCACGCAAACACGGGGAGAATGTGCAAACTCCACACGGCCAGTGACCCAGAGCCGGGATTGAACCTGGCACCTCGGCGCCGTGAGGCAACAGGGCTAACCAACTGCGCCACCGTGCTGCCCCCTGATTGTGTCAAAGTAGATGACAAGTCAGAGTTGCATACACAGTGGCGCGGTGGGTAGCATTGCTGCCTCACGGCGCCGAGGTCCCAAGTCCAATTCGTGTCGTGAGGCAGCCGTGGGGGGGGGGGGGGGGGAGAATAGCGGGAGGTCAGGAAAAATGTCGGGAAGGCCCTCCCGCTATTCTCCGACCCGTCGTGGGGGACGAAGAATCGCGCCCATAGAGTATTTGATCTTGAAAAGTATTTCAAATCAACAATGGTGGGTTTGACAAAAAACTATGGCTGTGATCTCGTGGCCCTGTTAGCCACGGGCGCAAATCCCGTAATGGCCAGTAAATCTCGCGATCAGCCAAAAACGGGATTCGCGCCAGCTACAGAGATCTCAGTTTGGGATCTTACCTGCAACTTGCATTTAGATCGGAAGCAAGTCCACAAATATGTATGATAATCCTAAATTTAACCCTACACAGGCTTTGTCCAAGTTAGTAACAAGTGGAGTTGGAAACTCAACAAATGCTCCAGAAATGAAGTTCAAACTATTATAACCCCGGTTCACGATTAAATCCCATCTGCTGACTTCCTGTCTATTTCGGGTGAGATATGGCAGAAAATAGCACAATCTACCAGCTCCAGGGACCATCATGTATTCAGGCAGAAGACTACCACTGAATTGTGTCGGCTCAAAAAATGTGCATCAGGTGTCACTTTCCCTTCCAGGTATTTTCTGGCGGTTTCCTAGCAGGCACATCCATTATCCTTGCGTCATTGCAATGGTGGGGTTTGGATCTTTGATCTTTTTGTGCCAACTTGGCCTGGTGATCTCCAAATTGTACTTCAATCCGCCACACTTGTAGCCACCTGGGGTGGCCACTTCCCGATTCCAAAATGGAGGCCCGCAAAGAATGCAGGGAAAATCGGCCAGGCACAGGAAAACAAGCAGGTGCAAGGTTTCCTGTGTATTGAGACTTACAGAACCAAAGCCAATAGCCATCTACATACTAATGAGCAATCCCCAGAAACAATTAGAAACATTGAAGCAATCGGGACCAAACCAGACTGGGGCCCCACGGTAGCATGGTGGTTAGCATCAATGCTTCACAGCTCCAGGGTCCCAGGTTCGATTCCCGGCTGGGTCACTGTCTGTGTGGAGTCTGCACGTCCTCCCCGTGTGTGCGTGGGTTTCCTCCGGGTGCTCCGGTTTCCTCCCACAGTCCAAAGATGTGCGGGTTAGGTGGATTGGCCATGCTAAATTGCCCGTAGTGTAAGGTTAATGGGGGGATTGTTGGGTTACGGGTATACAGGTTACGTGAGTTTAAGTAGGGTGATCATTGCTCGGCACAACATCGAGGGCCGAAGGGCCTGTTCTGTGCTGTACTGTTCTATATTAAAGACTCCCCGGCGCCAGTGGGAGCCAGGACAAAGGCAGGTCAACGGACACATAGGGCCCGCCCAACGATCAGGGAACAGCACCAGTATTGGAGAAATCGATAGAAACGATTGAGACATGGTCCAATTAATTGGGACCAGGTCTGGGGTTCCGCCCAAAGGGCGCGAAACCCCATGGGGACTATAAAGTAGAGTCCCCAAGTTCAGTTCGCTCTCTTGGCAGCTCTCAAAGAACTCTTGACCGTGACTCTCAACAAGGAGAGACCTGCCTAGCAGCTGCACCAACCAAGTAAGTCTCCAGTCAACGCACGCTACGAGATAGGCGCTCCTAGCTACTATTCCATACCAGCTTGAAACCTGCAGATTCAGACCCAGACAAAGGCCATTGTTCCTCTGACCTGGTGGGCCATTTGAAAGCTATAGTTATAGTTATAGTGATAGTCTAGTAAGTAGAGTTTTATGCATGAGTAGTGATTGACTGTGTGTATAATAAATGTGTTTTGATTTGAAACTTACTAACTGGTGTATTGAGTTATTGATCAGCACTTGACTTTGAACCTCGTGGTGGTATCAGAAAGATACCTGGCAACTCTAGAGCAAAGGTTATTAAAACAGAGCAATTAAGTAAAAGCATAACGAGCAACACACTATAACTCTTGGGCACATAATCTAGGCTTCCACTAGTTTTCAGAGTGAGGAAGTGCTCCGATGTCAGTTGGCACTGCCCAGGTGCCAAGCGGGCACTGCTAAGGATTGGGCCTGAGGGGTGCCATGCCCATGAAAGGGGGAGGTAAGGGAGGTTTGGACGGGCCACAGAAAGGTTGGGGGCTAAAAGGGTCCTGAAAGAGCAGGTCCTGAAATTTGGGGGGGGGCGGGGTTAGAGATGGGGGAAGCCTTTCAGAATGGGGCCCCGAACTCTGAGGAGCCAGTCTCGCCAATGTGTTCAGCTCCCCAGTGCCGGAAAATTTCTAAGTGTAGCCTCACCCAGGGAGAAATTCCCCAAGGCCCCAAGAAAGGGCAAAGTGCCGTTGAATAGTGGTCTACATCTCGCTTTGAATCACACTTTGAAATTTTTCGGTTGAATCACGCCCCTTATCACAATGGAAAAACTAACCAACATGAGCCCTTGCCACACAGCTCCATTCCCCTGACAGGATGGTGGTTTGCAGTTGTGACTTGGCTTTCATTCATCTGCATGCTCCTTGAAGGCATTCCTTTCCCTCCCTACCCCACCTTTTCCCTAACTCTGCTGGGAGCCAATGGGAAATGGATCAGGATTTCCGGCAGCTCTTGCTGGGATCTCACTGCAGTAGGAGTCCTCTGAGTCAAACCCGCTGCCGTGTGGCTTCCATCAGACTGAGGATTTGCAAAGCAAAAAACTCTCACATTGTCTCCACATGATTATTAGGGTTTTCCTTTATTTGACCAGTTGTGCTGAGTTTCAGCTACACTCACCTGAGAAGACCCTCCCTCACCTTGATGTTTTGCAGTTGGACATTGAGGGTGTTGCCTTGGCCTGGAGCTGGTTCCATTGCAGGATGGCGCCTGTATCATATCAGTCTGTTTCCACTACCTTTTACCCTCCCCGTCACCAACCTCTTCATATCACCGTCGACCCCCCCCCCCCACCCCACCCCCGCTGAGCCCACCCTAGTTACTGTTCCAGTGCCCACTCTTATCCTCCCCACTCCCATAATCCATGACCCCATCCTTGGCCCCCTCAGTGACCCTTCCAGATGAGAATTATACCTGCCATGAGCGAACCCTGATCCTTCCAGCCCACCATTTCAATGTCCCCTCCTCTCACCAGCAACCCCCCTTCTCCCTCTCGGATTGCAACATCAACTCAACTGATCACAAGCAACGAAGACAACTGGTGATAGTCAAGGATCGTGGGCGGGATTCTCCGCCGGCGTGATTCTCCGTTTTGCCGGCGCCCCGGAAGTTTCCCGACGGCGTGGGGTTGCCCCACAATGGGAAACCCCATTGACCGGCCAGCGTAACGGAGAATCCTGCCAGCGGGTCGGGGCAGAAATGTGGCGTGGAATTCTCCCCACCTTTGGGGGCCAGCCCCGCGCCGGAGCAGTTGCCACCAGAAGACCAGCGCAAAAAACCGGCGCCCCCGGCAGCGGGGCTGGCCGAAAGGATTTCGCCGGTCCGCGCATGCGCCGGCAGTGACGTCAGCGGCAGCTGGCCGCTGACGTCACTGCCGGCGCGTGCGTGATGTGGGGTTCTCTTCCGCTTCCGCCATGGCGGAGGCCGTGATGGATGCGGAAAATCTAGTGCAGCCAGGGCACTGGCCCGGAGTCTGAGCGGGGGCCCCGATCGCGGGCCAGGCCACCGTGGGGGCACCCCCCGGGGTTCGATTGCCCCGCCCCCCGCCCCCCCCAGGACCCCGGGGGCCTGCTCGCGCCGCTGAGCCCGCCGTTCCAGAGGTGGTTTAAACCTCGGCGGCGGGAGAGGCCTCCCAGCGGCGGGTCTTCGGCCCATCCAGGCCAGAGAATCACCGCAGGGGCCTCTCCGACCGGAGTGGCGAGATTCCGCCACCGCCACTTCCCGGGTGGCGGAGAATCTCTGCCACGGCGGGGGCGGGATTTTAGGCACCCCCAGGCGATTCTCCGACCCTGCTGGGGGTCGGAGAATTTCGCCCAAGATTGGTAAATTGAAAACTGGCAGCAGTTTTTTTTTCTTTAAATTTAGTGCACCCAATTATTTTTTCCAATTAAGGGTCAATTTAACATGACCAATCCACCTCCCCTGCACATTTTTTGGGTTGTGGAGGCGAAACCCACGCAAACACAGGAAGAATGTGCAAACTCCACAGGGACAGTGACCCAGAGCCGGGATCGAACCCGGGACCTCGGCGCCGTGAGACAGCAATGCTAACTCACTGCACCACCGTGCCGCCTATGAAAACTCCCAGCATGACATCAGCCTTCTATGTTTCTCTGCTCCACTCACTCACTCACTCACCCTAACCTATCTCTCTGTGAGCCTCCAGCCCTCCGTCGTACCAGTTTCAACTCTTAACATTGTCATCAATTTGGCTGAAAAGAGTGTCCTTCCCATTATTTAGCTAGCCGATATCTACCTATCAGAGGTTGAAAGGCAATTCCCTAATGTCTCCTCCAACTTCCCACAGAAACATGACTCCATCACGGAACAGCAAGCCATTCTTTTCCAGATAGTCACTGATCTCAAATCCTTGTCCAATCGTCCCGCTATGGCATCAAATCTCATCCAAACAGCCAGCATCCACCTAATTCCTAGGATCCATAGACAGGATTGCCCTGGTAGACCCATTATCTCAGCATGTTCCTGCCCCATTGAACTGATTTTTCCTATTTCAACTGTATTTCTCTTTCCCTTTGTCCAATCTTCTCCCACCTACATTAGTGATTCTTCCGAAGCCCTCCGCCACTTTTCACACTTCCAGCATCCTGGACTCAACCTTCTCCGTTTCACAATGGGCATCCAGTCTCTCTGCACCTCCATTCCCCAGCTGGACAGTCTGAGGGCTCTCCATTTGTCCCTTGAACAGAGGCCCAATCAATCCCCGTTCACCACGATCCTCCTCCATCTGACTGAACTTATTCTCACTTTGAACAAGTTCCCCTTTAATTTCACTCACACTCTCCATTTCAATGGAGATCACTGGTTTGAAACATTATGGGGATTCTCCCAATTTGACATGCAGCTCCAGTGACTCCTATCCTGCCGACCTGAATGGCAGGACCCCACGCCAGATTCTGCACTTGCAACCTCATTAATTATGCACAGGTGAGTTCCCCTCAGACTCTCCCAGTGGGCTGACAACTGATCAGCCCGCGGGCCCTCAGCTGACTGCTGATGCCAATACCATTCCAGTACACCTGTCTTCACCACACCATGCAGGACATCAGTAACCCAGAAGCAAGATGCCAGGATCTTCAAGAGTAAGTCTGTTCTTCAATTCAACCATCACCCCCCCTCCCCCCAATCACCTACAAGGTGCCCATGCCCCACTTGGACCTCTACCCACCACCTCTGAAGTCTTCATCCATTCCCTTCCAATAAACGCTGTGGCATCTCTTAGACCTTTTTGTTTGTGAGCTTTTCACACAGGCTTATGGGGGGCCAGCTCCCTTCCCTCAGTCTTCCCTCTGCCTTCCATTGTTCATCTTTTTCATCCACATCTTTGTCCCTCTGCTTGCCATTGTGAGCCCTCGCCCTACCCCACCCTCCTTGTACAGCCCTCCTTCCAAATTGTGACCCCACCCAACCATCTTCAGTATCCCCCCCCCCCCCCCCCCCCCCCCCCCACCACACCTACATCTCGCTTTCCACTACTGGTCAACTTTGGACCTTTGTTGAACCGGCTGCATGAGTCCCACAGCATAGTGTTGTCCAGATAGACACTGGTGTGTTGCACCAGGGGTGAAGGAGGCCCCTGTCCTCCCCAATGCCAAACACAGTACTGAACCAAGGTGGTGACACAAGAGGGTCCATGGGTCCAGCAGCACAACACTGTCCATGAAGATCAGCTCAGCCCCGGCAGAGTGTTGAACAGAGCACCAGGTGCAGTGCACCTCTATGGCAGAAAGGCTTTATCACCTCAAAGTCTCTGGTGAACTGAGGACCGCCTTGTGCATGCCACTCTTTAGCAATTGGGTTTGACGCCAACATGATGCAAGATTGAAAGGCCTGAAACAAAATGAAAAGCCTGATGGGATGCAGGCGGGCAGCTCTTTTAAAGAGCATTCATGAGGTGCAAATGGTGTTCACCAGGATGACCGATCTACCATTAACCCGCCATTGGAGGAATTGCAACATAAATGTATTACAGCAGGTGTCCGACTGCCAAGATTCTCCATGCCCGCACGCCACCAAACCCACCACGGGCGGGTGGGAGAATTCCACCCATTAACTTCATTTCTCTCTCTCTAAAGATGCTGCCAGAAATACTGCACATTTTATTTTTAGCATTTTCTCTTTTTACTTCAAAAGTACTTAATCGGCTTAAAGTGCTTTGGGAAGTCCTGAAGTTGTGAAACATGCTATAGAAATTAAATACCACTTATATGTGTGATCTGTCAGTTTCTTCACAATGGCAGAGCCTCGAGCACAATGTCAATTTTAGTGATTACATTTTTCAAAGCTTTCTGCATGGATATCGCTGGTTTCTGTACCGCTCCTTCAACTTCTCTGAAAATGAACACCTGGATTTATTTCTCGTTCAAGCAGAATAACCTCAAGCTGTTCGTACACCATTAAACGGGTATTTTTGTTGCCAGTTTCCGACACACAAGCTTACACAACCAGCGGCAACGCCAATGTAACCTTCCTGAATTTGCTAAGACCAAACGTCAGGAAGACCTATTGTTTTTTTCATATATGACAGCAAGATGCCTCTTAAAATACCGCAGAGTGTAACCAAAGCCATCAAGACGGTGCTTGCTTGAGCAATATCAGGTTGCTGAAGAACTGAGCTGATTTAGCTTGAATTCCTGTTGAAATGATGCAAGCAGCATTCACTGACCACATCAAAGATTCCAGCTCGGCATTGCAACATATCCCGTTAGTTGTTAATGAAGTCATCACAAAATATGTCCTTCATTTGTTAACCAGGTTAGACCCCGTTGGCCAAGTATAATTGTTCATGCTGACATTGCACCGCGCACTTCCCCATTCCACCCCGTAAACTATAGTGTGGCACTGAATATTTCACATGAACCGCAGAATGAATGTGTGACCATGCAGAAAATGCTGAAGGCTCATGTATTATAATAGGGACAAAACAAGTCAATTTTTATAGCAAGATGCATCACTGGCGTCAATGAAATGCTTAGATAACGTTAGTTAGGTGGCCAACTGCATCAGATAAAATGCAACAAGCAACCTCAGACAATCGGCCTGTTAGTTGACAGAATTGCTACATTAAGGGAAGGAGAACATAGAACAGTACAACACAGAACAGGCCCTTCGGCCCTTTGTCCGAAACCAAGATCAAGGTATCCCACTCCCTGTCATTCTGGTGTGCTCCATGTGCCTATCCAATGACCGCTTGAAAGTTCCTAAAGTGTCCAACTCCACTATCACAGCAGGCAGTCTATTCCACACCCTAACCACTCTCCGAGTAAAGAACCTACCTCGGACATCCCTCCTATATCTCCCACCCCGAACCTTATAGTTATGCCCCCCTTGTAACAGCTACATCCACCCGAGGAAATAGTCTCTGAACGTCCACTCTATCCCCCTCATCATCTTATAAACCTCTATTAAATGTATAGAAACTGGAGGGGGCTGGTTCGGGGAGGGGAGGAGCATCGTGTTTCACTGTACGTGGATGACCTGCTCCTGTATATTTCAGATCCGGTGGAGGGGATGGGGGAGGTCATGCAGATCCTAAAAGATTTCGGGGATTTCTCGGGGTATAAGTTGAATGACGGGAAAAGCTAGCTTTTTGTGATCCATGCGAGGGGCCAGGAAAAGAGACTGGGCGAGCTCCCGCTCAAGATGGTGGAGAGGAGCTTTCGCGATTTGGGCATATGGGTGGCTAAGAGTTGGGATGCCCTGCCCAAGCTCAACCTAACGTGGCTTGTGGATCAGATGAGGGGGACTTTAAGGGGTGGGAAATGCTACCGCTTTCCCTGGTGGGCAGGATGCAGTCCGTGAAGATGACAGTCCTCCCCAGGTTCTTGTTTGTCTTCCAGTGCCTTCCCATCCTCATCCCCAAGTCCTTCTTCAAGCGGGTGAACAGGATACAGGATTACCACGGGATTTGTGTGGGCAAACAAGACCCCGCGAGTTAAAAGGCTGTTCTTAGAGCGCAGTCGGGGCGGGGTGGGGCTGGCGCTGCCGAACTTCTGCAGCTATTATTGGGCAGTGAACATATCAATGATTCGGAAATGGGTAGTAGAGGGGCGGGGCGACGTGCAAACGGCTGGAGGCGTCTTGCAGGAATACTAGCCTGGGGGCACTGATAACGGCACCGCTGCCACTCTTGCCGGCACGGTACACCACGAGCCCGGTGGTGATGGTGGCACTGAGGATCTGGGGTCAGTGGAGAAGGCACAGGGTGGAGGTAGGGGCCTCAGTCTGGACCCCAATATCCAATACGCAACAACCGCATGTTCGCCCCGGGTAGAATGGACGGAGGGTTTTTAAGCTGGCACAGTGCGGGAATCAAAAGGATGGGGGGCTTGTTTATAGATGGGACTTTTGCTAGCCTGAGGGCGCTGGAGGGGAAATTCAGGTTGCCCCCAGGGAATACCTTTAGGTAGCTGCAAGTCCGCGCTTTCTTGAAGAAGCAGGTGGTAGTATTTCCGCTGCTACCTGCCCGCAGGATACAGGGCAGGGTGGTCTCAGGCATGTGGGTAGGAGACGGAAAGGTATCAGACATATACCATGAGCTGCAGGAGGCAGAGGAGGCTGAAGGGCAAGTGGGAGGAGGAGCTGGCTGAGGGCCTGTGGGCGGATGCCCTGGGCAGGGTCAATTACTCCTCATCCTGTGCCAGGCTTAGCTTGATTCAGTTTAAGGTGGTAGACCGGGAGCACATGACAACGGCAAGAATGAGCAAGTTCTTTGGGGTGGAGGACAGGTGTGTGAGGTGTTCAGGGAGCCCAGCAAACCATGTCCATGTGTTTTGGGAATGCCCGGCACTTAAAGAATTCTGGCGAGGCTTTGCTAAGGCTATGTCCAAGGTCTTGGACACTCGGGTAAAGCCAAGTCTGGGGATAGTGATATTTGGGGTGTCAGAAGATCCGGGAGCGCAGGAGCCGAAAGAGGCCGGGGTCCTGACCTTTGCCTCCTTGGTAGCCCGGAGACGGATCTTGTTAATGTGGAGGGATGCGAAACCTCCAAGTGTGGAGACTTGGATCAGTGACATGTCTGGATTTCTAGGTTTGGAGAGGATAACGTTTGCCTTGAGAGGATCCTTGTTGGGGTTCTCCAGGCGGTGGCAACCGTTTCTTGACTTTCTCATGGAACGTTAAGTGAGGAGGTCAGCAGCAGCAGCAGCAAACCGGGGGGGGGGGGGGGGGGGGGAGAAGGTGGGGGACTGTATGGGTTGTGGATAGATTTTTCTTGTAAATGGTAGTTATCCTACCTTGTTTTGTTAAGTTGTTAATTCTATTTTTTTGTTTTTTGTTGCCTTCTTTTAGTGGTGGTTTTGTAAAAATTCTGTAAAATTTTGAATAAAAACAAGTTTTAAAAAAACCTCTATTAAGTCGCATCTCATCCTCCTTCGCTCCAATGAGAAAAGCCCTAGCTCCCTCAAGCTTTCCTCATAAAACCTACCCTCAAATCCAGGCAGCATTCACATCTTTATGATAAAGATTCTGTGTCAGTCGGATACTGTGCTGAATCTCAGAATTGCAAACTAAAAATAGTCTGGGTACCATGATACCTCTTTCTTTAATGAGGTTGTTTAACTGTTATGGTTCACTGTAAATACTGAAGAAGCATATTGACTGAAAGGATTATTTTGTATGCTGAGCTTCGCCTCACTCATTACTAAAAAGCTGATGACAAAACAACTCACAGAAGCTGAGCTTAGGTTTGGAGCTGACTAGATTGGGCCCATTTTGGACAATACTTGTGCGTTCGTTGTTAACCAACTTTCTACAGAAATTCTGGTGCACATTTTCAAAATAAAACAGAAATCCAAAATGATAAATGCCTCTAAATGATTGAGGCTTTATCGCAATCATAATCCTTGAGCATGTCAAGAGGTTGACTCTCAACAATGCAATTTTTGATGGGAATCTCAATTCTAAATATTTAACCTTTCAATAATTTAGATCCATTTACACTCATTGTGGTAATTCCATTAATAAGCCAAATAATTAGTGGTTTCCGGTGCAATTGAATTGCTCTCCTGCTGTTCAAATAGCAAGCCAATTAGCATATTGATTGTAAACCCCACCTCCCCTTCCATTCTCCCTCCTCAGGTACCTTCTGCTGAAAATGGTTCTGACTACTAAACTGTAGTTGCGGAGGAATGTGGCAGCCCACCCGAGAACAAACACTGGGTGGGATTCTCCAATAATGGGGCTACGTCCCCACGCCAGCATCAAAATGCGGGGGTTACTTCCTTAAGGAAGTCCAGAGTGATTCTCCAACCTGCAGGGGACTAGCTTCTCAAGCTCTGATTGTGTATACGGGGCCCTGCACTTCCGGTCGGGAGTCCGCGCATGCGCACGGCAGCGGCCACGCTGTGCGCGACGGTGGACTCGGACCGCGAAGCAGCACCAAAATTGTAGGCCCCTCCGAGATCGCGCGCGCCTGCGGCAGCCGCACCGTGCACGATGGCGGACTCGGACCAGCACCAAAACTGTAGGCCCCACCCCGAGACTGTGCACGTCCGCAGATCATTGCCGCCCGATAGCCCCCCTGGCTGTCCATGAGGGCCACACACCACCCCCCCCCCCCTCCCCCCCGTTAAGGATCCCCCTGCCCCCTCCCACCAGGGCGGCCGTGGACTGAGTCTGCAGCCACCACTGGCCGTGGACTGAGTTCGCAGCTGCCACCGGCCGTTCCCGCCAGGCAAAACGTGGCTAGAGCCACGTCATCGGGAACTCGGCCAGTTATCCCCGGAGAATCGCCGTGGGGGCCTCTGTCAATGGCCCCCTACCCACGCCGCGTAGACCTCGCACATGCAATTTGCAGCGATTCTCCTAACATGTGAGGCGACTGGAGAATTGAGGGAACGGCATCGCTCTGGATTTCGGCGTCAACGCCCGTTCTCCGCCGCCACGTCAATTGCGATTTCGGCGCAGAGGCTCAGAGAATCCCGCCCACTATATTTAATTGACCACATTGACCTGGGCTTATGGATGAGATAGGTTTTTGGACAATAGTCAAGCCCTGCTGACTTCACGTTTGGGTGAAGTTGACACAACATATCAAAGGTATTTAGAAGAATCGCCGAGTAGGTGATTTCAGTGTACTTTGAAAAATTGGACAAGAGAAATAGTAAAACGTAAGAACAAGTGACAGATGGCCGGATGGGGGGGGGGGGGGGGGGGGGGGGGGGGGGGGGGGGGGGGGGGCTGCAGGGTTTGCATTGGGACAACAAAGTGGAGGAGAAATTTCACAGTCTGAAGTTGTTGAACTCAATGTTGATGTCCCAAGGGCTGTAATCGGAGGATAAGGTGCTGCTCCTCCAGTTTGCGTTGGGCTTCACTGGATCATTGCAGCAGGTCAAGGACAGCTAGGTGGGAATGAGAGCAGGACGGTGTGTTGAAATGGCACGCTGCAGCATGGTTGGGTTCATAGTTGTGGGCTGAAGCGAAGGTGTTTTGCAAAGCGGTCACCCAGTCTTCGTTTAGTAATAATAATCTCTCCTACAGATGCTGCCGGACTTGCTGAGATTTTCCAGCATTTTCCCTCTCATTACTGTGGAAATCCCCTAGCTGCCACACTCCCAGCACCTGGTTGGGTACACTGAGAGAGAATTCAGAATGTCAGCATGTCTTTCGGGACTTGTGGGAGGAAACCGGAGCACCCGGAGGAAACCCACGCAAACACGGGGAGAACGTGCAGACACCACACAGACAGTGACCCAAGCCGGGAATCAAACCGGGGTCCCAGCTGCTGCAAAGCAACAGTGCTAACCACTGTGTTACCATGCCACCCCAACGTGGAGGAGACCCCACTGAGAGCAATGAATACAGTCAACCAAATTGAATGAGGTGTAAGGGAAGCGCTGCTTGACCTGAGAGGACTGTTTGAGGCTTTGAACGTGAGGGAGAGAAGGTAGAAACATAGAATTTACAATGCAGAAGGAGGCCATTTGGCCCAACAAGTCTGCACCAGCCCTTACAAAGAGAACCCTACTCAAGCCCACCTATCTACCCTATCCCCGTAACCCCCACTTAACCTTTTTTTTGGACACTAAGGGCAATTTAGCACGGCCAATCCACCTAACCTGCACATCTTTGGACTTGTGGGAGGAAACAGGAACACCCGGAGGAAACCCACAGAGACACGGGGAGAACGTGCAGACACTGCAGTGACCCAGCCGGGAATCAAACCTGGGACGCTGGAGCTGTGAATCAATTGTGCTAACCACTATGCTACTGTGCTGCCCAAAGAGGCAGGTGTTGCACATTCTGTGATTGAAGGAGAAGGTGCCATGGGAAGGGGATGAGGAGTTGGATGTGATGGGGGGTGGATCAGAGTGTCACGGAGGGAGGTCCCTGCAGAATGCTGATTGATGGGGTGGGGGGAGTTGTTTATATTCAACGAGTATAGAAAAGTGTAACTCTTGCAGTGATGAATTCAGGATCTTATGAATGAACTCTGGTGGCGCAATATTTTTTGGGGGTGGGGATGGAGAGAGAGGAGGCAGTCTAGGGGTTTCCTCAGGAACATTTCATTTTTGATACGGTGGCCATTTCCAGCCTTTTGAAGTCTCCTGTGAGTTGTTCCTTGTCCGTGTTTACTGTTCTTGTGCTTTCTATTTTCCAATTCTGAGATTTGTCATATTTTTAAAATTCAATCCAATTGTGCATTTGTGCCACCTTGTGAGTGGCAAGGTGGCAAGACTCTGCCTTGGGTCTTGCATCAATTAATTTTTTTCGTAAATCAACTACTTCAAGATAAACATGCAATTAATCTCCTTCAGAAAGTTCTGCAGGATGAAGAATCCAGGTGTTACTGCAAGGCAGTTACACCCATAAGACTGCATTACAACATAAACCAGAAGCTCACAAGGAGGAGCAATCTAAACAGGGAGAAAAGTGAAACTGTACAAGCAAGGGATCAGAAAAGTAACAGCTTTTAACAGGATCTCATCATCACCCTGTGATGAATACCCAATTGTTACAATAATGCAATCTGAGAATTCTGAATAAGCCACTTCATGAGATCCAGAAGGAGAAAAAGAGAAAAAAAAGAGATACATTGCAATGCAATCTTGCAATCATCTAAGCCCCACAAATAGAGATATTTGCACATATTACTCATAACACCACCACAACGCCCCACGATTTAGCCAGTCTCGACATCAGTTCAGTGGCCCTAAGTGAGGTCTGCTTCTCGGAGCAAGGAAACCTGACAGAACAGCAGCACCAGCTACAGCAGCGGTGGGGAACCTGCGGCTCGAATGTCACATGCGGCCCATCAGGGATCTGAGTGCGCCCACGAGACATTTTGTTGACCGTTGCCCACATGCAGGGTTGCCACATTCCGCTGATTTCTATCCGAGTAGCTTTTTTCCTGCCAGTATGACTGAAGTGATTCACACATAAAGCAAGGGCAAGTGAAGTGAGGTGTGTGCTGATTGCCCACAACATTGACTGTGAGAGCCGTGCATGCCCTCTGAATCCAACGTGTAAATATTTTTGGTTCCATCATAGGAAGTTGATGACAGTTCTATTAAACCAGAAATGATTAAGCATTTTCGATAACTTGTTATGAAATATTCGGTGTGTGTGAAATGTATTTAATCTTATTCACAGAGTTATGGTTAGTGAGCAAGCCTGAATTAAATCAGTGGGTTACACCCTTTATTGGTCAGGTCAAAGTGAAAAATGCCTCTTTGGTGTGGCTTCATGGTGAAGACTACTGCCACTAAACTCTCAAGCCTGCCTATCAATGACTATCATGTCCCTAGGCTTCCCGCTCCAAGATCAGCAACATGAAACGCTCATCAGTGTTTATCCCAAGGACAATTTCAATACCAGCTGGTTATGACAGGTTGACATGGAATGGTATTACCAGAATCTAAGGAGGTGGAATTGCAATGAAGACAGATGTCCGCTACTGGAACTCTGCAGAAAAACAGTTCTCCATAACCAACATCTTCTTCCAATAAAAGGGTCACTTCAAAATGTATCCCCACTCCAAACACTGGCGGCTGGTAGCCTGTGGGCGGGATTCTCCAATTCTGAGGCTATGTCCGGAGGAAGTGTCTAGTTTTACGATGAATGAGTTGGCGGCGCCCCCGCACTAATGCTCTGCCCAGTGGGGGGCTAGCAACCGGGCCACGTAAACCCCCCCCCCCGCCGTTGCAGACATTACGGCCTGAGAATTCCCATGGCCGCGCATGCGCACGCCAATGATCTGCAGCGGTCGCGCCGTACAAAATGGCGCCGGCTAGGCGCGGACCCAGCCTGCCAGACAGCGCACCCTGTAACCCTCTCGCCACCCCCACCAGTCCGCCAGCCCCTCCTGAAGCCCCCCCCCCGACCAGCGGAACGGCTCCCTCCCTGCGGACACATCCACAGCTGCCACGCGAAGTTGACAGAAACTCAAGACCACAGACGATCCACGCCATCGCGAGTCGGCCCGTCGGGAGGGGGGGGCATCGGGGGAGGACCTTCAGTGCCACCCTGAGGCCGTCCCAACAGCGTGCGGCGTACTCACCGTTTACGCCGTTTTGGAGGGTGCTGAGCATCCGAAAACAGGCTCCGCCCCCAATTTTGACATCAAGCGGGATTCCCCGCCCAATTGCCGAATACGATTTTGGCATCGGTAATCAGAGAATCCCGCCCTTCAAGTATTTCAAAATGTGAACAACAGGTTAAGAAATCAGTTTCATGCTGCAACTCTGCAATGGCTACAGGTGTGGTATTTTCCACTAACAAGTATTGCCATCAATCCAAAAAGGTGTTTGGCCTACCTCACAAGTGAGCAATGTATTGCATAAGTTTCATTGCCAGTTTGAGGCCAGGTACGTAGGATCTGAGCGGGATTCTCCATCCCACCACACCGCTTGTCTGGTGCGGCGCGCCCCCACCGGCAGTGGGATTCTCCATCCCGTAAGCTAGCCAATGGGGTTTCCCATTGTGGGCACCCCCACGCCACGGGATATCCACGGGCATGAATACGTTGCCAGCGAAATAGAGCATCCCACCGACGGCGAATCCAGCCCTATACAGCCCACCGATTGCATGATCAAATCACATAGTATGTTCCTTTGGTCATTCGTTATATGCAGAGTACGGACTGCACATGTGTTTGAAAACCGCCAAACAGTTGTGAATCCGCGATTGAGTAGCACTTGCTGAACAATCCTGAGCATGTCAGTAACCACTCACAACCAATTTAAGATGATCGGTTGAGCTCATTACGTAATTCATTTATGCTGGCTGGAAGTGACATACATTCATAGACAGGGACTCATTCTTTGAAAACAAAAGGAATTATATTTTCTTTATTCTTCGGTGGAATGTGGGTGTTGCTAACAAGGTACACCAGCATTTGTTGCCCATCCCTAAATCCCTGAGCGGCTAGTAGGTCATTTCAGAGGGCAGTTAAGTGTCAACCACATTACTATTGGTCTGCAGTTACATGCCGGTCAGACCAAGTAAAAATGGCAGATTTGTTCCCTTAAAGGACATTGGTGAGCTGGAGGCTTTTTAACTACAATCAATGGTAGTTTCATGATAATCATTATTGAGACCAGCCTCTTGATTACTAATCCAGTACATTATCACTATGCCATTGTCTCCCACTGAGCCATGCGTCCTTTTGAAATACCTGGGAAAAAGGGAGCCTGTAGCCCCCCCATTGCTTTCTCCATGGCAATGCATCAGCCAATTAAAGGTGACTTGCCAACCTGTGGTTTACATTGTTGTGATTGTTTGAAATTTCGCATTCTTGCATTTGTCCTTATGAGTGCAGGACAAAAAGCTTCAGCAACATGTTTCCTTTCAGCAAGATTCAAGTTCTGTTGCGGAACATACATTTTCCATTGCTCTGCGGTGTAATATAAGTGTAATGGTTTGAGGCTCAAAGGTGTTTCTGGAGACAAAGTTGCCTAGAATACAGTAGTGTGCGCTTACCAATGGTGATATAAACGTGCAGCTGTGTAATTCATTTGACACTGGCTCATAGTACAATAAAGGAATTACCTCACATGTTATTTCCAGCACAGAAATGAATTTCAAGAGCGATCAATAACAAACATGTGATGTTCTGGGTTACATAAGGCATATAAACTATATATGAGCTGTTTTCTGGATTAACTAGGATCGTAATAAAGCTGATGGAATCCTCCAACCGAAGAAACTAGGACTGACTCATAAGAACAGATATGTACCAGAGAAGGAGTATAACTCCCGAATTTGCTGGAATGGCTGCACTGCCATTTTCTTGCTTGAAAGAAAAAACATTTATTTTGTTCAATGCACTGAATGTGTTACCTGTTGATGGTTTATTAATTTGTAAGCACTGGCACTCCTCTACTTACTCACTCCGAAGAATGTTCTTCATATCTGAGTGCCAACTGATTATTCAGCCATTTTCAGTGGTATGTATAAGAGCAGAACCGGCTTGTTGATGCTGAGCACTCAGCAGCTTGGCTGATATTCTCTCTCGCAGCCTCAGGAGATGCCACCTAAGGTGGCATCCTTACTGTCCCTCCAGCTAGGACCAATTACCACGCTGTGCTCCAGGGTTCGTACCTGGCACTTTCTGAATCTATTCAAGGAAGACCCAAAACTGACATTTGTACATAGAACAGTACAGCACAGAACAGGCCCTTCGGCCCTCAATGTTGTGCCGAGCCATGAATCAAATTTGTATTCACAAAATGATTAATCCTACTAAACTGGAAATGTGATCATTTCCCAGGGATGGCGGTTACAACAACATCTTAGATTTAGACATTTAGACAAAGTATTTCTTTCGATCAGTTGAAGGTTTTTTAGACAGGATGTCCACGTGTATACACTCTCTCACCATATTCTCTGATTATTTCTCCCAAGAAAGGCACCTGTTGTAATGTGGACCTTTATAAACTAGGTTTTAATGGCATTCCCTGTAACTAATTATTCAACTCTATTCATCTTAGGGTGAAAAATAAGTCTTATTTCACTTCTCTAACTTCCCAACTTCTAAATAACTTGAGTCGCCCAATATTTCAAATATTGCCAAAAAGAGAGCGAGATGCTTTTGGAGCTTGTCATGTAACAATTTATGCTGCATGAGGAAAGGTTGCTGATTGGTTGGCCAGTTGATTAGTCGAGGCATTGCCCTGGAGAATGCATTAGAGACCAATTGTTCCATATGTTTTTGTTTACTTTAAAAATGTGCAAAGCCTAGATATATTCCTTCTGCTTGAAGAAGGACCTGCATGCGAATATATGTAGCTTCCAGCAAGCATACGTCAGCCACATTGTGAGCTGATAACATTAAATTGGTTGTTAGTGCAATTCTTAGTGCCCTTGCATGGCCAACCAATCAGCATCCTTTTCTCATGCAGTATAAGTTGTTGATTCCTTTGAAATTTGGCATTCTTGCATTTGTCCCGATGAATGCAAGATGAAAACCTTCAATGGCATGTCTCTTTTTACAGCAATACTCAAGTTCTGTACTTCCAAGCAACTATTTAAAATATTCACAATAGTGAACAATTTCCTTGAATCAATTTTGAATCAAGTGTTTAAACCATCTTCAAAATAAATGTATGCACTGCCAAGTCTCCTCTTTTCTCAAGAGAATAGGCTGAACTTTAAACCTTTCTCTGTGCTCTTGTGCTGTAGCTGACAGCTTTTGTGCTCAGCAGCTTCACTGGGGAGGCAATGGCTGCTGCTTGAAGGACAGACACAAGAAGGCCCTCCCCGATATCTAGTCCCTCAATCGAGCTCTCTCCCCCCCCCCCCCCCCCCCCCCCCCCCCCACCCTCCCTCCCAGCAGCTGACAACCTGGCCACCTGGTTTTAGCTACTGTGGACAGTATGTCGACAGGCCACAGCATTAACACCAAGGGCGGCGGGATAATGCCAAGTGGCCATTCATTATTGATGCAGGAAGGTTGAGAATGGGCCTTCCCAGCCAGAGCTTAATTCTGGTAGAGGCAGGAAGAAGGATGGCATTCCAGTCCACCACTGTGGCGCCAAATTAAATGCCCTTCCCTCCTCCAGACTAGCCAGTAGAGGAAACAGAAGGTTCTGCCCTGAACCCAAAACCCAAAATCCATTCAGACATAAGGTTTAATCCAGATGCACAGGGCAGAGGAAAGTCACCTCTGCAGAGGGGAGGGTCAAAAAATACAATAACGTGAGAACAGGCTAATAGATTTTTTCATTATACCCTCGAAAGTGATGACATTCCTGCTTTGACTAATGTCAATGAAAAATTCAGTGTGGTGTTTAGGCAAGGAAGTATCATTTTATTCTCTTGCACGCATCAGAGTTTCATAACCTTCATCTCTTTTTTGATCACCACACTACTTTGTTTAACCTCCACTCCCCCTTCTTAGTTCCTTTTTCATACTGATTTTCTATTTATTCTGATTGAATTGCATCTGCAACTCATTGACCTAATTACTAAACAACAACTTGCAGACATGTAACACAGAAAAAGATCTCAAAGCATTTAGAAGAAAGGGAATATAACAATAACCTGCATAAAGCTTTTTTTTAAAATTTGGTTACAATGAAGGGTGCGATGTTCCGCCCCCTCCTCATGGATTTTGCGGAGGCGGTCCGCTAGTAGTTAGCGGCAAGATCTTCTGGTCCGGCCGCCCTCAACCACTTTTCCTGATGTTCATATCCTCCACCACCGGACAACCTGCGGCAGGAGGTCGGCAGCGGCGGGAATGGCAGAAAGGTTTCAGCCATTGTTCCCATGTTCCCATTTTCAGTCCACAAGCTCGAAGATGATGTTTGCTCCACAACTCCAAACCAACACAATTCAAATGTAGCGGATCATGCATTAGACTGGTACATTAAATCTAATAATAATCTTTATCAGTATCCAGGTAGAAAAAAGAACAAGGGTCGCTCTTTTTGTTTTACTCTTCAACTAAAGAACGTAACCATATGATTTGCTGAAATATTAAATGGGAGAGATACCACAGAAAAGCAATCAATTTGAACCAATTACATTGCTTATTGCTGGTTTGTACGTCACAATAGGTTTTGGGCCCCGGTGAATATGTAGCTTTAACAAACATAATACATAAAGAGCAAAATAGTTGATGCAAAGATTATTGAACTCACCCATAAAATGAATCATTTCATGTTAGAAATTCCTGAAATAAATTTCTTGTCCCTCTTTCTGTGGCTGTAGTTCCAATTCTGCTTCTGTCTCAGTTTCGTCTTGGGTGTTGAGGCTTTCCAGCTCCTGTGGACATGTTCTGTGTTTAGAGAGGGGTAGAGAAAATTACATGTTATCAAAGTTGTTGTGGAACTACAATGCCCTGAGTGCACTGTTGGATAACCTTGCCACCTGATAACCCGGTACTGAATGATTCGTCATGGTCAGTTTCTGTGGACAAACTTGGTGAGAGAAAAGAGAAGGGGAAAGGTCTATTTTCACTTTGCTCCTGCGGATCTACAAGAGCCAAGAGTTCACCTTGACAACCTGTGTCAGATTAGAAGCAGAATCCCAATATGTTTGTAACTTAAATGTTCAAAGAGATGGGGGAAAGACGTCCTTATGGATTTTCCCGACTCGGTGACGCAACAAGACCGTTAAATCTTGCAAGAGGCCTCATGCGTGATTTGCAGCGCTCGAAACGTCTCACAAGATCTAACGAGATCTCACAAGACGTCGCGATCTCGGCCTTAAGTGAGCCATTTGGCTCATTTTAATAAGTTGCCGCCTGATTCTCCCAAGGTCCGGGAACAAACGCCTGTGCCAGGGAGACCTCGCCATGGCACCGTTTGGCACTGGTCCGCACAAATGTGAAGCAGGAGTAACAGTAACTGGGGCGGGAGGGGGGTGGGGGGGGGGTGGTCAGGCTCTGGGCGGGTGGCACTCTCGCTGCCATCCAAGAACCTTGACACTGCCAGGGTACCTAGGTGAAGCCAGGCTGGCAGTACCAAGGTTCCCGGGTGCCAGGTTGCCAGGGATCAGGCCTAGATGGCCTGCCCTTAAGAGGGGGGGGGGGGGGCCCTCGAGGAACCCCTAAGAGGTAAGTGGGGGAATTGGAGGGATACAGAGGCCACGGTGGGGATTCCAAGCAGAGGCGAGAGATCGGGGTTAAAATGAGTAAATGTTCAGAATGTTCTGCCTGGACGGAATTGTGGAATTTTTATGTTCTCAGAAACCTACAACTCCTTTTAGACAGGATGTGATGCAAGAAGACTCCGAAGGGTTAAACAGGAGAGATGGAGATTTGGCTTGGCGGTCAGACACAACTTGTGAGTAAGTGAAAAATACCCTCCAAGACATATTGGCACTGACGCATGAGAATTTGGAACGTTGTTGTTCAGACACAGCCTGGGGCAGCATTTAAAAATGGCGGTCCCATCTCTTCCTGTACTGATGAGCTGAGCTCGTCAGCGCAGGAAGTGAGGTAAGTGCGGTCCCGGCGGGGTGTTCCTTGCCAAGGCCCAAAAAAAAAGTCCCGTTTGATAGCGGAGTCATTCTCAGCACTACAGGCACCAAGGAACTCGCCGCTATTCGCACCCAAAACGGGACTCTGTTATTTGGGTATTAAATCGCATCCTCTGTCTGCGACCTGTAACTTTCAGTATGAATAAGGCACATAATATCATATCATTATGAAAATATTGCCTGATTAAACTTGTTGATTACTCTGGTAAACAAACTGCTGTTTCATTTGTACTACTGTCAGCTCTTGGCAAATACTGGTAAAAGCTGATGATCTCAGACTAGCTGTGACCAGTGCCACTGGAGATCAACGAATCATTAGCCATTAACAAAAGCAGAAAAGTCCACGATTATGCTTCACCCTATGATTTGTACTGAAAAAAGTTCCAATTTTCTACATTTTTGAGCCAATTTTCTATCCAGTGTTTCTACAGCACTGCAAATCCATCTAGCTGCCTTCAGCTGACATTAATAGGACTGCAGTAACTTCCGTGATACCTTACTGTCCTATTAATACCGGTGATGTGGCCCCCTCCATTACGAAAGGAGCCTACCGCCAGGGGTCCAGAGCCCCATCTATGCTGGGGTACGGTCTGCCTCCCACAGTGTGTGACTTATGATTTTTCAGAGAAGATGTGACTGTGCACATAAAGTGGATAATGGCTGTGGAACTGCCAAGTTGAGAAGTTATTTAAATCCCCAACTCTTTCAGTTTAGGGGTGAAAGCCTGCTGTCTCTGAGTTGCAAATAATTGGTGCTTGCAATTTCAAATTATGTCTGTTGAGATAAGCCAAGGTCTATCAATATAGTATTATTGCTGCCTGACTGTGTCACAATCTATCATTATCGCAGTGTGAGGGGGCTATAAGTGCAGTTTGATTGACGGTTCCAACAGGCTATTAAGGGATTCGCTGCCTCTGATATGGAGCTGTGAACAGAAATGTTTATTTTTATAAGGGATTAAGAACACGGCAGCAAGTTGGCATAGGGGCTGTAAGAGACCATGGGAGTGGGTAGAGAAGCATAGGTTGGCATGGACGATATGAGGAGCCATAGGAGTTGACTTGGGAAATGTGGTGGCATAGATGGAGCACAGGGAATTGTGGGTGTGGGTTGGGGGGGGGGGGGGGGGGGGGGGGCAATTGAAGGCTTGAGGCCTGTTTTTCATTTTACTGTTTTTATTCCAGCTGGGAAATATCCAAGAGCATCAAGAAGATCCTTTTTTAAAACCTCGCCTCAGTACTCAAAAATTCCTCAGCTCCCTCTGCACCCTTTCTGGGAGCAGTGGGTTCAAATCTCACACGCACTCACCCAGAGCAAAAATCCAGTCATTCCTTTTCCTGACTCCGCACACCCGAATTGGGAGTGAAAATCCAGGCCTAAGTGAGCAATAGTGACCCATATTCAGGCTGTTCCTATCCAACATGTGGAAGCGGAATGTCATTTAGATGTGTGGAGAGGAGGGAACATGCAGTTTAATATATTATGTTAATACATGGTCAGCAGTAATTCTGAATCACCATGATACTGTGCTAACTCCAAACGAGTTGACGTGAGTTCCCAGGATTGGTTGAGCAGTGCACGGAAAATACTTCTCATGCTATTAATCTGAACTAGCATCTTCCACTTATTTCCCTCTTACCTCTTCTCATGGCCTCTGTAAGCTCGCTTTGTCCATGAGAACCACCTCCAGATCACTCAAATCTATGCCTATTAAACAGCGGATTATCCATGTTCTCTTTCCTGTCCCCATGATAACTGGGATAATTAATAATTCCCTCTGCTCAGGAATTGACTCTTCCACTTCATGCTCTAATCACCACCCATTGCAAAAAAACCCCCACAATTGATCCCTTTGTCTTTGCAGACTAGCTTCTCATCTCCAATTTCCTATTCCTCCCCCAAAATCCTTGAACGTGTTGTCACTGCTCAAGTCTTTACCCATCTTCCGCACAAATCCACAGGACTTTCCGTTCCTCCACCGTGGCCTGCAATTGGCCAGTGGTGGGATCTTCTGGTCCCGGTGCTGTCAACAGGTTTTCCAGTTGCTCACACCCACCACCACTGTGGAACCCACGGCATGGATCGGGAGAGGGGGTCGCCGTCAGCAGGACCAGAAGGCCCCGCTGGCAGGATGGTTGGAAAATTCCAGTCCATATATGAATCCCTCAAATCAGGGTCCATCCCTGCCACAGCACTTAAAACCATTGGCCCCGATTTAATGGAAATGGAACAGAGTCCCGTATCGAGTTTTGCCGGCTGCTTCCCAGCGCTAGCAGTGCCGTGAATGACCCTGCTCTTAAACGGGCCTCAGAGAAGGTTGCCCCACTGAACCCACATTTAGTACCATTTCCTGCACTAACCACCTTCCTTCGTCATTGCAAGAAGATATCGGGGCAACATTTTAAAATGGTGCCTCGAACTCTAGACCCCCCGACCGAGGCCCCAAGACCATTCCCCCCCAACTCACTAATAAGGGGGTCATTGAGCCCCCGGCATCCCACCTCATAAGGGTAGGACACCTGTGGGCCCAATCCCGGCAAGCGTAAGGTGACACCTGGGCCCTTGTTAGCGAATGTGCATACGAACTGGCTGAGGTTGGGGTATTTTGAACAACACCGAGGGACGAGGCAAGAGTGCCCCCTTTCCCATTACTATTTGTGCTGGCCAAAGAGCCATTGGCCATGGCGTTAAGAGCCTCTAGGAACAGGGGTGGGGGGAGCACCGGGTCTCGCTCTATGCAGATGACCTGCTCTTGTATATTTCGGACCTGTTGGAGGGGATGGGGGAAGTAATGCAAATCTTGAGGGAATTTGGCAATTTTTCGGGGTATAAATTGAACATGGGGAAAAGCGAGATGTTTGCGATCCAGGCAAGAGGACAGGAGAGAGACTGGGAGAGCTGCGGCTTAAAATGGTAGGGAAGAGCTTTCGATATCTGCGAATCCAGGTGGCCCGGAAATGGGAGGTGCGACACAAGTTAAACCTATCCCGATTGGTAGGTAGAACAAATGGAAGGGGACTTTAAGAGATGGGACATGCTCCCGCTATCACTGGCGGGGAGGGTCTAGACCCTGAAAATGACGGTCCTCCCCAGATTTCTGTTTGTCTTTCAGTGCCTCCCCATCTTCATCCCAAAGGCCTTTTTCAAGCGGGTGAATAAGGTTATTTTGGGCTTTGTTTGGGCGAGTAAAACCCCATGAGTGAAGAAAATGTTGCTGGAGCGCAGTCGGGGGGAGGGTGGGTTGGTGCTGACAAACTTCTGCAATTACTACTGGGCAGCTAATATAGCCATGATTAGGAAGTGGGTAATGGAGGAGGGGTTGGCATGGGAGCGGATGGAGGCGGCGTCATGTAAAGACACCACTCTGGTAGCATTGGTAACGGCACCTCTGCCGTTCTCGCCGGCCTGATACTCCACAAGTCCGATGGTGGTGGCGGCTCTGAGGATCTGGGGGAGATATAAGAGAGTGGAGGGAGCATTGATTTGGACCCCGATTTATAATGACCACAGGTTTGTGCGGGTAGGCTAGATGGTGGGTTCCGGTATTGGCAGAGGGCAGGAATTGGAACCATGAGGGTTCTATTTATAGACGGGAGCTTTCCCAGCTTGAAAGGTTTGGAGGTTAAATTTAAATTGTCAGCAGGAAATGGTTTTAGGTATTTGCAGGTGCGAGACCTCCTGAGAAAACAGGTGCCGGCCTTTCTGCTGCTGCCACCGCGGGGGATACAGGATAGAGTAGTCTCCAGTACCTGGGTGGGAGAGGGGAAGGTGTCGGATATTTACCAGGAGCTTTAGGAGGCGGAAGAAACTCCGGTGGAGGAGCTAAAGGGCAAGTGGGAGGACGAGCTAGGAGGAGAGATAGAGGCGGATCTATGGGCGGATGCCCTAAGTAGGATTAATACCTCCTCATTTAAGGTAGCCCACCGGACACACATGACAGTGGCTAGGATGAGCAGTTTTTTCGGGGTAGAAGATAGGTGTGCGAGGTGCATGGGAAGCCCAGCAAATCATGTCCACATGTTTTGGGCATGCCCGAAGCTTAGAGGGTTTTGGCAGGGTTTTGCGAAGGCAATGTCCACGGTGCTAAAAACACGGGTGGTGCCGGGTCCGGAGGTAGCGATCTTTGGAGTGTCGGAAGATCCGGGAGTTCAGGGGGGGAAAGAGGCCAACGTGTTGGCCTTTGCCTCCCTGGTAACCCGGAGACGGATCTTGTTAATGTGGAGGGACTCAAAGCCCCCGAGTGTAGAGACCTGGGTTAGTGACATGGCTGGGTTTCTGTCTCTAGAAGATAAAGTTTGCCTTAAGAGGGTCAATGTAACGGTTCTCCCGGAGGTGGCAGCCATTCGTCGACTTTCTCGGGGAAAATGTCAGCAGATGCAGTGTTGCAAGGGGGGGAGGGGGATTGTTGTTGTATGGTTGAGGTGCGTGAAGATTGGGCTGGAGGGGAAATGTTTATTTTATCATGTTGATGTTATTGTTTATGTTACTGTTATAAAAATTTTCAAATACCTTAACAAAATATTATTTAAAAATATATATGGGGACTTCCGGTGGCCCTCACGAGCGGAGTGGCTGCATCGAGTAGAGGCTCCCGCCGGTCCGCGATTCTTTGGACTTTTCGGGGGTTTCCCGTGATTTTTTCTTCCCAAGAAAGGGGAGGGGTTTCTTCGGCCTTTGGGGCCTGAGGGACGGGCGCCAGTGAGGAGCCCCGAGGGAATGTCCAGCGGGCGGAGCGGGAGGCATCGACCCAGAGGTCGGATACATGGGCGGAGCTTGACACGAGGTGAGGCAATCGGGGTGGCAGGCCTGAGTCCAGAAGGCGATGTAGAGGGGGACTAGAGCACACTGGGTGGCTCCCACTGAAAATGGATCTTTGAGGAGTTTGAAGTCCGGTCCCCGGGGGAAGAGATTTCTTGACTTTGGAATTTTTGGGAAAAAATTTGTGGAAATAATTATTTAGTTATTTTCGGATTGAAGAAAGAAAGAAGAAATAATAAGTCGTTAGAGGATGAGAAAAGCAGCTTGGAAGAAGGAAGAAAACCCGGGTTCGCCGTTGAATGAGAATACCAGCAAAAGCGCTGACAAGATGGCGGATGCCGGATCGCATGGTGGGGCCGCACTACTTACGGTGGGAAAGATGACCAAGGTGATGGCGGTGGAGCTGAAAAAGCAGTTTGCGGGGCATATGGAGGCTTTGAGGAAGGAGATGGCGGTCGCATTTAAATCATTGGTGGAGGAGGCAATCGCCCCGGTGAGGGTAGCTGTGGCAAAGACATCGGCCGAGGTGAGAGAGCAGGGCGAGGAGCTGAAGGAAGTGGAGGAAGCCGTGTTGCAGCACAGCGACCAGCTCACCTCAATGGGGACGAGCTGCGGAGGGTGGTGGAGGTCAACAGAGGACTCCAAGCAAAGTTCGAGGACGTGGAGAACCGCTCCAGGTGCCACAATCTGAGAATTGTGGGCTTGCCCAAAGGGACAGAGGGCCCAAGGCCAGCAGAGTACTTCGCTAAGAAGTTGGCGGAGCTGATGGGGGAGGGTGAGAACTCCTCCCAGTAGGAGCTGGACTGAGCTCATCGGTCATTAAGGCCAAAGCCCAAGGTGAATGAGTTGCCAAGAGCAGTAATTATCTGCTTCCATAAGTACTGCATGAAGGAGAAGGTGTTAAGCTGGGCGAAGCAGAAGCGCGAGGTACAGGGGGATGGTGCTGGAGTTCGGATCTATCAGGGCTTGACAGTTGAGTTGGCAAAGAAGAGTGGCGTTTGGGCAGGTGACGGCGGCACTGTACAAAAAGGGGTTGCGATTTGGTATGGTGTACCCGGCAAAGCTGAGGGTGACGTCTGATGCCAAAGACTTTTATTTTGAGACAGCGGAGGCGGCTGAGGAGTTTGTGAGGGCAGAAGGCTTGGGACAGACGTGAGGAGCGGAACTGGAAGAGAGACTGTGGACTGTGTTTGGGCAGCTGGAAAATGTGTAAATGCTACAACTTTCTTTTTACTGATGTGTATTGTAATTTACTTCTCTTTGCATTGGAACAGAGTTCAAGTTAATGGTGGGTTGATGGGCGTTCTGTGTTGCGACGGTTAAATCTTATTTTAGTGAATTGTATGGGTTGGATTGTTGTTATTGTTTTTTCTTTCTCTGGGACTGGGTGGGAGGGGACGATATATCTTGGCGGGGGGAGCCACCCGCGCTAGCTAACTAAAGTCAGCTAGTGAACAGAGGTGAGGTGAGAGGAGGGCTGCGGACGCTGGAGCCTGGATAGCAGGCTTCAATGGGCCTACGAGGCGAGAGAGAGAGGGGGGAAAGGGATTGATGCTGGGAGATGTTTTTTCAAGGGGAAATGTAGGGGGGTTCTTGGGAGGGGGGGAAGGGGTTCAGTGTTAACAATGGACAGGGGCGGGTCAGGTTTATGGGGCAGGGCCCGGTGGTATGATGATGGTGGATAAGAAAAGTGGGGGGGTTGTGAGAGACCCCCAGTAAGGATAGTCACGTGGAACGTGAGAGGGCTAGGAGGTCCGGTCAAGGGTGCTTGCGCATCTTAAAAGTTTGAAAGCCGATGTGGCAATGCTGCAGAAGACTCAGTTGAGGGTGAAGGACCAGGTGAGACTTCAAAAGGGCTGGGTTAGTCAGGTGTTTCACTCTGGATTTGATGGAAGGGCTCGAGGGGTAGCAGTGTTGGTCAGCAAAAGGGTACGCTTCCAGATGGAGAAGGTGGTGGCAGATCAGCGGGGTAGATATGTGATTGTAACAGGGGCACTGGAGGGGAAATTAGTGGCGCAGTTAAGTGTAAACGGTCCCAATTGGGACAATGTGGGATTCGCGAAGAAGGTGTTTGGGGTCATCCCCGACTTGGACACACAAACTGATTGTGGGGGGGGGGGGGGGAACTGGAACTTGGTGCAGGAGCCACGGTTGGACAGATCAGGGCCGTGCTCGCTGGTCCCATCAGCGGTGGGGGGACGAAGGCGCTGGCTGGGCTAATGGTGAAAATGGGAGGGGTGAACCCTTGGAGGTTCCTGCACCCAAGGGAACGGGAGTACTCATTTATCTCAGCAGTCCATAAGGTATACTCACGGATCGACTTCTTTGTGATGGGAAAGGCTTTCTGGCTGAGGTTAAGGGGTCGGAATACTCTGTAATTGCAGTGCCAGATCATGCTCCGCATTGGGTGGATATGGTACTGGAGAAAGGGGTAGTGCAGAGGCCTGGGTGCAAACTGGATGTGGGGTTTTTGGGGAACCAATTGTTCTGTGAGAAAATTGAAAAGGTAATTTAGGAATATGTAGGTTTCAATTGTGAGGGTGAGGTGTCGATGGCAGATGTCTGGGAGGCTTTAAAGGCGGTGGTGAGGGGTGAGGTAATTTTGTTCAGGGCCAAGGTGGACAAAGAGAGGTTGGAGTGGCAGAGGGTAATAGATGAGGGCCGCGATTCTCCGCAACCACGGTGGGTGGGAGAATAGCGGGAGGTCCGCTCCCTCACCTCCAGCTATTCTCCCCCCCCTCCCCCCCCCCAAATGGCATGTCCGGTTTTTAAACACACCGCTCGGAGAAACGCGGGCCGCGTTTTTCACGACGGTGGCAACCACACCTGGGGCGAAATTCTCCGACCCCCAGCAGGGTCGGAGAATCGCCTGGGGGCGCCTAAAATCCCGCCCCCGCCGTGGCAGAGATTCTCCGCCACCCAGGAAGTGGCGACGGCGGAATCTCGCCGCTCCGATCGGAGAGGCCCCTGCGGTGATTCTCCAGCCCGGATGGGCCGAAGTCCCGCTGCTGGGAGGCCTCTCCCGCCGCCAAGGTTTAAACCACCTCTGGAACGGTGCGCTCAGTGGCGCGAGCAGGCCCCCGGGGTCCTGGGGGGGGGGGCGGGGGGCGATCGAACCCCGGGGGGTGCCCCCACGATGGCTTGGCCCACGATCGGGGCCACCGCTCAGACTCCGGGCCAGTGCCTTGGCTGCACTATGTTCTTCCGCGACCGCCACGAAGAGAACTCCACATCGCGCATGAGCCGACAGTGACGTCAGCGGCCAGCTGCCGCTGATGTCACTGCCGGCGCATGCGCGGACCGGCGAAAGCCTTTCGGCCAGCCCCGCTGCCGGGGGCGCCGGTTTTTTGCGCCGGTCTTCTGGTGGCAACCGCTCCGGCGCGGGGCTGGCCCCCAAAGGTGGGGAGAATTCCCCACCTTTGGGGAGGCGCGACCCCTGAGTGGTTGGCGCCACTCCCCTACTCCGGGACCCTCCGTCACACCGGGTAGGGGAGAATGCCGCCCAAGGAGTCGATGGAGCGTGGGTCATATAGGCCCATATCACTTCTGAATGTGGACGCAAAAGTATTCGCAAAGGTACTGGCGGGTAGGCTGGAGGAGGGCCTCCCAAAGGTGATAGGTGAGGATCAGACAGGGTTCGTGAGAGGGAAGCAGCTTTTTTCGAACATTAGGAGGGTTTTGAACGTCGTCATGGCACCGGCGGAAAGGAAGAAAACAGAGGTGGTTGTGGCATTGCACTCCGAGAAGGCGTTTGACCGGGTAGAATGGGGGTACTTGATGGCAGTTCTGGAGCGGTTTGAGATTGGACCAAGATTTGTGAACTGGGTAAAGCTACTATATAAGGAGCCGAAGGCGAGTGTCCGCTCAAACAACATCAGCTCGAGATACTTTCTCTCCACCCGTGGGACGAGGCAGGGATGTCCTATCCCTGCTGTTTGCGCTTACGATTCAGCCGTTGGCCATCGAATGAAGAAGTTCGGGAGCATGGTAAGGAATAGTGCGGGGGGGGGTGATAGAGCATATGGCGTCCTTAAATGCCAACGACTTGCTGCTGTATGTGTTGGAACAGAGTGTGTCGATAGGAGGAATATTGGAGCTACTGCGAGTATTTGGGTCTTTCTCGGGGTACAAGCTGAACCTGGACAAGAGTGAGTATTTTGTGGTGTCTCGGCCGGAGGTGGGGGCGGGGGGGGGGGGGGGGGGGGGGGGGGGGGGCTGCCATTCCGTAGGGCAGGTGCTCACTTTATGTATTTGGGGGTGCAGGTTGCCCAGGAGTCGGGGAGGCTTCGCGGGTAGAATATCACTAGTTTGGTGGGGAGAGTGAAAGCCCATCTGGCAAGGTGGGATCGTCTCCTTCTGTCACTGGCAGGTCGGGTACAGGCGGTTAACATGAATGTGTTGCTGCGATTTCTGTTTATTTTTCAATGCCTACCGATTTTCCTGCCAAAGGCTTTTTTAAGGGAGATTGAGGGAAGGATTACCTCATTCATATGGGGACGGAAGGTGGCCAGAGTGAGAAAGGTGCTGCTACAGAGGGGAAGGCAGGCAGGGGATTTGGGTCTTCCGAACCTGATGTACTACTACTGGGCGGCGAATGTGGAGAAGGTGCAGAGCTGGGTCAGAGAGGTTGATTGCCAGTGGATCAGAATGGAGGAGAGTTTGTGCAGGAGGTCGGGACTGAAAGCACTAGCAACAGCGCCGCTCCCAATAGCTCTGGGGAAATACTCAGGGAGTCCGGTAATAATAGCTTAATTGAAAATCTGGAGGCAGTTTCGCCAACACTTCGGGTTGGGGGTAGTGTCAAGGGAAAGGTCGATTCTGGGAAACCACAGATTTGAGCCAGGGAGGTGGGATGGAAGTTTCCGGAAATGGGAAGAGAAGGGGATTAAGACGCTGAAAGATTTGTTTCTTTGGGGTCGGTTTGCAGGATTGAAGGAGCTGGAAGCGAAGTATAGGCTGGAGCAGGGAGAAATGTTTAGATACATGGAGGTTCGAGATTTTGCCAGAAAGGAGATACAGAGCCTCCTGGAGGAACCAGCCTCCACATTGTTGGAGGAGGTGCTGACAACAAGGGGATTGGAGAGGGGGGTTGTGTCAGCGGTGTACGGAGCTATTTTGGAAAAGGATAAGGCACCACTGGAAGGGATCAAAGCAAAGTGGGAGGAAGAGTTGGGAGAGGATATGGAGGAGGGGTTCTGGTGTGAGGTGCTCCAGAGAGTGAATGCCTCCACCTCATGTGCGAGGTTGGGGCTGATACAGCTGAAGGTGGTATACAGAGCACACCTCACGAGGGCGAGGATGAGCCGATTCTTTGAAGGAGTAGAAGATGTGTGTGAGCGTTGCGGGGTGGTGGGGCCCCGCTAATCACATTCATATGTTTTGATCCTGTCCCAAGCTAGAGGATTACTGAAAGGAGGTTTTTAGGGTAATTTCTAAAGTGGTGCATGTGAAACTGGACCCGGGAGGCCATATTCGGGATGTCGGACCAGCCAGGGTTGGAAACGGGTGCGGAGGCAGATATCGTAGCCTTCGCCTCGTTGATCGCCCGAAGGCGGATCCTGTTGGGATGGAGAGCAGCCTCTCCACCCTGTGCCCTGACGTGGCGGGGGACCTGTTGGACTACTTGACCCTCGAGAAGGTTAAGTTTGAACTGAGGGGAAGGACGGAGGGGTTCCACAAGTCATGGGCATTATTCATTATGCACTTTCAAGAACTGGATAACATCGAACATTAGTTGGGGGGGATGGGTGGGAGGGTTGGGGGGAGGGGGGCTGTGTGTATTAAGGGTGACTATGGGTAATCCCTGATTCCTTTTTGTCATTTGTTTATGTAAACATGCGGGCTAATGTTTGAGGGTTGGTGGGAGGATGGGATCGTTGTTATTGTTATGGGGATTGACGTATTTGTTGCTGATTATTGTTTATTGTTGGTGGGTGTAAGTTTGGGAGAAAATGTGAAAAAGGAGAATTAAAATATTTAAAAGAAAATAAAAAAAACCATATGAGGAATCATTTCAATACCCAAACCTACTTGTAAAAGGGTTGATTTAATGACAAGATAGTCGGCAAGAAGATATAGAACATAGAACAGTACAACACAGAACAGGCCCTTCGGTCCTCGATGTTGTGCCGAGCATTGTCCAAAACCAAGATATATTTGTAGATTAATACATGTACACACAGGAGTTGCCAACCTGCCCAGTTCGGAGGTTAGCCCTGTGTCTGATGTGGTAAGCCCCTTGGGTTTGTTTAAAATCCGTAAAATTATTGAGGTGCTGTGTCAGTGTTTATGGGCATTTGGTTCTCAGTGCGGCCACTCATACCCAATGATGAACAAGAGGAAGTCACTTGACGCTGAATTTCTATTTATAGTGCCTCTGTTAGAGGTAGGCCCCAACCACTGCCTTGCCTTACAAAGGGGGAGGTGTCAGTTCCTCCAGTAAAAGCAGCTCTTTCTATAAGCGAGTCCTACAGCCTGCAGGGCAACTTTAATTCCTGGCCACTGTCAGCCTCTTGAATTTGGTTTCTGAATTGTTGGGCTGAACGGACTTTCCCGTACATGAGGAAAGGTTCTTGAGCTGGAAAATGAAAGCCACTGTCCTAACTTTCAAAGAAGAGAGTGTTGTCGCTAGGGCTCACTGCGCAAATGACCCAGAATATGTCGGGAAAATAACAGGCTGTTAAATGTACACACCCTTATTAGTGTGAAAATAATTGTGGTAAGAAAGTTGACTTGAGTTGCAAATCTTAAACGACGTGTGTCAATCTACTGTTATTCTCTCCCCCCCCCCCCCCCATGAGTTTCAAACAATTGCTGCATTTGCACTGTTAGAACTGATTAAGCTTGCCATAGAAAGCTTAACAAGAAATGTAGAAACCATCTTACTTGTGAGCTTATGCTCTTGCAATGCCATTCAAATACGGAGGCCCAGAAGGGGAACCATTGAAACCGTAGAGTCTCATTCCTACAGGTAGTAAATGTTAATTTAAAATTTCACACCTCTTTTCTAATTTTTCTTCCCTGTCTCTTTTATTTCCTCTATTTTCTTCTCCATCCTTCCTCTGATTAATTTAAGGAGATATATAAGGAGATAGGCAATCCTGTTTCCTCTTTCCAAGGGCCGGTGCAGACTCGATGGGCCGAATGGCCTCCTTCTGCACTGTAAATTCTATGTTGTACACCGAGGTCCCAGATTCCCCATTCTTCTTACAGCACCCCCATCAACTTCAAAATTTGAGCTGACAGCCAAGAAAAAGCAGTCTAACTAATGGGGCAATTTACTCCAGTCAATTGTGGTCCATCATAAATGAGGCTGCTTCCAGAGCACCAGGCACTAAAACTCACGCATACCACTTCAAGCAAAAACTTAATGAAACATAAATGCAGCCAGTCTTTTTGCAGCTGCAGGATACTCTCCTAACTTGACAGCAGACTGCTGAATTCAGACATGTGCATCACAGCAAGCCAACAGCTCTGCCAGGTGGAAGTACACAAATGGAAAATCGCCCAAGGCTGCATTTTTGTTGTTGTTGCATTCTTGTGACGTAGCCATCGCTTGGCAAGACCAGCATTCATTACCCATGCCGCTGAGTGGTGTACTAGGCCACTTCAGAGGGCAGCTTGTGCGACTAAGGCCAGACTGGGTAATGATGATTGGCCCCATTCCCTGAACTGCATTAATGAAACAGTCGGGCTTTGCCGACAAATCAGCAGCTTTTACTGGTACCAACTTTTATTTCCAGAAATTTAAAGAAACACTGAATTCAAATTCTCAAGCCGGCACGGTAAGATTTGAATGCACACTCTCTAGATTATTCATTCAAGTCGCTGGATCACTAATCTAGTTATATCGCCATCATGCTACACATCACCTCAGCTGCACACCCAGTGTGAAATACCGTAATTGTACCCCAACAGTCTGAAAGCAAGAAAAGAGTTTTAATTTGACATCCGAGGAGTGACTCTTCTATGACAGCAGCACTAATTTCCTTGAACGCACTGCCCTCAAGGATGGAGGCAGCGAACACAATCAATCATTTCAGAACTACTGGTTAGGCACTTAAGGAAAATAGATTTGCTGGGCTGGGGGGGTGGGTAGAATGGGGAAATGGGACTGACTGGATTTCTCTATAGAGAGGGTGCCACGGGCCAAATAGGCTCTGCTTCTGTGCTATAATGATTCAGCAACTAATTAGAATGAATGGAAAAATCACAGGTGCATACCGGTGATTTCCCAAGATATACTTCCTGTGGACCCTTGGGGAGATGGGGATTGCAGAATCTCCCCAAAGGAATCTCCCCATCTCAGCTCAAATGTTCAGTTCTCTGCTCGGATATCTCTCCGAATGAGATCCAATTATTTTTTCTTCCAAAAGTCATCGCAACTTTGATTACCCTCTCTTGCTTTATCCCCGGTGGGCCCGAATGTGCAGGGGTACTGACCAGTTGAATCTCAATTCATGAAACAAATCCAAGCTTGTTAGTAAAGCAATGCTCAGGTTTCTCTCTTTAAACCTAAAACTAGTTCTTCCTCTTATACAATGGGCCCGATTCTCTGCTCCCCCAGCTGCATGTTTCTCGATGTTCGCTGCGTTGCTCTGTTTCGGTCCCAACAGCGTCGCAAATACTGTGGGTATTTCTATTTATCTTAGTGAAACACAAGCCTTCCCTTATATCGATCAAATGACCACACAACCAGTTAGTTCGCTCAAAACATGGTTTATTTACGTACACAAGAGTTATCTCAACATACAAACACAATATCTACTACGAGTTAAACTACACATATCAGCTACAATAATCTATACTTAACTTCAGGGCGACCGGCACTGTGCAAATGGATAAGGCCTTTATCTGAATTTCACTGGGCTGATTCAAAGAAAGTGGCTCTGTCTCTGCTGGTCTCATCCGTCAGGTAGCAATCGTTGGTCTTGAACTTAGCTGGCTGTTCCTGCTGCAATTGGGCTGGCACAGGCCGGATCTAAAAGAGACAGAGCACATGGCTGTGTCCTCTTTTATCCCCCTGGGATTTCACGCTCTTTGGGGCGGTCCTTAACCTTGGACCCCATAGTTCGACAGGGCTCTGATCACTCTCTTAGATTTTGGCCAATAAAGGGGCGGATGCCTTGGTAGCTGGGCTGGGGGGGGGGGGGGGGGGGGGGGGGGGGGGTCCTTAGCGGTCATTGACCTTGGTAGTTGGGCTTTCTGAGTAAGGGGAGTGGCGCCGATCAGTCTGTGGCTGTACCGGTTGCTTGATTGGAGTTCTATTGTCCTGGTAAAATGGGCCATTAAAATGCAAACGAGTGGGAGTTTCGATCAGGTCTGGTTCCCTGTGTTTTAGATACACATAGGCTGTGTATCTGTCTGAGTCCTGGGTTGGCCATAATTCCCATGGTCCTTTGCAGGTGGCATCTTAGATGGCTACAGCTGTTTGCTGGTGGTGGGATTCTCTCTTCCCTATGCTTGTCGATGGGATTTCCCATTGAAGCCACACCACGTCGCTGGGAAAAGAAACCCCACTGGCCGAAGATTTCCGGACAATATCTGACAATAGAAATATATGCCAGGGTGCCATGCTATGTCTTGCTCCATCACTCAAATCAGTTTCTACTTCGTAGTGGAGGTCTTTGCTTTATACATATTTTTAAAATGCTAACTAGGGGCAGAAAGGGAGCTGTAATCTGCCCTTGGGGTCCATAGACGTAGCAAAGAGTGATAATAAGTGCATTGTATCAAATAGTGCATTGTATCAAATAGTGCATTGTATCAAATAGTGCATTGTATCAAATAGCTATCAAATTGGTGGATACTTGAATTCACTTTTAAATAATAAACAAGGGAAACATAGTTAACACTTTTAACATTAAAACCTTCTCTCTAACATTTCTCGCTTTGACTTACTTTTTTCACTGTTAACCTTTTTACCTCAACCGGAGCCTTGTAACAACTAGCATTTATATAGCACCTTTTAACATTGTAAAATGTCCAAAAGCACACTGCAGGAGTAGATCAGACACAAACAGATGTAATTAGGACAGGCAACCAAATGTTTAGACAGACAAGGCTTTTAGAGAATGTCTTAAAGAGAGATTCAGGGAATTAAATGCCCAAACACCTCACGACACAGCCACTATTGGTGGGACGAAGGAAATCAGAATGCACAAGAGGCCAGAGTTGAAGCAACACTTTGCTGGAGAGCTGTGGAGCTAACAGAAAAAAAGATCAGTTCTGAACATCAGTGACTTAAGATCCAGAGATTTGGATTTACATAGTATTAACATTTACACACACAACTGCAGTATCACAGTTTAGTGGGTTTACACCATGAGGTCAGTGGGTAACAGAGATTTAGATGTGAGGCTTGCACACTTGAACTGCTGCAATGAACCTCTTCAGCAGTCTAGTCTCTCTGTATGATACCCTGGTGCATTACTCAGTCACCAAACATCCTTCCCATGGCATCTTCCCATGCAAACTCAGGAAATATAACAACTGCCCTTTTACCACCTGACTCCTCACTATCCAAGGCCCTAAACACTCCTCACAGGCAAAGAAACAAATTACCTGCAACCTCCGTCAATTTAGTGTACTGTATTCACTGCTCACAATGTGGTCTCCTCTACAATGGGGAGCCCAAACGCAGAATGGGTGACCACTTTGTGGAACTCCGCTGTTCAGTCCCCAAGGATTGCGCCGAGTTTCCGGCGGCCTGTCAATTTAATTCTCCACCTTCCTCTCACACGGACATGTCTGTCCTTGCCCTGCTATGCTGTTCCAGTGAAGTTCAACGTGAGCTCGAGGAACAGCACCTCATCTTTCAATTAGGCACTTTGCAGGCTCCCGAATTCAACAATTTCAAACCACATCCCCTGCCACCTTTTGTTTCCTTTTCTTTGTATGTTTCAGCTTTTCCCTCATTTTTTCTGCAGCAGCACAACTGCTGTGAGCAAATCTTTTGTGTCTTTTCTTGCCCCATCACCATTTACAGTAAGACAAACCTTTCTATCATTCAATCTCACTTACCAGAGACCTTCCTTTTGACCTACCCACCCACCCCTTACTGACCAGTTGAATCTCAATTCATGAAACAAATCCAAGCCTGTTAGTAAAGCAATGCTCAGGTTTCTCTCTTTAAACCTAAAACTAGTTCTTCCTCTTATACAATGGGCCCGATTCTCTGCTCCCCCAGCCACATTTCAACGGTTAACTAAAAAAGTCGTTTCAGGCTTACCCAATTGTGCGGTATGCATCGATCTAGTAATTTTCAGCCATGCAGGGAAAGAACATTTAAAACATCTGATGGAGTTAGTCGATCGACTTCAGGTGGTGAGTTTGGTGATAAACCTAGCCAAAAGTGAATTTGGGAAAGCCGAAGTCACTTTCCTTGGCCATACAATCGGACAGGGTCGAATGGTCACACGGGATTTGAAACAGTTATTGAGGAGTTTTCAATACCCTCGAGACAAAGGGAAATAATGCGATTTCTTGACATGAGTTGATTTGATCGAACATTTGTGCAAAAGCGTGATTGCTCCACTGATAGACTTGCTGAAGAAACGACGGAAATTTCAGTGGACGGCGAACTTTCAACAGGCATTTGTCTGCCTGAAAGCTGTGGTAACTGTCATAATATACACACAAGTATATGACGGCGCACCGACAGGCATTGACTGACACACAGGATGACCAATGAACACACAGAACACAGCAGCCAAGCACCAGACAGGACACAACCACTATAAAGCCAGAGGGCACTAGTTTTCCTGCTCTCTCGGGATCCAGCCTCTGAGACAGTCAGAGCCCGTGAGCAACATCTAGAACATACACCATGTGGTAGTAAGATAGTCTGGTCAGGTTAGCCTCAGGTCTCCAGTCAACTCAGCATAGTGTCAACCCACAGTTAAAGTATGTATGATAGTTAAGAGTTCAATAAAATAGAGTTGCATTTCTTCAAGTGTTGGAAGCCTGTCTCTCTCACTGCTACAGTAAACGCAGTCCTCGCAGACCCAGCTTACCCAACACATCAGTAACCAATGCTCAGGTGTTGGAGAATTGCAAGGGACTCTGTGGTCAGATTGAACTAAAGTATCTGACTTTGAAGAGAAATGCGGAGGCGTAGAGTAATGGACGGATCATGCAAGGACCTTCTTGTTCAAAGAGACTGTCAATCGAGAAAGATTTCAGTTGGAAGAAGAACGGGAAAAAAATAGACTATATTATTATACCTGTTTGCGTGTGTTGTTTTTTGAAACAAAGAAGCATATTTACTGTGTGCATTTCTTAAAGGATAGTGAAAAGGTGAAAAATGAAACCACCTTGAAGTTGATGGTTTATTTTTTTTTCTTGGGGGGGCTTGTCATGTGAGGGTACCTTTAAGAAATGAGTGCTTAAGAAATGTACCTTTAAGAAAAGGGTGTTTATCAGTAATGTCAGAGTGTGGGTGGAGCTGGGCTGTCTGTCAGTTTTTTATTTTTGTTTTAGGTTGTTTGCTGCAGGGTGTGTTTTAGTTTCCTTTTCAGTGTTGGAGCTGAAGCCAGACCAAGCAGGTGTACTGCTGTTCTCTCTGCCATCAAAAGACTATCTCTTGATCATTTGGTGAATTCTGAATTATAAATGTTCTCAGGAGTGAACGTAAACCTAATGCGCTTCTGATAAAAGGTTTTTCTTTTGTCTTCTGGATGCTGTTTGGGAAGTTAATAAGCATGACTTAGTGCTGTATTCTTTGGGGGTTGTATTTGACTTAATGGTTGCTAAGATGTTAAGTGTATGCTTTAAAAAGGTTAACTTGAGTTCATAGAATAAACATTGTTTTGCTTTAAAAAATGCTTTTCCATTTCTGCTGTACCACACCTGTAGAGTGGGCCGTGTGCTCCCGGTACCATGATCTAGTAAAGGTTCTGGGTCAGGTGAACTCCATGATACACCTTGGGGTTCTCTAAACCCTGGCCCATAACAATTGGAAAAAAAAATTGGGTACTCTAAATCTATTTGAAAAAAGAAACGTCCGTTCACCTTGGGCGGAAATTTCTGGTTTCAGGGAGACCAGGACCAGAATATCCCGTCCACTAACTCTGTTTCCCTCCACCATTTTCTGTTTTTATTTCAATATCCTTTGATAGTCCCAAGTTCAAAGCTCCAATGTGGATGAAGGGCAATAACTGGAAATGTATCTAGGTTAACTGTGTTCGGGATAATATAAGAAAGGTTTTCAGTTGCTGATAAATGTAACTGCCACATGAACACGCATTGCAATGTCATCACACTCACATGATGATACAATCAGCAAATGGGAGACAAGAGATACGATTGAGGTTTGGGGAATCTGATATAAATCAGCTCTCCAAACTGGAACAATTCAAGCTTGGTTGATGCAGTATGAATACAGCTTCAGGTTTTCATGGGTCTGCTGTTCATCAGGTGTCTTCTTTTCGAACTAGTTGAAGAAACATAAGCTGCAAGCTCTGTTGCACACATTGTCAGGTGAAATGCAGTGTCAGTTTAATATATTTCTGGAGAATTATTCATTCAAAATGGGTGTGGTTCTCTGTCCCACCAGCCCCGTTTCCCGGAGTGCCCCCCCCCCAATGGGATTCTCCGTTCCCACAGCCAGCCGATGGGGTTTCCCCATTGTGGCCACCCCCACGCCGTCGGGAAATCCATGGGCATGGGCGCCCTTCCCTGCAACGCGGAGGATCCCGCCAACTGAGCATCCCGCAGAAAGTCTTTAAGACGCCTGTGGAAATTGATTTTGGGCCTTTGGTGACTGCAGCCGAAACTTAAGCATCAGAACATGATGGTGGCTGGCCCAGACTGCAACAGGTTGGGGTTGGGGGGGTGACCAGATTTTGAAATCTCCCCACGGCCAGGTAAACGAGTGCAATGGGCTGAATCTGGCCCCTGGCCCTGGGGTTCCCCACCCTCCACGTAAAAGGGGTTGGTTTTGCACACTGGGCTTATAATGCAGAACAAGGCCAGCAGCGCGGGTTCAATTCCCGTTCCAGCCTCCCCGAACAGGCGCTTGAATGTGGCAACTAGGGGCTTTTCACAGTAACTTCATTGAAGCCTACTTGTGACAATAAGCAATTATTATTATATTATTAAAAGTTGCCATGGCATCACTTCACAGAAGAGCAGGACAGTTTTTCCCAGTGTCCTGAACAATAAAACAAATGAGACAAGGACAACAGTTAAACAAATCACAGCGGGTAATCATTGCATTACTATTCTGAGGGACAGCATGCATAACAGAAAGTAAGCCTCCTAAATTAGTCTATTTTATTAGTTTTACCACCACAGTGGCTGCCAGGAAATTAGTTAGCGGGTCTGACATGGTAATTTAAGTAACTGAGTTTCTCATTTCAAAGTAACAACTGAAATCCTCAGACAGAGCAGTCATTGTCTACTCATGATGCTTACTGACTATGCCCTTTTGGCATTATAATTAACTGGAAAACTATTTAGCATGGCGTGATTATATGAGTCAACAACATTGCTGTGAACTGGAGTCACATGTAGGCTGGAGCAGGTAATGACAACAGATTTCCTTCCCGAAGGAGGTTAGTGAACCAGATTGGTCTGTACAACAATCAATGCCAGTTTCATGGTCACAGGATGCAATTCAACGGCCTGACTTGGTGACAGGACAAGGCCATTGAAACACGAGAGATTTGCAATGCTCAAAATATTTTGCGAGATTTAACAGAGTCTCGTGAGAAGTCACGATCTGGATCTCGCTCTCACTGGGCAAGATCCAGACGTGCATATTTAAATGGCGCCATTTAGTCTTGGTCCATACAAACTTGGATCAGTCGTAACGACACCTGGGGGGCATCTCGCAGGCCAATGGAGTGCCCCTGCGTAGTCAGACATTTGGCATGGTGGTACACCGGCACTCACCCTGGCACCCGGGTACTGTCAGCCTGGTACCTTGGCACAGCAACCAGAGCACCCTGGCAGTACACCTTGGCACTGCCAGGGTGCTTGGGTGGCACTGCCAGGTTCGAAGGGGCACAGCCAGGGGCCCAGGTTGCTTGCGTTGCGGTTTGCCCCGGTGGTGCCCTGGCCATAAGAGGCGGGGTGAGGGAGGGCTCGAGGACCCCCCCCCCCCCCCCCGGAAGTATATTGGGTGATGGGGGGTTGGAGCGGCGGGGTCGCTGAGCGGGTTTGAAAGATCGGGTTGCCCTTAAAAATGGCACCCCAATCCGCGGGTAGTCTTCTTGCACTGGTCAGCTGAGCTCGTAATGAAATAAGTGTGGCCTCAACAGGGAGTTCCCGCTGAGGTAAAAACAGCAAAGTGCTGTAGAATAGCAGGGTCTTTCTCAGCGCTGCAGGACAGAGAAACACCCTGCTAAACTCGCCTGAAACTGGAGATTGAAATATTTCGGTTGTATCATGCCCACCATTACTGAGATTAAGCTTTCAATTCCAGAATTTTTCAAATCGAATATAAATACTGCCATCTGCCATGGTGCGATTTGAACACATCTCCTCAAAACATTAGGCTGGACTTCTGGATTACAAGTCAAGTGACGTTACCTCTACACTGCCATAATTTAGATTTCGTTCAGACAGGAGAGTGGTTTCAGTCTGTGAGAGCCTAAAATCAGAGGAAGGATATTCTTGTGAAGTCTCCGGTTATAACCTTGAAACTCCAGGTTTAAGTCTATTTTCCAGTTCCCATGAGATGCTCACAAATAACCTCAGACAGAATAGACTGAAAACCAGCGAAACAATGAGAGCGAAAAATGCAAAGAATAGAAAATTTGCGAAAATAGATTCTACATGCGACTATTTTCCTATTGTTCCCCTTAATATAATTACTAGACTATTTTTGCCCATTGCTTGCTAACCATAAGATTACTATTGTTTATTCAAGTACACTTTGACAAAGTAAATTATGGAAAAAAAGACTCACAGCTCATTAAATAACTAATAATAAAGAGCTGCAAACACTTTTACCATATTTTTATTTGTGTATATCTATTTTGAATGCACCAGCAACCACTCGATGTCCTGTGAACTATTAAATGGATAAAAAATGGAGGCTTTAGTACGACGAATTTAAGGACCTTGTACCACGTCTCCTAATCAAATCAAAGGTGGCAAGGCAGGTTGAGAAAGTGGTTAATAAAGCATATGGCATTGTGGGCTTTATAAACGGAGGCATAGAATACAAGAGCATGGAAATTATGATGAACCTTCCAAACCCGCGACCTCTACCATCTAGAAGGACAGGGCAGCAGATGCATAGGAACACCACCACTTGCAAGTTCCCCTCCAATCTCACGGTAGCATGGTGGTTAGCATCAATGCTTCACAGCTCCAGGGTCCCAGGTTCGATTCCCGGCTGGGTCACTGTCTGTGTGGAGTCTGCACGTCCTCCCCGTGTGTGCGTGGGTTTCCTCCGGGTGCTCCGGTTTCCTCCCACAGTCCAAAGATGTGCGGGTTAGGTGGATTGGCTATGCTAAATTGCCCGTAGTGTAAGGTTAATGGGGGGATTGTTGGGTTACAGGTATACGGGTTACGTGGGTTTAAGTAGGGTGATCATTGCTCGGCACAACATCGAGGGCCGAAGGGCCTGTTCTGTGCTGTACTGTTCTATGTCTATGTCTAATCTCCTCGCCTTCCTGACTTAGAACTATATCACCGTTATTTCACAATCGCTGAGTCAAAACCCTGGAACTCCCTCCCCAACATCACTGTGGGTGTAGCTACACCTCATGGACTGTAGCAATTCAAGAAGACGGCTCACCACCATCTTCTCAAGGGCAATTAGGGGTGTACAACAATAATGCTAGCCTAGCCAACAATGCCCACATCTCCTGGAAAAATAAAACATAACTTCATAAAAGACTGGTTTGGCCTCAGCTGAAGTACAGTGCCCAATTCTGGGAACTTTAAGAATTGGGAATCAGAGTAGGAATCAGAGACAATGCAAAAGAAGATTTATGAGAATAATTCTGATCATGAGGAACTTCAGCTACATTGATAGCTTGGAGAAGTTGGAGGTGTTCTTCGAAAAAGGAAGATTGAGAAGAGATTTGATGGAGGTGCTCAAAATCATGAGGGAAGCTAAATAGGGGAAATCTGTTGCCATCGCAGGAACCGGATTGCAACCTTGCGAGCTTTTCTGATCCTTTAAGCGCAATCACCACTATTTTTCATGCAGAAGTATTGCAGATGGTTCCTTAGTTGGTATTATATAGTTAAGAGGCTGAAGCAAAAAACTAAACCAGAAATTGAAAAAGAGGCAGGGGTAGAAACAGAAGATAGGAACAGGCAAAAGATGAGGCATGTAACTGAACTTTCAGACTGAAAGCTGGACTAAACCCTCAAAGTCTAGGATCTAGGAAAGAGGTGGGCCTTTGATGTCTGGTAATCATACGCGAACAAGTACATGTGAGAATTTTCATAAATTTCATGATCATTACTTTAATACCCATGTCGCTAAGTGACGGATACTCTGCTCCCTCCAAAATGGGATCATCGAGGGCCGTGCCGCACGCCGTTGGGCGGCCACAGGACGTCACCTGAGGCCCTCCCCTGATCTTCCATCCCCGATGTGCCGAGTTCCCGACCCCGCAGAGGGCGTGCGGTCTCAGCGGTCGGGAACCAGGCGTGGCGGCCGCGGACTGTGTCCAGCACTGCCACAGTCGGGCGGGAGCCGTGCTACTGGCCAGGAGACTTCGGCAAGAGCTAGGGGGACTGGTGGGGGGGGTGGCAAGGGGGTGTCCAGGGGGCACTATCTGGCAGGTCGGGTCCACACACGGCCGGCACCATGTTGTACGGCATGATCGCTGCAGATTGTCACCGTGCACATGCACGGCCACGGACCCGCCAATTCTATGGCCATTTTTGTCGCGGAGGCCGGGCGTTTTACATGGCTTGGCTGTAGCCGCTCACCGGTCGAAGGATTGATGCTGGGGCGCCGACAATTTTTTTGAAGTAAAACGCCACGGATCCTCTGGACATAGCTTGGAAATTGAAAAATTCGGCCCCTGGTCATTTATCAATTCAACTTTCAAATTTGTATATATCACAGAATTGTTACGGTGCAGAAGGAGGCCATTTGGACCATCAGACCTGTACCGGCTCTAAGAACGGGCAATTCACCTGGTACCCCTCCCCCGCCTTCTCCTCGTAACCCTGCACATTCTTCCTTTTCTGAGAACACTCTAATTCCCTTTTGAATGTTTCAATTGAACCTGCCTCCATTACACTATCAGGCAGTGCGTTTCAAATCCTAGCCACTCGCTGCTTGAAAAAATCTTCTCTTTATGCCATATCTAGCTGTGTCCTGCTGACATTAAATGGCAAGCAATATTCTTAGAGAGCTGAATTAAGAACATAAAACACGGTTGAAAAAGCACAGACACTGACACTGTGGAGGGTTAATGACTGCCAGATGTTTGCTCTCCTTGGTTACACAGTTTCTTGCTCTCACAGTCACTTCAGAACCTCAATGTTAACCTCAGCCGCTTGGTGGAAACATGGGTCATATGGCATTTTACTCTCCACGGGTCCATTCCATAGGAACAGTGGAAAAGGGGTGTCTGACTCCTTGCAGCCTAGCGGATTAGCTGAAAATCTTCCAGACTAAAACTGAAAATACTTTATAACCTTTCCATTCTTAAAAGGGGCCAAATTTGTGACACTCTTTCTCAAACAGAATTGGACAGGAGCGTAGGTTTACATATGTTTGCACGTGCTATCAATTCACTGATACAAACCAAGATCCAGGCATCCTGGGGAGCATAACACGTGGTGAAAACAGTTTATGATTTGACCCACTTGCATTCATTTCAAATGCGTCTTCACTACCATTATAACTACAACTACCAGATAACGTACTCACCTAGGGATCTGTACTAACTACTCACTGGCAAGCACTTCAACAACAGTGTGAAGCCTGTTAGCTTCCTATCACACCGCTAGGTTCAGCTGGTTTCAGTAAACCTTATTTGAATATTACTCACCCACAGAAGTGTTGTTTCAGTCAATACCTGCCCCCATGTATTCAAAGAGTAATTTTCATTTCTGAACTTGCTCAGAAGAGATAAAATCAAAACATAGAATGTCAGAATGTCAGTCCAAAGTAAGTGGTTGGAGATTGGCTTTGGGGAAGTCCCTGAAGTTGCAAAAAGGCCTAGTTTTAAACCGGAGATGTTTTTAGCAGGATGTGAACCAAAACAGCAGTAGTAATATGATGCCCACAGAACTATAGTAAGTTGCATGTCTGAGCCTCACTTCCTCTCTTCACATACTTAATAAAACAATTCTTATTACTGGCAAGAAAGGACAAGCTCAGGAGTTACCTGAGGACCTGGGATAAAGTTCAAATTATTTACTTTCCTCAGAATAGTTGATTCAGTTTGTTTTTGATTTATTGTTCATTATTTATTTAATTATGGAATATCTTAAGGGCCTCTCATCAAATTAGCCATCCTCTCTTGTACCATCAAGGAAGGTCAGCCAACTCCGAACCATCTTGCCACAGTTTCTGAACACTTTATTTCTAGTTTTCTGTAGCAACTATCTGGCAGGAGGATCCTGAATCTTTGTGTGAGGAAGGCATTACTGTTTGTCAACCTGTTTCAAAACGTGGGCTGGTTACTAGCTGATTAAATTGATGTACCATCAATTCGACTCAAGACACATTTAGGATCCGAACTCTAGCTTTAATCAGCTAGTTGTTAGCCCGGTGGTCGACTACAGAGAATGACCGACCGCCGGGAACTCTGGGTACTTATACCCCGCCTCGGAGGCGGGGCCTACTTGCCTCTCGACCAATTGGAGAGCAGTCACATGACTAGTCCCAACCAGTCGGACAAGAGGCACATGACCAGCCAGAGCTAATGGGAAGCCAGTGCTCTGCACCAATGGCAGTGCTCATATCCATACCACCACACATAGTATCGCCATTTCTGAGAGCTAATTACTGAGGTGTTAAGCGCACTGTTGTTTCACAGAGTCAGGGACCCGGGTTCGATTCTAGGCTTGGGTCCGGAGTCTGCACTTTCTCCCCCTGTCTGCGTGGGTTTCCTCCATGTGCTCCGGTTTCCTCTCACAAGTCCTGAAAGACGTGGGGCAGCACGGTAGCATGGTGGTTAGCATAAATGCTTCACAGCTCCAGGGTCCCAGGTTCGATTCCCGGCTGGGTCACTGTCTGTGTGGAGTCTGCACGTCCTCCCCGTGTGTGCGTGGGTTTCCTCCGGGTGCTCCGGTTTCCTCCCACAGTCCAAAGATGTGCGGGTTAGGTGGATTGGCCATGCTAAATTGCCCGTAGTGTCCTAAAAAGTAAGGTTAAGGGGGGGTTGTTGGGTTACGGGTATAGGGTGGATACGTGGGTTTGAGTAGGGTGATCATGGCTCGGCACAACATTGAGGGCCGAAGGGCTTGTTCTGTGCTGTACTGTTCTATGTTCTATGACGTGGAGCTGGATTCTCCGCACCCCGAAGCCGAAAGTGCAGCTGGCGCCAAGGCGGAGAATCCATTTCCCCACACGGAATCGGGACTGGCGCTGGCTCCCTGATTCTGCAGGCCTCGAAAAGCGGAGTACTCAGAGAGTACGCCGCACCACCTAGCACCTACCTGGGGCCTTTGCTGGAGGCCCGCTCCGCCACTCTCCGCCCCTGACTGGCCGAAGTCCCGACGGCGTGGATCTAATGTGGTCCTGCCAGTCGGGAAACTAGTGTGGCTGCTGTGGACCCAGTCTGCGGCCGCCCTGATCGGGGGCGGACCGATCGGAGGGCAGGGGGGTCTTATATACAGCCGGGCAACGTTTGGGCGGGCGGTCAGTGTCGGGCACGCAGCCGATCAGGGGTCTATTTTCAGTGTCCAGCTCCACAGTCCGTGTCCGCCATGGAGCACGGCGCGGCCATTGGAGGACTCCATCGTGCGCACACGCGGCCTCCGACCCGGAAGTGCGGGCCCGTATATGCAGCAAAAGCTAGGGAAGTTCAGAGCCTGGCAGAGCGGAGGCCATTGGAATTCCCAGATGCAAGACTACCAGTAAGTAACACCACAGCAAATATGTCATAAGCAGTCATTTCTGAAAGGCAGGACTGCTGGTGCAGAGGCTCATTGATGGTGCGGATGGGTTAGAGAATTGGACATTGGTTGGAGGGCAGCACAACAGCATAGTGGTTAGCACAGCTGCTTCACAGCACCAGGGTCCCAGGTTCGATTCCCGGCTTGGGTCACTGTCTGTGCGGAGTCTGCACGTTCTCCCCATGTCTGCATGGGTTTCCTCCTGGTGCTCCGGTTTCCTCTCACAGTCCAAAGATGTGCAGGTTAGGTGGATTGGATTGGCCATGATAAATTGCCCTTAAGTGTCTAAAAAGATTAGGTGGGGTTATTGGGTTACTGGGTTACGGGAATAGGGTGGAGGCGTGGGCTTAAGTGGGGTGCTCTTTCCAAAGTCAAGTGCAGACTCGATGGGCTGAATGGCCTCCTCCTGCACTGTAAATTCCATGATGATAATCTATGATATAATATTATAGACGTACTTATGATCCACACATGCAGTTCAAGAAGGCAGCTCACCACAACCTTCTGAAGGGCAAATAGGGATGAGCAATAAATGCTGGCCTAAGCAGCGATGCCCACGTCCCATAAATATGAAAGAAGAAAAGAAACATGATTGGCATGAGTATTGCTACCCACAATTCTAGATCAGAGATGGGCCAAAAACACTGCAGCCTAATTCTCCAATCCACCCTCTCCACTGCTGAAGTTTCAGACTGATAACAAAGACTCTCAAAATTACCTTTTGCCATTCCAGATCCTCAGTGGTGGCAAACTAAAGAAGTACTTCCGAGAGTGGACATTAGTCTTATTATATATGTTGCTTGGGTGCAAGGCAATGGGCTAAAGCAAGCAAGGAAACATGATGAGGATTGAACATCTACAATGGTTTGGGCAAATGTTTCTATCCATAAAGCTGGGTGTGAATGGCCCAACCTGGTCAATCATCTTCTATGTCTTGTGCCCAAGTGATCCTTTGCACATATAAGCAAAAGGTTCTCCCACCCAGTGACCGGACATTCCCGTCTGAGGTCAATGGGCTTTAACATGGTCCGCGTCCCGCCCATGGTAATCTTGCGGTGGGCGGACGGAAGAATCCAGCCCAATCCATCTCAATTGTTTCAAACCTTTCTTTGGTGAGTGTATAAGAAAAGTACAGACAAAATAGAGGAAGTAGTGAGAAATGAGTAGTGTACAGGGAAAGCGTGATCAGTTGAAAGAACTCAATTTTAATTACAAGGCTAATACTTCAATTATTTGCTGTGATGAACTGATTATTATTCAGTGTGTAAAATCTTGCTGTCGAGTGAAAACACTGAAATAAATAGATGGCCTCCTGTTCTCACAAATAAAACTCAAATCAAAAGTGATAGATTTCCACATGAAATGTGTAGGATTGTACTGAACAGAACGAAGCCTAACTTGTTACAGTTTGTTGTGCAAAATGTTGATTTGGGTTAATTGGTTTCAGAAAGATTCCACAGTTAATCAACTGTCATCTGAATATCAGCACAAGTTTTCTTGCCTAATTAACATATAAACTTTTCATCAAACGATTTCGAAACCTGTTTTTCTGCACCCCAAAAAGCTCACCTTTAAATCTGAAATGTGTTGTTTCCAAATCCTTAAGTTGTCACATTTCAGGTCGAACGTATTTTGCTTTCTCAGATGGGAACAAAGCCAGTCTACAGCTTGCATTTATATTGCATCTTTGACATGGTAAAATCCCCTAAAGCACTTCCCAAGAACATTATCAAAGAAAAGGTGACACTGAGCCATATAAAGTGACTTTAGGAATGACCAAAAGCTTTGTCAAAGAGGTAGATTTCAAGGAATGTCTCAAAGAAAGAAAGGATAAAGCGGTTCAGACAGCGAATCCAAAGCCTTGGGCCTCGGCACCCACCAATGTCAGAGTGATTAAAATCAGAGATGCTGAAGAGTCCAGAGATGTAGGAGCACAAACATCTCGATGAGAAAAAAACTTCTTCTTTTGGGCGGCACGGTGGGACAGTGGTTAGCACTGCCGCCTACAGTGCTGAGGACCCGAGTTCGATCCCGGATCTGGGTCACTGTCCGTGTGGAGTTTGCACTTTCTCCCCATGTGGGTTTCACCCCCACAACCCAAAGATGTGCAGGTTAGGTGGATTGGCCTCACTAAATTGCCCCTATATTGGAAAAAAAAGAATTAGGTACTCTAAATTTTTTTTTTAAAAGAGAAAACACAATTGGTTGGAGTCTGGAATGCACTGCGTTGAAGTGTGCCAAGTTCATTCAAGAGGACACTTGAATAGAAACAATAAACAGGGGTGCAGGGAAAAAGCAGGGGAATGGCAAATAAGTCATGATGCTCATTTGGCGAGCCAGGCAAGCATGATGGACCATTTTGCATAGAACAATTCTGTGATTCCAGGTTATAGGGCTGGAGGAGATTACAAAGATGGAGAAGGTCGAGGCCATGGTAGGATTTGAAAATAAGGATAAATGGATTAACAGGACTTAATGCAAGCAAGGGCATGGGCCACTGAGTTTTTGATGACCTCATGTCTACAGAGGGTAGACCACGGGAGGCTGACCCCATGGGCCCATTGGATTAGTCAAGCCCAGAGGTAACAGATGCACAGGTGAGAGTTTCAGCAGCAGATGAGCTGAGGCAGGGTCAGGTGATGCTGTGGAGATGGAAATTGATGATGATGCGGATATCTGATTGGAAGCCCATCTCAGGAGAAAATACGACATTCAGGTCACGCACAGTTTAGTTCTGCCTCATACAGTTGGGAGGAAGAGTGACAGAAGTGGTGGCCAGGGAATGGTGTTTGTGGCAGAATCAGAAGATTTTGTCTTCTCAATTTTTCACTGAGGGAAATTTTTGCTCATTTGAGAAAGACGGTGCTGAGATAGAGTTGCATATTGTCAGTGTACGTGTGGAAACTAACACTATTGAATCATGCAGAATCTCTACAGTGCCGAAGGAGGCCATTTGACCCATCGAGTCTGGAACGGCCCTTGGACAGAGCACCATAGCCCACGCTTTCACACAATCTACGTAACCTAACCTTTTGGACACTAAGGGGCAATTTAGCGTGCCCAATCCACCTAACCTGTACATCTCTGACCCAGATTTGTGTGGAGACTTTTATAAATAGTAGGCACGACCTGGATCCAAACATTCCATCAGCGCTGAGTTCAAAAATATCCCATTTTAGCTGCTGCAAATGCCTGAGCACGCAGTGCGGGAGTTTACAGTAGTCATAAAAACCATGAGTTATTTAAAATCCTAAGCCTGCCTGTGTGAGTGAGCGGTAACAAAAAACTCAATTTGTCAAATTATTTAAATTCCCCATCTCTTAAAATGGGTACCTGTGTCAGAGGTAAAACATCTCAAGCTATCAACTTTTTAAAAGTCCACAGACCTTTAATTTTTTTAAAAATAGGCTGCCGATGTCAGTTAAAGTTGAAACAAATCTGGTCTAGCAGTGACTATAGCTGTCTGTTGACATTACCCTAAGGACTATCGTTATCTCATTATTAATGCTTGGTTGCTTTAGACAACCTATCATCTCAGCAGAGGATCCTAAGTTCACAGTTTGATTGACAGGTCCAAATAGTTTATTAAATGATCACCTGTCTTTGATGTGGGATTATGAATACAAGTCTTTTTTTGAGATAAGGGATTTAGTAATTGATGGGATTTAAATGTTTTGAATGGGTTTTCATGAATGTTTTTTTTATTTTCTATAGTATGAAATGAAAATCGCTTATTGTCACAAATAGGCTTCAATGAAGTTACTGTGAAAAGCCCCTAGTCGCCACATTCCGGCGCTTGTTCGGGGAGGCTGGTACGGGAATTGAACCGTGCTGCTGGCCTGCCTTGGTTTGCTTTAAAAGCCTGCGACTTAGCCCTGTGCTAAACCAGCCCCTAGTAAAGGCTATAATAGATATTTAGACCGTCATTTTATTTCATCTCAACATGGCTCTTGTGGTCTTTCCCAGATGGATACTGGGTGAGTTATTATGGAGGGTGTACAGACAAAGAAGGATGTGTTGGATACATGACTTTGCATTAGGTTGGCATGGGAGCACAGAGAAGGCATGGAAAGCAGGTGGGGTTGAGGGGGTGTGAGGGGATAGAGGGCCTAAAATTTAACAAAAAAGCTGGAACGAAGTCCCAGAGAACCGAGGCAGGCCTGGTAAACAGCCTGCCTTGGCAATCAGATATCCATGTGACCGCCTACTGTAGGCAAGGTGGACCCAACTCCATCCTGCACCCGCATCCACCCTCCATCCAACCTCCGAGTGAAGGTCCTGCTATTTGGGGGAGTTTCACCTGAGCTGGTGTGGTGGGATATTTCTCCACTCACACTACCCACCTCAGATATGAAAATCCGGGCCTGTGTTTACGGATGATGTCACTGAGGGGCAGCATGTAGTCACGAAAGAGGAAGAGCAAAGGTTAGATCCTCGTGGCCACCAGAGGTAATGATACAGGAATGGAAAAAGCAGCCATTGCAGTTGATTCTCTGGCTACTAGTTGGGACTGGAACGAGTTTAGTGCGGTCTCACCCAGCTGAGTAACAGTGGAGAGCCACTGAAGGATGACTGCAGTCTAGATGCGACAGAATTCTACAAATTGAAGGAAAAATAATCGGATGAAGTTAATGCTAACAGGAAGGGACATACCATCACATGGACTGCAGCCTGTGAAAAGACAGTTTGACTTCTTTATAAAAAAAATAGCTGTTTGTTTCTATTAGTTCCACTAAATCCGAGAACATGTTTAGAGTAATGGAACATTGGGAGTAAATTTCAAGTGGGTAAAGTATCCTTGCGTTGGATAACGATGTACACATACACGGCTGGAACACACACACATAGATCCCAAAAATAATGGACAGTGTCATAAAAATTTAACCCAAGTCAACATTTTGCAAGTAAAGAGTCAAGTAGTTTAAATCGATCCCTTCTTGAAAAACGGTCAGTGTCATATCAGAACAAATTGACTGCATAAATCAACAGAGTGCTGAGATAATGATGAATAGCAGACATGATACTTTGCGGGTGCATAAATATATTGGACATCGGACAAAATATCAAAAATTGGTATATATATTCTGCTGCCAGAGCTAATTGTTCTGAAAATAAAGGGAAATTCAGCCTAATTTTTATTCTCCCCAAGGTTACGACAGTCTTGGAATTCTGAAAGTGTCTAAATGCAAGAACGATAGTGTGGGATTTTCCAGATCCTTCTCACCAGCAGGATCTTCCGCGCCCACCAAAGGCGTTCTCCCAGGTTCCCTGGTGACGGGGCAGGCAAACCATGCAAAACGGTGTAGCCAGTGGTGAGTCACCTCCAACTCCAAAAAACATGCTGCTGGGTGGGGTGGGGCCAAAGAGTGGTATACAGAAGACGCGATCTACCGGCCACGATGCACCCAAAAATCAGCGCACCGCGCGCAACTAGCCGGTAAATGATGGGACACCCCACTCCCCGGATATACCCGGCTCGCCACGCCTAGTGAGATCTAACACAATCTTGCGAGACCATTTGGTTTGATCACATCCAGAGTCACCCTCATGCATATTGCAATCTTGAATTCACACCCATGATGATAATGGTGCAAGAGCTGGAACCCCGAGGGACACTAGTAGCTTACAGATGGATGTGGATCTTTTTGGAAGAGGACCTGTGTTTCTTTTATGCACACATGGGGAAGGCAGTCGGAACCTGTTGGCAGGGGTGTGCTGCCAGCGAGAAAACTGAATCGCGACAACTGGAGAATTCGGGTCGAAGTCGCACATGGAAACCTGGGGCTGGATTCTCCAATTTTGCGACTAAGTGCTAATGCTGGCATGGGAACTGTGGTGTTCTATGAAGCCAAAATCAGCGCTGAACCCTCACCGATTCCAGGAGCAGTGAGGGGCTAGCAGCGGTGCCAGGTAAAACTCCCGCCTCCCACACCAAAAGCGGCTGCAGAATTAACGGCTCTGTGGCCGCCCATGCGCATGGCAGTGGACTTCAGCGGCTGCGTGCAACCCGTCTTTCCAGACAGTGCCCCCTTGTAACAGCCCTCACCACCCCCAGAGCAACCCCTACCAATCCCCCCAGCCCGCGCTGAAGCCCCCCCCCACCCACCCGCCAGCGGAAAGGCTCCCCCCCGCTGGACTCAGTCCGCAGCCGCCAGTCCGCAGCCGCCATGCAAAGATCCCTGAACGGTGTGACCACACGCGAGCAAGGCTGTCGGGGACTCGGCCCATGTAGGGGGGGGGGCACCGGGGAAGGGCCTCAGGTTACATCCTGAGGCTGTCCATTTAGCATACTCCCCGCGTATGCCTTTTTAAAAATTACAAATTTAGAGTGCCCAATTCAAGTTTTCCAATTAAGCGGCAATTTAGCGTGGCCAATCCACCTAGCCTGCACATCTTTGGGTTGTGAGGGCGAAACCCGCACACACGGGGAGAATGTGCAACTGCACACGGACAGTGACCCAGAACTGGGATCGAACCTGGGGCCTCGGCGCCGTGAGACCGCAGCAAGAGCCACTGCACCACCGTGCTGCCCTGAGTACACCGCTTTTGAGGGGCAGAACATTGCAAAAACGGCGATGCCCCCAATTTCAGCGTAAACAGGGATTCTCTGGCCAATCGGCGAACGCGATTTCAGCGTGGGTGGTCGGAGAATCCCGCCCTTCATCTTGCAAAATGTACCAGATAAAACAATCATTTATATTTAGAGCTAACACTGGGGCTCCAGTGTTGAAAGAACGACTTGTTCATGAGCACAACTTTAAATGTTCCACTGTATAGATCAAACCTAGCAAACTCAGGGAGGAAATCAAATTATACTCCTGCTAACAAAAGAGTCCATGTCATTACTCTGTACTCAACACAGATTGAACAAAATAGGTTGTTAGAGGAATGTGTGCAATATCTGTGGTTAAATGAGGTCCACCCTCGCATGTCTTTGATATGGAAACATTAGGGCCCAAAAATACAGATGTTTCCATGTTTGGGCATGTGGAGTGGGCAAAGCACATTCCTTTCAACTGAATGGTGCATCCCAAGGCTCCCGATTTCATTGAACCCTGCCCTTCCCAGCTCCACATTAAGGTAAGTTACTTACCTTTTTGTTTGGGCCTAGCAGGCAATCCTTAACCCTGGGATTTCCTGGCACCAACGGTTTCAAGGCAACCAAGTCCTGCAAAGGGCTTAACCCTTGTTTCAGGAGTACATAAAGGTTTATATTTTTGATCCTAACCGAATACAGTGCATCGTTCTCTTCCAGCCAGAAATGTTTGCACACCTCTCCCCCTGCCATATTGGGGCATTGGCAGTCCAACCATTGCCTGAAAAACAGGTGCTTCGCAGACCACCGGCTGGTTTCAAGCAATTTTACTCTCAGCTCACAATTTGAAGGATCGTTAATTTAATAACATACAAATATACCTAAAAACAGCACTGAGTTTAGGTTATTAAAGGAGAATATCAGCGCCAATACCTTGCCTCCTGTATAGTGCCAAAATATTAAACTGTCTTCGTCAACAAGTCCATTTTTCAGCACTGGAGACCAATATTAACTCTAAATTTCCAGTTCAACAGGCTAAACCCGAACAGCAGAAAGCAGCTTGAGACTGTAATTCTAGGAAGCGTAATGAAGAAACATGTTTCATATTCGTGGCTTTAAAATCTAAGATGTAAACACAGCTTTTCTAGAATAAATTACAGGACTATTTACAGCATTAAGATCGACAAAGTTAAATGAACCATTTTGATGTTTTAAATGGCCGACTGAACGAGGGTTGAAGTGTATCACAAATCAACAAGACTGATAAGGAACTAATAGTCTGTTAATCAGATACTAACATTTGTTATGTACTCGAAATGGAAAGAAAATCTGCAAGGTTGTTCACCAAAAAGCAAGTCAACTCTCAACAAAAGGGAGCAGAGAATTAAAAATCAATGGACGGGATCTTCCCAAAAGGGAACAAAGTCCCCTAGCGGAGTGCGTTTAGCTGAGTGTTTCCCGGCATTCACAGTGCCGTGAAGCACATACCTATTCAACATGTTGAATGAGGGGCCTGAATAACGGGGAGCTCTGTTCACCGAAACTGCCCATTGTAGCAAGATATCAGCTCACAAATAAAATCACTGACCTCCCCCCAGCCTGAAGGCAACATGGGCGGGTCCGCCGGCCCCATCCCCCACATCCTCTAAGACCCACAGTGGGCAACCACAGCCCAACTGCACACATGCAAAAAAATACCAGCCTGATACTTTGGCAGTGCCAACCTGGTACAATGGAAGTGCCCCTGCCAGTGCCACCTGGTCACCTTGGCAATGCCAGGATGGCACCCAGGTGGCACTGCCAAGATGTCAGGCTGGCACAGCCAGCGTACCCAAGTGACACCAGCACTGCCAGGGCACCACCCTTCCCAAACAGCATGCACCTGGGGGGCCTCCAATTCCCTTGGAGACCCCCAAGAGTATCAGGTCCTCATGTACCTCGGGAATCTGCACATTAGAGTGAGGCTTACTGCCTCGCACTAATACGCCCATTGTGGGCGGGATTTGCCTCGTAATGTTTCGTTAGATTACATTGAATCTCGCGAGGCGTTGCAAGCAGGGTGGATCCCAAAAGCAGGGTCTCCCGGCTTTCACAGGCCACACTGCGCGCAGCGAGCTGCTTTTCCACCCAAGAGTGCCCGGACGATCGCGCCCTATGTTTCTTGATGCTGTAACCAACTAGATTGAAATAGATACAAATCTATCATATATTCCATTTATCGAGAAATCCCTATAAAAAACTGATAAATTATGTGTTTATTTTCGCATTACACCCATTCATCAGGGTACTTCTGAGTGAATGGATTAGTGGTGTGAATTGAGGTTTCATTTTATTGTTTGTTGTCCAAAATGTTAGTGCTCATAAATCTGAATGTGATTCAAAGTATACCAGGCTACCAGAACAAAAGGGCTTAGTGTAAAACTGCAGAAAGGATTTAAGTCATATATTCCTAGACACAGGAGTCTCCAACACTTGAATTCTGGGGACAACAAAAGCATCAAATTAATTCAAGAATCAGAAGCATAAAATCATACTTCCCCACAGGGCAGAAGGAGGCCATTCGGCCCAACAAGTCTGCACCGAACCTGTCAAAGAACTCCCTACCTAGGGCAGCACGGTGGTGTAGTGGTTAGCATTGCTGCCTCACCGCGCCGAGGTCCCAGGTTCAATCTTGGTTCTGGGTCATTGTCCGTGTGGAGTCCGCACATTCTCCCCGTGTTTGCGTGGGTTTCGCCCCCACAACCCAAAGATGTGCACGGTAGGTGGATTAGCCATGCTAAATTGCCCCTTAATTAGAAAAATGAATTGGGTACTCTAAACTTATTTTAAAAAAAGAACTTCCTACCTCGACCCACGACCAACACCATCTTCAAAACCCAATCTAACCTTTTGCACTCCAAGGGACAATTCAGCATGGCCAATCCACCTAACCGGCATATCTTTGGACTGTGGGAGAAAACCAGAGCACCCAGAGGAAACCCACACAGACATAGGGATAACTTACAAACTCCACACAGACAATGAACCAAGGCTGGCATTAAACCCGGGACCCTGAATCTATGAGGCAGCAATGCTAACGATCCATGTCATGACATGTTGAATTTCGGGGTGGAATTCTCCCAACTGGGGACTAAGCCCTGATGGAGGGAACATGGAGGGAGTTTCTCGACGGCGTCAACATGGCCTCAGGATCAGCAATTATGGCCCAGACATGGGGCCAGCATGGCACTGGAGCGCCCCACGCTGCTCCAACTGCCGATCCCGGCGTCAGATGGGCGCTGCCGGTCCGCGCATGCACGGTGGGACTGGTGCGATTTCCGCACATGCACAGGCCGCCCCGGACCCTTCTCCGCGCTGGCCCCGGCGCAACATGGTATAGGGCTACAGGGGCAAGCGCGGAACAAAGGAGGCCGCAGCCCGAGAGGCCGGCCCGACGATTGCTGGGTCCCGATCACAGGCCAGGCCACAGCAGAAGCCCACCCTGAGGTCGGAAACCCCCCCCCCACAGGTCGCCCCCAGACCCTTCCACGCCACGGTCCCGCCAGGTAAGACCAGGTTAGAACGGCGCCAGCGAGACTCGGGTTTTTCGGTACGCCCGTAGAGTTGCCCCCAGCCGGAGCCGCGCCGGCGTTGGGGCAGCATGGCGCAATTCCCGGCGGTCGCGGCGATTCTCGGGCCTAGCCCCGTGCTGAGAGCATCCCGCCCGGAGTGTTTCCCACTGCAGAGGCTGACGCAAAAATCTTCTGGTCATGCCCTCATTAATTATGCATCAGGTGTTTCATGCCATATTCATGGCGAGACAGGCCTGATAGCACGTAGTCTGCTGTCCCATCCGGGCACCATATTGAAAAGGCGTCCAACATCACTAACCTGCAATCGAAGAAAGAGGGTGGACCTCCTGAAAATGAAGATGGATCTCCAAGAACAGTCTAAGGCTGGACACTGAATCTGGAAGATCCACCTGTAGATGCTTCCCCCTTCCCTCCCAACGCTGTGGTGTTCTAAGGTCCAGAGTTGTTGTCAGCCTCCATCCAGAACTTCAGAGGCAGCCCCAGGCATTGTGCAGGTGAGTCCCGACATTTGCATGCAACGTTGTTCCAAACAGGTTTCCCAACTCAACTGGTGCACAGATATCAGATGTGGTGGTGGGGACTTCATCTGCAAATCGGTTTCGCGCCGGAATCCAGCGGATTTTCCGACCTTCTGTGGCGGGCAACAGCAGAAGATCCTCCTGTCAATTCACACTGGCCTCAAACTGAAGTCTCTCCCTCAGAGACCCGCAGCATAGTCCTGTCCAGATAAACACCACAAGGAGACCCCTGTACTCTCCAGCCCCAGGCGCTGTACTGATCTGACTCAGTGACACGGGAGGGTCCAGGGTGCCCAGCTGCTCGGTGCTGTCAAGGAAGACCAACTCCGCATGGAGATGGCGGTCAGGAACCGGTTTCCTCTGGCAGAATGGTGAACAGCGCATCAGGAGCAACACAGCAAGGTGGCAGAAAGTTGCTGCACCCACACCAAAGTCTCTGGAGAACTGAGGACCACCTTCTACATGCCACTCTTTCGCAATCGGATGTGACACCAACATAAATTCCAGCTGACTTGAGCCACGATTTGAAGGCCTGACAGAATGCTGCCGAGCATCACTTTTAAGGAGCATTCATGAGATCCAAATTAATACAAATGGCATTTGTACCACCTGCCAGCAGATGACTGACAAACCATTAACCTACCATTGGGAGAATTGCAACTTGATTTTGAGCTGGCAGGTTTCCAAATTTTTGGCTCCCGCCAGATTCACCACACCCACCCTCCACCAAACCCACAATGGGCTAATTGGGAGAATTCCGCCCCAAGTTGTTTGAAGAAGTCAACTACCCTTTTTGTGAACCATTCTAGTCCTTGTGGTGATGGGTCTCTTATGCTGGTGTCAGCAGTAATACCATAAGGACTCTAGCGGTTCAATAACAAGCTCCAACATAACTTTCTCATGGGCAGCTAGGCAGCGGCAATAATTGTACCCTTGTCAGTATCACCACATCCTGAGGACAATCACTTTTAAAACGTCAAGAATACTCTAGATGTTACAATGACTGAATGTTACAAACAAATTTTAAATGCTCCCTGAACTTAGCACCAATACATCACTTACTTCTTCACTCTCAATGGCACAGTGTCATTATTAATTAAGCTGAGGCTGACCAACACCATGTCAGAAATAGCCCGGTATATTTCTGTCTGTTAGCAAACCTAAACTGCTTATCGTAAAGTGAGATAAAAATGACACATTCTGTGGCACCGTCTGCATTTGAATCCTGTTAGCTACAGTTCAATGCACAGTGAATTCTGCAAGTGATTCCCCGATGCTTTATTCTGGGGCTTGTAAGCTTGCAGCTCATGATTTGCATTCTGTTTTCATAGCAGCACAGACTTCCCTGATCTACCACGTCAACTTGCATGCACTACACAAACATTTCTGTCATTTCTCAAATTCCATGCAGAATAAGTCACCTTACTTAACATGCTGTACTGTGTTCTGACAGGAAAGTTGATCATTGGTTTGACAGGAAAGTTGATCATTTTGAATTTGTGTGAGAGTGTAACATGCGGGACTATTGATTCAGCCACCAAATTTCCTCCATGCGGGCTGGTGTACCGGTCCATGATGGCCGGTGTGGAGACGAACCCCCCCCCCCCCCCGCGCATGCGCTGGGATGACGCCAGCACAGACTGGCACTCCTGCGCATGTGCCAACTCGCGCCGGCCGGCGGACGACCTTCGGCGCCGGTTGGCGTGGCGCCAAGCCCCTTCCGTGCTGGCCGGCACGGCGCAAACCACTCTGGGGCGGCCTAGCCCCTGAAGGTGCGAAGGATTCCGCACCTTCGGGGCGGCCTCATGGCGGAGTGGTTCACACCACTCCTTCGCGCCGGATTTGCCCGCCCCACCGGTTTCCAAAGAATCTTGCCCCAGATTTTCTGCTGCATTTTACCACACAAAAGTATTTTTCAAAAAAGTATAAAATCCACTGGATTGGTTGGGTGACCTGCAGTTAGAGAAAATAAAGTATGAGTTAAGGGGCTCGGCATGGGTGTTTGAGAAAAGGCGGGGGGTGTTTGTGACCGTGTTTGAGGAGCTGTTCGTTGCAATGGATGGGGGGTGGGGGTGTGGGGGGGTGAAAAAGGGGGAAAATTTGTACAGGCTGTGTAGTTGATTGTTGGGAAGTATGTTTCCCCACCTGTTTACTTGCTGTAACCTGCTTTGATACATGTTCGTAATAAAATACATTTTTTATAAAAGTATAAAATCTTCATTACCTCCAAACAGTTTAAACCATTTTGTAGCACTACGGACTGTTTATCTTTTGTGTTGAAGTTTGAATCCAAAGGCTATTTAGTTCGAATGAATTTTTCATGGATAGCTTGTAGTTTATCAGCTGATGTCAGTGTAGAAATCACTTTTAAGCCACGCTGGGATTGTGACCGGAGCCGGGAACGATGAAAATACTAACACCGGCTGGAATGCTGGTTTTCCCAGTTCCAGACCGGGTCGTTATGTGGATGCAGAGGGGCAGTTCGGGGGGGGGGGGGGGGGGGGGGGGGGGGGGGGTGACAGGGTTACCTGCTCGCGGGCCCGTTAGTATTCTATTAAGGCCAATGAAAGGAGACAGACTGGAATTAATGTGGAGATAAACCAAGTGAGGGAGGCGAAGTACAGGGCTGCACGATGACACAGTGAGTAGCACTACTGCCTCACAGCACCAGGACCTCGGGTCACTGTCTGTCTGGAGTTTGCATGTTCACCCCATGTCTGCGGGTTTCCCCCGGGTGCTCCAGTTTCCTCCCACAGTCCAGCGGTGTGATGGCTATCATAAACTGCCCCTAGGTGGGGTTACGGGGATAGGGTGGGGGATTGGGCCGAGGTAGGGTGCTCTTTCAGAGGGTCAGTACGGACTCGTTGGGCCGAATGGCCTCCTTCTGCACTGTAGGGATTCTATGATTCTATGATACTTGCGCGATAGTAATTTTCAATTATTTGCCATCTGCATTACTTCAACAGACACATTTTGCAAATTCTTGGGGAAATTATATTTATCTCTGAATGGAAAAAATGGATTCACAAGATCAGAACAATTAGGAGCAGGAGCAGGCCATTCAGCCCCTTGAGCCTGCCCCACCATTCAATAAGATCATGGCGGATCTGACTTCAACCTCAACTGCATTTTCCTGTCCATCCCCTATAACCTTGTCTACTCCCTTGTCATTCAAAAACCAATCTAACTCAGACTTGAATGTATTCAATGATCCAGCCTCCACTGCTCTCTGAGGAAGGAAATTCCACAAATTAACAACCGTCAGAGAAAAAAATTCTCTCATCTCGGGCTTAAATGGGAGACCCTTAATTTTTAAACTGTGTCCCCTAGTTCTACTCTTTCCCAAAGGGGTAATGTCCTCTCAATGTCCACCCTGTCAAATCCCTCAGGATCTTATATGATTCAATAAGATCATCCTCTAACCTCCCCTGGGTATAGGCCCAACCTGCTTGACCTTCCCTCACAAGATAACCCTCCCATCCCAGGAATCAAATGAGTGAAGCTTCTCCGGACAGCTTCTAATGCAATTATATTCTTTCTTGGGACCAAAGGTGTACACAGTACACCAGATGAGGTTGAACTAAGGCCCAATACAGCTGCAGCAACACTTGCCGATTTTATATTCCATTCCCCTTGCAATAAAGGCCAACATACCATTTGCATTCCTAATCATTTGCTGCACCTTCAAAGCAATATTTTGTGATTAATGTACCAGGAGATCCAGATCCCCCTGCACCACAAAGTTCTGCAGTCTTCTCCATTCAAATAATATACAGCTTTCCGATTCCTCTTGCAAACGTGGCACGCACAAGTTCACCCTTTGCCGCATTATACTCCAAACATTTGCCCATTCACTTACTGATTTAAATCCCTTTCTGGACTCTGGGGGCGGGATTCTCCAATAATGGAGCTATGTCCTGGAGAAAGTCCAGAGTGATTCTCCGTTTTGCAGGTGGTTAGCAGGACCCGAAGTGCTCCTCGCAGCTTCGGCTGCCGATACGGGGCCCAGCACGTCCGGCCCCGGGCATGCGGCGGCCCCGCGCAATATGGCGGACCCACACCACCGACCGGTCCTGACAGTATAGGCACCCCCCCCCCCCCCCCCCCCCACAAGATTGCGTGTGCCCGCAGATCGGTAGCCCCCGATTGCGAGTCTGGCCATCCTGGAGGTGACAGATCCCACCCCACCCCCCCCACCCCACCCCCCCCACCCCACCGGCCCCCTACCATGGCAGCCGCGGACTGAGTCCATAGCCGTCACTCCGAGCTCCCAAAGGGTGGAACCATGAGTGAACCACGCGGGCAGGAACTCGGCCAGTTGGCAGCGGAGAATCGCTGCAGGTGCCTCTTTCAACGGCCCCCAACCGGCGCCGCGTCGACACATTGCCAGTGATTCTCCGGTCCCCAGAGAATCGCGGGAGCAGCGTTGGACCCCATCGCAGGTCTGATGCCCATTCTCCGCCCCCGTGCGGAACCCGATTCCGGCGTGGACGCTCAGAGAATCCTGGCCTTCATGTCTTTTTGACAGCTTACTTTCCGACCTGTATTTGTGTCATCACCAAATTTAACTACCGTGCATTTGGTCCCTTCTAATGTAAATAGCTGTAGCCCCAGCACTGACTGGTTACTATGGCTCTCTACTAGTTACAGCTTGCCAACCAGAAATGGCCTATTTATTATTACTCTGTTTCCTGTTAGCTCACTAATCCTCTATCCATGCTCATATGGATAGATTCAATTTTATGCTAAAGTTACTTTGGTCTAGGGGCCCGCCTTTAAAGTTTTACTTGTGGGTCATACTTAAACTGAGCTTTAAAGAGCAAATCCAGCAGTTATGCTTATTCTGGGAGTGTACTTCACTCCTATCTGCTCCAATTGATTCACAAGGAATACTATCATTGAATCAATTCTCAGACCTGCTCCCACTGATTCATGAAGTACCAAGGTTTACCCTCCTGGAAAATCTGGAATGTTCTGGACTGGGTAAGAATCTGCTAGCAGTGTGACAGAACTTTGCCCTTTGAGGGAGACTTGGAAATGGGAGGTCCCCTTGGCGATGGGGGAAGCAGGGCGACTAGGGAATGGGGAGTGAGGGAGACTGGAGAAACAGGGTCAGGGATGGGGATTTGGAGTAACGGGAAGATTTGGTTGAGGGAAGAGCCCTAACATCAGCCAGTTAACTCCCCTGATTTCAACGCTAGAGATTGGAGGCAGGGGTGGTTACACACTCCATTAGTGGGGCCATAGCCCCAGAGCTATTGGCAGCAGGGTTACCTCTGTGGGTCATGGAACAGCCATAAAGGAAGATCCTCCCGGCAGGTTGCCAGGGTTTACCTAATAGCCTCCCCACATGGCAGTGGCAATTCCTGACCCCAGTAAAATACTGCCAGGGGGGTGGGATGTGGCTTTTAATTGGGCAGCAGTCCTGCTACTGGTACTATCCCATAGGGGCGTGAAGATATCAGGTTCATCTCCCGATGCCTTCCGCTACCATTTTCCCAGTCCTCGCACCTCCTAGCCTGTCTCCAGATGTCTGATAAAATCCAGGCCACAGTCTCTATGCAATTTACAAATTGAGAAAATCTACCAAGACACGACAATATAGCTTCGAGGGCTGAGCTCATAGCTGGATATAAATACCGAGCTCAACTCATCCTCCTACCTCACTGAAAATATTTTTCAACGCAAAGGAAAACACACTTCAGTGCAGGCAAAGAAAGGCTTTTTTGATGAAGCACCAAGACACTCAAATACCAAACAAGAAATTATATTGGAAGCATAGTCATTCCAGAACAATATGCAAAACCCCGGCCTCTTTCATGCTGCTTTATGCCATCAGGTCCTCGAGTGAGAACCTGCTGAAGGTGATGAGTACAGAAATGAGATTAGCGTGACATTTGCTGACACTTGTGGATCGCACCCACATGAGTCAGCAGTGGTTGATAGAGAATGGAGATAAGAAGAAAATAGAATGAGCTCCCTTAAGGTGAGAGAATTTGTCCCATAGCCGATATTTATCCGTTACAGATTGCGGTAGCATTTTGGCGGTATTTGGAAAATATCATTATATTTTAAAATGCTCTCTCTCTGCCCTATGTTAACAAAGGTGCATGTTGTATTAACTTATGTGCTTCTTTTTGTATATTTACAGAGTGATTTTAAAAAAAACTTCATTGTGGGCATCACTAGCTGGGCGACCATAATTGCCCATCCTTAATTGCCCTTGAATTGAGTGGCATTTAAGAGTCAGCCACATTGTGGCATGGTAGCACAGTGGGGGGGGGGGGGGGGGGGGGCGGCATGGTAGCACAGTGGGGGAAGGGGGGACGGCATGGCAGCACAGTGGGGGGGGTGGCATGGTAGCACAGTGGGGGGGGACGGCATGGTAGCACAGTGGGGGGGTACCATGTCGCCCAGCACAGTGGGGGGGCGGCATGGTAGCACAGTGGGGGGGGTGGCATGGTAGCACAGTAGGGGGTGGCGTGGTAGCACAGTGGGGGGGCGACATGGTAGCACAGTGGGATGCGGCATGGTAGCACAGTGGGGGGGTGGCATGGTAACGCAGTGGGGGGGTGGCATGGTAGCACAGTGGGGGGGCGGCATGGTAGCACAGTGGGGGGGCGGCATGGTAGCACAGTGGGGGGGTGGCATGGTAACACAGTGGGGAGGCGACATGGTAACACAGTGGGGAGGCGACATGGTAACACAGTAGGGGGGTGGCATGGTAACACAGTGGGGGGCGACATGGTAACACAGTAGGGGGTGCCATGGTAACACAGTGGGGGGCGACATGGTAACACAGTAGGGGGGTGCCATGGTAACACAGTGGGGGGGCGACATGGTAACACAGTAGGGGGGTCGACATGGTAACACAGTAGGGGGGCGACATGGTAGCACAGTGGGGGGTGACATGGTAACACAGTAGGGGGGCGACATGGTAGCACAGTGGGGGGTGGCATGGTAGCACAGTGGGGGGGCGGCATGGTAGCACAGTGGGGGGGGTGGCATGGTAGCACAGTGGGGGGGTGGCATGGTAGCACAGTGGGGGGGTGGCATGGTAGCACAGTGGGGGGGGTGGCATGGTAGCACAGTGGGGGGGCGGCATCGTAGCACAGTGGGGTGCGGCATGGTAGCACAGTGGGGGGGTGGCATGGTAGCACAGTGGGGTGCGGCATGGTAGCACAGTGGGGGGGTGGCATGGTAGCACAGTGGGGTGCGGCATGGTAGCACAGTAGGGGGGTGGCATGGTAGCACAGTGGGGGGTTGGCATGGTAGTACAGTGGGGAGGCGGCATGGTAGCACAGTGGGGGGGCAGCTTGGTAGCACAGTGGGGAGGTGACATGGTAGCACAGTGGGGGGTGGCATGGTAGCACAGTGGGGGGGGCGACATGGTAGCACAGTGGGGGGGTGGCATGGTAGCACAGTGGGGGGTGACATGGTAGCACAGTGGGGGGCGGCATGGTAGCACAGTGGGGGGGGGCGACATGGTAGCACAGTGGGGGGGCGACATGGTCGCACAGTGTGGGGTGGCGTGGTAGCACAGTGGGGGGGGCGACATGGTAGCACAGTGGGGGGTCGACATGGTAACACAGTGGGGGGGTGGCATGGTAGCACAGTGGGGGGGCGACACGGTAGCACAGTGGGAGGTGACATGGTAGCACAGTGGGGGGTGGCATGGTAGCACAGTGGGGGGTCGACATGGTAGCACAGTGGGGGGTGGCATGGTAGCACAGTGGGGGGTGGCATCGTAGCACAGTGGGGGGTGGCATCGTAGCACAGTGGGGGGTGGCATCGTAGCACAGTGGGGGGGGCGACATGGTAGCACAGTGGGGGGTGGCATCGTAGCACAGTGTGGGGTGGCATGGTAGCACAGTGGGGGGGTGGCATCGTAGCACAGTGTGGGGTGGCATGGTAGCACAGTGGGGAGGCGACATGGTAGCACAGTGGGGGGGCAACATGGTAGCACAGTGGGGGGGTACATGGTAGCACAGTGGGGGGTGGCATGGTAACACAGTAGGGGGGCGACAGGGTAGCACAGTGGGGTACGACATGGTAGCACAGTGGGGAGGCGACATGGTAGCACAGTGGGGGGTGGCATCGTAGCACAGTGGGGGGGCGGCATGGTAGCACAGTGGGGGGTGGCATGGTAACACAGTAGGGGGGCGACAGGGTAGCACAGTGGGGTACGACATGGTAGCACAGTGGGGAGGCGACATGGTAGCTCAGTGGGGGGTGGCATGGTAGCACAGTGGGGGGGGCGACATGGTAGCACATTGGGGGGTGGCATGGTAGCACAGTGGTTAGCACGGTTGCTTCACAGCTCTCAGGTTCGATTCTCAGCTTGGGTCACTATCTGTGCGGAGTCTGCACGTTCTCCCGGTGTTTGCGTGGGTATCGTCTGTGTGCTCCGGTTTTCTCCCATAATTTAAATTGTGCAGGCTAGGTGGATTGGCCATTCTAAATTGCCCTTAGTGTCCAAAATGGTTAGGTGGGGTTACTGGGTTACAGGGATGGAGTGGAAGTGTGGGCTTAAGTGGGTGCTCTTTCCAAGAGCTGATACAGACTCGATGGGCCAAATGGCCTCCTTCTGCGCTGTAAATTCTATGATTCTATCCAACATGTGACTCCAGGCCCACAATAATGGGGTTGATTCTGAAATGCCCTCGCCATTCAGATGCATCTGCTGGAGAAAAGCCAAAAAGTAATATAGCCAGGTGGCCCACCCAGCATTGACCTACAAAATGACAATGGCACAATCAGTCCTGCTAACCCTGCAAAAATATTCTTATAGTCCAAATGCCCAAACAGCACCACTACCATCCCTGGGCATGTCATGTCCCACAGAAGGATAGCCCCAGCAGAGGTGGTGGTGGCACAGTGCTATAGAGTTGGATGCGAGTTTCCCTGCGAATCCTCAACACCGATTCCGGAGCCCATGAAACCTCATGGCAAAAGGGCAAACATGTTCAAGGAAACCTCCTGCTGATTACCACCTATTGCCCTCCCGCAGATGAGGAATTAGTGCTCCTCCATGTTAAACACCAACTGAGGGTAACAAGAGCACAGAATATACTCCGGTTGGCGGAACCTCAATGTCCAGCACCAAGAATGGCTCAGCAGCACCATTAAAGACCAAGCTGGCAGAGGCTTGAAGGATGTGTCTGCCAGGCAGGTGGCGAGAGAACCAACAAGTGGGAAACACCGACTGCACCTTGCCCTTGCTAATCTACCTGTGGCAAACAGGACCAGCCACAGGAATACTGTGACTACAAGAGCAGGTCAGAGGCTGGGAATTCTGCAGCAAATAACTCACCTCCTGACTCTCCAAAGCCCGTCCACCACCTACAAAGCGCACGTCAGGAGTATCAGGGAATAATCTCCACTTGCCTGAATGAGTGCAGCCCCAACAGTGCTCAAGAAGCACAATGCTATTCGGGATGAAGCAGCCCATGTGATCAACACACATCCATCATCTTAAACACTCACTCCATCCACTATCAATGCACAGGGACAGCCGTGTATACAATCTACAAGATGCACTGCAACAGCTCACTGCACGGCTTCTTCGACTGCAACCTCTACCACCGAAAGGGCAGCAGGGCGGCGCAGTGGTTAGCACTGCTGCCTCACGGCTCAGAGGACCCGGGTTTGATCCTAGGCCTGGGTCACTGTCTGTGTGGAGTTTGAACATTCTCGCCGTGTCTGCGTGGGTCTCACCCCCACAACCCAAAACAATGTGTGCAGGGTAGATGATTGGACACGCTAAATTGCCCCTTAATTGGAAAAATATGAATTGGGTACTCAAATTTTTTTTTTAAACCTCTTCCACCCAGAAGGACAAAGGCAGCAAACACATGGGAACACCACCACCACCTCCAAACCATACACCATCCTGATTTGGAAATATATATAGTATTTCATGGACGCTGAATTAAAATCCTCCAACAGAACTGTGGGTGTACGTGTACCAGATGAACAGAGGCGGTTCAAAAAGTTGACTCATCGCCACTCTCAAGGGCATTTAGGGATGGGCAGCAAACGCTGGCCTTTCAAGCGATGTCCACATCCCATGAAAGAATTTTTAAAAACACAAATGATTTGCATTCGGGAATTGGAAGTAGGAACTCAAACTGGGAGCCACAGTTCATATTGAGTAGCACTGCAGCAGAATACAAGAAGACATTAACAAACTCGCAGAATCCATTGAATCGCTACAGAGCAGAAGGTGGCCATTCAGCCCATCGGGTCTACACTGAACCTCCAAAAGAGTACCACACCCAGGCCTATACCCTCGCCTTATCCCCGCAACCCCACCTAACCTGCATATCTTTGGACACTAAGGGGCAATTCAGCACGGCCAATCCACCTAACGTGCACATCTTTGGACACTAAGGGGAAATTTAGCACGGCCAATCCGCCTAACGTACACATCTTTGGACTGTGCAGGAAACCGGAGCACCCGGACTAAACCCACACAGACATGGAGAGAATATGCCCATTAGACAGTCACCCAAGGCCGGAATCGAACCAGGGTCCCTGGCGCTGTGAGGCAGTAGTGCTATCATTATTTCACCGCGCCGCCCCATTGGGCATGTAAATTGGCTAAGTACTCCAACTGACAGGATGTGTCCTGTGATCTCCTCCAGGAATGTGTACTGCGGTCTTCCAGAATGTTTATGACTATATTTATGGTTGGTCTACACATTACAAAATGATATAAAAACTACAACAGTGTTAATGAATCCTGTAACAAATATAGGAGAAATTTCTTAATTCAAAAGATGCGAGATTGTGGTATTCGGTACCACTTGGAGCCAATGAGATAATTAGCGCAGATGCATTTGAAGAAAACCTTGGTAAGTATATGCAGGAGAAAGGAATAGAAAGACATGGTGATAGGGTGAGATGAAGTTAAGGTGGGAGGGGGTTGGTTTGGCGTTTGTGGGCTATATGTTCTGTATCTATGTTGTAAAATTCTATGAAATTATAGATAGATACCAATAGGTTGCATTGGGCAAGAATTCACACAGTGTTGAAAAGATCAAGCTGCAAATGTAAAACTTGGGTAATTTATGGATACAGAGCTCCAAGATAGAACGGTGGCTTTAGAAATGACAATCTGGCTCAGCTGCTAATAGGCTCATGTCTGAATTAGAACAAGCCCAGCCTCCTGTTGCAGGGCTTCCAGTGTCATCGAGGAAATGTCTGTTTATTTAAGTGACTATAAATGATTCCATTGGAATATTTAAAGAAGAGTTTGCATGGTGCCCTGGCCAACTGTCCCTCTTCAATTACCAAAAAAGAACCCCACATTAACTCGTCATCTATTTCTTTTGCCTTTTATGGGGATGTGCAGTGCCTGCTGCATTTGCCCATACAGCAATAGTGACTGCACTTCAATCTCATTGGTTGCAAATCACGTTGGGACATCCTGCTGCCAGAGTAAAGTATTACATAAAATCTATTTTTTTCTTGTATCTGACTGACAGCCATTTAATGTTTTGTTTGCAGCATTTAAAAATAAGTCTTTTTTTTACTGTGATGGGGTGCATGGGTTTGGTGGAAGGTGGGCAATGTGGGCAAAGGTAGCAGTGATGTATGATTTAAAGATATGAGGATCGCACAATGTGGTGCACTATCGATTCCTTTCTCACAATATGATACGAATAAAACATATTGGGCGGGATTCTGTGGTCCGCCAGCCGCTTTTTCCGCTGCAGTGCTGGCAGCGGGATTTTCCATTCCCCCAACTGGCCAATGGGATTTCCCATTGTGGCCAACCCACGCCGCCGTCGGGAAACCCGCGGGCGTGGGTGCATTGCCGGCAGACCGGAGGATCCTGCCAACGGAGAATTCCACCGTATAGGGTAAATTTCATGATTTAACACTTTTGGCTGTCAGGGTCAGAGATTTTATGGGCAGCACGGTAGCATTGTGGATAGCACAATCGCTTCACAGCTCCAGGGTCCCAGGTTCGATTCCGGCTTGGGTCACTGTCTGTGCGGAGTCTGCACATCCTCCCGTGTGTGTGCGTGGGTTTCCTCCGGGTGCTCCGGTTTCCTCCCACAGTCCAAAGATGTGCAGGTTAGGTGGATTGGCCATGATAAATTCCCCTTAGTGTCCAAAATTGCCCTTAGTGTTGGGTGGGGTTGCTGGGTTATGGGGATAGGGGGAGATGTTAACCTTGGGTAGGTTGCTCTTTCCGGGAGCCGGTGCAGACTCGATGGGCCGAATGGCCTCCTTCTGCACTGTAAATTCTATGTAAATTAGAAGGGGAGATCACAAATCCAGGAATGGAGATCGGTATGCCCAATTTGGAACACCCCCAACTTTGACAACAAAATTGTGCAAGATACAAAGTAGGAATGCTGTGTCCTCAGTACACTTCCAAATAAGAAGGCACATCACAAATATTTGTTGACCTTGCTACAACATTATGCCCACTCAAACCCTTCAGGCCAATAAGCATTGAGGAACATTGCATACATTCCACCAAAAGCTCTTACAAAATCAGCTCACACCAGCGAAATTGGGGTCATTTTTTTTTTTGACTTGACCCGACAAGTGACAATGTGATCGAGCGGATCAGCCACCCGATATAGAACCATCAATTACAACAAAATAAAAATAGGATGCCTTATATAATTGGCAAGCTTCTAAAGTATCGTAACGCTATTACAGTGGTGACGATATACGTTCAATTCCATCACTTTCCTGCTGAGTTTAGGCAAAGGTTTCAGAAAATGGGCACCTCATTTTGTTTGTCCGACCTCGGTCCGCCAGCATATTTTTCAAATGCATTTCTTAATTATAGTGTCGGAAGTACTTCCAGATGGTCAATGTCTTGCGTTACACACAGAGAGATTCTGGTTATATTTGGACATGTGAAGGGTTCGCAGTGGAAGATGCCACACTCTATTCAGCTTGTCAGCCACATGCCAAGATACACTTTCTAATTCTGTTGGAGATTTGAAATTTCACATGTTCTTCAGCACGTTAGGTCAAGGGAACTACAGAGCTCCCTTAAAAGATGTTAGACATCAGAATCTCGTGTACCTGCAAACAGTCACAGGAAATATTACCGTCTGCGCAGGCTGATAAACTTGCACAGACTGCTAATTTCTGCAGCAGAATCTGATGATTGTACAACAGTGACACTAAACAGTTTTAAATTATTGTTGCAAAGTTGTTTCAGCAGCAGGATGTCTTTCTATTTGACATGAATCATCACCAAGATTCTCTCTTTCCTGCTTCTTCTTCCTTCACCTATGCAAGAAACATGAGGAGCGGGATCCTCCGGGAACTGGCGCAATGGCCCGACGCCGGCACCAGAAATGGCGCAAAACACTCTGGCGTCGGGCCCCCCGGAACGTCGCGAATTCTCCGGCCGGGAAGGGGCTAGCAGTGGCGTGATGCCATTCGCAATGGCGTCACCCGTCATGGATGCGCGCACCGACATTGACACCACGCAGCGTCGCAGCACAAAAGATGCCCCCCCCCCCCCCGGAGACCCAGCAAAATGGCCGCCCGCCGCGTAGATCCAAGGTTCCAGGAGCGCCTCGATGGGCAGTGGAGCAGAGGAGGGAGCCCTGTACCCTGGACACGGCCACAGGGTCCCACCACGCCTCAGCCGGCGCCTGTGGAGGGAGGTGGCAGAGGCCGTCAGCGCCGTGGCCGCAACAGCCAGGACAGGCGTCCAGTGCCACAAGAAGGTCAATGACCTTGTCAGGGCATCCAAGTGAGACCCCCCACTGCCTGCCCCATTTCCCCCATATTCTCCCTTTTCCCCCATCCCCCCTGCCCCATCCCCCATTTCCTTCCATACCCCCCTGCCCCATCCCCCATATCCCCATCCCCATAACCCCCCTTCCCCCATCCCCTCTTGCCCCCATATCCCCATCCCCCATTTCCCCCAAATCCCCCCTTCCCCATATCGCCCCTGCCCCATCCCCCATTTCCTTCCATATCCCCCCTGCCCCATCCCCCATATCCCCTTCCCCATATCCCCCTGCCCCATAACCCCCCTGCCCCCATACCCCCCTTTCCCCCATATCCCATCCCCCATTTCCCCCAAATCCCCCCTTCCCCATATCCCCCCTGCCCCATCCCCCATATCCCCCCTTTCCCCCATATCCCCATCCCCATTTCCCCCATATCCCCCTTCCCCATATCCCCCTGCCCCATCCTCCATTTTCCCCCTTCCCCATATCCCCCCTGCCCCATCCATTTCCCCCATATCCCCCCTGCCCCATCCCCCATTTCCCCATATCCCCCTGCCCCCATATCTCCCTTCCCCATATCCCCCTGCCCCCATATCCCCTCTTCCCCCATATCCCCCTGCCCCATCCCCATATCCCCCTGCCCCATCCCCCATTTCCGCCATATCCCCCCTGCCCCCATCCCCCATTTCCGCCATATCCCCCCTGCCCCATCCCCATATCCCCCCTGCCCCCATCCCCATACCCCCACTTTCCCCCATATCCCCTTCCCCATATCCCCCTGCCCCATCCCCCCTTTCCCCCATATCCCAAATTTCCCCCCTTCCCCATATCCCCCCTGCCCCATATCCCCCCTTTCCCCTATATCCCCCCTTCCCCATATCACCCCTGCCCCATCCCCCTTTCACCATATCCCCCATTTCCCCCATATCCCCCCTTCCCCACATCTCCTCTTTCCCCCATATCCCCCATATCCCCTTCCCCATATCCCCCCTGCCCCATCCCCCCTTCCCCCATATCCTCCATTTCCCCCATATCCCCCTGCCCCCATCCCCCATATCCCCCTTTCCCATATCCCCCCGCCCCCATATCCCCCCTGCCCCTCCCCATAATCCCCCTGTCCCCATATCCCCCCTTCCCCATATCCCCCCTGCCCCATCCCCATATCCCTTTCCCCATATCCCCCCGTCCCAATCCCCCATATCCCCCGCCCCCATATCCCCCCGCCCCATCCCCCATATCCCCCCTTCCCCATATCCCCCATTTCCCCCATATCCCCCCTTCCCCAAATCCCCCCTGCCCCATCCCCCATATTCCCCCTTCCCCCATCCCCGTCTGCGTGTCTAACTATGCATGCTATATTGTGTATTGCAGGACCAAACGTCGACCCACCCGTCCCCGCGGTTGCCGACCACCCCCAGGACGTGCCCGGGCGCCCACGAGCCAGGGACAGACCCGGAGCACCAGGCGGATGCTACCCCGCATCTAATGCGAGTGCGGCGATGCCGGCGCCGGCGGGCCACACCCAGTGACGAGGAGTCCAGCCACAGCAACAGGCCCCCGTCACAGTTGACCCAGGACACTGACACAGAAGGCACAAGTACCCAGGAAACACACATACAGGACACACCCACCCAGGACACCGATACCCAGGACACACCCACCCAGGACACTGATGCCCTGGACACTGATGCCCAGGACACTGACGTACACGAGACCCACACACAAGGGACGGATGGACAGGAATCACCACTCCAGGGGACCCTGGACTTCGGGTCGGATGAGGAGCACGACACTACGCCACTGCTATCTCCTATACCCTCCACCATCGCAGAGACACTCCCCTCGGTTGGGCACTTTAGCGATGAGGCTTCTGGTACACTCACTGGTGCGCAAAACACAGCCGTACCGGTACAGCAGGTGGAGGTAGGAGCTACCGAGGGGCCGGTTGGTCGGAGGGCAGCCCAGCGCAACCAACCATCTGCCGGCCAGATGGGTCCCGGATTCCTGGAGTTACCACACCCACCCATAGACCCGATGCAGTCACGGACAAAGAGCCGATCGAAGGGAGTGACGGCCGGCTTGTGGCAGCTTCAGACGCAGGTGGAGGAGTCCAGGAGCTGGGAGTGGTGCCGGTCATGCGTGCCACCCAGGCCGACACCACACGGGTGGCGTCCGCGGTGGAGGCAATGGGTGCGGCGGTGTCAGGCATGGGGAGCAGTATGCGAGGCCTGGGGCTTTCCGTACTGGCGGCGTCCGTGGCCCAGGATCTGGCTGCCCTCTCACAGACAGCCAGGAGCCAGAGCCAGCAGCAGATCGCAGAGGCGCTCAATGCCTTGGCCCAGTCTCAGCAGGCCATGGGCCAGTCTCAGCAAGCCATGGGCCAGTCTCAGCAAGCCATAGCCCAGTCTCAGCAGGCCATGGGCCAGTCTCAGAAAGCCATGGCCCAGTCTCAGCAGGCCATGGGCCAGTCTCAGCAAGCCATGGCCCAGTCTCAGCAGGCCATGGGCCAGTCTCAGCAGGCCATGGGCCAGTCTCAGCAGGCCATAGCCCAGTCTCAGCAGGCCATAGCCCAGTCTCAGCAAGCCATGGCCCAGTCTCAGCAGGCCATGGCCCAGTCTCAGCAGGCCATGGCCCAGTCTCAGCAGGCCATAGCCCAGTCTCAGCAAGCCTTGGCCCAGTCTCAGCAGGCCATAGCCCAGTCTCAGCAAGCCATGGCCCAGTCTCAGCAGGCCATGGCCCAGTCTCAGCAGGCCATGGCCCAGTCTCAGCAGGCCATGGCCCAGTCTCAGCAAGCCTTGGCCCAGTCTCAGCAGGCCATGGCCCAGTCTCAGCAGGCCATAGCCCAGTCTCAGCAGGCCATAGCCCAGTCTCAGCAAGCCATGGGCCAGTCTCAGCAGGCCATAGCCCAGTCTCAGCAAGCCATGGGCCAGTCTCAGCAGGCCATAGCCCAGTCTCAGCAGGCCATAGCCCAGTCTCAGCAAGCCATGGGCCAGTCTCAGCAAGCCATGGGCCAGTCTCAGCAGGCCATAGCCCAGTCTCAGCAAGCCATGGCCCAGTCTCAGCAGGCCATGGCCCAGTCTCAGCAGGCCATAGCCCAGTCTCAGCAGGCCATAGCCCAGTCTCAGCAGGCCATAGCCCAGTCTCAGCAAGCCTTGGCCCAGTCTCAGCAGGCCATGGCCCAGTCTCAGCAGGCCATAGCCCAGTCTCAGCAGGCCATAGCCCAGTCTCAGCAAGCCTTGGCCCAGTCTCAGCAGGCCATAGCCCAGTCTCAGCAGGCCATAGCCCAGTCTCAGCAAGCCATGGGCCAGTCTCAGCAGGCCATAGCCCAGTCTCAGCAAGCCATGGCCCAGTCTCAGCAGGCCATGGCCCAGTCTCAGCAGGCCATAGCCCAGTCTCAGCAGGCCATAGCCCAGTCTCAGCAGGCCATAGCCCAGTCTCAGCAAGCCTTGGCCCAGTCTCAGCAGGCCATGGCCCAGTCTCAGCAGGCCATAGCCCAGTCTCAGCAGGCCATAGCCCAGTCTCAGCAAGCCTTGGCCCAGTCTCAGCAGGCCATAGCCCAGTCTCAGCAGGCCATAGCCCAGTCTCAGCAAGCCATGGGCCAGTCTCAGCAGGCCATAGCCCAGTCTCAGCAAGCCATGGGCCAGTCTCAGCAGGCCATAGCCCAGTCTCAGCAGGCCATAGCCCAGTCTCAGCAAGCCATGGGCCAGTCTCAGCAAGCCATGGGCCAGTCTCAGCAGGCCATAGCCCAGTCTCAGCAAGCCGTGGCCCAGTCTCAGCAAGCCATGGCCCAGTCTCAGCAGGCCATGGGCCAGTCTCAGCAGGCCATGGGCCAGTCTCAGCAAGCCATGGGCCAGTCTCAGCAAGCCATGGCCCAGTCTCAGCAGGCCATAGCCCAGTCTCAGCAGGCCATGGCCCAGTCTCAGCAAGCCATAGGCCAGTCTCAGCAAGCCATGGGCCAGTCTCAGCAAGCCATGGCCCAGTCTCAGCAGGCCATAGCCCAATCTCAGCTGGCCATGGCTCAGTCTCAGCTGGCCATGGCTCAGTCTCAGCTGGCCATGGCTCAGTCTCAGCTGGCCATGGCTCAGTCTCAGCTGGCCATGGCCCAGTCTCAGCAGGCCATGGGCTAGTCTCAGCAAGCCATGGCCCAGTCTCAGCAGGCCATCACTGAGAGCATCGGCGCCATTGCCCAGGTGCTGGCCGGCATTGCCCATACACAGACAGGGATGGCCAACTCCCTGAGCTCCATGGCTGCAAACTTGCAGGCCCTTGTTGATACCAGGGCGGGCCTCCAGGACTGGCAGCAGCAGGTGTAGGGGGGGCATCGGATACTCAATCCGTTCGCATCCCCGACCCATGGAGAGGCCCGGGGGCCATCGAGCACCCCAAGGGAGGAGGAGGTGCTGTGGCCCGTTCTGGGTCCCCCTGTAGGGGAGGTCCCGGAACACCGCGACACCTCGGATTCCCCTCCCTCCCTCCGTCCCAGGTGCATCTGGTGAGCAACAGGCAGGACAGGCTGGCAGCTCGTCACCCCAGTTGCCCGAGCTGCAGCCTGGCATTTCCAGGCTGGGCCGCCCCAGGAAACGGCCGCCAAAGGGGTCCCCAGTCACAGGGCAGGAATCACAGGAATCCACCTCCAGATCCGCTGTACCATCTGGGGAACCACCGAAACGTAGTCATAGGGCCTGTTTGACCAAAAAGTTACAACACTGAGTAAGTTGGCATGGGTGCAAGGCACAGATTAGTTATAGGGGCTAGGGCACGTGTATGAACTGTTTATTATTGAAATCACTTTCACACCTACAGAAGCTGCCTCTGTGCTCTGTCTGATGTGTGTGGGGGTGTGGTGTGAGGTGAGTGCCAGTGTGTGTGTGAGGGGTGATAGAATGTCGGCCTCAGGTGAGTGTGCCTCCCCCCCACCCCCGGGTCGCCCCTGCCATCCCCCCGGGCAGAGGACGGGACCGAGCGCTGCAGTGTCACGGCCGCATGCAGGGATGGTCCGGATGGAGGGTTGTACCGTGGCCATGAGTCAGACATTGTCAAATGATATAAGCCCGGAGCTCATCGCAGAGGAGATCGTCATCATCCTCCATGGCCTGTAATAGACCTGCTTCCACTGGCGACCGTGTGAGCCCTGCCCGTTGTGCCGCAGGTGGACTTGCATGCAGGTGGGGTGAGGGTGGTTGGTGTTGGGTGGGTGGGGTGAGGGGGGTTGGCGGTGGGTGGGTGGGGTGAGTGTGGTAGGCTGGTGCCGTAGTGTGCAGTCTGTGCCCATACTCGGCAATTCCCACGCCCCCCCCCCAGTCCGTGAACCGAGCGGCTATCAGCCTGTCCCGTGCCCGCTGGCCCAGCCGGTAACGGTGGGCAGCCTCCCGCCCATGTCCAGCCGTCTCTCCTTAACATTTCCCCCATCCTTCTCATCAGGGGAGGTCTGCACCTCATCTTGCTGCTCCTCTACTCCCCTCTCCTCTGCCTGCAGCACATCGCCCCTCTGCTGGGCTATATTGTGCAGGACGCAGCAGACCACAACAATGTGGCCGACCCTCTCCGATGGGTACTGGAGGGCCCCTCCAGAGCAGTCCCGGCACCTGAAGCACATCTTCAGCAGCCCAAAGCACCTCTCTATCACACCCCTGGTCGCTGCATGGGCATCGTTGTAGCGGTTCTCCGCATCGGTCTCAGGGAATTGGATGTAGCAGTCCACAATGGCATACAGGTGGTCTGTCACTGCACGGATGCACCGGTGCATCGGGCACCGGTGCCTGCGAGATGCCGGACAGGTCGCCACTCGGCGACTGGAATGACCCCGTGGCATAAAAGTTCACCTTGACGGCCACAGGGAGTGGGTGTCCCCTCCCAGTGCTACGCAGTGCCAGGTGTGCCATAAGGTGGCAGATATGGGCGACGGTTTCCTGGCTCATCCGGAGTCTCCTCCTGCATGCCCGGTCGTGAGGTCCTGGTATGACGAGCTGGGCCGGTACACACGGGGCCTCATCGGGTGACTCCGTCGCCGTGGCACCACCACCACCTCCTCCTCCTCATCCTGTCGGGCGGGCGGCTCTCCAGCCTGGGCGCCTGCCACCTGCCTCCCTGCGGGACGCTCCTGCTCCAGCTCCCCCAGGGCAACATGTAGAAGTGCGGCTCCCGCCACGGCATCCAACATCGCTGGGTGATGACCAAACATAATGGCCTGCAGCGGGTGGGGGGGATAGATGACATGTCATCATTGCCCATACTGCCCCCCCCGCAGCCAGGTGCCAAGGGCTGCATAGTCGCGACTGTTGGCAGCTGGCACCTGGCCAGGCGAACACCGCCCCCCCCCTCCCCGGCAGGCACCCTCCCCAACCCCCCCCCCCCCTCCTCCGCGGCACGCACCCCCCCGCTTCTCCCCGGCACACACCCTTCCCAAATAGGTAGTTCGATTTACGCCGGCATGACCAGTGGTTTTTTTAAAGACCTGACTGGGCTTTTTAAAGCCTTTTTAAAGGCTGACTGGGCTGTTTAGTAGTTTACTTTCTATTTGATCCATCTGGGAGCCGTGGTTGAATCCAGCCGGCACTGTTGACACAAAAGACTCCTCTCCCTGCTGGGTGTTAGGGTCCTACATGAAATTAGTTTCCCGTTAGCACAGAAGTGTCCACAAGTTGGCATTGAATTCTTGATGGAAATATTCAGGCTGATTTGTTAAAGTGGGCTCTTTCAAAATAGAAAGGATGTGATTCCGAAGTCAGATTATTTTTTTCAGCAAAAAGAGATTTCTTCTCAATTTTTCAGTCCATGGTGATTCAAGTTTTCCACAGCTGGGAACGTTCACACTTACAGTTCAAAAAGGAATTTAGGATCCTTGACATTATTAATAGAGACAGAGGCAGGGATTTTCAACTCCACCCCTCGGAATGTTTTCCAGCAGCGGAGGAAGCTCACCTTTGGCCGCCTGTAGGATCTTCCAGCCCCGCTAAAGTCAATGGCCAGTTACGTTGCTCGCTGGCCATGCCGCCAAGGAACCCACAGGGCGGGGGGAGGGGAGCTATTGAGGTACTGTGTTCAATTGTTCAGTCCTAGGCACCATATCTTAGAAAGGATGTCAAGGCCTCACAAGGGTGCAGAAGATATTTACTACGAGCCTAGCACAAGGATTCAGGAACTTTAATGATGTGGAGCTGAGGTTGTTCTTCTTTCATTTATTTATTTTAAATGTTTTTTATCCCATCCTTAAAGTTACACCGCCAATGTGCAGTGGGGTCAGGGCAAACCCTTAATCCATCGCATTGCTTGCTCCAAAATCCAATTCAAATTGAAGCCAAATCATGGTCTCCAGATGAGAGACATACAAGGTGCAAGCTGACAAGAAAAGGCATTGCATATCAAGGTCTTCCTGAACTACACATTGTGTACAGCATCCAAACTGGGAATGTACATTCTCTACAACCTTCAGAAACAACTAACAGTAATGGATTCAAACCTGCATGTGCTGTGAACAGCAGGAAAGAAGCCAATAAAAAAAATCAGAGACAGAATTTCTTCATTTGTAGCATAAGGTAAATTCACAATAGTTCCAGATGACCATAGGCTGCTTTTCCCTTTGAGAGGGAGAGCTGACTAGTCCTGGCTTCGGTCTGACGCTTGATCTCAGCCAAAAGGCCAACAAGCGATTAGGTTGTTCTCCTTAGAGAAAAGAAGGTGAAGAGGAGGTTTGATCAGGATGTTCAAAGTCATGAACAGTTTTGATCGAGTAAACAAGAAGAAAACTGTTTGCAGTGCTAAAAAAAAGTTGGCAATCCCAGCCAGGGGTTTGGCAAAAGAACCAGATTGGACATGAGGAAACTTTATTTTGTTCAGTGAGTTGTTGTGATCTGGAATACACAGCCTAAAAGCGTGGTGGATGCAGATTCAATAGAAACAGTCGAAAGAGAATGGGATAAATACTTGGAAGGAAAAAAAATCAACAGAGCTATGGAGAAAGAGCAGGAGGACGAGATGAATTGGACAAAATGAATAAGGGACAAAATGGGTTGAATGGCTTCCTTCTGTGCTGCATAATTTTATAATGGATGAAAAGGTGTTGCCCCATCAAAAATGAATCCACTATTTTCAACAGTGTGACATGAATACAACAACATAACAGCTCTGAATGGACACTCCTGACAGTAATTGTACTGGAAATGCTGACGTCCATGGGATAGGTTTCAAACTACAATATATTTGGAAACAGGACAATGTGAACTTGTTAGGAATCTCCAAGTTACAGTCCAGAAAGAAACAGCACTGTGTTTGTGTGCCTAATTGGTACCCAAAGCTGGTGGAATTGGTCCCATGTACTCTAATCCTACTTCCCTTCCGTTTTATATTCTCCTGTTTCAAACATTTATCAAATCCCCTTTCAAACAATTTGTGATGTACATGTCCATTTTCTGTCATTGCACCAGACTTATGTTCTAGTCTACCTGAAACAATATTCAGTTGCTGGATGATGACAAACAATCTAAAGCAAGAGCAAGTCCTGTGTTTACTATCCTTATGTTGGATGTTCAAGCATTCACATGATTTGAACGGTCTTTTCCCATACTCACGGACAGCTGCCAAACAAACACTTTCTGTAAACAGCCACCAGAATATATTCACAAATTCAGTTGGTTAGTTTGACCCATAAAGCAGCTCCAAACATTTTGAATAATGTGTTAGACGAGTCTCCATCCAAGAATAATGGCAGTACCTATCCCATGCATATCAAGGTCTTCCTGAACTACACATTGTATATAGCATCCAAACTGGGAATGTACATTCTCTACAACCTTCAGAAACAACTAACAGTAATGGATTCAAACCTGCATGTGCTTTGAACAGCAGGAAAGAAGCCAATAAAAAAAATCAGAGACAGAATTTCTTCATTTGTAGCATAAGGTAAAGTCACAATAGTTCCAGATGACCATAGGCTGCTTTTCCCTTTGAGAGGGAGAGCTGACTAGTGATGATTTAACCTGAGGATCACCACACCTCAGGTGAGGGGTACGGTTTAGAAGGCGGGGCCTTCATGAATAACCGCAGCGTGTGCAGGAATTGAACCCGCCCTGCTGGCCTCGCTCCGCATCACGAATCAGCTGTCTAGCCAACTGAGCTATGTATTATATTTTTAGACATCCAAAATTGCCTGGAAACTGGCTCCAAAATGTGTTTCTTGTGCCGGTGGGAAATGGATGTTAAATTGTACTTGGCCAAATCATAAGAGCAATGATATTCATTTAGCAAAATCATTGATGTGTACAAACGGGAATACAATAACAGTTGATGGTACTAACATTCCTTTATCTGGGTTCACATTGGTTCTGAAGATTGCACCTATTTAAAAATATGCTCAGAAAGAAAGGCCTTGCATTCATAGAATCATACAACACAGAAGGAGACCATTTGACCCATCATGCCTCCCTGTTTACCATTTAGTCCCACTTCCCTGTTCTTTCTCCGTAGCCCGGTAAATTTTTAATTTTCAAATTATCCAACTTCCTTTTGAAAGTTACTCTTGAATATTTGCCACCACCCTTTCAGGTAGTGCGTGCATTCTAGATAACAACAAATGACTGAGTCAACATATTTATTTCTCCTTATCTTCCCCCTGGATCTTTTGCCAATCATCTTACATGTAGCCATGTCCGTTGGTTACCAACTCTCTTGCCAGTTAGAAACAGTTTCTTGCAATGTACTGCACAAAAGTGTCTTATGGCCCAGTGATTAGTGTCCATACCACTGAGTCAAAAGGTCAGGTTCAAGTCCCCCTCCAGGACTTGAAGACCACAGAAGGTGCGTTCATAAGGTGACCAAACAGATTGATTATCCACCTGTAAATTCTTCCAATATGCCTATTGTGGGCAGTAAGAGAGGGAGAGGAAAATCTAGCTACAGAAACAAATGTAAGCATATGTTTTGTCTGCCTCATGTGCCAGTGAAGAGAAACGACTATGACAACCCCTAAATATTTTGAGTACCTCAACTAAATCTCTGCTCTAATCTCTCTACATAACTGTAGTCCCTCATCCACTACACCCTCTTCAAGGCTTAAACATCCATTGTAAATTGTAGCGCCAGAATTCGCACACAATACTCCAGCTGAGGCCTAACTAGTGATTTATGAAGGTTTGGCATAACACCTTTGCTTTATGCCTCTATTTATAAAACCAAGGATCCCATATACTTTTAAGTAGCCATCTCAATTTGTCCAGCCATTTCTAAAGATTTGTGTAGATGAACACCAGCCATTTTGTTTCCAGCCCCCACTTAAAAATGCACCACTTCATTCATATTACTTTCCTCATTCTAATTTCGAAATGCGTGACTTCATATTTCTCTGTATTAAATTTATGTTCTATCCATTTTATCTATGTGCTCCTGAAGGCTGTTATCTTGTTCTTCACTGGCATCTACAATTCTCAATTTCACATCATTTTCAAATCTGAGGTATGTTCTATTTACCCAAGTCTAGATTACTAAACTCGGTCAAAAATAGCAGTGCTAATACTGACCTCTGGGAAGCACCACTTTATATTTCTTATCAATCTGAAAAACAAAGCCCCAGCCGAGAGCATCTCCGCTGTGCACAGCACAAGTCATCATAAGCACAAACACCAACAATGACACTTTATAAGCAAAATTATATTACTGTTACAACTTACAAATGTGAGATCGAATTTTCAACACTTGTGAGGCTGAAAACAAAGGGACGTAACTGGCTGGACATGGAGCCCAAGATTATTCTGAGGTTCTCCAGCTTGGAACCTGGCATCACCTAATTGGTGTCTCATGAAACGCTGCACCATTCTTTTCATTCATTCTGATGGGTTTTTGCAGAGGCATTTTGAAAGCAGGTTAGAAGAGGTAAATGGCCCGTGCTGTCTTTTGGCCTATCTTAGTGGTCCATGGATGAAAATATTCGAGAACCACTGACTTAAGACAATTTTATGCACCCTCTGCCCTGTCCCTTTAATCCCATGGCTTCAATTTTGCTTACAAGGTTGTGCGGTACATTATCGAATGTCTTTTCAAAAGCCAAATATATAACATCAAATGTACTACCCCTCTCATCTTCGCCATTACTTTACAAAGAACTCAATGAAGTTAATCAGACACAAAGGGCTGGATTCATCGTTTTGGAGGCTAGGTCCCGACACTGGCGTGGGAACTGTGGCGTTTTACATAGAACATAGAACATACAGTGCAGAAGGAGGACACTTGGCCCATCGAGTCTGCACCGACCCACCCAAGCCCCCACTTTCACCCCACCCCTGTAACCCAATAACCTCTCCCAACCTTTTTTTGGACACTAAGGGACAATTTATCATGGCCAATCTACCTAACCTGCACGTCTTTGGACTGTGGGAGGAAACCGGAGCACCCGGAGGAAACCCACGCACACACGAGGAGAACGTGCAGACTCCACACAGACAGTGACCCAGCGGGGAATCAAACCTGGGACCCTGCCACTGTGAAGCCACAGTGCTAGCCACTTGTCCTGCCCAAATTTTACAACGGCAAAATCGGTACCGAACCCTCACCGGTCGCTAGCAGCCGCGTCGAGTAAAACTCCCGGCTCCCACGACATAAATGCCTGGAGAATGGCCAGGTCCGTGGCTGGACATGCGCACGGCTACAACCTGCAGCGGACGCACCGTAAAACATGGCACAGGCCATGCGTGGACCTGATGTGCCAAATAGTGTCGCCCTGGCCATCCCCTGGCTATCTCCCAACAGTCTCCCCAGCCCTCGCGGAAGCCCCCCCAGCCGACTGTGGCGGCACTGAACACAGTCCGCAGCTGCCATGCAAGGTTCGCGACCACTGATATCAACCGTACAGTCAGGAACTTGGCCCATTAGGGGCGGAGCATTGGGGCGGGCCTTCAGGTAATGCACCAACGCCATCCCAATGTCGTGGGGCATGCGACACACTGATGCCATTTTGGAGGGTGGGGTCGATAGAAAACCGACGTCAAACTGGTGCCGCCCCCGATTTTGTCATCGGATGGGAATCTGCGCCCAATCGCCAATTACGATATCACTGTTGGGAAAATGGTGAATCCCGCCCAATTTGTCTTTCGGACATTATTTGCCTTTAACAAATCTGTGCTGCCTGTCATTTATCAAACCATACCTTTGTAAGTGACAATTCATTTTCTTCCGGACTACTCTCTGAAGGTTTTCCCATCACCTAAGCTAGGTACACTGACCTGGAATTATCGTTCACCCCCTCCCAATCTTTGAACTGGGGTGTAACAAATGCACCACTCCGATTCTCTGGCTCCACTCCCATAATGAAGGAGGATTTAAAGATTGTGGCCAGAGTCCCCTCAATTTCCACCTTTACTACCCTTAGGGGCCTAGGATGCAGCCCATCCACTACTTTGAGCATTGTCAACCTTTTAAGTACCTGCTCTACCTCATTCTTTATTGTGACATCCACATTTTGTGAAGGCAGATGCAAAGTGTTCAGTTGTTATCGCAGTCATGTGGTCTGCCTCCACAAGATGATCCCCTTTAATAGGTTAATTGAGATGAACTCTCTTCCAGTTTAGTATCTTTACCGTTTGTTGTTCTTTGTCCCTTTTCATAACTACTTTAAACCAAATAACATTGTGATTTCCTGTTTCCTAAACGCTTGCTCCCTCACCCCAGCTGACACATGTTCCACCTCATTCCCCCGAAATTGATTCAGCACCAGTTCCTTCCTCATTACTTTGGAAACATACTGGTCAAGAAATCTTTCTTGTACATTTCAGAAATTTCTCCCCCATCATGCCCTAACACTTTTTATCCCAGTTCTAGATTAGGGTAATTGAAAACCCCAGTATCATACTCTATTGTTCTACAAATTTCTGAAATCTGCTTTCAGATTTGCTTCTCCATCTCCTTACCACCACTTGGTATGTACATTACATATCCAGCAGCATAACACATCCTATTCCCCCGATCCTTAACTCTTAACTGTTCCTTAACTCTTAACTTCCTTAACCGTTTCCTAACTTTAGCCAAATGGATAGTCTTCAATTCCTCAAGTACAATATCCCTTATGAAAACAATGGGCGGGATTCTCCAGTTTCTGGCGCCAAAATCACGTTTAGCGATTGGCCGGAGAATCCCTGTTGGCGCCGAAATCGGGGGTGTTGCCGCTTTTGCGATGCTCCCCCTCACCCTCCAAAACAGGCGTACTCTGCGAGTATGCTGCACGCCATCGGGACGGCCTCAGGATGCTCCGCCCCCGAGTTCCCCACATTGTGGGACAAGTGCTATTTTTTTCAGGAACCTGGCTTGGCGGCTGCGGACTGAGTCCAGCGCTGCCATAGTAGGGTGGGAGCCATTCTGTGAGCCTGCGGGGCTTTGGCGGGGGCTGGGGGCACTGGTGGGGGTGGTCCGGGGTGGCGAGCCTGATCAAAGGGGGGGAAATATTTGGCAGGCCGGGTCAGCGAGTTGCCGGGCTATGTTGCACGGCGCAGCTGCTGCAGACCACCGCCGTGCGCATGCGCAGCCATGAACACATCAATTCTCCGGCCACATCCACAGCCAGAGCTGGCGGCTCCACGCTGTGTGTCTGCTAGCTCCCCAGTAAACGGAGGATCGGTGCAGCTTTTGCGTCGTGTTTTTGTGCGTAAAACGCCACCTTTCCCATGCGCCGTCAGCATATAGTCTCCTAAACGGAGTATAGTAGTCAGCATATAGTCTCCCAGCCCAATATCTTCAACCAATCCTCTTCATCCAGCACATTAGGTGGGCATGACAGACGAGTGGCGTAACATAATCAGGTGCTAATCTCCACATTGATTTTCCCAGAATCTGCTCTATTGCATTTCTTTGGACAACTTGTCTCACAGCTCCACTTGTTCCTCTCTCTGCAGTCACCTTACTTCCTTATTGAACAGCCACAACCCACACGCACCCCCATGCTATTGCTCTCGTGCACCTATGCTGCACACGTTCCACAAATGTCTTTCCCTTCTCTGTACACAAGCCATTACTAGCACTCACAGTTCTCTGTTTTCTCTCCTTGAATGAACTTAGCAACAGGCAGGGTAGGGTTGGGTGGAGGGGCTGTCACATGTCAGGCACCTTGTCACCAGTGAATACCCACCCACTCCACTGCAAAGTAGCTTGGTTGTTACGTTAGGAGTGACCTGCAGTAAGAGTCTGAGCTGCCTGATAGTTATGATGCTCAGACATGTCAAGAGAACTGATCCTCCTCCCACTGTGGGCTGGTTTCAACTGGAGCTCAGTCTGTCCCTGCCCTATGGAGGGGCACATGGTTTGTGCTAATCTTCCTCCTCCTGCTGCAGGAGCAGTTGGCTATTGTGTGTTGGTGCTCTTCACGTCAGCACAGCTGGCAGGTAGAGCAGTATAAGCTGCTCCCCATGCTGTGACAAAGGCTGGCAGCAGAGAAGTGCAGCTAAATCATAGAATTCCTATGATTCCTGGAGGCCACTTGGCCCATCGTGTCTGCACTGGCTCTCAAAACGAGCATCATGACTTAGTGCCACTCTCCTGCCTTTTCCCCGTACTCCTGCACATTGTTTCTGTTCAAGAAATCATTTAATGCCCTCGTGAATACCTCAACTGATCCTGCTCCCATCACGCTTTCAGGCAGTGCATTCCAGACCCGAAACACTCGTTGTGCAAAAGTATTTGCTTCTTTTGCAAATCACTTTAAATTGGTGCCTTCTGGTTCTTGATCCTTGTACGAGCGGGAACTATTTCTCCCTGTCTACTCTGTCCCACCCCCTCATGATTTTGGACAGCTCAATCAAATCTCCTCTTAGCCTTCTTCTCTCCAAGGGGAATAGCCCCAACCTCACCAATCTATCCTCATAACTGAAGTTTCACCACCCTGGAACCATTACTTGAACACCTCTTCTGACCTCTCTCCAATGGGCTCATGTCCTTCCTATGGTGTGGTGCCCAGAACTGTACACAATATTCCAGCTGAGCTCTAACCAGTGTCATGTACAAGTTCCGCATAACTTGCTCTTGTACTTTATGCTCTCTCCACCTGTCCCGCCACCTATAATGATCTATGCACATACATACTCGGGTACCTCTGCTCCTGAAAGTAGGTTAAGTGCAAGAGAGGTGAAATGTCTTCAAATAAGTTGGCAATCATCTAGCAAGTAGTGAAAGTGCTCTCAGAGAAGTGGTGCTTTCAACAACAGTTTCTCAATGGCCATGACTGCAGCTCTTCAGTGTAACTTTCCCTGCTCGTCAGTTTCACTGAAGAAGCTCTTCCCACTGTCGTGGGAATTCAATAAAAAATCTGGAATTAAAATTCTAATGATGACCACAAAACCATTGCCGATTGGTGTAAAAACCCATCTGGTTCACTCATATCCTTTAGAGAAGGAAATCTGCCATCCTTACCTGGTCTGGCCTACATGTGACTCCAGGGCCACAGCAATGTGGCTGACTCTTAAATGCTCTCAAATGTCCTCGGGGTAGACAATAAATGCAGCCCCAGCCAGCGACACCCAAATCCCATTAACGAGTTAAAAAAGCTCACCACAATTCTCAAGAGCAATTAGGGATGGGCAATAAATGTTGATCTAGCCAACAATGCCCACTTACCACAAAGGAATAAAAGAAAATCTTCATCCAAAGCTTTATTATTCCCAGGATTGATTTCTTCAATGTGATTCCTCACAGACTCCATGGTATATAAAGCCCGGTCCTTCTGGAAATCTGGTGCACATATTCTATCTTGTATGAAGTTCCAAACTCTTTTCACCACTATCCATGCTAACTTACATTGGCTTCCACGTCAAAAATAATCTGCTAATTTCCAAACTCTACCCTGCCTCCCTGGATCCCATCTCTGCAATGTTCTCCAGCCCTCTGCCCAACACAAACATTCGTTCTTCTAAACATCCTTTCTTGTTGGAGCTAAGCCCTAGGTTCTGGAATTCTTCCCAACATTTCTCACCCTGTCTATCTCTCTTTCCTTCTTTAAAACCTACCACTTCTTTCTTTAAAACCTAACATAGCACCTACCACTTTGGCCAAGCTTGTGATCAATCTGGTTTAACAGCTCCTTGCGTAGCTCAATGTCAAATTTTGTTTGTTAATGCTTTATTATGATAAAGGCACTGCAGAAATGCAAGTGTTATTATTTTGTGCGCACCCATTTCCTCCTCCCACTGGCAGTATCAGAAGCTTCATTGACTTCCTTCCCTCTGTGAGAGATGAAGGGAATGCAGTCTCAGGACTTCGGTGCGGTGAGATGGGATCATGTGCTACACTTCCTTGGATGGTTGAGCAAGCTAATTCTGGAAGGGCAAAGTCTCCCACAAGTGCCATACATGAGGTTGTCCCTTGCTGGTGCAAGGTGATTTGCTATGCCTTGTTTGCATGGCCGGTAATTGCTATTAAGCTTCTGAAACCACATGTCGTCATGATGGCGAATTCCTGCTTATTGCTGGTGTCACCGTTTGCATTGATCAGCAGTTAAGTGTTTCCCACTTGTTGTGATTTTTGTTATGGGATTCTGTGCGTTTTTGAACAGCATCCTTCAGTTGGAGCTTTGGATGCCCTGCAGGTCATCTTTCAACCTGTGCACATGTCCAAGCCAGTGAAGTCTGCTATGCTTGACGAATGCTAACATGCTTGGTCCTTGTGTTTGTCTGAAAGGACTGTTTCATTGGTGACTTCCAACAGGATGTTGGGCACTGCCAGCAGTGGGCATTGTCATGGGAGGACAGGAAAATCTGGAGAGTAGTCAGCTGACTTTTGGCCACTCTCCAATAGTTTTCCCGTCCCTCCCGTGATGATGCCTACCGGTGGCAGAACGGGAAAATCCTGGCCCGTTGTCTTTCCACGTGATGGCAAGGATGTATTGTAGTCACCAAAATGGAACAGTAAGAAGTCTTACAACACCAGGTTAAAGTCCAACAGGTTTGTTTCAAACACGAGCTTTCGGAGCACGGCTCCTTCTTCAGGTGTCACCTGAAGAAGGAGCCGTGCTCCGAAAGCTCGTGTTTGAAACAAACCTGTTGGACTTTAACCTGGTGTTGTAAGACTTCTTACTGTGCTCACCCCAGTCCAACGCCGGCATCTCCACATCATGACCAAAATGGAAGTTATTGAGCCTTTGATCTTGGTAAATGCAAGTCGGTGACAGAAACTTCAGCCCTTACACTGCTGCGTTCTAGAACTCTCCTCCGAAACCCCTCCACATCTCCACGTTCAAATACTTTTTCTTGGATCAATCCCTGAAGCACTTGCACTAACTATATTTCCTCTTCCTGCTCAGTAATCTACAACTGCAATGGACCCGAGGAGCTATCACTGATCATAAAATGTTTGTGTTATATATTTTAATAGGCATTTGTAATTATACCCTGTGACATAGTTCAAAACTAGTTTGGGGTGGTGCTTTCTGTGCGGGCTGTATGTTGCCAATCTGCTGTCAGTGGATACAATGGGTTTGACATTAAAGTGGGAAAAATGTTAGTCTTCCTTTTGTTTAGTTGTTTGCCTGCTAATAGACCCTCCTCTGGTGTAAATTGGGTGCCAGACTCTTCAAACTTGGGATGTGTTTATGTTGGACTGTTATCTCTGCTGGAGGAGACACTAATCATTAACCCCAATGGCTGAAGCATCAATAAAAACAAGTTTTGTTCTCCAAAAGCCAGCTAGCTGCAGAATATGTCAGGGTTCATCTTTCCAGGAGCTACCTCCTGCCAGTTTGTCTTTGTTCTGATTTCTGATCCACAGTTCTTTGCCCAGAAACTGTTTGGATCCGAGATTAAATATGGAAAGCTTCCCCTAGTTCCAAAGTTAAATGCATGCCGTTTCATTGTAAGGAGCGGTCCCTATGATAAGGCAGGATTCCAAGAGAGTAATGATTTGCCCTTCTGCACAAATCACGCCAACAGATTTTTGTTATTTTGATTTGAACATCGGTTTTCAAGCAAGCAACCTAATTGCGAACTGCTAATTTATTAATCCTCCTCTATATCTCTACTTTCAAATAAATATTACGGAGTAGATGGTAACTTGAATTATATGGTCTGCTCAACATGGTGTTTTCAATCAATTCAGGAAGATCTGGAACACCGAGTGAACAAGCCAAATTATCTCTAGTGCTTGCCTCAGTGCGGGAAAAGGTTCATCCTGTGGTAACACCATCCCAAATATTTTCCACATAAAGCCAAGTACTCATTTTAATTTGATGAGAGGCCAACGGGGTGGATAACAATCCGGTACAGAAGGAAAAAAAATACTTGCTTTTATATGGGACCTTTCACAACCTTTACATACAATGAGGTACTTTTGAAGTGTAGTCACTGTTGGAATGTCTGAATTTGGGCATTAAAAACTCCCACGAATAGTGGCAGAGAATCTCATCGACCACGTGCCCGCAACTGGCGCCGATTCTCCAGTTGCTGGAGGTTCACGTCCCGGCGTTGGACCTGATTGCGGGTCTGACACCCCATTCTCCGCCCCCACACCGCGTGCGATTTCGGCACTGAGGGTTGAAGAATCCCGGCCAGTATTTTTTTGAAAATTCATTTACGGGATGTGGCCGTCGTTGGTTAGGCCAAAATTTATTGCCCATTCCTAGTTGCCCTTCAGAAGGTGGTGGTGAGTTGCCTTCTTGAACCACTACAGTCCTTGATGTGTAGGTACATCCACTATGCTGCTAGGGTGGAAGTTGCAGGATTTTGCCCTCGCGTCAGTGAAGGAACGGCGATATATTACCAAGTCAGGGTAGCGAGTGACTTTGAGGAGAACCTCCAGATGTTGGGGTTCCCAGGCATCTTGTCCAGCTAGACAGTAATGGTTGTGGGTTTGGAAGATGCTGTCTAAGGAACCTTGGTGAGTTACTGCAGTGCAGCTTGTAGATGGTACACACGGCTGCCACTGTTCGTCAGTTTTGGAGGGTTTGAATGTTTGTGGAAGAAGGAGCAACCAAGCGGGATGCTTTGTCCTGGATGGTGTGAAGATTCTTGAGAGTTGTTGGAGCTGCACTCATCCAGGCAAGTGGAAAGTATTCCATTACACCCCTGACTTGTGCCTTGTAGATGGTGGACAGGCTTTAGGAGGTCAGGAGGTCACTTACACGTCGTAGGATTCCTAGCCTTTAACCTGCCCTGGTGGCCACAGTATTAATATGGCTAGTCCAGTTCAGTTTCTGATCAATGGTAACCCCCAGGATGTTGATTGTGGGGGATTAAACAATGGTAATCTTGCTTTTTGGAGATCACGTGTAAGTGCTGTTCAGCACTGTGTCCCCACTAACAGGGACCAGACAGAATGGCACTCGTGTGGGGGTCACCCATGGGATCAGAGGCTCCCAGGTGCATACCCTTTGGATGAGTTGGCATCCTGGTACTGCTAGTCTGTCACCCTGGCAGTGCTATCTGAGTGCCAGCCTGGCAAGGTCAAGGTGTCCAGGAGACACTGGCAGGGGCATTGCCCAGGTGCCAGGTTGGCACAGCCAAGGTACTGGCATTTTCTATGTGCTGGTGATGGGGGGGGGGTTTATGCCCGTTATAAAAAAAACAAAAAAAAACAATGGTAATCTCATTAAATTTCAAGGGACGATGGCTAAAATGGCTGCCCACAAAGGATGATGGGAATTGTGGTCAGATTGGGACACAGACAATACACAGCTTGTGTGTATTGCGCAAAGGAAACCAGACCTATACAGAAACTTGCACCCGCTTAAGGTCAATCACCGATCTCCCCAGGACAATGGGACTCAGAATGAAACATAACAGTAGTAACAGACTTGGGGGCACCTATTCACCTTATTTGGATGTGCACATGTGCCTTGGACAATAACAACCAGGACCTGCCCAGTTATCAAGGTACCCAATTGGCCAGAATCGATTACGTTGATCAAAACCCTATCGTTCCATTGGATCCTGTGTTAGGACCGCCCAAAAGAGCACGAAAGATCGGAGGATAAGAGGAACTGCGCAACCAACGCTCTGTCTCTTTTCGGACCGGCCTCTGCCCCACCAACTGTAGCACATCGACCAGCCAAGTTCAAGGACCCGCGATCGCTATCAGAAGGGCAAGCTTCAGCCCAGATGCACATGACAATTTCCAGCCGCCACAAGAGTGGAGTCAGATAAAGGCCTTATCTAACCTGCACAGAGCCGGTCACTTGAAAGTTAAGTAAAGGTAATTTAAGCTGTTAGGTATAGTTTAATGTGTAGTAGCGTGTAGATAATTAAGTATAGAACCAATCCTATGATGAATAACAAACAATAATTGAACTAATATACTGGTTGTGTGGTCATTTGTCTAGTATACGGAACGCACTCGCACCTTGTAGTTATTAATAAAGATAGAGGTCCAACACTCTCTTGTAGGAGATGGTCATTGCCTGGTAATGACTAGATAATCTGTTTGTGTGATGTTGACTGGAGGATAAATATTGGCACTGTTCTTCTTTGAAATTGTGTTTTCGGCTATCTTACATCCACTTAAGCAAGCAGTTCAATACCTGAAAGACATCGGGCGTGAATTTCACCCCCGCCGGGCCACCGCACCAGTCGGCGGCCGCTCGCAGCGTCCCACCCCCCGGCGACTCTCCGGCCCGCGAGGGGTCGAAGTCCCGCTTGTAATATGGAGGTCCCGCCGGCGTAAATTGGACTAGGTCCTTTACCGGCGGGATCTGGTGGCGCGGGCGGGCTCCTGGGGGGGGGGCGCAGGGCGATCTGGCCCCGCGGGGTGCCCCCACGGTGGCCTGGCCCGCGATTGGGGCCCACCGATCCGCGGGTGAGCCTGTGCCATGGGGGCACTCTTTTCCTGCGCGCCAGCCATGTCAGCCTCCACAATGGCCGACGTGTAGGTGAACCCCCCCCCCCCCCCCCCCCCCCGCGCATGCGCAGGGATGACGTCAGCAGCCGCTGACACTCTCGGGCATGCACGGACCCGCGCCGGCCGGCGGAGTCCATCCGGCCCCGGCTGGCGTGGCGCCAAAGGCTTTCCACGTTGGCCGGCGGGGGGCAAACCACTCCGGCACCGGCTCTAGCCCCTGATGGTGCGGAGGATTCCGCACCTTTGGGGCGGGCTGACGCCGGAGTGGTTCACGTCACTCCGTCCCGCCGGGTACGGGAGAATCCCGCCCAGCACTTCCGGCAGTGCCAGCACACCTCAGTATTGCACTAGAGTGTTGGCCTAGGCTTTTGTGCTCAAATCCTGGGGCGGGACATAAACACCATACCCTCTTGGCCTTGGTGGCAAGCGTACTACCAACTAAATTGTGTTACTGTGTATCACTTATCGAAGACATAGATGTACAAATCTTCAAGCCCTCGTTTGAATTCTGCTGATCAGTTCCCTCATCCGTTCTGAGCAGAAAGCAGCAGCTGGCCAGCAGAGGAGAATGAAGATCAGGTGACTGAAAGAAAGCCAGCGGCAAGTACGTTGGAGGATGGGAGGGCGGAAAGACATTGTACGGCTATCATAACTGGAGAAGGAGGGAGCCTAGGGCAGCAGAGGGCTAGAATGTCCTTCAGATACCCACTGCTACTCCTGGTCCTATTGAGAGAAGTGTCTCAAGCTTCCTAAGAAAGCCTGCTGGGTTCCCAACAGCTTCATCTGCCTAAACCAGGGCCTGTTCCCAAGTGGGTTAATATGCCATGGGGATCCCATGTACCATTATGGGACCCTAATTTGCATTTAATGATGAGACGCCAACTGGGACTCTTAGATACTTATCCACCAGCATAACAGTGTTAAATGGGGAATTGGCAGGAATTGGGTGAAAAACAGAGCCGCTCCATTTTAACTGCTCCCCTTTTCCCTTCCCAGAGTCAGAGGAATTGAATTTGCCCCTTAAGTTTAAGTTCATGAGGTTGCCTATGGAGACTGACTTTAACAACGACTATAAGCATTGTTACCTACCAAAATGTCAACATTGATCTCCTATAAAGAGATTGGTGACATTTATTATTTGGAAGGCAGTGTACAAGTGTGAGTAGTTGTTGCTGATATGGTCACTGTTCCTGTTCTCCTTGTTCTGTGAAAAAGCCGATGTGAAATGATGAGTAAATGGCATACTTATCTATTCAGGTACTATATTGTTATCATGTGCAAAATTATGTACTTGTGCATAGAGACACCAGCATAACACATTGGGCAAATCACTGAATTATATGATGCATAGTCTATTTTTAATCCACCACTCCAACCTCCTCAGTCCAATCCTTTGAGAGCCTCACTCCTGAATAAATCAATCATCTTCTCTGTTTTCTTTCACAGCTCTGTTCACCAACTGTTCCACTCCACATCCTCCTATTAGTTTGGACTGTAACTATAAACGCCTTGCAGAGTAAGATAGGGAGGGAACTGAAAATCCTCTTCCTGCTGCTGGCAGAATTGCCTGGAGTCAGGGCAGGTGAACTTAAAATTGTTGGGGCCAAGCCAGAGGAAAGCAAGCCAGAAAAGAGGTGTTGGTAAGCTAAACCACTTTGCTGCATAATTGGGCTCTTTCTAAAGGGAGTCAACAGTACTCATGTGCTGGGTATTTTGATGGCAGAGTTGAGGCCAGGGTCCAGTCCTGCTGGCCCTAGCCATTTAATTGCATCCCTCAACTGAGCTGAACATGGGGTTCATTCTGGTGTCTTGGCCTCTGGGCGGAAGAGGGGCAAGCAAATTTTCAGCATTACATTCTTCCCAATATTGGAAGATAGCAGTGGGGAAGGTGGTGGGCGGCCTACCTGCCCTTAGGTCAATTGAGGTTTTCAAGAGCCGCTTAAAGGCCTCTTCCCACCACCTCATGTATTTTGCCAGTGGTGGAGGGGGAGGGGGTCACTTTCTACCCAGTAAAGGGTTGGGGTATGAGGAAATTGGGGGTGTTCTCCTGCTCAAGTACCCTGTGGTCTATGTAGACCCCAAGCCACTCTCCCTAACCCCCAGCAGCTTGGGCCACCCACATGATTGCCTGAACAACATAAAATAGTGATGCGGTTCCGAGGGCCGACAGAGGTGGGTTCACCCCAACTTTATGGCTAGTATGTTGGACCACCGCCTCCGCATTGAATCCTGCCTCGCATACCTCAATCCTACTCACACTCTCCAAGCTCTGCTGCACTCTCAGAGAAACTATATCAGAAACACATATCTGGCCAGGATGATTTTGGTCCCTGCAAGTCCCTCCCTCCATCATTCACTTTGCCATCGTTCCATGAGGAATGCAAATGTCTGTTGTTTCCCTTGTACTTGTCTTGCTATATTTATTGGTGTTTATTCATTCCTCTATCATAATGATGACTGTCTTTCACATTCGATTAAGGATTATACAGATATGTAAATACTGTTGTCTTACCTTTGTGATTTTTCAGAGCTTGCAGCTCAGGTTTTCCACTTTTCAGCAGCTGCTCCAGGAGATAGCCACCAATGGGGATCAATTGGTTTTTAGGGGTAAAATGATTGGTGAACGAGGAGTACAGTCCAATTTGGTGGCATGGGTAAGGCACCAAATGGACTCCTGGGCCTCAGTTCAATGGAACAGCAGATGGACTGCCATTGCTACTCTCACCAGTGGTTGGTACTAGTGGGGAACAGAAAATCAGGCATCCTTGGAATTATTTCCAAGCAGCTTGCACATCCTAATGGAAGTGCGCACGTTAGTTATAGACAACTGGAATTCCGGATTCCTGAAAATGGCAGGCAAGGGAGAAGCCCTCGCTTTCAGTGGTGTCCTGGATGTATTGGTGCAGATTTATTTTAATGTCAGTGTGTGGAGGAGTGTTTTAATATTTGGGTTCATGGAAATGTTGGCAAGGAGGGATCTTTATTCTACCCAGCGGAGGAAAGAGCTCCAAGAAGGTTGGAAGTAGAGTGGGTGAATACCAAATAGCATTACACCATCGAGTTGGCTGAAATGCAGAATAAGATTTAATGGGATGATGAGGCTTGCTAAGGGAGGATTCCTTTTTTAATATAAATTTAGATTACCCAATTCATTTTTTCCAATTAAGGGGCAATTTAGTGTGGCCAATCTACCTATCCTGCAATTTGGATTGTGGGGGCGAAACCCACGCAAACACGGGGAGAATGTGCAAACTCCACACAGACAATGACCCAGAGCAGGGATCGAACGTCGAACCTCGGCACCATGAGACAGCAATGCTAACCACTGCGCCACCATGCTGCCCTGGAAGATAACTTATACTCTATTTAGCCCTCCAAGACCTGCAATCTCAGCATTCGCAATTCTTCCCTCCCTCTGATCAGGCTGAGAAGCTCCTGCAGTTGGAGAAGTCAGTGGAGGAGCAACGGGTGGCGGATGTGGAGATTCGGAGGTTGAGGGACCAGCAAAAAGTGCTTCTGGAAAGGCTGGAGGACCTGGACAACAGATCTCGCCGGCAGAACGTGAGACTCGTGGGCCTCAGAGGCTGGACGCTGCCGCGTATGTGGAGGGTTTGTTTCAGAGGTTGCTGGGGAATGAGGTGTTCCCACGCCCGCCGGTGGCGGACAGAGTGCTGGTGAGGCAGCCGCGACAAGGGGGTCCCCCACGAGCGATGGTGGTACGCTTTCACAGGTACCTGGAAAAGGAACGGGTGCTGCAATGGGCAAAGAGCACACAAAGCTGTACTTGGGACAATATCACCCTGCGTGTTTACCAAGATTTGAGCGCTGAGGTGGCCAGGAGGAGGGGAGGCTACAGGCAGGTGAAGGAGATACTGTATAAAAACAAGGTGAAATTCGGGCTGCTTTTTCCGGCACAACTGTGGGTTACGTATGAGGGTCAGCATCACTATTTCGAGGAACCCGAAGAGGCGATGGACTTCGTTAAGAAGCAAGGAGCTGGCCCTGAGCTGAGGACATTTGGACTCATGTTAGAGCTTTTAAGTATATGTGGTGTCTCTCCCGTTTTCAAAATTGCCTGTATGTTTGGTCCGTTTTTGTCATTTCTTTGCGTGCTTTTTGCATGGTTTACCTGAATGTTTCCTTTTTGGGCTCTTTGATTAGTTCGAGTTTGGCTGGGTGGAAAATAATAAAGAAAACAGTTAAAAGGGTTGAGTTAAGAGGGATGCTTAAGGGGAACTTTGTGCAATCTTTTTCTGTGTCTGTATGAGAAGGACTGAGAGTGCCTGTTATTTCTTATCTCTTTCTTTCTTTTTGTCTTGTTTAACTAGAATTGTGCTATTGTGGGGGTTGTTTATGACCTGTGTAGAGTGTTTGCTTAAGTAGGGCTGATCTGGGGAAGTGGTATGGATGGGTCGGGGGAGGGGTGACTGGGAACAATTGGTGGGAGATGCGCTGGCGCCAAGGCTGGGAGCCCCAGGCTAGCTGATAGGGGCTAGTCAACGGAAGCCGAGGTGGGGGGTGTGCATATAGTTAGATTAGAGCGGAGTTAGGTGATAGGATGGTGTTGCTAGGGAGGTGGGGGGGGGGGGGGGGGGGTCGTTCTGCTGATGGATGGAAACTGGGCATGGCAACAGGTCATGGGTGGAGCCGGTAAGGAGGCGGGGCAGATGAGGCACGACACATGGCTGGGGGGCTGGCCAAGGAAAGGGGATGGCTGATTGGCAAAGAGGGGGGACGAAGTGCCCCCCAACCAGGGTGATCACCTGGAATGTTAGAGGGTTAAACAGGCCAGTGAAGAGGGCGCGTGTGTTTGCGCATTTACGGGTTCTGAAGGCGGACATAGTCATGCTGCAGGAGACGCACCTGAAAGTGGCAGACCAGGTTAGGTTAAGGAAGGGCTGGGTCAGTCAGGTCTTTCATTTGGGGCTTGATTCTAAGACGAGGGGGGTTGCGATCCTGATTAATAACAAGGTACAATTTGAAGCAGAGGGCACAGTCGTGGATGGGGCTGGCAGGTTCGTTACGGTGAGGGGTAAGCTCGAAGGGGTGAGAGTAGTCCTGGTCAGTGTGTATGCCCCTAATTGGGACGATGTGGATTTTATTAGGAGGATGCTAGGGAAGATCCCCGACTTGGACTCACATACGCTGATCATGGGCGGGGACTTTAATACAGTCCTGGACCCGAGCCTGGACCGGTCATGTTCAAGAATGGGCAGGTTGCCAGCGATGGCAAAGGAACTGAGAGGGTTCATGGAGCAAACGGGGGGAGCAGATAGGTGGAGATTTAGCCGGCCGACGGCGAGGGAGTTCTCATACAACTCCCACGTCCACAAGGTGTATTCCCGAATTGACTACTTTGTTGTGAGTAGGGACCTGCCGGCCGGAATGGTGGGGGCAGAATATTCGGCAATTGCCATATTGGACCATGCTCTGCACTGGGTAGGCCTGCAGTTTTGTACGGTCAGCTTTCGGCGCCCACCATGGAGGCTGAAAGTTGGATTACTCGTGGACAAGGCGGTGTGGGAGAGGCTGAGGAAATGCATGCAGAATTACCTGCAGGTGAACGATACTGGAGAAGTCTCGGCAGCGATGCTCTGGGAGGCGCTGAAGGCAGTGGTGAGAGAGGAGCTGATCTCAATCCGGGCCCATAGGGACAGGACAGACAGGGCAGAGACGGACCGACTGATTAACGAAATTCTACGAACGGACAGGAGTTACATGGAATCCCCGAGGCCAGAGTTACTCAGGAAACGACAGAGGCTGCAGGCCGAATTTGGGGTGCTGACTACTAGCAATGCTGTAGAGCAGCTTAGAAAGGTAAAAGGCGCAATTTATGAGCCTGGGGAGAAGGCCAGTAGAATACTTGCGCAACAACTAAGGAAGAGGGAAGCGGCGAGGGAAATAGGGAGGGGAGTGGATGGGATGGGGATGGAGTGGGTGATCCGGAAGGGCTGAACAAGGTTTTCAGGGACTTTTATAGAAAGCTGTACACTTCGGATCCCCCTGGGGGACCGGGGGGATGAGGCAATTCCGGGACGGACTGACCTTCCCAAGAGTGGGGAGGGGGTTGGTGGACGGACTGGGGGCCCTGGTCAGGATCGAAGAGGCATTGGGGGACCTGAAGGTCATGCAGTCGGGTAAAGCCCCGGGGCCGGACAGGTATCCAGTGGAGTTTTACAAAACCTTTGCCGGGATAGTGGGGCCTGTGTTGGTCAGGGTCTTTAACGAGGAAAGAGACAGAGGGAGTTTACCCCCCGACGATGTCGCAAGCCACCATCTCGCTTATTCTGAAACGGGATAAGGACCCGGAGGCTTGAAAATGAAAATGAAATGAAATGAAATGAAAATCGCTTATTGTCACGAGTAGGCTTCAATGAAGTTACTGTGAAAAGCCCCTAGTCGCCACTTCCAGCGCCTGTCCAGGGAGGCTGGTATGGGAATTGAACCGTGCTGCTGGCCTGCCTTGGTCTGCTTTAAAAGCCAGCGGTTTAGCCCAGTGTGCTAAACCAGCCCATTGTGAGGCTTGTGGATCATACAGGCCGATCTCTTTGATCAATGTAGACGCCAAATTACTGGCCAAGATCTTGGCGATCAGAATTGAGGACTGTGTACCGGATGTAATTGGGGAGGACCAAACTGGGTTTGTAAAGGGGAGGCAGCTGGTGGCCAACCTAAGAAGGCTGCTCAATGTGATTATGATGCCCCCGGAGAGGAGGGAGGTAGAGATAGTGGTAGCCATGGATGCTGAAAAGGCTTTTGACCAGGTACATTGGGATTATCTGTGGGAGGGACTAGGATGGTTCGGGTTCGGGGAGGGGTTCACTGACTGGGTTAGGCTATTGTATCAGGCCCCGGAGGCGAGTGTAAGGACGAACAGGACGACACGGACTACTTTAGACTGCACCGTGGGACAAGACAAGGCTGCCCTCTCTCCCCACTGCTGTTTGTGCTGGCCATGGAGCCGCTGGCAATTGCACTGAGAGCTTCTAGGGGCTGGAAAGGGCTGGTCCGGGGGGGAATGGAACATAGAGTCTCGTTATACACAGACGATCTGCTGTTATATATATCGGACCCACTGGTGGGGATGGACAGTATTATGGAAACCTGAGGGAATTTGGCCGGTTCTCAGGATATAAATTGAAAATGGCTAAGAGCGAGATGTTCGTAATTCAGGCGAGGGGGCAGGAGAGTAGGCTGAAGGGGTTGCCGTTCAGGCTAGTGGGGGAGAGTTTCCGATATTTGGGGATTCAGGTGGCACGGGACTGGGGCAAGTTGCATAAGCTCAACCTGTCCCAACTGGTGGAACGATGAGGGAGGAGGTCCGGAGGTGGGATGCGCTCCCGCTGTCATTGGCGGGGAGGGTGCAGACTGTTAAGATGACGATTCTCCCGCGGTTCTCATTTGTTTTTCAGTATCGCCCCATCTTTATCCTGCGGTCCTTCTTTAAGAGGCTGAATAAAATTATTCTGGGTACAATTTGAGGCAGAGGGCACAGTCGTGGATGGGGGTGGCAGGTTCGTTATGGTGAGGGGTAGTCCTGGTCAGTTTGTATGCCCCTAATTGGGACGATGTGGATTTTATTAGGAGGATGCTGGGAAGATTCCGGACTTGGACTCGTGTAAGCTGTTCACTTTAATACAGTCAAGGCTGAGTTATGGCTATCGGACATGACGAGCTTTCTTGGCCTGGAGAAAATCAAGTTCGCCTTGAGAGGTTCGTTACTAGGGTTCGCCCGAAGGTGGCAGCCATTTATTGAACTCACTGAACAATGGAACTTATACTTTAAAACATCGATTGCCGGTCCTAAGAAATGTTTTTCTTCTTGAGTGACACCTACGATATCAACCCTCAACATTTGTCTTGGGTTCTTGGCAAGATTCTTGAAGATGGAGGTAAGTGACCATCACTTGTCCACAAGAAGCCCCGGCCTGCCATCCAACAGTCTGGGTGGAAGGGACATGTCGATTATCTACGCAAGATAGGAAACCAGACACAGACCCATATGATTCTGTAAGCCTGTGGTCTTAGGCAATTTGGACATTTAAGCAATGGCAGCCTTTCCTGTTGTTGAGCATTGCTGGCTCTTGATGGGGAGCGTGCAGGGCTATGCGTGGGCAACTTACGAGGCCCTGCGTCTGGAAATCCGGCAAATCACCCAGCATTTTCGTTTTTCTTGGCAGCACCAGTGATGAATTTCTGGAGCTTTGCAAAGAGTGCATCTGTCACCTGACTGATGCAAATGTGCACTGAGTGATATCAGGCCAAATCTTGCTGCAAAAATAATAATGTGAATGACGCATGCTGTTATTTATGTGCAAATCAGCCAACAAATTTAGGGAATTAAAGGATATGCCATGAATTGCGAAATTTCAGAACTTGCAGATTGATTTACATCATAGAATTTACAGTGCAGAAGGAGGCCATTCGGCCCATTGAGTCTGCACCGGCCCTTGGAAAGAGCACCCCACTCAAGCACACATCCCCTCCACACCATCCCCTTAACCCAGTAACCCCAATTAACCTTTTTGGACACTAAGGGGCAATTTAGCATGGCCAATCCACCTAACCCGCAAATCTTTGGACTGTGGGAGGAAACCGAAGCACCCGGAGGAAACCCACGCACACACGGGGAGAACGTGCAGACTCCACACAGACAGTGAACCAAGCCAGGAATCGGACCTGGGACCCTGGATCTGAGAAGCAATTGTGCTAACCACTATGCTATCGTGCTGCCCTTGGTCTCATAACTGGTGGACTATAACTGATATGTGAATACTGTTGTCTTACCTTTGTGATTTTTTTAAAAAGCTTGCAACTGAGGGACTTCCAGGGCACAAAATCATCCTGGCCAGGTATGTGTTTCTGATACAGTTTCTCTGAGAGTGCAGCAGAGCTTGGAGATGGTGGGTAGGATTACGATATGCTGGGCAGGATTCAATGCGGAGGCGATGGTCCAACATAACTTAGACCATAACTGGTCTCATTCTCAGCCTCCAATATTTTAAGGACTTGTTGGATTTTCACATTAATTTTCCATTAAGTTCACAGAAGAAGAAAGAAGAAAGAGTGATTAACATCACTCTAACCTGTTTTGGCATTGCCAATCAACATCTCTGCCTAGAGGGGGACCAACTTACTCTATTCAATTCAATTTCCGCAAGTAATATATTCTTAGAAATTGAAAAATGTATTAACTTTTAAGTGTTTAATTTTTTCAAACAATACTCAGGTTCTCTGTACTACCAGGTGACAATTTGTACACTCGAGCAAATCACCAAATTTGGATATCACAGGTAAGTTCAGAACAGCTAAGCGGTCTATTAAATTTCTCAGAGATTGTGTTAGGCCCCAGGTTGTGCCAGTGTTCATTTTCAAGCGTATTGATAATGTTAAAGTGAGACACAGTCCCACGATCGAGCGAGTGATTGTGCACGATGAGATTAAACAGATTGGTTGTACGCTGTGCGCTTGAACTGAGGTGTGCAAATTTCTTTCATTTTAAGTTTTTTTTTACCTCTCCTTTCTGTCTCCTATTTTTCTCTCTCTTACTCCAGTCTTTCTTCCCTCTCTTAACTTCTCTTTCTGATTTGTGACTACTTCCTTCTCAGCTGTTCATCTTTCTTTCTCAATCTTTAAATGTCATTGCCTGCAGAGATACACCATTGGTCCTGCCACTCACTAATGGCACCCAGTTTCCCTTGCTTTGCCATTGCCAGTAAAGAAGGCAATTGATATGTTGGCCTTCAAAGCGAGAGGATTTGAATATAGGAATAGAGATGTTGTACTGCAATTGTATAGGGCATTGGTGAGGCCATGCCTGGAGTATTGTGTGGAGTTTTGGTGTCCTTCATAGATTTCATAGAATTTACAGTGCACAAAGAGGCCATTTGGGCCCATCGGAGTCTGCACCAGCCCCTGGAAAAAGCACCCCACTTAAGCCTTATCTGAGGAAGGATGTTCTTGTTATGGAGGGAGTGCAGTAGTGAAGGTTTACCAGGCTGATTCCTGGGGTGGTGGGACTGTCATATGAGGAAAGACTAAATCGGTTAGGATTATATTCATTGGAGTTTAGAAGAGTGAGAGGGGATCTCATAGAAACTTACAAAATTCGAACAGGATTAGACAGGATGGATTCAGAAAGAATGTTGCCGATGATGGATTAGTCCAGAAAAAGGAGTCATAGTTTGAGGATAAGGGGTAAACCTTTTTAGGAGAAATTTCTTCACCCAGAGAGTGGTGAATCTGTAGAATTCACTACCACAGAAAGTAGTTGAGGCCAAAATGTTGTGTGATTTCAGGAAGGAATTAGATATTGCTCTTGGGGCTAAAGGGATCAAGGGATATGGGGGGAAGGCAGGATCTGGGTATTGAACTTGATGATCAGCCATGATCATAATGAATAGCGGAGCAGGCTCGAAGGGCCGAGTGGCCTGCTCCTGCTTCTATTTTCCATGTTTCTATTATCAGCCTGCTCATATGCCACAAATATTTTGAGCAGAAGGTTGCAGGAATAGGTCTGGCTCACAGCATATGCCATGAGATTCAGCCAGATTTGGACCCATCATTATTGTCAACTAGCATGAACCAGAGTTATCAAAGCCACTGGGACCTTGCTAGCCACCAGTAGTACTTGCCCTGGTGCTGGGCTCCAATTCTCAGTTCAACAGATACTGAAGTGGTGCCACAGCATGCTACTGATCTGTTGGATTCAGGTTGTGATGTTTCTGAATACCCACGTGCTGTGTGGCCTCCTGGGTGCTCCCCTCCTTTGCCATCTTTCAGCAACCTCTCGGATCTAGGCTGCCTTCCTTGTTGTTCCCCTTCCTGATCTTTTGGCAATCTTTAAAAAAAAATATAGAGTACCCAATTCATTTTTTCCAATTAAGGGGCAATTTAGCGTGTCCAATCCACCTACCTTGCACATTTTTGGGTTGTGGGGGCGAAACCCACGCAAACACGGGGAGAATGTGCAAACTCCATACGGACAGTGACCCAGAGTCGGGATTGAACCTGGGACCTCGGCGATGTGAGGCCGCAGTGCTAACCACTGCGCCACCGTGCTGCCCTTCTTTTGGCAATCTTAAAGCATAACCCAATTAGCCTTCCCAAATTCTCCTCGATCAATGCCAGCAAAATCAGTATCACCTAAAACACCTCCAAAATTGAAGAACATCCAAACATCAGCCAAAATAGCCAATAGATTACCCCAAAAGCACACCTGCAGTTTATAATGCCAATCCAGAACTTAGACCGAATGAAAGTTGAACATCCCATTAAATTGCTTGCCATTATATGATCGCCAATTGACCCCACCCAGATTTACTGGTTGGGGTTATGAACTGCACAGACACAATTTCTCAAACAAGTCCTAATTAATTTTAATGACCCTGGTTTGCATATTGTTATGAGGCCTACATTTGTCTCAGGCAGCTGGTAGGCTGAGTACCTGACCCAGCAGAGCATTGGGTGCATCTACGACGTTCAGCGTAGGATTTGCCATTTTCACACCCGACTTAGGCCTGAGAAATAGGTGACACACGGCCCAATTTCCCCTCTGCAATTTTCTGAGCTCAGTTCCATACCTTCATTAGCAGAATGATCTTCCCTCTGCCATAAAGTCAGAAGCAGAGGTGTTCACTGATGATTCAGTTTTCAGTTTCATTCATAGCTCCTTTGATGATGAAGCAGTCACAGCTAACTAACAGCAGCAATGTCATGGAAATGCTAACACCATCAAATTTCCCTGCAAGTTACACACCGTCGCTGGCGTGGATAGAAACCTCTGCTGTATGTTGAATTGTCACTTGGCCAATCTACTGGAATTCCCTACCTAACACCATTGTGACAGCATCTTCACCACAAACGCAGTAGCAGTTCAAGGGGGAGAACCTTCTCAAGATAGCGAGAGATGGGCAATACATTTGTGCAGGCCTGTAATGCTCACATCCTGAGAATTAAGACCATAAGACATAGGAGCGGAAGTAAGGCCATTCGGCCCATCGAGTCCACTCCACCATTCAATCATGGTTGATTTCAACTCCATTTACCCGCTCTCTCCCCATAGCCCTTAATTCCTCGAGAAATCAAGAATTTATCAATTTCTGTCTTAAAGACACTCAACGTCCCGGCCTCCACCGCCCTCTGTGGCAATGAATTCCACAGACCTACCACTCTCTGGCTGAAGAAATTTCTCCTCATCTCTGTTCTAAAGTGACTCCCTTTTATTCTAAGGCTGTGCCCCCGCGTCCTAGTCTCCCCTGCTAATGGATTGCTAATGGTTGCTTAAAATTTGACTGTTCTTGCCATTTTTTATCATAAACATGAATAACAGAAGACATTTCTTAACTAATCGGAATATATAGCTTCGTATTTCAATTAGTGCCAGTAACACAGAGGTTGTGGGCAAAAACCCACCTACCACCTTAGTCCTCCCCACCACAACAGCCAAACCATGTTTGAGGATTGGAACATGATTCTCTGCACTGTATGCCCTGAAATTACTCTTTCCCACAACAAACCACAGCCCACCCCCAGGCCCCCGACCAATTTAGAAGGGAGGTTTGGATGGTGCATCCATTCTGTAAAAGGTAAGGACCACAGCATGTGTCCAGGAGGTTCATAGGCACTTGAAATTTTCCAGGCTCCAGCAACCATAAGAATGGAGAGGAGACCAAGGAAGGTTGATGCCAGGTTTCTCACTCTTATCTGGAGACCCTGCTGCAGAATCTGAAGGGCTACAGTGAGGTGAGCTCGCACAAGGATGAGAGGAAGGGGTTAACCTTTCCAGTCAAGCAGTCGTGCATGGAAATGGCCAAAGAAGTCATCAGCAGAAGCGTGGACAGTGCACGCCTGATCAGTGCACCAAAAGGATCCAGGTCCTCGGGAGGATATGACGTTTGATTGGCAGAATACTTTCAGGTGCCAATCCCCATACTCTGACTTTTCCAGCATTCCCCTGCACAGCAATCCTCAGGTCAACACACATTGCGTTCCCACTCGTTCCTCTCTCTGCCAACACTTCAAATCACCATCTGAGCAACCAACCCTCATACTCACCCTCATGCTCTTGCCCTCCCGCACCCGTGCCTTACAGTCACTCGCACAAATAGTGTCCCACCTTCCTCTGCACACAAGCCAATACATCAGATCAATGTACTGCCACATCTAGGCTGGATTCTCCGTTCTCCCAGCAGCATCTTTCTCAGTGGTGCGTTGTTCGCAGACAGCGGGATTCTCTACTCCTGCCGCTTGTCAATGGGATTTTCCATGGAAGCCACCCCAGCGGGCAGCACATGGGAGCATTGCTTCCATCCAGGACCAGCAGTCATCCTTAGTGAAAAACTCTGGCCTGATCATTGTCCCAGACCTATGGCTCTTTCCTTCACACACACACACACACACACACACACACACACACATAATCTCTGGGGCCTCTAGTCTCCTCTGTCAAGATTCTGTCATGGCTCTATTAATCCAGATACACATTAATTACCAGTGTTGCCCAAGTTGCCCCAGCGGGCATGGGGTGCATTGCCAGTGAGAAAGAGAATCCCAACGGCCGAAGAATTCTGGCCCCAATCTTTAAAATATGATGGCCAATTAAACACTAATGGGAGACGGTTCCTTAATTAATTTCATCCTCCAAGAGAATGGAATGCAGCATTTGAGTGCAGAAGACAATAATAATAATCATTTATTGTCACAAGTAGGCTTCAATGAAGTTACTGTGAAAAGCCCCTAGTTGCCACATTCGGGCGCCTGTTCGGGGAGGCCGGTATGGGAATTGAACCGGCCCTGCTGGTCTTGTTCTGCATTGCAAACCAGCTGTTTAGCCCACTGTGCTAAACCAGCATGAAAAAAAGCAGACAGTTGGTGAGATGCAGAAGCCCTGGAACCATGAAGACGCTCTTCCTGTTGTGCACTTACCTTGGTGACCCTGGTAAGATGCTGACAGGTCTGCATTGAGGTTCCATGGCTGGGAATCCCAAGATTTAAGGGCTATAAGCATTCCTTAATTGGTTTCTTCACAACCTCAACAACTTCACTACAAATCCAAAATCACCCAGAACATAGCTAGAAGAATGTGGGATCAAGCCACAATCCTGACCCAATGCCAATTTTTCCAATTCCGCCATTTCCAAACCCACCTCCAACGGGCTGGCAACGTTCTGTATGTGAGTCAGTGGTTCTCAAAACTTTTTTTGGGTGAAGGACCACATTTCAACTGGATTAGTAATCACAGATTCATCCTCATATCTATCTACATGATAATTCGATAGATTCCTTTATTCCTGAATAGAAAATTCATTGATGCCCTAAAGGTAAAAGGATTTGCATGGAATCTTGACGGGACTGTTTGATGTAATGAGAATGGATGCTGTTGGTTATGTGTAAACATTTATCTTTCCTTCCAGCTGAAGGTAATCCCACAGGTTCAGCAACATGCTTGAATATTTCACCATAATACATCACTGCTCTTCTTAAACTTGGTGGACTCTGTTGGGATCACTGGCACCATTTAAGCAACAAGAACGTGCATTTTTATATCACCTTTTAAGTAATAAAATATGTTACCATCTATGCCACAGAGCAGCTTCTGAATGTGTCAGGGCTTTCTTTCTCCCTTGCTCACTCTCTCTCTCTCTCTCTCTCTCCCCCCTCTCCCCCCCCCCCCCCCCCCCCCCCCCCCCCCGATGTTTACTGACTTTCTACCACTGGGGCAGCACATGGCAGCATTGCTTCCATCCAGGACTAGCAGTCATCCTTAGTGAACAAACTTTGGCCTGATCATTGTCCCAGACCTATGGTTCTTTCCTTCATACACACACACACACACACAAACACACAGAATCTCTGGGGCCTCTAGTCTCCTCTGTCAGGATTCTCAGTTAGTCAGTGGCTCTATTAACCCAGATACACATCAATTACCAGTGTTGCCCAAGTCCCGGTGCCCAACTGGTGATCACTCACTGGTGTCTCGCTCTGAAAGCCAGCTCGACACCTCAGTGGGCTTTGAGGCTAATCTTTTGACTCAAAGGTGACAACACTATTGACTGAACTATGCTGACACTAGAATCAGTGAGAATCTTAAGGCTGACTGGCAACAAAAACTATAGAAAGGTACAGAAGGCTTCTTCTGCCTGGAAAAAGATGATATTGCCCTATTTTCCAATCTGTATTTTATTTATTCCCATCAGCTCAATCTTCAGACAGATAAACTAACTCCTCATTCAATAAGCAATACCTGATACGACTGCTTTTAATGTTAACTAGAAGAAGTCTGCAAAAGATTTAAAGTCAAATTAGTGTATTTATACTTCTTCAAATACAGGATTTCTAGTTTCTCTTTCACCACATACTTTAAAACTTCTCAGGCCAGAAAAGAACAACAGAAAGCTGTCCATGTGTAAGAATGATCTAGGCGTATAAATGCTAATTTCCTTAAGAGTCTCGCCTTTATTTGTTTATAATCGTAGGAAATTAAAGTCTAATTGGGAACTGTTTTCTCCTAAGTTGAAACGGCTTAGGAGGCTGATAGGCTCGATATTATTTAATATATTATTCTTTTTTCTACATTATTAAATAATATACTCTGTTTCCTTGCAATATGTCTGTTATTGTTTCAGCTTCTTTCATCGGAGAAAACAGCTTCCAGACTTGTCCCGTGGCAAAATCCTTATTTCGGATTCAAATCTCACAGCGACATTGAACGGGATTCTTCGGTCCTCCAGCCGCGTTTTTCTCGACGGTGCGCTGTTCGCTGGGCCGGAATCTATCTTCCCGTCGTTTGTCAATGGGATTTCCCATTGTAACCATCCCACGCCGCTGAGAACCCGTCAACCCGGAGAATTCCGGCCATTATAACTGTTCCTTTCTCAAGTCTAGGTTTGTGTGGAGGCATGTCCATTAGAGGTGGACTGTGCGGAAACTCTGCAGGATGTCGGCGGCTGTCGTCTTTTTTGTCTATAGATCAGTGCTCCTTTGAGCCACCTGAAGTTTTTAAAAACATTTCCATTCAAATCTGATGAATTTTCATTGTTATTAAAAAGAATAGTTTTCAAATAATAAGTTGCATCAAATAAACAGCAGCACCATTTTGGCACACTTAACTAATATTATCATCTAATTCTCTGCCATGCCAAATCATCCTTCCATGCCATCCCCACTCTCTCTTTGTATCATTGATCATTGATGTCCCAGCTCCCAATCGCCACCAAGGCATTGCCTGCAAGATGGGATACAGTGGACATCGCATCCCTCTATTGGCTGTAAAGTCCAGAGTTTCAAATAATATGGGCCCAATAACACGCAATCGTCCTTAAATTGACTCCAAATTGGCATTTATTTCCCAAGACTGCAAGAAAAGGAAAGTCTCACACTGCTGTAGTGGAAATGTTGTTGAGACTGGAGGAAGAATCATTGTTGTGCAAAGTGGAAGAATCTTTCTGGTCTGTCTAACAATCATGTGCCAGCCACAGAACTTGTTTGATGCTCATTTTGAGGGTGAAATTTCCCGAGACCCCATCTCACCGATAGGACCTCACATGCAACCGGCAACTTGTGGGAATCATAGAATCCCTGTAGTGCAGAAGGAGGCCATTTGGCCCATCGAGTCTGCACAGACCCTGCGACTGAATACTCCGCCCAAGCCCACATCCTGCCCTCTCCCAATAACCTCTTAACCTAACCTGGATATTCCCGGACACTAAGGGGCAATTTAGCGTGGGTATTCCATCTAACCTGCACATTCTTTGGACTGTGGGAGGAAACCCACGCAGACGCAGGGAGAATGTGAAAACTCCACAAAGTCACACAGGCTGGAATTGAACCCGGGTCCCTGGTGCTGTGAGGCAACAGTGCCACCCCTGCAGAATACTGCAGATGCATCAGTCTGAGAGAATTGCAAATGGCAGGTAAGGCAGCTGCAATCTTACACAGATGTGCTGGACCTTGCAGGTGGCAAGGCGCATTCTTGAGAACATTTCTCCTTGGATGCTCAAAAGGAAAAGAGTTTAATTCCATGACGACAACATCCTCTCACCTTGATTTAATTTTTTTTAAATGGTATCACATCTGGCATATTAAAAAAAATCACAATCTGTTAGCCTCATTTAAATATAAATTGAAGGACCGTACAGCTTCCACCAACCTCATCCTCCAGCGCAACATACATAATCTTTTAACACATAATCTGTACTGACGGGCACCCCTTTAACACCTTGTACACACTACTATTGCTGTTATCACCTTTTCACACTATCAATCAGTTTGTACTTCACAACAACGCATTCTGTGAGCCATCTGTTTGCGCCTACATTCAGCTCACTTCCTCCCACACCCTATTTGTGTTGAGATTCAAGACATTCTTGACGCTTTAACAAGACCCTTCATGCAGTATGCATAACCTGTAACTCCAGTAACCAATATCTAAATGAAAACAGAGTCTAAAACATACCCCTTTGCAGTGGGGTCTTATATGACATGTGTAGTATCTTGAAATACTGGTGACCACCAAGTAGATTAACAAATAAACAGTTTATTAAGGCAAGTAACTATTTACAGAGAGTGAGATAAAGTCTAGCATACGCCACGACTCCAAACTCCTAGCTAATAGTAAAACCCACGCTCAGCCGCAAGATTCGCGCGCTCCAGCCCGATTGGCCCTACAGCTCCTATGATGCTCCAAGAACTCACCCCATTAAAGGGGCACATTACCACAGGATGCTTGACACACACTTGTGAAGTAAGCTTGATGTGAGGCTCTGCAAGAACATCCCATTTAGAAATATTTGCCCGGCGGTACAGTGGTGCAGTGGTTAGCACTGATGCCTCACGGCACCGAGGACCCAGGTTCCATCCCAGCCCCGGGTCACTGTCCGTGTGGAGTTTGCACATTCTCCCCGTTTCTGCGTGGGTCTCACTCCCACAACTCAAAGATGTGCAGGGTAGGTGGATTAGCCATGCTAAATTGCCCCTTAATTGGGGGAAAAAATTGGGTACTCTAAATTTATTTTAAAAATAAATATTTGCATGATTCCCTAGAGAATTATGGATTTTAAAACGGTCACTAGCTCCTCCACACAAAAATCTAAAGCTCTCCTCCAAAACACAGCAACCATATGTCTCCTCAGATGTGTCTTCACCATTCTATCTGGGAATCCATTCCATTTATTGATCACTGTGCATAAAAAATGATCACTGTGTATAAAAAAAACTTCCTCATATCGGGGATAAATTGACCTTTTACTAGTTTGAACTTGAGTCTCCTTGTCTGATCCTTACAATTTATATGAATCTAAAGATCCAACTTCATCTTTTCCATTCTTTAAACTATCTTATAGGTTAGCATAAATGCTTCACAGCTCCAGGGTCCCAGGTTCGATTCCCGGCTGGGTCACTGTCTGTGTGGAGTCTGCACGTCCTTCCCCTGTGTGCGTGGGTTTCCTCCGGGTGCTCCGGTTTCCTCCCACAGTCCAAAGATGTGCGGGTTAGGTGGATTGGCCATGCTAAATTGCCCGTAGTGTCCTAAAAAAAGTAAGGTTAAGGGGGGGTTGTTGGGTTACGGGTGTAGGGTGGATACGTGGGTTTGAGTAGGGTGATCATGGCTCGGCACAACATTGAGGGCCGAAGGGCCTGTTCTGTGCTGTACTGTTCTATGTTCTATGTTAAGCCTCTATAAGTTCACTGTCTGCTGCATGGAAAAGATGACAGCTTTCCAAAGAAAAGGTATTGAAGAATTTGACTTGGCAAACTAACTTATTGCAACCTGCTTTAAACAGCAGCGATGCTGTTCGAATTGGAAGCAGAGCCTCAGAATCCACTGCTGAGTGAGAGGTTTGCCTCATACTTCTGGAATGACTTGCCTCCCTGGTGAAGTAGGAAGTGAAGTCATATCCCATCAGACATATCCAGGTATCCATGACGTGTTCTGTCAACACACATGGATTGTTCCAGGCTGTCTGCCTCAGGCGTAAACACGTCTTTCTCCCTCCAATGTTTCTTTAGATTCCCTTCTTCCTTCTCCAAGACAAGCCAGGAGAAAGGAGACACCCAATGGGATGCCCAACTTTTGAATTTAAATTGTAGCTACCAAGTGGAAGCTGAAGATGGTGAACTCCTGCTTTACCTCACTGATGAGACCATCAATTCACGTGACACGTGGTTAGAAGTGAACAGTGGTTTTAATTGTCTTACAACAGAGCCTGCCTGTGACAAGATTAACTCCAGATGAACTGACAGGCAGGCTCTCAGCATCAACCTTTATACGTCCGGTTAGGGGGAGGAGCCGTGGGTGGAGCCAAGGGTGGAGCCCAGTACAAACTCCCGTACACTCCCAGTGCATCTCCCCCTAGTGGCAGAGCAGCGTAACTGCTCGTGTGCCGAGCTTACAGAGACATAGTACAACATGTGTAATACAGTGTGAATTACGCTACTGTGATTCACCACACTCATCAACCCACTTGCCTCACCTTTGTTTCTATGCTTCCAGATGTGGAAATCTGCTGCCTGGACAACCTCAGCAGAAACAGCAGGGAGAGGAAGAGAGCTACCCCTTGACAATGATAAAGATACACAGTCACCTGATGTAACATCAGCAGCCACCTGTTCAAACACTGGCACTGCGAGGAGGTTGGGGGCTAGCACAGCATTGCTATTACCACCTGGTAGACCACCAGGCATTTGTGGGCTGCTGCCAAGCCAGGGGGAAATGGGTAGTTCATGTGCTTTCTTCCTGGGGCAATGACAGACGGGGTCTGCTGCAGGAAACACAGAGGATGGGGATCTCTTCTCTCTTGAAAAAAGTCGGCTGAAGGGTGACCTATTTTTTAAAAAATTATAAACGTTTTGATGGGAGTTGATACAGAGGGTGGGATTCTCTGATCCTGAGGCTGAGTGTTGACGCCACCGTAAACGCCAGTCGCGTTTTATGACGGGTCAACAGGCCCTGAGGAGCAGCGATTCAGACCCCTACAGGGGACCAGCACGGCACTGGAGCGACCCACGCCACTCCAGCTGTGGATGCCGGCGTCAAATGGGCACTGTGGGTCTGCACATACGCAGTGTGACTGGCACGAATGCGTGCAGGCGCTGTGGCTCCCTTCTCCACGCTGGCCCCGACGCAACATGGCGCAGGACTACAGGGGCCAGCACGGAGCAAAAGAGGCCCCCAGCCCGAGAGGCCAGCTCGCCGATCGCTAGCCCCTGGAGTCGGACCCGCCCTCCCCCTCCTGCAGGCCGCCCCCAGATGGATGAACGCCGAGGTCCAGCCGGGTAAGACCACACGCGGACTGAGGCGGCGGGACTCGAATTGTTTTTTTACGGCAGCTCGGCCCATCCCGGGCGGAGAATCACCCGGGGGAGGGGGGGCATAGAGCGGCTCCCGCCCGGCGCCGCGCCTGCGCCAATGGCGCCGATTCTCTGGAGCGCCAATTCTCCGCTCTCCGGAGAATCGGCAGACCGGCGTCAGTGCGGTGTTGTGCAATTCGCCCCCATCCTGGCGTTTCTCTGGCCCGCCGTGGCCTGAGAGTATCCCGCCCAGAATATTTCTTCTTGTGGGGAAGAACATAACTGGACACATCAAGCTAAGATAGTCATCGAAATGCAATTGGGAATTCAGGAGAAACTCTTACCAGAGAGAGATGCGCAGGGAGTGCCTGAAGTGAATAGGTATGTGTGCATTTAAGGGGAAACTGTGCAACCATAAGAAGGAGCAGGGAATAGGTAGATTTAAATGAGATACGGTACGTTCCAGTTGAGATAAAAGACCGCATGGACTGGTTGGAACGAATAAGCTGTTCTTTTGCCATATGATCTATGTAATCCTGTATAAAATGACACCAGCGCCCCTCCACCTCCAGATCACCTTTTGTAGGCGATATTGTTCCCAATTTTATTGTATAAATGAACAAGTTAAAATCTCGTCCATTAAGGTACATAGGGGAGGCAGTGGCGTAGTGGTATTGTCACTGGACTAGTAATGCAGAGACCCAGGGTAATGCTCTGGGGACCCAGGTTCAAATCCCACCACTGCAGATTTAAAAAATATCTGGAATTAGTCTAATGTTGACCATTGCCATTAAAACTCACCTGGTTCACTAATGTCCTTTAGGGAAGGAAATCTGTTGTCCTTACTTGGTCTGCCATGTGACTCCAGACCCACAACAATGTGGTTGGCTAATAACTGTCCCCTCAAGCAATAAATGCCGGAATTAATAAAAAGAAAAGACATAGGCAGGGATTTTTAGGATATCGAGGTCTCTCTTCCCACCATCCGAAGAGTCAGTGGTGAATGTATTATTGCTGGTACTGACTACCAGGCAGCCATTTCACACTGCAACAAGGGTTAATTAACTGGAGATGGGACATCCTCCTCTCAGTAAGGAGGAAGTCCCACCTCAGAGCTACTGGCCTATCTGATTGGCCGGCAGCTCTCAAGTCCCAGCAGTGGACAGAACTGAAACCACAAACAGTCCTCAGGGAGGAATTTCCCCATATGCCACTGGTGGGTTCAATGAGGGGCATGGGCAGAGGGGGAGGTGGAGTGCTGGGGCTAGCAAGTGAAAGCGAACCCACAGGGCCACCCGATGTTGAAAGGAGGCTATTGATGGGTGTGCCGCTATACTCCTGCCCCAGGTCTGAGCAGGGTCACTTTTTGGGCTTCACCCTTGGCCCTGAGCCCCTCGCACCAGCCTGAAAATTGAGGCTGCGTGGGAGGCAGCCCTTAAATGGTCACTTAAGGGTTGGGGTACGGGTGGCTAGCCAACCTCGGTCTCACCAATGGTGGAGCAATTTAAGTCAGGAATGTTGAAGAGGCCAGAATTAAAAAACAGGAAGATTTACAGAGATAGAGAGGAGCAAGGCCATGGAGGGATTTGAAAACAAGGGTGAGAATTTTACAAGTGCGGCATTGCTTCAGGAGCCAATGTTGGTCAGTGAAAACGGGGGTGATGGGTGACAGGGACTTATTGCGAGTTGGACAAGGACAACAGAGTTTCGGATGACCTCAAGTTTACTGATTATGAGAAGCCAGCCAGGAGTTGATTGCAATGATTAAATCTAGAGGTAACAAAAGGCATAACTGAGGGTTTTAGCAGCCAAAAGGCTGAGGCAGGGCAGAATTAGCAAGCAAATTACTGCGGATGCTGGAATCTGAAACCAAAGAGAAAATGCTGGAAAATCCCAGCAGGTCTGGCAGCATCTGTAGGGAGAGAAAAGAGCTAACGTTTCGAGTCCAGATGACCATTTGACCCTGGCTTCTCCCGACAGATGCTGCCAGACCTGTTGAGATTTTCCCAGCATTTTCTTTTTTGTTTCAGAATTGGGTGGTATTAGGGCGGTGGAAATAGCAACTTAGTTCTTAGCAATGGTGTGGAAACATCGTTGAAAGTTTATTTCAGCACCAAATGTGCCATTAAGGTTGTGAACAGTTTGGTTCAGTCTCTGTTGCCAGAAAAGGGGATGGAATCGATTTTGAAGAAATGGGGCAGCATTCTCCGGCTCCCAGCCTCATGTTTCTCAACAGCGGGAAGCAGCGGGCTTTTCACTGCTAGCGGATTCTCCGATTCCACTGCTGTCAATGAGAATTCCCATCGAGGCCACCCCACATCACTGGGAAACCCACAGGCGGGACCAGAGAACCCCACCGCAGCGAATGGCCAGGGAATTCTGGCCATGGAGTTTGTGGCGGGGACTCAAGACCATGGGTTCAGTCTTCTCAATATTTAATGGGAGGAACGTTTTCCCCATCCAGTACTGGATGGCAGATAAACAGCCTGACCGTTTGGAGACCGTGAAGGGGCCGGAAAAGTGGTGGTGAGGTAGAGTTGTGCATCGCCGGTGTACATGTTGGCAGATAGCTTCGGATCAAACTGTTCTAGAGCATGCAAGGGACAAAGCTGTATGTGCCTCCTTCTGCCTTTATGCAAAGCTGGTCACGCAAAGCAAACAGCATCGAGGAGTCAGTGCAAAAGCCCTGGTCTACTGCGGCAGCAGTGTGTACTAAGCAAGATGCACTGCAGCAATCTGCTAAAACGGTAGCTCACTGTTTTAAGAGATAGACCTGAAACTTGTCAGAACAATGCAGGACTCTAGCTGAAGTCATGATGATTTGACTTTCAGAAACCAGCTGCAAACTCCTGTCTGTCTCAACTCACTGCTGAAACTGTATATCCTGTTCACAGGCAAATCTTGAACTCACTGCCTTGAGATCAGCTGCTTCTCGTTTGCTCCCAATGAACTGCATTGTGAGCAGATACTTGACTTTGGTTTACATCCCAACCTTTTCTTCAAAATTCCTGGCACTCTAGCTCCCCCCATTAGTTACATTGGCGGGGGGGTCGGAGAATCCCCAGGGGGCGGCGCGAATCCCGCCCCGCCGCCGGCTGCCGTATTCTCCACCGTCGTTTATCGGGCGTCGTGGCGTGGTTGCGGCGATTCTCCGGCGCAGCGCGGAGCTCGGAGAATTGCCCCCAATATATCTGAAATTCCTACATTCATCACACTGCGGACTTCCACAGGGTCCTGCATGCATCTTCAACTGTATGCATTGGCATGGCTAGAAGATTGACTAATGAATAGGAAACAGATTAGGCATAAATGGGTAATTTCTGGTTGGCAGGATGCTATGAGTGTATGTGACACAGAAATCAGTGCTGGGGCCTCAACTATTTACAGTTTATATAAATGATTTAGACGAAGAGACCAATGGTATGGTTGCTAAATTTAAAAAGGGGTGGGAGGGTGGCACAGTCATCATAGAATTTACATTGCAAAAGGAGGCCATTCAGTTTGCACCAGCCCTTGGCCAGAGTACCCTCCTTTTTGTTTATAAATTTAGAGTACCCAATTCATTTTTTTCCAATTACAGGGCAATTTAGAGTAGCCAATCCACCTACCCACCTACATCGTTGGGTTGTGGGGGCAAAACCCATGGCGAGATTTTGCAGTCAGTGGATTGGCTACTCAGGGAGAATGTGCAAGCTTCATACGGACAGTGACCAAGGGCCGGGATCGAACCTGGGACCTCGGCACCGTCAAGCAGCAGTGCTAACCACTGCACCACCGTGCTGCCCATTAGAGTACCCTACTTAAGCCCACAACTCCACCCTCGCCCCATAACCCCACCTAATCTTTTTTTGGACACTAAGGGCAATTTTAGCATGGCTAATCCACCTAACCCGCACATCTTTGGACTGTGGGAGGAAACCAGAGCAGCCGGAGGAAACCCACACAGACACAGGGAGAATGTGCAGACTCCGTACTGACAGTGACCCAAGCCAGGAATCGGACTGCTGACTCTGGAGCTGCGAAGCAACAGTACTAACTACTATCCTACCGTGCCGCCAGTGGTTAGTTGTCTCACAGCACCAGGGGCCAATGTACCAGCTCAATTCCGGCTTTGGGTGACGTGGAGTTTGCACTTTCTCCCAGCTTCTGCATGGGTTCCCTCCGGGTGTTCTGGTTTCCTCCCACAGTCTAAAGATGCGCAGGCTGAAGATACAGAAGTCGGAAGACCCACACATCCAGATACACGAACAGCTTCTTCCCCACAGCTACAAGATTCCTCAACGACTTTCCCTTTGTTCCGCACTGTAACCAATCACTATTTGTTGATGTACCATTTGTCAATGTTCTCTGTCGATTATTCTTTTGTCTACTATGTACGTACTGTGTGCGTTCCCTTGGCCACATAAAAATACTTTTCACTGTACTTTGGTACATGTGACAATAAATATCAATCAATCAATCGACAAGCACCTTGATTTTAAAAATGTTAATTCTCATGCTGAAATCCCTCAATGGCCTCCCCTCTTGCTGTCTGAACTCTACAGTGTGTGCACTGTGCGTGCTAACCCTGGAGTGCAAGCGCCGTGCATTCTCTACACTCAGCACTGTGTACATCTAGTGTGTTCTTCACCCACTGTGAGTGCTCTTGGTTCTCTGAAAGCAGCAGTATTCACACTGTGCCTTGTCTGAACTCTGCCTGTGTGGAATAATAACAGAAAGTTCCAGCATTTGCGAAACTTTGCTTTTTTTTCCGCTGCCTGCCTGGCAGTGACCGGATCAAGCTACACACAAGAGAACTTGAATTACTCCACAGCAGACAGGATCAAATTACACCTACCAGACAAAGTATTTGGGTGTGGCTTGACCTCCAAGGGGGCCAATCAGAAATCTGCTCCTCCACACACCTGGTGCAAACACACAGCCAAAAAAAAAGGCCAAATACCAAACCATCAATGAATTCAATGGGGAAAGAGTGCACACAAAAAAAATGAGTTCACAGTAGTGCAGTAAGCAAGCTTCTGGCCTTACCTGCAAAGGCTGCCAGGCGATTGTTTAGTGGCCGGGGGGGGGGGGGGGGAATTGAAGTAGAGAGTGTAGTGATCCTCGCCTGAGTGTGTACAGAAGGGGCTGATGGGAAATGGAAGTACCACCAGGGGGCAGCGCGGGGACATATAAGAGGGACGCCGAAGGCCGGCCCTCGCCCACTTGGACCGGAGGGTTAAGGAGGCAGGACGTGGAAGTTGAGCTCAGGGCTGCAAGTCTTTTGGGCCTAGTTGCAGAACATTGAAGAGCAGTATATTCTCAAGTGCAATTCTGTAACTTATTGTGGAGCCCAATAAACCATCCTTTAACTTAAGGACGACCTCGAGCATTCTTTCAAGAAGCATAACAGAAAGTAAAGCCAAAATGTGGGTACCTATCAAGGACCCTAGGCTGTCCCATAAACCTTAACCAGTTAAGAGTGTTTGTTGTCTGTGATAAGAACTGACATTCTGTCTGGTTAATAGCTGCTGTACTGCACACTTTGGTCTCTTTCTGTTATCTATAATGTAACCAAATATTACCTAACCTTGTGACCTCTAGACTAGAGAACATTCAAACGGCAGGGCACAACTGCATTACAAATCGCTCTAAAACAACCCACACCAGCACTGTGCGAGGCATCAATAAAAAGTTTGCTGCACCTCCACAATTTAGTGAGTCACCAGGCCACAGGCACAAGCAGGACCTCCATTATATCAGTGTTGTTTGGAGAAGGCCATGTTGCTTCCTTCAATGGGGGGGCCCAATTAGTAAAGTGATGGATGTTACAGCTTGGGCAATTTCTCCAACGTCTTGTCTTTATAATTTGTCGACATTTTAAACCAACTTACTTTTTGTTACAACAGCCACCATGGGGAAACAATCATTGATCTTCCTGTGGGATTCATGGAATAAGAGCTTCCCAGGTAGGGGGCGGAGTCTCATTATAAGCAAGGTATAAAAGCAGGCCCAAGTCTGGTGTAACAAGTCCTCCCAGCTGGAATTGTACTGGGAGTAAGATGCTGGCTATTGTAAATATGGAAATAAATTCATCTTGTTAACGACAGCTTCCTACTTCTGAACTTACTCTGCTTTGTATTAGTCAACATAACACAAGCCCAATAATGCCAAATAATGTGCTGGAGAATATGTGGGATGTCCACCACATTTGAGAGTTACAACAGAAAGGCATAAAAATCATGGGCGGTCTTCAAAACAATGACTGTCATTTTGGAGGGGAAATCTCAGCACAATTCACCCACACGTAGGGTGCGATCAAACCAAATGGGAACTATGGGTGCGATTTCACTAAATGGGAACCCATTGCAAGCATGTTTAGCTGCGTGTTTCCCCACGGTCGCAGTGCTCCGTTCACCGGAACTCCTCAGTGTAGCGAGAGGTTCCGAGGCCCCCAAAGCGACCCCCCAACCCCCTCCAAGCTCCGACGCATTGCAGGATGATACCCCCACTCTGCAAATTCCCTACCATCCATGCAGGGCACCCCTGGCCCGATCACACCTGTGCACAAAATGCTCATCTGGTACCCTGGCAGTGCCCCTGCCAGCTGACAGTGCCACATGGGCACTGCCAGGCTGGCACCCAGGTGACAGTGCCAGGATGGTCATTGACTTCAGGAAGCAAAGTACTGTACACACTGTCAGCATCAATGGGGCCGAGGTGAAGATGGTTAGCAGTTTCAAGTTCCTAGGGGTCCACATCTCCAAAAATCTGTCCTAGCCCACCCACGCCGACGCTACCACCAAGAAAGCACAACAGCGCCTATACTTCCTCAGAAAACTAAGGAAATTCAGCATGTCCACATTAACTCTTACCAACTTTTACAGATGCACTATAGAGAGCATCCTATCGGGCTGCATCACAGCCTGGTATGGCAACTGCTCGGCCCAGGACTGCAAGAAACTTCAGAGAGTCGTGAACACCGCCCAGTCCATCACACAAACCTGCCTCCCAGCCATTGATTCCATCTACACCTCCCGCTGCCAGGGGAAAGCGGGCAGCATAATCAAAGACTCCTCCCACCCGGCTTACTCACTCTTCCAACTTCTTCCATCGGGCAGGACATACAGAAGTCTGAGAACACGCACGGACAGACTCAAAAACAGTTTCTTCCCCTCTGTCACCAGACTCCTGAATGACCCTCTTATGGACTGACCTCATTAACACGACACCCCTGTATGCTTCATCCGATGCCGGTGCTTATGTAGTTATATTGTATACCTTGTGTTGCCCTATTATGTATTTTCTTTTATTCCCCTTTCTTCCCATGTACTTAATGACCTGTTGAACTGCTCGCAGAAAAATACTTTTCACTATACCTCGGTACATGTGACAATAAACAAACCCAATCCAATGCCAGGTTGGCAGTGCCAGGGTATCCATGTAGCACCAGCTGTGCCAGGATGACACCCTGCCCAAAGGGCATGCACCTGGGGGCCTCAATCCCCTGGAAGACCCCCACGAATGACATTCCGCCTGGTCCCGTTTTATGGGCACAGTAAGAAGTCTTACAACACCAGGTTAAAGTCCCAACAGGTTTGTTTCGAATCACTAGCTTTCAGAGCGAAGCTCCTTCCTCAGGTGAATTTATGGGGACCAGCACTGAACAGCGTTCGCCCGAGGTCTCCGAGCCAAGGGCGATTCCGAGGCCTCAGGTAACTCAGGAATCTGCACATTAAAGTAAGACCAGCTGTCTCATTTTAATATGCAGATTTGTTAAACAGTGATTCCGCCCACAATGGGTGGGCTTCACATTGCGACGTCTCGCGAGATTATGCCCGGTCCCGCGATGCATGGTGAGCTGGGTAGATCCCGGGAGTTAAGGATGAAAAAGTAATGCGTGGGGCCCGAAGCAACCCGGCTTCACAGAGATCAGGGCACCCTTTTTAGAGAGTATCCCGGTCTCAAAGTAAATGTGCCACCCTCCCCCCCCCCCAACATCTTCATGCAGAATCAACATCCTCTCCTCCCCCTCCCCCCAAGGATTGCTAGCATCAAGGACCCTCTCAAAGGGTCTCCTTTCAGGCTTTGCCCCCTTCTCAGTGGCAACACCCCCCCCCCCCCCCAAGCTGGCATCAAGGCCTATGCCCAGGTGAGCAAGACCCCGCTATGGGGTCACCAAATACCCCCCTTCATGGCCCAGCCTCCTTTCAGCCCCCACCCCTTGGCAGTGCCAAGCTGTACTCTGACAATGGCCCCTGGCCCCCTGGCAATGCCTCCTGGGACCCAAGCAGTGCCCCGCTGTTTCCCCAACTATCCGGGGCTCCAATGCCCCCCCCCCCTCCCCCGTGCCTCCAGCATGGTCACCATGGCTGGTCTCCAGTAGTGATTCCCCCCGGCCTTACGCTGCGCCGGCCGGGAGGAAGAATGCCGGGAGAATCCAGCTTTAAATGGATGCAACTTATTTAAATTCTCGCCAAAACCAGGTTTTGTCACCTACAGCATCACCAGAAACATCGCAGTCTGTCCTCGCGCCCAGCGCGGAGGTCCGATCAGCCAGATGTGGTTAGAACCACGCCGAAGAGAATTTGGCCGGTCGAGTCCGGAGCATCGCTAGGAGGGCCTCTGGCAATGGTCCCCTAGCCGCGAAATTCACACGTGAACGATTCTCCAGGGCGGAGAATCGCGGCAGTGGCTCCGGGCCCGATTCTGTCGTAAAAGTGGATCCTCTGCCAAATGCGATTTTGGCATGGGGTTGCAGAGAATCCAGCCCAGTTTTGGGGTTCTCCCGCTATTTTCCCGGCATAAAGGGTGTTGTGCTGGGAGCAATGCAACTGGAGAATCGCTCCCCATGTTTATCTCATAATCCAGAGGTTTGGACTAATAATCCAGAGAGCAGGAGCTCAAATTCTACCATGGCAACTTGAGAATTGGATTTGTGTCAAGACTTTACAAAGAAATAATTTGGCAAAAGTGCTGTCGGATTGACAAAAAAAAGCACAAGTAGTTCACTGCTATCCTTTAAGGAAGGGCGTCTGCAATGCTATCCAGTCTGACGTATATATAAATCAAATCCACACCAACCTAGAAAGCCCCCTCAGTTCAAAACAACAAGGGATGTGCAATAAATGCTTACTCACTTTTCCAACTTCTTCCATCGGGCAGGAGATTCAGAAGTCTGAGAACACGCACGAACAGACTCAAAAACAGCTTCTTCCCCACTGTCACCAGACTCCTAAATGACCCTCTTATTGACTGACCTCATTAACACTACATCCTGTATGCTTCAACTGATGCCAATGCTTATGTAGTTACATTGTATATCTTGTGTTGCCCTATTATATATTCTCATGTATTTTCTTGAATTGTTTAATTCCCTTTTCTTCCATGTACTGAATGATCTGTTGAGCTGCTTGCAGAAAAATACTTTTCACTGTACCTCGGTACACGTGACAATAAACAAATCCAATCCAATCCAATCCAATCTTACCAGTAGAACCCACAGTCTCGGAATGAAGCTTTTTAAAAAGGTTTAAACGATTGGGGTCAAGTTAAAACTGCTCTCAACTAGTCACATATGAAGTAACATGAAGATGAGCATGAAATGACTCCTTGGGTGTCAAACTGCAAACAGTAACAGCAAGGGGCATTTAATATATTTACCTTGTGATGTACTGACCATTAATCGTACTATGGCCACAATAATTAGCTTAATGAGTTCAACGCACATCTTCAGCACAATAGCATGCCACATCCTCTAAACAGTGTATTTGTAAGTGTGAATTATCATACAAGTGAGAATCATGTGCTGCTCCATACTCCAGACGTGAGGTCCTGTGATCCACAGATAACACCAGCAGTCTCATGGCCACACAATTTATAGGCCGATCATTGTAAACTCCCAACATTTTTTGGCATTCGATTTTACTTTTCCTTTTGGAGTTCAGACTTTTTTGTGTATTTATCAAAATACATTGCGTCACTCCACCCGTTGCCTCTCATGTCATTATCAAGCATCCTAGGTCAGTTATCACATGAATTAGGTTCTGGGGCTAAGGTGTAACTCCCCTCCACTTTGCCCCAACATAAAAAATACTCCCTGCTGCCCTTGAATGATATTTTGATTCCCTAAACCAATCACCCTTCGGATTCAGTACTTAGTAAATTATCTAAAGTGGTTTTGGTCTACAAACATAGGAAGTACGAACAAGGGCGGCATGATAGCACAGTGGTTAGTACTGTTGCTTCATCGCGCCAGGGTACTAGGTTCGATTCCCGGCTTGGGTCACTCTTGGGTCGAGCTCTGTGCAGACTCTGCACGTTCTCCCTGTGCCTGCAACGGTTTCCTCCGGGTGCCCCAGTTTCCTCCCACAGTCCAAAGATGTGCAGGTGAGGTGGATTGGTCTTGCTAAGTTGCCCCTTGGTGTCCAAAGATGTGAGGTTACGGGGATAGTGGACCTGGGTGCTCTTTCATACAGCCGATGCAGACTCGATGGGCCAAATGGGCCTCTATGATTCTATGAATATCTTGCAAGAACAGTAGCTGGGAAGAATGGTAATCCTCTCCTTTAATGCATATTGCAGTTGTTCTAATGAGATGCCAGTCGAACATAAACGCATCACAATGCATGCAGAAAAGTTTAATCCTCCTGATAACACACTGCCCACACGTTTTAAATATTTAAATAAATTTATGCACATTGAATTTATTTTATTTGGCAGACGATTTTATTCATGTCTATACTCCCTCTTCAATAAATAAAAGCTGAGGAACAGTGGGGCTTCAACTGCACTGGGAGAGTCATTTTCATGTTTCTATGGAAAACTTATCTAATTTTATACCCTTCACTGTGTGAAACATCATTCCTCCAACAGCCCACTGTAATTTAATTTCTCACATAACCATCACTGTTCCATAAACACCTGCAGTGCGATTAAAAAAAGAATCACTGAGCTGGCGTCATTCTCTCCATTAATCCGACAAATTACATGCAATTTAAAGTTTGGGTGTTCATAGCAACAGAAACAAAAAGAATTTACCCAGTGGAGAGAAAGGGGCAACTGGTAAATTAAAAATTTGAGAATCAATGAAGGCCAGTTTATGCTGTGGTTCAGTGGATAGGACTCTGACCTTCGAGTCAGAAAGATCTGGGTTCAAATCTCATTCCAGAGACTTGAGTGCAAAGACCAGGCTGGCATGCCACTCCAATACAATGAGATGCTGCACTGCCACTTTTACAATGGAATACAAAACCAAGGCCCCACCTGTCCTCTCAGAGAATGTAAAAGATCCCATGGCAATATTTTGAAAATGAGCAGGGGAGTTCTCTCTTGCCAACATTGATTCTTCAATCAACACCTCAAATAGATTGTTTATTTCATTGCTATCCGTGTACTCTTCGCATTTGTTGGGCGCATGTCCGGTGCCGCGTGTCGGGCGCCGCGCGGCCGGTAAATCCCACCGGATCTCGCGAGGCGTCGTGATCTGGGTCTGCCCACAATGGATGGGACCCAGATTTGCATATTTAAGTACTTGAATATGCTCTTGCCAGAGTTACCCAAGGTGTGGGATCTAACCCCTGCGCAGCCAAGGCCCAGAGCGAGCGCTGTTTATCACTGGTCTCCACCAACATGGATCATAGAACATATAGTGCAGAAGGAGGCCATTCGGCCTATCGAGTCTGCACTGACCCACTAAGCCACTCATTTCCACCCTATCCCCCCAACCCAATAACTCCTAACCTTTTTGGACACTAAGGGCAATTTAGCATGGCCAATCCATCTAACCTCCACATCTTTGGACTGTGGGAGGAAACCGGAGCACCCGGAGGAAACCCACACAGACACGGGGAGAAGGTGCTGGCTCCGCACAGACAGTGACCCAGCAGGGAATCGAACCTGGGACCCTGGCGGTGTGAAACCACAGTGCTAACCACTGTGCTACCTTGCTGCCCGGATCAGGCGATCCGACACTCGGGTGGGTCTCCCAGGCAACCGGGGGCCCCAGGTGATTGGGCTCTGGACAGGGTGGAACCCTGGCACCCCTGATGTCTCCAAGGCACTGCCAGCCTAGCAGGGGTACTGTCAGGGTTCCAGGCTGAGGGTACCCAAGTGGCATTTTACCCGTGCCGGGGATCAGGCCCAGGAGTGCCCTGCCCTTATGAGGTAGGGTGCAGTGACTAAATGACCCCCTTATAGGTGAACTGGGACATTAGGAGGGGTTTCCTGAAGCCGCGACAGAGGTTCCAGAGGTCCATTTTTAAATAGAGCCCCAGCCTCTTCCTGCACTGGCGAGCAGAGCACTGATCTTTGTGATTGTTCCTCAGAACCCAATGGCACCCACTAGCATCCCTTCACGTCCAGGTGTGGTGCCCACACATACCACTTGCTATAGACACCTCCCCCCCCCTCTCCGATCCATCAAGCGTGCGGCTCACAGTGCCCTCATTTTATCCCCGCAGGAGAAGATAGCCGATAATAAATGGGAAAGGTCCAAGACGGGGGGGAGGAATCCCGGAGTTCCGAGTCCCCACCCGTACGAAGGACAGACCCTGGAAATCGGGGGGGGGATGGAGAGTGCCGTCACTGACAGCGAGGTTGGCCTGCGCCACAAAGGTGAGGATCCACTGCCCCTTCACCCAGATAACATGTCTCAAGTGAGTAGTTCATGTCAGGCAAAATGATCCCTCCCTCTCACTGACCACATGGCCATTGTCTCCATCTGATGAGGCCAGACCATCCAGAGTCATTTCCCCCCCCACCATCACCACCCAAGAGACCACCTCGGAGGCCGAGGGGACCACAATATTCTCAGCACATCTATCACCCCCACCTTCCCCCAGGGCAGGGACACACACCTCAGTGTCAACATTAGGACAGACCTCTGGGGCACAAGCTATTGAGCACCACACAGTTGCTGATGCACATCAGGTGGAGGCAGGAACATCCAATGGAGACAGCAGTCGGAGGTCTGCTGGATCCCTGGACTCAGCTGGGTCCCAGCCAGATGTCGAGCCTCTGGACAAGGTTCTCCCAGAGCTGATGCAGATAATAGGATACAGCCGTGACATTCAGGAGGGGGGGTGCCAGTGACATTCCAGTGACTGCAAAGCCGACTGGAGGAGTCCCGAAGGCTGCAGGTGCAGGAGATGGTGTTGATAAGGCGTGACACCGAGGCCAACACTGCCAATGTGGTGACCGCAGTGGAAATGCTGGAACACGACGTCCGTGCTTGAGTGGTGATGCCCAAGACATGGCTCAGTATGTGACAACAATGACCGAGGGCCTCAGTCACTGAGGAACGTGTCCCAGACTCAGGTGGGCACTGCTGAGGCATTCCAAAGCATGACCTAGTCATGGAGGAGCATCACTGAGGTCATTGACACCATAGTGCAGACAATGGGGAGCCTTCAGGTCTGGCACAGCCAAGTGACCCAGAGGCTGCCGGAGCTCACTCCAGCTGATCCTCTGTCCATGGAGTCCCCCAGGGCCCTACGGGCACATGGAGGAGAAAACGCTGGAGGCCAACCCGGGCCCTGCCACCAGCGAGGCGATGTCGGTCTCCTGTTCTTCCAAACTCTCCCCTGCTGACACCGGCGCATCTCAAGGCCAACGGGCAGAAGGGGTTGGCACAGCAACACTATGACACTGGTAAGTCAGCCAGGGCCCTCCGGCTCCAGGCCCTCGGAGGACATCCTCCAAGGTCAGCAATGACCACAGGGCATGGAAAGCAGCAGACTGCCTCCACCTCTGATGTGCATCCTGGAGACACACCTAGACATAGCACTGGATCACGAAAAATCAAGAAGAGTGAGGAGCACTAGTGGGCACTGGGGGAGTGGGGGAGGGGCAGGAATTCAGGGCATCACCAGAGTGGTCCAGGCATCAGAAGCGCATTTTCAGCATTCCGATGCACCATTCAATGACAGCACAGGTGGCAACATGGGCCTCATTATATCAGGTCTCCGCCTCGAACTCAGGCCTCCGCACTAGCATCATCAGCCATGACCTCAATGGGTATACCTTGTCCCCCATGAGCCAACCTGTTATCCTAGGGTGGTCCAGGGGCAGCACGGTGGTGCAGTGGGTTAGCCCTGTTGCCTCACGGCGCCGAGGTCCCAGGTTCGATCCCGGCTCTGGGTCACTGTCTGTGTGGAGTTTGCACATTCTCCCCGTGTTTGCGTGGGTTTCGCCCCCACAACCCAAAGATGTGCAGAGTAGGTGGATTGGCCGCGCTAAATTGCCCCTTAATTGGAAAAAATTAATTGGGTACTCTAAATTTAAAAAAAAAAATCCTAGGGTGGTCCTCAAAGATCTGAGAGTACCCCAGGATGTAGTTGTCGTGCACGCTCCCTGGGCAGCTGGGCACACACATGCATGATTCGGCTGTAATGGTCGCCCATGATCTGTACATTCAGGTTGTGGAACCCTTTCCGATTAACATGGGGCACTCCTGATGCCCCGGTACTCGCAGGGTGACATTCGTGCCATCAATGGTCCCTTGGACCTGGGGCATCCCTGCGATGGCAGGGAATCCTGCAGCCCGGGCATCTTAGTGGGCCAGGTCCAGCTGGAAGGTAATATAGTCAGATGCCCGGGCATACAGAGCATTCGTCACCTCACGGATTCACCTGTGGGATGTAGATTACGAAATGCGAAACGCCACACAGGTCCGCGCTTGAACCCTGGAATGACCCGGTGGCATAAACATTCAGGGCTGTGGTGATCTTCATGGTCATGGAAGCGGGTGTCCTCCTCCTCCTCCATGCGGTGTCACATCCACGAGAACCTGGCACAGGTACCGCACCATCTTTCTGTTGAGATGCAGTCTACTGCGGTTCATGGCGTCCGTCAGCTTATTAAATGACCAATGACGACTGGACACCTTGGGCCATCGTTGGCCTTCCCTTCTGGGTCCCTCTTCACCTTGATACGTGGCCGGGTCTCCAGGGTGTGTGGCAAAGTCCACTGTACTTATGTTGCTGCCTCCAGCCTGCATCATCGCTACTGCCTTCTCCGGCGTCTGCCCACCTCGGCTACCACCAGCAACGCGAGGACAGCCTCTGCGGGATTGACACCAGCAAACATATTGGTTTCTGGAAGGAATTGGAGGAGAGGGACAGACAATCAGTTACGGCTTCCATCCCAGGGTCCTCAGATTTCCAAGCTTCCCCACCCTTATGTGTCTCGCCCTCTCTCAGAGTGCGACCCAGCGAGCCAGTTGTGCTGGCAAACCTTGCTCTGCACACTCACCCCCAGCCACATCAGGAGCACCTAGAGCCAGACCTCTGCCAGGAACATTAGCGAGACCGTGCTGTGGTGCCCTCCCCTGATCCACACATTTACCCTTTTGGCATGAGAAGGTCCACAATGCTGAAGCCCAAGTGTTTGATTGGTGGCTATTGCCTCTATAGCAGTACCTAGAGTTCAGGCACACTGTTCAGGCTTCAAAGTTTGTTTGTCATGCTATACATGAATCATCCTTTGAGACATGGCACGTATGCCCTTGAGGAGGCACTTGAGAATTGAGGATTGTGAAGTGTGAAGGCCTTACAGATGGAAAGCCTCTCTGCGCCCACCGACCCCTGACCTACAACACTTCATCCCACTGACAAAGACCAAGCTCCCTGAGGAGTCTCCCCCCTTCCCCCTCCCTCCCCCCTCCCCTGAGTACTGGGGCAACAGCTGCGGTGCCCTTGAGCTGCATGCTGGAAAATGGAAATGGCTGCTCAGCTCCTCACTTTCCCTCAGAAGCCATCGCGCCAGCTTCATGTTTTTATAGAGGAGTACTATACGACACCCGCTGGATTTCCCGTCGGGGAGTCAGATCATTCCTGCGAGGCCCCAGCATTCGACTTCACTCTCGCTAAACAGATTGAAATGAATGTAAATGCCGGTTCGTTGTATTCTCACCATTTTTGAGCGAGACCCAGAACTCACCATCGGGAGTGGGCGCGTGAATTGCAAAACAGATCACGCGAACCTCGATATTGGCCTTTCCTGCTACTGATCCGCGCTGGGCTCAACGCGGTTGTTAGATAGCGCCCATGGTTTTAAGGTCAAGGAGACGGTGTGATTGAGCAGCTCATTCACTGTAGAAAGGTTGTGGTGAATGGACAACCAACAGATAGACAGTAGGGAATTTAGACTTTCTCTTGTAAGTGATTTGGGGTAGGCCCATTTCACTTAAAAATCCAAATGGTGATAGTGACTTTCATCCATGACTCAGGGCCGAATTCTAAACCTGGTCCCTTTGATACAGATTTTTCACCCTACTGTTACAATCAGCACCCTAGGCATGCAAACACGGGCATTGTTGCAGAATGAAAGTTATTGCTGAGCGAGGCCTGCAGTAGTACAATGACAGATAAGTGTGGCTGCTTTCAGCACTGTTGGTTACAACTGTTTCCTCAGCCAAGGATTCCCCCACTGTGGTTGACAGGGCCCTCAACCATGTCTGACCCATTTTCCACACTTTTGTCCTTGCCCCTTCCCCTCTTTCCTAGAACCATGTTTTTTTATTGTCCTCACTTTCCATCCCTTGTCCTTACTTTCCACACCCCAGCCTCCACATTCAAACAATCATCCTCTGCTATTTTCACCACCTCCAAACAGGTCTTTCCCTTCCCTCCCCAGTCAGCATTCTGCGTGGACTGTTCCCTCTGCGATGGTCTGGTCCACTCCTCCATCACCTCCAGTACCTTCCCTCCTACCTTCTCTCTCCTCACTGTCCAGGTCCCCAAACATTCCTTTCAGGTGAAGCAGTAATTTACTTGTAATAACTTAGTCCTCCGTACTCGCGCTCACAATGCAGCCTCCTCTACATAGACTGGGTGACTGCATTTTAGAACATCTTTGTTCAATCCGTAATGCAAGATCCTATTTGCTTGCCACTTCAATTCACTATCTTGTTCTCATAATCATATTTCTTTCCTCGACCTGCCACAACGTTCCAGTGAAGACCGACGCAAGCTGTGGGAGCAGAGCCTAATCTTCCGATTAGGCACATTACAAACTACTGGACTCAGCATTGAGTTCAATGACTTCAGACCATGGACGCTGCCCTCCATTTTGAATTTTCTTTTTCCCCAATTTCCAGTCAGTATTTTGTTTTTTTAAAATAAATTTAGAGTACTCATTTCATTTTTTTCAAATTAAGGGGCAGTTTAGTGTGGGCAATCCACCTAGCCTGCACACCTTTCGGTTGTGGGGGCAAACACGGAAACACGGGGAGAATGTGCAAACTCCACACAGACAATGACCCAGAGCCCGGATCGAACCTGGGACCTTAGCGCTGTGAGGCAGCAGGGCTAACCACCTGCGCCACCATGCTGCCCTTGTATTTTGTTTTTGCTTTGAGATTGAATTGACCTTTATTCTGCGATTAACACCTACCCCGGGGCAATGCTTTGTTTCTTTACTACAACCATTACCACTCCCTTTGCCTTTTGTTTCATGCCATCTTTGGTATTTAATCTCTCCCCACCTCAAACCCTGACCAATATTTTCGGTTCACTTGATCCACCCTCTTTTTCAACATTTTAATACTCATCACAACTCTACCTCTCCAGTTCTGAAGAAGGGCCAAATGGACGCGAAACTTTAACTCTGTTTCTCTCTCCACAGATGCTGACAGGCCTGCTGAGTTTTTTCAGCACTTTCTGTTTTACTTCCAATCTCCAGCATCTGCAGTATTTTGTCCTTATTTCATCGTTAATTACAATGCTTTTGCTACTTGTTTTAAAATTATACAAAATAGAGTAGCAATTTAAGTTAAGGCTTCTTACTGCAATCTGTGACAGGAAGTCCATTAAAAAATTATGATGTATTGCACTGAATACATCACTAAAATCACAGTTGTATGAGTAAAGGTAAGAACTTCCCTTCAGGCAGTGGTGATAAAACCAAGACCGTGAGAGCAAGCCTCAAAATAATGGGACACAGTTTGTTCCTCACAGTCAATGTGTTCCTCATGTCAACTCCATTGTTGTGAGGAAGAATTATGCAGAAGTCAAGTGCCTCCTGTGGGAAAACTAAACAGATTATCAATCATTTCCGGGCCATTCCTCACATACCTCACTGAGGTCAGTATTGGTGAGAGTCTAGAGTGAGCTCATAAGCCTTGGGCAGTCACAGTCAGTACAGGGCCCAAGGGAGAACATGGGTGACAGTGGGAATAGTAGGAGCAGGACAACTGACCTTGTCACATAGGTGCTAATAGCAGAAAAAAAGTCAGCATCTTTTCCGACCAGTTCGCCACTCATAAGATCTTACGGGCAAATTAATTTATAAACTATTTAAGTTTGCCACAGTGCTAAACTATTTTTTTTAATTTAGAGTACCCAATTCATTTTTTCCAATTAAGGGGCAATTTAGCGTAGCCAATCCACCTACCCTGCACATCTTTTGGGTTGTGGGGGCGAAACCCACGCAAATACAGGGAGAATGTGCAAACTCCACACGGACAGTGACCCAGAGCCAGGATCGAACCTGGGATCTCGGTGCCGTGAGGCAGCATTGCTAACCACTGAGCCACCATGCTGCCCCACAGTGCTAAACTATGATGTATTTATCATCATATGTCATTTCAAAACTGTTCAACTATACTTCAACCAAGAGCAAACTCAGTCAAGGTAACAAAGAGATTTGCATTTATTGTGTGCAGCTCATTACCACAGGATATTCAAAAGCTGTTAAAAGCCAATTAAGTAATTCTAAATGGATAGCCACTATAATGGAGGAAACATGGCAAAAATGCTCCCAGAAACAGTAATGTGATAATTACCAAATAACCTGTTTTGGTTGGTTAAGGGTTAAATATTGGTTAGGACTTCAGGAGAAGTTGCTGTTCTTCAGTAAAATGCCACGGGATCTTTTACATTCACCAGAGGGCAAAGATCAGATGCTGGTTTCACATTTTGTCCAGTGCAGACTACAGTGGAGTATGAATCTACATTTATGCACTCAAGCCATGAGAGTGGGACTTGAACCCTCAGAAGCCAGTACGCTATGGCTGGCACCTGCTCCAACTCCATTGTCTGATGTGCAACATTCGTTGAGCCCAAGGAGCTCTTGCGAAATACACTGCCCGTGTTCTTCTGGAATCCTGCTGCATGCAATGTTGTGATTAAAGAACACAAAATTTAATGCTGCTTTCTAATGAACCCATATTTCGAGAGCCATCATTCGCAAATGACCTATTAAAAGATTTTGGACAGATGCAGTATTGAGAAATCAACTAATCCCTCTCTCATCTTCAGTGTTTGTATTGTATTTGAACAACATGCATGTAAAGTATGGTTTGGTCAACTATGTGGATCGAATTCCACCTTTTCAGGGACTACAGTTTAAATTTAATTTCATATAAGGGGCAAAAGAAATGGCTTCTGGTAATTGAACATCAAAAATATAAAGATGGAACAGAAAAAATGCATTCAAATCAGCTGGTTTATCCAGTCCTTCAGTACCATGTACTACTTATCTCCCCTCTGCACTGATAGAAATATCTACTCCATTTGATGTGGAATCTGTTCAGATCTTTTCAAAGCTTCTCCCAAGGCTGCACCTCCTAAATGCTAAGATACTATTTCTTATCCTTCTCCAATTGACATACACCTTATCAATTCCTTTCATGGTGTTATCCTTTTTCGCTCCAATGGGAATAAGTTGAGCCCTCGTAGTATTTTACAACTCAGCTATCTAACACATGGAACGGTCCATGTTATTCGATGGTTTTCAAATTCCTGAGGGCGGTAGGATGACACAGTGATTAGCCCTCCTGCCTCACGGCACCGAGGACCCGGGTTCGATCCTGGCCTTGGCTCACTGTCCATGTGGAGTTTGCACATTCTCCCCATGTCTGCGTGGGTCTTACCCCCACAACCCAAAGATGTGCAGGCTAGGTGGATTGGCCACACTAAATTGTCCCTTAATTGGAAAAAATGAATTGGGTACTCTAAATTTATTTTAAAAATGTAAAAATATGTGTTTTCCAATATTCTTTCCAAAGTCTGTTGGACCTAGTTAGGTGTAAAATGAGATCTTAGGAACACATTCAATAAAAACGAGCTCACAGCGAACCCTTTATACATGTTTTGGGAGTTTCGGACGGGATTTTCGGAAGTAATGTCAAAGATTTTGGGGGTAGAGGTAATAATAATCTTTATTAGTGTCACAAGTAGGCTTACATTAACACTACAATGAAGTTACTATGAATAGCCCCTAATCGCCACACTCCAGGGCCTGTTCAGGTACACTGAGGGAGAATTCAGAATGTCCCATTCACCCAACAACCATGGGCGCGATTCTCCGCACTCACGACGGGGCGGAGAATAGCGGGCGGCGCAAATTTTTACGGCGACGCTGGTCCGACGCCCTCCGCTATTCTCCCCCCCCCCACGCCCGCCCCCCGACACGAATTGCTGCTCGCGTTTTTTTACGGCGAACAGAGAGTCTCCCCTGGCCGATGGGCTGATTTCCAAGGCCTTTACGGCCGTTTTCACGATTTTTAATACACCTGCTATACTTTTTCGTGAAAATGGCCGCACAGTGCCGTTCTGCACAACCATGCCACCGATTGGCACGGCCGCACCACGGCCGTGCCAAGGGTGGCATGGGCCCGCGATCGGTGCCCACCGATCGCGGGCAGCGGGTCCGATTCCCGCGCACTCTTTCTCCCTCCGCCGCCCCGCAGGATAAGTCCGCGGGGCGGCTAAGGGGCATTACGGACCGCACATGCGCAGGTCTGACGCATATGCGCGGATGACGTCATCCGCGGGTTGGAGTCGTCCAATCCGCGCATGCGCGGCTCACGTCATCATATGCGTCAGCCGTCGCTAACTTTGGCGCGCGGGCTTAGCGAAATTCGTTAAGCCCGCGATGCCGGAGTTCACGGGGCCGCGATGCTAGCCCCGACCGGGGAGCAGAATCGGGTCCCGGGAGGGGGCGCGGAGGCTGCCGTGAAACACGGCCGGTTTCGTGGCAGCCTTCACGACTCTCCGTCTTTGCGGAGAATCGCGCCCCAAGTCTTTTGGACTGTGGGAGGAAACCGGAGCACCCGGAGGAAACCCACGCAGACACGGGAAGAACATGCAGACTGCGCACAGACAGTGACCCAAGCCAGGAATCGAACCCGCGCGCCCAGCCACTGTGCAAACCACTGTGGTACTGTGCCGCCCATAGTAGCACCAAGTCCGGGGGTGGCAACTTGGAGTGTCGGAGAATCTAGGAGTACAGGTTGGGGGGGGGGGGAGACATCAACGCCTTGGCCTTTACCACCTGATAGCCCAAAGACGAATTTTGCTGTGTTGGCCTGACTTGGAGCCACCAAAGGCGGGGTATGGGTGAGCAATTTGGCAGAGTTCCTACATTTGGAAAAGGTCAAGTTTGCCATCCGAGGAGTGGAGGAGAGGTTCACGTTGAGGTGGAAGCTGTTTATCAACTTCTTTAAGGAGCATTGAGTCTTCTGGGGGGGTGGGGGGGGGTTTACTCTTTGTTTGGGGGAGGGGAGAAGTTGGAAGAGGGAGGTGGGTACAGGAGTGATAGCAGGATGAGTGGGGGCTATTGTTGTGGGGGGATTGCAGGGAGGGGACGTGGGTGTTTGTTACCTGTTGCCACGGTTGGCTTTTGTATTTTTGTGATTATGTATATATTATAAAATTATTTTTTAAAATATATTAACAAGCTGCAACAGTGGAAAAGTGTAGCTACTTAAGGGGTAGGGTCGTGCCCAGTAGATAGATATTAACTAATCCCTTTGAAACAACTAGATACAATTTCTTACTGACAACATTATCACAAGTTTATAAAATGTTAAATTTCCTGTGACTGCAAAACTAACACACCTGCCAATAAAAAGAATAATAAAATCAACCCTCTAACATTGAGAATAAGAGGGTAAGTGTTGGAAATCTTGTCCATGATAATTAGATTTTTGATTTGATTTGATTTGATTTATTATTGTCACATGAATTAGCAACCAGTGAAAAGTATTGTTTCTTGCATGCTGTACAAACAATGTATACTGTACCTAGGGAAGAAAGGAGAGACTGCAGAATATAATGTTACAGTTATAGCAAGGTGTAGAGAAAAGATCAACTTAATACGAGGTAGGTCCATTCAAAAGTCTGATGGCAGTAGGGAAGAAGCTGTTCTTGAGTCGGTTGGTATGTGACCTCAAACTTTGGTATCTTTTTCCTGACGGAAAAAGGATGAAGAGAGTATGTCCGGGGTGCGTTGGGTCCTTATTTATGCTGGCTGCCTTTCTGAGGCAGCGGGAATTATAGATAGAGTCAATGGATGGGAGGCTGGTTTGCGTGATGGACTGGGCTTCATTCACAATCTTTTGGAGTTTCCTGGGGTCTTGCGCAGAGCAGGCTCCATACCAAGCTGGGATACAACCAGAAAGAATGCTTTCTGTGGTGCATCTGTAGAAGTTGGTGAGGGTGGTAGCTGGCATGCCAAATTTCCTTAGTCTTCTGAGAAAGTAGAGTCGTTGGTGGGCTTTCTTAACTACAGTATTGGCATGGGGGGACCAGGACAGGCTGTTGGTGATCTGTACGCCTAAAAGCTTGAAGCTCTCGACCCTTTCTACTTCGTTCCCATTGATGTAGACGGGGGCATGTTCTCCACGGTGCTATGTCTTTTCGTCCGACGTCATTTCGTCCAACGACACTTCGTCCACGTCTTTTGGTCCAACGTCTTTTTGTCCGCCCGTCTTTTGGTCCAACGTCACTTCGTCCAATTATCCAATTACAAAAAGTTTAATTTAGTTTTTCAATGTTACTGCTCAAGGATCCTCTCCACCTATTTCGCCTCTTGATGTTGAGTTCTGCATTTGTGCTGCTTGATCTCCAGACATTATTAAGATAAGCTGCAGGATATTCACCCATGTATGCTCCAGCGTGATGAGAGCCATTGTATCTGATGGAATATTTGATCATTTCAGACCTGTAATGTCAGAACCCACTGCCAACCAGAGGTTTTAATCACTCGACGAAAATCGAGAAATAAATCTGCTTCTTTCAGAACTGCACTCATTGTCTAAATCCAATTAGACTCCCACTTATATCTGTGTCTGTCGGAATTGTAGAATATCAAATCATCTTGTCCTCTCCCCATTATTCTCTCTCGGGTACAGTTCTGGAAATCTAACTTTTAGGGAATTTCGGGAATTTACAATTTACATCAATTTTAAGTAATTTCGGGAATTTTATGTAATTAGTAAACTTTTAGATTTTTTAACTGCACTTTTAGATTTTTTAACTTTTTAACTGCATTTTTCAACTTGCATTTTACTTGCATTTTATCAATTACTTGCATTTTAACAATTAAATTCACTTGCTGTATTGTACTTGCATTTCATCAATTAAATGGTTTTATACGGAGTTAATTTGTAATTGGATAATTGGACGAAGTGACGTTGGACCAAAAGACGGGCGGACAAAAAGACGTTGGACCAAAAGACGTGGACGAAGTGTCGTTGGACGAAGTGACGTCGGACGAAAAGACGCGACACGGTTCTCCACTACGCTTCCTGAAGTCGATGACAATTTCCTTTGTTTTGTTGACATTGGGGGAGAGATTATTGTTGTCGCACCAGTTCACCAGATTCTCTATCGCATTCCTATACTCTGTATCGTCATTGTTTGAAATCCGACACACTATGGTGGTGTCATCAGCAAATTTGAAAATCGAGTTGGAGGGGAATTTGGCCACATAGTCATAGGTGTATAAGGAGTACAGTAGGGGGATGAGGACACAGCCTTGTGGGGCACAGGTGTTAAGGATGATCATGGAGGAGGTGTTGTTGCCTATCTTTACTGATTGTGGCCTGTGGGTTAGAAAGTTCAGGATCCAGTCGCAGAGGAAGGAGCCGAGGCCAAGGCCACGGAGTTGGAGATGAGATTTGTAGGAATGATGGTATTGAAGGCTGAGCTGTAATCGATAAATAGGAGTCTAACATAGGTGTCTTTGTTATCTAGGTGTTTCAGGGTTGAGTGCAGGGCCATGGAGATGGCGTCTGCTGTGGACCTGTTGTAGCGGTAGGCGAACTGTAGTGGATCAAGGCAATCCAGGAGGCTGGAGTTGATTCGTGCCATGACTAACCTTTCAAAGCACTTCATGATGATGGATGTCAGAGCCACTAGACGATAGTCATTAAGGCACGCTGCTTGACTTTTTTTGGTACAGGGATGATGGTCGTCATCTTGAAGCAGATAGGGACCTCAGATTGTTGTAAAGAGAGGTTGAAGATGGCTGCGAATACCCCCGCCAGCTGATCCGCGCAAGACCCGAGTGCTTGTCCGGGTACCCCATCTGGGACAGTGGCTTTCCGTGGGTTGACCTTCACGAAGGCTGCTCTGACGTCTGCAGTGGTGATCTCAGATACAAGTTTATAAGCTGTCCCACCAATGATCTGAAATTTGTGTGGGTCGCGGGGAATGTACCCTGTCACACATGAGGAGTCGGACAATTTGCTTTTAAGTGGCCAAATAGTCTTCATCTTAAATGTTGACAATAACAATTCAGTGAACAAAATATACCTACGCATCTGTGGGAAGTAGCAACTAACATCAGAATATATGGGTGAATTTCATAAGCGCCCCCAACAGAGCTTCATCCATCAGGAGTGTTCATATGGTATTGTACGGGCTCTGCCCACCTTTACACTCGATTATCAATTCTTGGGCAGCATACGTGCAATTTCTCGATATGCAGGGGTGATCACTGCTGATAGCATGCATTAGGAAAGAGGTCTAGTGTGCTGACCAGAAACAATAACCCACCTTTTCTCTTGTCAGATGCTAATGAAACTTGTTCCATATTTACACTACTCTACGTTCTAAAATCAAGACTGTATGATTGTGCATCTTAATTTCCAGGTTATGTTCAATTTTCCCACCATACACATGTTTCCTTTTGAAATGCCTCTTTGTTGCCCATAAACCAGCAACAGACAACTGTCTCAGTTAGCATTCAGTGCTTTGGAGCTCAATACAAACAAACAACAACATTTATAGAGTTCCTAATGTTGTAAAGACATGACAATGCCTTACAATGTGTAGAAATAAAACTGAACAGCAAGTGAAGGGGAAGAACGAGTTAGTGGAATTAATGGAAGCAAATTGAGGAAAAACCTTTGAAAACTGGATATGGGGTTGGGTAGCAGAGAGAGACTAAGAGTAATGTCCAGGAGAGTGAAGGCATGTCCGCTAAAAGAATGGCAACCAAATGGTGGATGCAGGAGAATTTGAATATGGAATACATCAGGGGATCAAGAGCTGTGCATGGGAATATGGGGCACCATCTGTTCCACCTACTCTCAATTTCAGCAGTTGGAACAGATGACTCTTTGCTACTCTCACACACTTAGCAATTGCATTGATTTATCTGATAATACTTGTGTCTGCTGTAACCAAACAAATCAGGTCCACCAAATATGGAACTGCAGAGGGTACGGTGAGCAGAGAGTCGGAGACTGGGTGAGGTACAGCTTCCCTAATTTTAATTTCTTGTGAAATATAATGGGCAGCTGAATAAATATCATCCAATTTACAGTCATCATCCAAAGTCAAAATTACTCACCTTTTATCATTACACCATTTCTGTGCATTATTTTTTCACTATCCTGGTCACTCAGTGAGAACAATAATGCAGTAACTATTCTGCTGCATGAAGTGATGATAATGCTCAATGTGTAATTATTAGTCAATAATTAGCAAAATTTGAAATAGAAAAATTGAGGTACTATGGAACTTTGTTGTATAAGTGGCCAAATAATGGGTGTGATCGAATGGCCAAGCTACGCCAGAAAAGCAGCTCACCGTGGCAAAACATGGCCGTCGACAGCCGGGAGGCGCTGCTATCGGGAACTACCCAGCTCACAACGCCTCACGAGATTAGCAAATCTGCAAGGGCAGCAAGGTAGCACAATGGTTAGCACTGTTGCTTCACAGTGCCAGGGTGCGGGGTTGAATTCTCGCTTCAGTCACTGTCTGTGCGGAGTCTGCACGTTCTCCCTGTATCTGCGTGGGTTTCCTCCGGGTGCTCTGGTTTCCTCCCACAAGTCCCGAAAGATGTGCTTGCTAGGCGAATTGGACATTCTGAATTCTCCCTCAGTGTACATGAACAGGCGCCGGTGTGTGTGGCAACTAGGGGATTTTCACAGAAACTTCACATTGTAATGTTAATCTAAGCCTACTTGTGACAATAATAAAGATTATTATTAGATTATTATAATAGAGCAAGGCAATAAGCCTTACTCTAATATGCAGATTCCCGAGGTACCTGAGGCTTTGGGATTCAACGCCTTTGCCTCAGAGACCTTGAGCGAGCATTGTTTGGTACTGGTCCCCACAAACAGGACCAGACAGAACAGCACTCATGGGGTTCTCCCAGGGGATTGAAGGCCCCTTTGGGCAGGGGGGAGGGGGGAGGGGGGGGGGGGGGGGGGGGGGGGGAGGGGGTGTGGTTGCGTTTAGGCAGGAGGACACAGGAATTCGTTTAGGGTCTTGGAGATCGGAGAGCCATTTTTGAATGGCGTCCCGATCTCTTGTTGCAATGGGGAGTTCTGGCGAGCGGGGGGGTGGGGGGGGGGTGGGGGGGTTGCGTTTAGGCAGGAGGACACAGGAATTCGTTTAGGGTCTTGGAGATCGGAGAGCCATTTTTGAATGGCGTCCCGATCTCTTGTTACAATGGGGAGTTCTGGCGAGCGGTTCCCCACTGTACAAAACGGGCTATGTGTGGCCTTGGCCACACGTTTCCCATTCAGGCTCCTTATTCAACGCAAGTTAAACACACTCACTAGGGGACTTTGCTGCTCCCTTTTGGAAGATTTGTGCCCAAGATTTACCCACAGGCAGGCACATGGGTGCCAATAGTGTAACAAATCCCCAACATGGAACCTTACCCACTTGGAGCACAGATACAAGGTTCAGTCTCAAGGAACAGCAACAGTTACATCATTTCAATGCCTGAAAAAGTCTGCTCAGCCCAAATTCCCGATATCCATTGGTCATGGACTCTACACTAGGAAGTGACTGTTCTGCCTTCACATAATCTTGAGAGGTTTTGAGAAGAGTAAATAACCAGAAAAAGGAAGTCCAGTAAACCAGAAGACACAGCTTTGCAATGATCGGCATAAGAACCAGGGGCGAGATGAGGAGAATCAATTTTTTTTTACCCAGCGAGTTGTTGTGATCTGGAAGGCAAAAGAGTCGTTGAGGCAGATTCAATAATAGCTTTCAAAATTGGATAAATACTGGGAAGGAGTAGGGCTAATTGGATAGCCCCATCCACAGAGCATTGGCACATGCACAACGAGCTGAATGATCGCCTTCTGCACTGCACAAATCTTTGATTTTCACAGGTTTCCTTAACTCCATTGCAACCTCGGGGTTTCGTACGTCAGCAAACTATGGTGGCAAGGCACAAAGAAAACAAACCCAAATTAAACTAAGTCAGCATCAAATACATGGAACTGTCAACCAGATACACCCAGAAAATTATGTACATTGCAAAAATAAAAAATAAAGCTGACAATGCAAAAGACATGAAGTACAATATAAAACAAGTCATGACTTCTCCAATTTGCTTTTATTAAACAGGGTACTTTGGATCAGTCAAATACTACGTTGCGCAAGTTCAACCATGCAAGCAGTCCTATAAATGATTTCCCTTTAAAGAGTGCTCCACCCTCAGACAACTCCCTTAACACGGGTTGCACTGGTGAAGTCTCAACCTGATGATGTCACAGCTTTCATTTTACATTTACAAGGAGCCTAATTCATACAGACATCCCATAACCTCCATTTCCATGGTTGCACGTGTTAACTTCACTCTCCAACTGAACAAGTTCAATTAGGATAATGTTTCATACTGGATTAGACTTTGATCTATTTATCTGACTTAATTTTCACTCGTCATTAAGATTCAAGCAGCTATCGCGAGCTACACAAAAGCTCCATCGTCTAGAAATTTGTTCACAGTTGACAAAAAGGCCATTAGAGGTTGGAGGCACATTGCAAGCCCCCGAACCATGTTAAATTGGTACTGCCAGTACATTATAGTGACTCAGATGGACTGTCCTGCACTGCTCATTCAATGCATGCGTACTCGCCTGGGGGTGGAGCGGAGGAGAGTTTGCAGAAATTTTGTATCTGCACCACTTAAAAGTAGTCAGCACCTCTTAAAGGAGAAGTGCACCCTGGCTGTGGACAGCTGTGAGGGGGAAAATTGCAGCAAGACTTGCATACAGTATCCCCCCACCATAAGAGGTCAGTACCTGGAGCAAATATCCCAGGACATAGCTGCAACAGAAATAACATATCACCCACCCTTCACTCTTAAGTTGTGGGTGTTGCTGGCAAAACCAGCATTTATTGTCCATCCTAGTTGCCCACAAGATTTTTTGTTGAACTGCTGCAATGTGTCCTTCAGTGCAAGAAGTTCCAGGGTTTTGACCCTGCCATGATGAAGGAATGGTGAAATATCCCAAGACAGGGCAGTGTGTGGTACTTGGAGGTGGAGGTGTTCTCATGCATCTGCTACTCTTGTCCTTCTATATTCTCCAAGACAAGACAACATAGATCCCTTTATAGATCCTCTATACTCTTAGGTCCCCTTAGAAATAGTCTTGCCATGCACATAATGCAAATGCTAAATTCCTTATATGTACCTCAACTTATACATTGAAGATAAATACTACAGGCCAACGGTTTAATGGTATTGATGAAAAAAATGACTAGAATTAATTATTAGGACAGAGAAAATAAATGCCTCAAAGGTTTAAGCTAATTAGAGAAATCAGTACAATGTAGTGAAAGTGCCTAACTAACCAAATAAAACTCATAGACAGATTCACTGAGGTGGTAAATAGATGATGATCAATGAATGTCAAAAGCATTGATATTTTGAACATAATTGTCAGTTATAATTGAGGGTGTATTTGGTGGCAAATTGGTGGCATTGACAGAAACAAAAGGCAAAGAGAAACATTTATAAGAAATAAAAATCAGTGGCAAGTGATAGCCCTTTGTTTTTTAATATTATTTATCTGTCCCAAATGGAGTGAAGCATAATCAAAGTTTTACACAACCATTCTCATTGTTTCGCGGGAAAATATGCCACTATATAGCTGCACAGTTCCACAATATGTTGTTCTCTATTCACGCAGGTTAGGTCAGGAGTCCTGTCCAACATCCAAATACAGCTTTCACCTTTGAGTTTCACGGGTATATTTATCATCAGCAAGGCAGATTTCTATGACTCATCACTTCCATGAGTCACACCAGTCCTGATGGTACAGCTTTCCAGAGTTCCTTTTCAAGTGACCAATCAATAATACCCCCATTCACGGTTTGGCCAATTCTGGGAAAACACCCAGCTCTATCGTGTCTCGGAGCTACTCACAGTCTTCCAGGTTTTAGAACATTTTAGCCAGTTCACACAATGCTTCTAAGAGCTCATGTCTCCTTTTCTGCCAGGGGTTTTCTCAGAGGGGTTTTCTCCTTCTCCTCCAAATAATTTGGTATAACCATCTTTCTCTTTGTGTCTGCATCTGTGCTCTGATCACCCTCACCCTCACCCTCCAGCTTATCTGCTTATAGTTTCCCTTTTCCAGCCATGTCTCCCAGCCACATGGCTTCTTTATTAACTTCCATCTTGTTGGTTCTGGTTCTAGGTCTAAGGTCAGTCACCAGGTCACAGTATTTCTTATTATTCAAGAAAATTACAATTGACTCCTTCATAATTAATGCAAACTTTTAAAAGTCCTTTTCAAACTTTCTTAAAATGTCTCTTAAAACAGATTCCACAGAGTATTTAAATAAATTACATGTTTTCCTTACTATGCTGTTTCTAGGTCAAAGGTTGCTCCAGGGCAAGAAAAATTGATTGGAATATGTTAGGAAACACCAGGGAGTTGGATGAAAAAAGTTTTACAAGTCCATAAACTATTAAAATCTAGAGCTCTCCAGATAAATAGTAAATGAAAACTGCTACTCAGATATTGGATTCATCATCAAAAGGTTTACGATTTTAAGCAAGGAAGTGCAGTTATACAGAGTGCTAGTCAGGCCTTTGACTATTGGGACTAATTTCACACTTGCGGGAAGCACATAATTGGGTTGAAAATCATGGACTGTGCACACACAATTTCCCATCACACTCTCATTGAATGCAGAACTCAGTAAACAGTGGTGATTGGGGAAATTGTTGAATATTGTGCCCATTTACCAGGTTTAAATGAGGCCACGAGAACCAATTTCTGCATCATCGGCCAGCGACCATCAGTGCCTGGGGTACAGGATTCTCTATACAGGTAATGGCAGCCCAGACACCTAAGTGTCTGAAGCAGGCATTTAAACCCCTGGAGATGCAAATCAGGACTTCACTTTTAGGCACTTTACAGATATTAGTCAAAAACTATGTGAAGAATACACCATGCAAGCTCAAGCTAGATTTTCCAGTTCTACATCAGCGTTGGTATTCCTTAAAGGGTTCAAGACCACCAAACAAAAATGTAGGAAACCTTATTTGACTAACTTTTCTGTGGGCCCAGGAGGAGCAGGAATACTCTACCCTGCTCAACATCGCTATTGTGGACAACTGGCAGCCATTGCTCATCCCTGCTCACATTCTCCTACCTCCCAGGACTTTCCTCAGGGTCACTGCCAGCAAGACAGCTGGCACATATGGGTCCCCGGGCGATCAACAAGCTGCCTTGAGAGACAAAACAGACATCCGCCGGGAACCAGTAATATTACAATGAGGTTTGAGGTCTAATTCATACTGAGCTCCAGGTCTCCTGAGTCAGGCACACGCTAAAACACACCATCGTTTATGCACATCAACTAATTCCTAGCCCAGTTTTTGGATGCTTATCCTTAAGAAGGCTAAATGGAAATCAGAGCAATCCCAGCAATGATGTCCGAAAGATAATAGGCGCGATTTACCAGTCTCATCGCGCCTGCCTTGGTGTGTGACGAGGCCATTGAATCCCGCAAGAGGCCTCTCTCAAGATACACGACGCTCGAGATTTAACCAAATTTCATTAGATGTCGCAATCTGGATCTTGCCCAGCGCAAGATCCAGATATGCATATTAAAATGATCCATAAGACGATAAGACATAGAAGCAGAATTAGGCCACTCAGCCCATCGAGTCTGCTCCTCCATTTAATCATGGCTGATATTTTCTCATCCCCATTCTTCTGCCTTCTCCCCATAACCCCTGATCCCCTTATTAATCATGAACTTATCTATCTCTGTCTTAAAGACACTCAGTGATTTGGCCTCCACAGCCTTCTGCGGCAAAATGTTCCAGATTCGCCACCCTCTTGCTGAAGAAATTCCTCCTCATCTTTGTTTTAAAGGATCGTCCCAAGAGATTGTGTCCTCTGGTTCTAGTTTTTCCAACAAGTGGAAAAATCCTCGCCACGTCCACTCTACCAGGCCTAGCAGTATCCTGTATGTTTCAATAAGATCCCCCCTCATCCTTCTAAACTCCAAAGAGTACAGACGCAGAGTCCTCAACCATTCCTCATACGACAAGCTCTTCATTCCAGGGATCATTCTTGTGTACCTCCTCTGGACCCTTTCCAAGGTCAGCACATCCTTCCTTAGATACGGGGCCCACAATACTCACAATGGGGTTTTACCAGAACCTTCGCCATATTCCCCTGCTGCCTGGGACCCAACAGCCACACCTGGGAGATTTTGCCAGGGCATCATTTAGTACTGATTTCCATAAACATAGCCTTAATGGCACTTGGGGGATTCTCCCAGGCCATTAAAGACCCTTGGGTGGCGGGGACAGGGTAGAGTGGTACCCGGACACTCCTGCTGGCACCCAGGCACATTGGCACTGCAAGTCTGGCACCTTGGCACTGTCACCTGGCGCCACTGTCAAGATGGCAGGGAATTGCCATGGTGCCATGGCTGGCAGTGCCAAGATGTCCTAGTGCCAGGTTGTCCATGCCAGGGGGATCAGGCCTGGAGTATCTTACCCATAAGATGTGGGGTGAGGAGGGGTTGGCTCGATGACCCCAGAAGAGCTAAATTGGTTGAAGTGGGGGAGTCTGGCAGCCATGGTGGGGTCACAAGATCAGGTGTGCCTTTCAAAATGGTGCCCATATCCGCGCGTAGTCTTCCTACACTGGCAAACTCAGCTCGACAGTTCAGGAAATCACTGAAGTGCAGCTGAACAGGGCATTCCTCACCGAGGCCAAAAAAAACAGTAAAGTGCCATTGTATGGCGGGGTCTTCCGCGGCATTGCAGGTGCTGAGAAACACTCCGCTAAACGCGCCTGAAACTAGACGTAGAATTTTTTTTGAATCGCACCCAATATCTGGAATGAAGCTATGATGAGAGAATAGACAAAGTTAGAGAATGCTCCCTAAGAATGACAGAATCAAGGAATGATTTCACTGAGATGTTTAAATTAATTAGAGGAATTAACAGAGACACGTAAGGAATGATTGTTTTCCCTTCATTAGGTAAGTCAGGGCAGGGAAGCCATCATCTTTAAGTGTGAGTTGAGGCACTTAAAAATTAATCCAGAAGAAAAATCTTAACCACGCAAAGGGCTGTGAGAATGTGGAATGCATTGTCCCAGAAGTCCATAGATATTGAATCAGTTAGTGTTCAAATAAACTGTCAATACTTACTTGGAGGTTAAGGATTTTGAGCAATATGGAGAAAGGGCAAGGAATGGGGATGAAACACCTTAAATAACAGACTAGCTGTTCATTTATTTCATTGCTTATTCACTGTACACAAAATGGCTGCCACGTTTGTCTACTTAATAATAATTTAATTTTATAGTTAATAGCATGAAGTAATTCTGAAATGTGATAAAGGGCTACGTAACTGCAAGTCTTTTATTTGCTCGATATGCTCCCCTGTGGAAGTTGGTATAAACAGGTTAGCCAAGAAGGTCTTTGGAGCGTGCACAGTGCCATCCAGGGGAATAAGATCCAAAGAGTTCAACACTCAAGAGAATCAGGGACATTGCTGTGCTTTTCAGTAATATGCTTGGAGAGCACAGGAAGCCATTTGCACCCATGTAAGCAACAATCCTGTGCAATCACATTGCTCTCAGGGAGTGCCTTCAGGTGTAGCATCCAAAAGCATTTGGCTCTCAGTCACGCAAGCAAAGGCAAAGAGGCAGATACACCTGAGGAAACAGCAGATATAATTCAAAGATGCTTTTTAAAAAAATTATCCAATAATTCAAAAAATGTTAATGCTGAACTCACACTTTGTTGGTTATTTAGACGGCTTGGTTAAAATCATCAGATGATTCCATTTTAATGCAAAAGTAACTGTGAATTGTTCGTGGATTGTAGTAGGACTTGTACATCCCATTAGACTTGCTAATTGTATGAATGGTCCTCACCACTGCATCTCCCTCAGCTAAGGAACATGTCAGGTTAGACCACCCCTGGAAGTGAAATTAAGAACCTCACAACTCAAAATGCAGAAGACGTGAAATTGGAGCACATACATTTAAACAGCATGTGCAATCTTAAAATACCTTTAAATCTGGCATTCCTTAAAGAAAGCAGAATTTGTCTCACAGCCAAGTATACAGCTAGTCTTCTGCAAGCACATATATCTGGATGATGACTAGCATCTCCTATGCCCTCTGCTGTCCTGGTCCACTCTCTCTTACTGCTCCGACTGCATTATGAGATAACTGGCAATAGCTGCGGCACCGTGCTGCAGTGTCCATTACAATCAGTGTTGTGCTGACACTTCTGAATCTTTGTCCTTAATTTCAACACTGCAACTGCAGTAGTGAGAAATTGTAACATCACCCAACATGAGCTTCCACTTCTGCAACATTCCTTGCGTAAGGAAATGTTCCGCAGCACATGACAAGACAGGAAAGAATGCGAACACTGAGTGGGTTCGAGGGGTTGGGGCAGGTGCAAACAAAGAGAACGCCCTCTCAAATAGGTTTGGTTTTCTACATTGGGAGGGAGGGGAAAGACAAAGAGATTCTGGGAGCGTATCAAAGGGTCGAAAAACAGCCACTGACAAACAGACATGAGGCAGAGAGAAATAATGGAGTGGCCAATCGTATTGTAGGTGGAAGTGAAAGTGAAAGGTCAATGAACCACATTTATGCCATTGGTGATTTTGACCATACTGGTCTCAGGATCGTAGGCCTGTGGAAGATATGGAAACTAAATTAGAGAGCCTTGGACAGGGAAATGTGGGACGGGTGATCATGTAGTTAGTTAAAGGCAAAGAATGGATCAAAACAAATTAGCCCTAAATGTGTGTATTAGTTTCTGTAGGTATTGGCACCATTCTGTCAGAGTTACATCAATCTTAGCAAGTGACATTTCCATGGTAATACAAATGAAACATGCATTTGTCACATGCAGATTTTGTTTAAAACCCAGAGTGCCCTATTTATTGTGAATCACTGTTCTGAATGGAAGATTAGCAGTCACTCTTCATTTACTTCCCTTTTTCATAAACCAGGCCTTTAAATGAGGCCTTTAACTAATGCTATTTTTGTTTCTTCATAGTTTCAGGCCCTGAACAAGACTTAGAACAAGTGTAATGGTAATACGCGTCCAATGCGGTTTTCAAACAATCCTTCACCACTCCACTATACACATTTTTGTCTAAATCAACATTGAGAGGAAAATTGAAGACTTGAAATTCCTCCCACAGCGCCGCCAGGGCATAAGTCAAATGGAGTTCACCCAAAGTTCACTCCACCTGACATGACCTGAACCTGACTGGATTCCTTGTGTTCAGGCCATCTGAGCAGACAGAGTATTGTTCTTCCACTCGCAGGCCTGCCCCATAATTGGAGGTAAAAGTCCAGTCATTAGTATTGGCCATCATATTCGGGGCCTATTGGCTGCTGGCGAACAGGTTGGGGCTGGGGGAACCGAAGGTGCACCAAAGCACCAACAGCTTTTTCTGGTGTTCCAGTGGGGGGCGGGCACCTAGGACAGCCAAAGTCCAGCTCACGGAAGGCACTCCCATCTCATTAGCATTGTGTTCCCAAAAATGCCAGGCCAATGTAAAGAAGACAGATACCCAGGTCTCTACTCTTCTTCTGAAGAGTATCTTCACCTGAAGAAGGAGCCGTGCTCCGAAAGCTCGTGTTTGAAACAAACCTGTTGGACTTTAACCTGGTGTTGTAAGACTTCTTACTGTGCTCACCCCAGTCCAACGCCGGCATCTCCACATCATGTCTACTCTTCTTCACACCCGAGCATTCCCTCAGCTCATAGAAAAGGAATATTGAGACTCATACCCCTTGATAATGGTACTGAATATACATATGGGTTAATCTTTCAAGCATGCATCAGCAACAACACGCCTCACCTACTTCCAGTTCATATCAAAAGATGTATTGATTTCAATGGATGCGAAATCACAGCCATTTTTCAATGAGTACTACTGGTCTGCAAAGCTTCTCACAACCAAATGTAGCTGCTGGATTCAAATACCTACATGAGGACTTGTTATGGATACTATCATGTATAAAAACATACTATGTAAATATGTCAATTTGGGTAAGAAAACAGAACATTAATAAGTGGATACTGCATCCCCGTACATGTGGTTGGATCACTTAATAGATGTGAGCTCCCCATTACATGTCCCCAGCACAATAAATAATGCATCCCCATATACTCTACATTCCCATATACTCTACATCACCATATCTACATTCCCATATACTCAACAGACACAAAACGTAAAGTTGTAGGCAGCCAAGTGTTTTTATTCCACCATGCAAAAACTACTATATGTGTACACATATAAAATATAAACAGCTTCCATCCAGTGTAGAAGAATCACCATTCTAGACACTACGTCACACTATGCTACTGGATACAAAATAAAGAGAATGAAAGCCAGTCATTGATCCAGAAGCTAAAACTTCGTTACAATTGCCCTTTGCTTGACCCCCCCCCCTCCCCCCCCCCTCCAACAGTTTATGAGCACTTACAATTACCCTGATTTACCCTGTGGATGGTCCTTGAAGAGTGGGCCGTGAAGAATTGCTCACAATAGCACCTGAACACCAGAGACCCTAGCTTAGGCATGAGCTAATATTTATGATGATTTTTGATGACTGCATACCACACGCACAGAGTCGGAATGAAGATAAAGCATCCATGCTGGAAACCATCCAGATCACATTATAAGACCGCATACCTTGAAATAGTTGCCGGAAAAAACAAATCCACTTAAAAAAAACTGGATTCAACCTAGTGAAAATGATTGGTTAAAAAGATTTGACCAGCCCACAGTTACAGTACGCTGAAGGACACCAGCTCTTTCACAAGATAAACATACGCACCTCAATTAGCAGATAAATAACGTCTGTTACCAGGGCAACCTGATCTAATTACATGATTGATCAGGTCCAGGGGTAGTGCAGTGAAATCCTACACCACCATCCATCTATGTGCAGATTATCCAAGAACTTCGCACATGGAAATCATTTCTGAGACTTTCATTATTCAGCGCAGTGAACATGTTAACACGCAGCTAATTTAATATATTAAAAAAAAACACTGCTCATTGTCAAGCACTGATGCAATGGCTTGGAAATAATTATAGTATTCCCACTCATTCATGATCATTTTACTCTGCAGCTCAGCCTCAGAAAGAGAAGTAACTGACTCACCAGCAAACAATGTCCACATTTGTTTTTTTGGTATCTGTTTACTGAACTGCTGCCTTGAATTTCTACATTTAAGTGAAGGGAGGGAGTGGAGGGTCAGGGTGGAAAAACAACGTGAGTGGGCAAAACTGATCCTGCCACCTCTGGTTGCTCTCTCTCCCTCTCAATTTGGCACAAAATGTGATCATCTTAAACACCAGATCCTGACTTTGTGGGAGATTTCGAGCTGTTGACAGGTCTTGCAGTCGTCAATCCGCCTTTAGACAAATGTGTTGAGATTGATTAAGTCCCCCAGTTTTCTATATTTGCTTGGCATTCAAGACTGACCCATTTTTAGGAATAATAGTACATTTAAAACCCAACCCCCAGCATTAATGGTGTACATAAAAGACAAGATGCAGGAATAAACATTTTAGGAATAATTGCACTTTCAAAACCAACACCCAGCATTAATGTTTGTACAGAAAAGACAAGATGCAGGAATAAAAGGTTTTGCAGATGAGTCATAGCGAGATAGTAACAATAAAGGAGACTTGCGTGGTGTCACTGTCTGCTCAGAGGGTTCTGACCGCAGAGCTCTCGTACTACAATGTATCGGCAGTGTTGTAAACAAGGTAAAAAATGTTGCCGTCTGCAGACCAGCCCTCTGCTATCCCCATTACGCAACGCTCTGGCGAGCCTAGCTCCTGGATGACCCGATTAAACAAGCTGTCAAGCTCACCGACGGGCTCCCGTTCCCCCCTCTCCCTCCACTCACCCACCCACACATACACCCCCCTCATCTCAGACAGCATCACCCCCACCCCGCTAACAATTCCTACCCTTTCCCCTCCCAACGCAAACAAGCCGGGTGAAAACACTCGCAGTATTTTACACACACACACACCACACACAGTTTTCTCAATCAGATTTCTCTGGGCAAGGCAGTGTTTGTACTACAACGAGGGAGCCTAGCCATTTCACAACAAGCTACACACACACACACAAGGAAATGAAAGTAAGTAACTAACGCTGTGTGCAACAGAATTTTAAAGATGTACGTTCTAAAAAGACTCACAGCACATCAGTCTTTGGAAGGTGGTGCTCTTCGATGAAGCCGTGCCTTTGTAGCTCTGTAGTAACGTCTGTCTTTGCAGACACCGCTCCTGCTCTCTCTCTGCTTCTCTCCTCTAGCGCTCTCTCTCTTGCTCTGCAAACTGCGTGTGTAACATAAGCCAAATATGGAGCAGTTGGCTGCGTCTGCTGATAGCTTAAGGATTCTACTATATGCAAAGGCAAGACAAACACACATACTGGCGGGTTGCCAGCAGATCCAGAGATTAATGCGAGCACATTGCTGGAGAGAGAGAGACCAGGGTTAGAAGAGAGGAAAATATGTAAATGAGCTTTTTTAGAAACAGAACAGGGTTCAACACATTGGAGCGTGTGATGCGTGGACATAGTATATGTACAACATAGATGTGCCCTGGATTTCGGAAATATAGCTACATTTGTAAAAGTCACGCGTACAGTACAACCGAGATTTTTTTTGAGAAGCCTCGCTTCGGGTAGTACAGTAGAACGTGTTTGCTACAATAATTCAGATTGTCAAGCTGCCCGTTCATTTAACCCATCCGCGGCAAGAAGCGATTGCGCTGAACTGGAAGAAATGGACTGATTGAGGCGATAACACGAATACAAATAATGCAGAGCAATCGCAAGTTTAATATTAACACTTGCCTGCACCCCCCCCCCCCCCCCCCACCCAGGTTTTGACTTGCCATTTTTAGGGATGGACTTGAGTGCATTTTGTTAAGGGGAGAAAAAGTCACAGAGTTCAAAGGTTTTATTTTACAGTGTCTTCCCTGTGCTGCCATTAGCCCCATGCCGACTAATAGAACTCTTGTCATTTCAATTCTAGCCCATTCCACACTCGGGGTTGATTATCCTCTTTCAATGTCTTGGGAGATTTCCCTTCCCCACCCTGGAGTTCCCCCACCCCCCAATGTCAGCGTTAGAGATTTCCCCTGTGTGATCCCTGTTTGCTCAACGTGCTGTGTCTGCCAGGGCCCCGGCTGTTGGAATGTCCTTTTATTGGAACGCCGGAAATATTCCTTTCATCAGGGGACAAACTGCTGGAATATCCCGGCTAGCAGAAGGGCCGTGACTCTCTTTCCTGAGAATAACATAAACAGCTGGAACCTCTCTCAGCCACTCCTGATTGGTCAGGGGTGATGTAATGTTTCAATGCAGTACAAACTTCACACACTGGGGTTGCTGCAGTGTGTTTGTCCTTCCCAACACCCAGTGCTGGACTCAGTATCATTGCGATTTTCCAGGAGCAAATGTAACTGAGTCCTCGTCTAACGTTTTCTGCAAATGGGCGAAATTAAACCTTACTGTCTTCCCTGAAATGACACTGTTTCAACGTGTCTTGTGCTCAACGTTCCGGTCACGCTATAATCAATTTCAATTTAATATTTCCATGTGTACTTCTGGGGAAATAAAAACCTGAATATATACAAGGCTGCCAGAGAGAGACAGGCTTCGAGAAGCCCCAGAGAATAATCCTGACGGCTGCATCTGAAAAAACTAAATGGCATTTGAAAACAAAAGTGCCTATTCATTGTGTAAGTAGGAGTGTTGTCATTCTTTAAAATAAAGTGCTGCATAATAATATTGATAAATTGGGCAATATTGCATTAGCCACGACTGCATTGTTCCCTGTAATCATTTTCTACAGCATTAAAAGCACATCTTAAACTATCTAACACATGGAGCCCTACATGGTTACTAACTGTACTGTTCATTTCTGACGTCATTCTTAAATGCCAGCTGGTTTATGAACCTATACAGAGCAAGGAATTAGCTTAGTCATGGCTTACTGTGACTGTACAGCTCTCTACAATGGGAGCATATGGGATTTAGCTTTAGGCTAACTCTCACAGTGTTAGCTACTAGCATTTTCACAGCGCATTTAATTTATTAAAATTTTGAATGGGGATGAGAATCAGACCTGCAAATCACCGTGACCTCTGTGACATGAGGCCCAGGGGATTTCAATTCCCTCTGATTCACCCATGTCGACCTGGTCATTCTCCCATTCAAACCCAGCAGGAAATGGCTGTTGGGGGAGGGTGTGGTGATGTGAGTGTGTGTGTGTGTGTGTGTGTGTGAGAGGTGGGGGGGGTGGGGGGGGTAGGTTGAGAAATGTCAAAGAATAGAAGGCTGATGGAATGGTCAGTCTCGAGAGGACGCAAGTTCAAGTTGAGGGGCAGGGGGTTTAGGGGGTTGTGAGGAAAAACGTTTTTTACCCAGAGGGTGGTGATGGTCTGGAATGCAGTGCCGGAGAGAATGGCATAGGTGGGTTGCCCTACATCCTTTAAAAAGTACCTGGATGAGCACTTGGCACGTCATAACATACAAGGCTATGGGCCAAGTCCTGGCAAATGGGATATGGTAGGTAGGTCATGGGTTTTCCATATATCAGGCCAAAGGGCCTCTTCTGCACTGTATTTTCTTTGTTCCCTGACTCTCAGGTAAATTGAGCAGAGTTGGGGAAAGGGTGGGTGGTGGTGGTGTTGACAGCCTCAATCAGGAGAGGTTTAAACTTTGATTGTTGGATCTGGGAGAGCTTTCCTTTTTGTTCCAAAAATATATTTTCTTCAGAAAAAAATTGTAAAATTATGATATAATTCAGTGTACATAAAGTATGTTTTTAAAAATAAATTTAGAGTAGCTAATTCTTTTTTTCCAATTAAGGGGCAATTTAGCATGGACAATTCACCGACCTTGTACATCTTTGGGTTGTGGCGGTGAGACCCACACAGACACAGGGAGAATGTGCAAACTCCAGATGGACAGTGGCCCAGGGCCAGGATCGAACTGGGTCCTCGGTGCCATGAGGCAGCAGTGCTAACCACTGCACCACGTGCCGCCCAAACATAAAGTGCATTACATATCAATTTAATTAAATACAGTACATGGTACTATGTGGGCCTCACTCCACTGACCATGCAGATTACATCCACATTTATATTGCATTTACATGGCATGAAATTCCACCAATTAAATATTGGGGAGACTAAAGCCATTGTCCCCAGTCCTTGCTAAAAATTAAATTTCCTCGGCACTGACTTGTTTGAATCTGAACCAGATTGTTCCTAGCTTTGGTGTCCTATTAAATCCCATGATGAGTTTCCGACCACATATCTGCACCATCACTAAGACCACCTGTTTCCACCATCAGAGCATCACCCAACTCTGTATCTGCTGCTGGATGCTTCATCCTTGCCGTTGCTATTTCCTAACTTGACCTGTTCAATGCTCTCCTAGCCAATCTACCTTTGCCATCCGCAAATCCCTCCATGGATGTCCCTCACCCTATCCCTGTCATCTCCTCCAGCCCCACAGCCCTCCAACACGTCAACGCTCTTCTAACTCTGGTCTCTGAAACAATCCCCCATTTTAATTTCTCCAGCATTGGTAGTCGTGCCTTCAACCACCAAGGGTCTCTGCTTCTCTTGTACTTCAAAACTCTCCTGAAAAACCTATCTCTTTGATCAAGATGCCTGAGTATCTGTTGGGGTCTCAGTGCCAAATTCTGCTTTATAAAGCTCCTGTGAAGCACCTTTGGGATGTTTTGGTACACTAAAAGAACAATATTTATTAGATAGAATATATTTCTAACAAATGTGAGGCTTTTGAGTGGGTGAAAAAAAGCTTGATGGAAAAGATTCCAGAGATGAGGGACTTCAGATATATGGCTAGATTGGAGAAATTGGGATTATTCTCAGCGGACATAGAGGATATTTGATAGAGGTGTTCAAAATCATGGTGGGTATAGTCAGAATAAATAGGGAGAAACTTTTCCTTCGGCAGAAGAGTCAAGAGCCAGAGGATACTTATTTATGTTGAATGGCAATGACACCATGAGGAAACTTTTTATTATGTAGCAAGTGGTTAGGATCTGGAGTTCTCGATCTGAATGTCTGGTGGAAGCAGACTCAATCATGGCTTTCAAAGGGGAATTGGATCAGTACATGAAGAGAAAGATTGCAGGGATATGGGGAAAGGACAGTGTCATGTGGCTAGCTAAATTGTTCTTGTAGAATGCCGGCAAAAGTTCAATTACCTTCCTTTGTTTGTGCTGTAACAATTTTACATTTGTTGCATTTATTCAACTTCTCATGCATCGCGCCATCCCAAAGGATTTTACACTAGCTCTAACCCCTCTGTTTTCTGTGGTGGGAGGGCCCTAAAGTGTGGCCTTGCTCCATTGAGTTTTTGTAGTAGCTGCACTCAGTTCAATGGCATCCCTCAACAGATAGTCCTGGAGATTTGGAATTTGCTAGTCTGCAACAATTGGCCACAAATAGCCTTGTACTGGGAGGCCAGCAAGTTTTGGGAGCACCATTCACTGAGTTGATGGCCTTCCAGCACCAATGGTTGTTTGTCTTGGTGTGTATCCCTGGGAACAGTGTACAGAGCAGAGTGCCATGTTATGGAGTATTCAGGGCGAACCTCACCAAAATCCACCACGTTTTCCAAAATAAGGCACATTTATATCCAGGAGGAGATGGGTGATGGTCCCTTCCCTGACCCAGTCACCTTGAGCACAGTGTGCATGAGGGAGTGCTCTTCGCACCATCAACCAAGCTATGTCTTGTGCTTTTCTTTTCAAGTTTTGGCTCAGGAACCATCCAACAGGGTCCATCATCTCCTCTTCCAAAGGGCATCGAGGATGTTACATGCAGTCCACTGCCTGATTGATTTGTGGCCGAAGATGCTTTTCTGCACAAACCTTCCTTCCTGGCACACTTCAACATAATCTTGATCTGGAGGCTGGGAGGCATCAGATTTGATGGAGCACAATGTATCCTGTCTCTGAGACCAAGGGTCACTTATCCCTAGTCCTATTTCATCCTATTTTCGATGCTCGTCATGAGGGGTTGGAGGGTTTGAGTCATTCCCCCCAGCCAGGGCCTAGGCTGTGGATTGCCTGGGCAGCGGTGAGACGGCATGCTCGATGTAATGGTGTCTCATGTTTCGATAGATGGAATCCTGGGGATATCATGGACAGTGCTTGTTGATCCTGCCTTATTCCTTGCTTCCTCGGGCAACATGGAGAAAATTGTTATCCTGCGGTTCTTCAAGAATCCTCATTGTGATTCCCTGTTGATCATGTTGTTGACTTTTTTTTTATTGTTGTCCTTTTTCCTGAAGGGGAGCATGAAATGTGCGCTTGATGGTATGTGCCGTTGATTATCCTTATCTTGTTACCCTGTGTTAGTAAGACCATTTTGACTCAATTATGGGAAATGTGATTTTACGCCTTCTGGTAATTATGTCTTGCAATCCTTGGGGTTGTGGGAGGGAACTGACCTTTGTTCCCCACCCTCCGCCCTGTCTCATTTATGAGGAAGGTAAGTGGGTGACCAACCATTCTCCAGAGCTGGGGTGTTCACATTGATGAGCATGAGCAGAGTGTTTTTGTACATGATATTTGCTACCGGAGGCGGTCACCCATCACCTGTTTTACTTCCAATGGTAAAATTGCCTCTCCACAGCAGAACACCCAGGCCAAGAGATGGTAATTATTTGCCCTGGACCAGACTGATGGACCATGGGACCACCTTAGCAATCATTGATGGAATCTGCTGTGATATGGTAACCCTCATTCCTCTCATTCCTACAAGAATAGTAAATTGGTTGTTGGTGAGGAACTCCAAGATCAAAACAAATTGTCGTGGGATTAATGCCAAGCGCATTAGTGATACAATCTTTAAACCCATTTACAGAAAAAAACTTAGTAGTACAACAATAAAATAATTAATCAGCCCCTTTGTTTTGCTGGTCCCAGTCATTGGGTCTGTTCCTGCATGCCCCTGGTCTGAACATTCTGCTGAAGTAACTCCAGGCAGAGGTCACAAACAGGGAGACATTTGTTCAGGTAATGCTGCTGGATTTATCTCAGGTCCCGATGGGGATCCAATGCCACAAGTGTTGTGCTGCTCATGTGGCGTTCTTCAATGATACTGAAGTGGTGCTGCGCTGGTGTGGAGCTGGTTGCTCTGCTGGGGTGATTTTGGGGGTGAGGCCTGGTCCCCAGTTTGTGCTGGCTCTTCTCTCTATTTTTTTATCTGTGGTCTAGCAGTTCCCATTTCATGGAGCTGTTGCTTACTCTTTGCATTGCTGGTCCTGGTATTCCAGAGCTCAGGTGTGCTGGGCACCACGTTGTTCCCAGTGGTCTGGATCTGTGAGGCGAGCAGGGGATGCAGATGGAGAGGTGCTGGCCGGGGGCAGCTTTCTGTGCCGTTGTCGTCTTTGGCCTTTTGCTGTTTAGTTTGGTGATGATAGTGTCTTATCTTTCCTCGCCCTTCATCGTCAGACAAACAAACGACTGACTGTTCATCAGGGACACAAAGTGTCTTTTACCTTTTGTCTCGGTACTGGGGGCTGCTTATTTTGACCACCAGTCAATCTCTCAGTTGCCTCTCTTCCATAGACTCTATCTACTGAGGGAAGAGGCTCCGGATTGAGTGTTGGGATTTGGCAGCTTGCTGCAACCTCCTTTCCTAGCTCCTTGTTCCTCTCTGTTGCCACCTTCCATATAATTATATGTATACGTTATAATTAACAAAGGATTCAAATGAGGATCCATTCATTCTGCCTTGCAGAATTGTACAAGGACAATGAAGCACGTTAAGGGTTACGCAATAGCTTGCCTCGGCCTGCTCAGCAACACAGCTGCGCAGTACACTACAGTTCTAGAACTCCTGGTTTACAAAGGCAAATGTCAACAACCTATCTGAATGCAGAAAAGCGACTCATTATTATGATCCTGTTTTGTAATGTCTTTTCAAAATGAAACAAAGACTACCTCCCCAGCTGATTTTAACACAGTAGCACTCAGGTATAGTCACAACTTTGCTGTATTTTGTTCTGAGATAAGGGCTGCCCCTGTGGCGTGCTGCCAAAAACAATTTCACAGGCTCCCACAATTCCTTGCCATAAATCAACTTCTCATTGAATTTCCCTGCCAACTGCACTTTAAACAAGTCAGATTGAAGCAGTATCTGCTGCTCGATAGCTCCGCGACATAAAGTAAAAAACTGACCCACAAAATATCAGAAAGCTTCCAGTCATATTTTACATTGTGGTTAACAACATAAAACAATTTTCTGAAATTTGTTTTATATGGAGTAAACACATTGTGCCCACAACCACACTTACAATGCATTGCTGAGGAAAGACCACATTCCCCATTATGCCATTCACCATGGAATGTGTTATAACTCCCATGGTGGCCATTCATTTCCCCGTGACCTCCACAGAATATGAACTTCTGTTCATATCTGGGTACACATCAAGGAGGGAGAACCTTCGGGCGAAGGCATTTGTATATAGTCCATAAAAGAGTATTATTTGCATCTGACTTACCGTTCATGTTTATTCTCTCGGCGTGGCTACTACACTGGCAATGAGGATTGGATGTTGCCTCTGCACCAGGTTGAGGTTGGTTATCCCAAACCTTGCGGGAAAAGTTCGCCACGGGCAGGATAGGTCCAAAGCGGATGCGGGCCGCCACACATCAGTGTGCTGTTTCGCCCCAGGAAATTTGGTGTCTGTCTGTAAATTTGTTGAAGGAGCCACATGGGTCCAGGGCATTGTATTATTCAGGCCTGTTTCTTATAAGGTGCAGGCACAAGGCCAGGAATCCAACCAGCACGTGGGCCACCTCCGAGGCCGCACTCCGGCGATGCAGAACTCAGTCCAGGATGTCCCTGCCCCGCGGGTTCTGCTGCCCCCGCTGCCCCAGCGGCCGCAGCTGCTGCCTCCGCCACCGTCTCCACCCGTTCTGAAACACCTGGAGGTCCACGACGCTGAGAAGTTGGACAAAGTAACGTCGGACTCAGACTCCAATTCCAGCATGGAGGTCCAACCGCCGGCGGAAGCTGCCGCACAAATCCCTGATAGCGCCGGCCATGCCCATCCTGCCTCGTTGTTCCACGTGGAAGCGCCACTCTCCCGTATTGTATACGCCACCAGGCCCTGCGCAGACGATGGCTGAGTGCCTTCCCTGGGCAAAATGAACGAGGAGACCCTCGCGCCGACCCGTCAACAGGGACGGCACTTCGGACTTTGGGGGGGAGGGGTGGTATAACCCCCATGGAGGCCAGGGGGTGTGGATCATTCATTTCCCCATGACCTCCACAGAATATGAACAGGGCAGGGCTTCCCCTTTAATGAGGGGAGCCCTCACAGTATAAATATCCCGACCTGGGTGCAGGTCGAAGAGGGAGACCCTTCAGGGAGAGGAGATTTGTGTGGAGCAAATAAAAGATTACCTTTCGTAACCTACTTGCCGTTTCAAGTTTATTCTCTTGGCGTGGATATGACTGAATGGATTTTATTTCATGAGAATTGCAGCAAAACTGAATTTCAGTTGCTACCAGGCAAATGTATTCACATTATATCCCCCACTGACTGCAGTTGTATATTTCCCCGTGATTGGCAAAACCTTAGACAACGCCATGGTTGATATACTTGCATTGCCTGTAAGAATGCAGCAGCAAATGAGTCCATTGGGAATTTGGCAGTCTGAAGGTCTCGGAGGAGGTTTGTTCCAAGTTTTAAATTTGAAAACGCTGATACGGCAAGAACTTGGTCTTAATATGGAGGTGAAGTACCTATAATTCTAATTTGTTAAAAGTTATAAACTTTAGGTGGTGCATTGACTTCTTTTATGAGGTTCGACTGCTCTTCTATTTAAAGGCCCGAACAACAAGGAAGAGAATCTGCACTGTTTCAAGAGAAGGCTTTTATAATAGTGCAGCAGCTCAAAAGATAATTTGTAAGGTGATAGATTTCCCCTGAACTTCCTCACTCCATCCTGGATAAATTCCAAATGTTCAAAGCTCCACTGTCTGCTTCCTGTCTCACTTAGAACCATACAATCAGCACAGAGGGAGGCTTGGTGGTACAGCGGCCTAGCCTATGGGTGACCCGTAAAATTAAGCCCTTAGTGTCGTTATTCAGCAAAATGTTCCAGCCTGCCTCACAGAAGAGAAATAGTTGCTGAGAAGTAATATTTAAAATAGGATGACCAAAATTCACAGTTGAGAAGAAAGGCCTAGCAAAGCCTTTCAAAGGTTAGAAGAGAAACAGACAATTGGAGGAGTGTAGTGAGGGAAATCCGGAGAGGAGGATTAAGATGAAAGGACCTGGCAATGATAGACAACCAAAGGGTGGGTGGAATGCACAGAAAGCCCAGAATTTATAGAGGTATAAAAGATACACACAGATTATAGGAGTTGGCAGAGGTAAGCCAGTGCAAATCCGTGAGGAAGGTGTAAGGCCATAAGACATAGGAGCAGAATTAGACCACTCAACCCATTGGGTCTGCTCCGCCATTCAATCATGGCTGATATTTTTCTCATCCCCATTCTCCTGCCTTCTCCTCATAACCCCTGATCCCCTTATTAATCAAGAGCTTATCTATCTCTGTCTTAAAGACACTCAGTGATTTGGTCTCCACAGCCTTCTGCGGTAAAGACTTCCACAGATTTACCACCCTCTGGCTGAAGAAAGTCCTCCTCATCTCTGTTTTAGAAATCTAAATAGAGCACGTCTGCTGGCGATCTGGATCCTGCCCTCAATGGGTGGGAGTTGACGCTGATCTCAGCTAAAAGGCCGAGAAGTGATACACTTCTCCCAGATCAAATTCCATTTCTTACTTTTTTGCCCACCGAACTGGTTCACCGATATCTCCCTGCAATCAGTGAGTAGGATTTTCTGCGCAATCCATCGTGTGTTTTGCGGAACCAGCCCGCCATTGGCTGGTGGCGGGATCTTCTGGTCCAGCTGTTGTCAACGGGAAATTCGGGTCCCCCCCCTCGAGTTCTCTGGGAGGTTAGACAGATCCGTTCTCCCAGTTTGGCCCGTCATGGGGGGGGATCTATGTCCCCTCCTGTGAATGGCATCCCTCGCAGCTCCTTCTCTGCTATATGTGGGCTCCCTTTCATCCAGGTGGTGTCCCTGCCCCCCTTTCTATACCCCCCATCCTATCCCTCCCCCCCCCCACTTCCTATCTACTAACCCCCCCAAGTGTGCAAAGATGTTTGTAAACCTCTTCCATGTGCCGTGGAATGTCTCCTCGGATCCCCTTGTTGAGATTTATATTTTTTATAGTTGCAGGAACTTGGCCGGGTCTGAGAGCCACTCCGAGGCACTGGGTGACGCTACCGACTTTCAGCTGAGCAGAAGTTTCTGCCAGCCGATCAGTTCTCCCCTCCTTCCCTGGCTAGAGGTTTTGATGCTCTGACACCCCAAACACCGTCACAGATGGGCACGCCTCCATCTCGACCCCCACCACCCTGGACATAGCCTCGATAAAAGGTCGTCCAGAATTCCCTGAGTCTGGGGAAAGAGCAGAACATGTGGGTGCGGTTGGCCTGGTCCCACTGACACCGCCCGCACTGATCCTCCACCTCCGGGAAGAACCCGCTCACGTGTGTCTTAGTGAGGTGTGCTCTGTGCACCTCCTTGAGCTACATAAGTCTTAGCCCGGCGCAGGAGGAGGTGGAGTTGATCCTGTGCAGTGCCTCCCCCTATCTCCATGCCCAGCTCATCCTCCCATTTCCCTCTGGTCTCGTCCAGTGGGTTCTGACTTTCTGCATGAATCATCTGTAGATATCTCCACAGTTGTCGTTCCCTAACCAGTCCAGCCCTGCCATTGTGTCCAGAAATGTGTGTCCGGGTCTCGAGGGGAACGTTTTGCTCTCCTTGCGGAGAGAGTCACACAGCTGCTGGTGCCTGAGCCCGTTCTAGGGCACCAGAAGTCCGAGCTGCTTTTTGGATCTTCACAACGGTTGTCAGAATTTTTATTTCTTCTGTTGTGACTCCCCCTCAAATTGACCTCAATGTTTTAAATGTAATTTTTATGCAATTTCTACTTCCATCACTTATGTGCTCCCTGCAATTATTCATTTTGGCACTTGAAACTGTGAATTATGCAAATATACTCATGCCAGATAATTGAATGTTAACACTTTCCCATTCAAACAGAATATGTTCGACTCTTAACCTTTTAATTTTCATTGATACCTGAAGGCTCCTGACAGAGTCTATTTTATGATTGAAGATGAGTTTTTCAGGTGGTAGTCAGTGATTTGGAAAGTTGATTGGATGTAACAACGTGCCTGCACATGTGACTCAAATAGAACCTGGTGTCAGCTTTTATACATAGGTGGGTGCACAGTAACTGGCTGGCTGATGAGATACATCCTGTACTGTGAATCTATGTATTCTGGGCAATTTATTTGAATCGATTGCTAATTCTCCTTGGACATTTGTTTTCCTAGCCTTCAGCAGAGAAGCTTGTGGTGGGTGCTTCTTAAAGGTTCGCACATTGCTGAGCAATGTGTCATCCTTTGTACATGAGAGGTTAAAATGTAATAGTGAGCTGGAGCAGGTGTTTAATGTTTTCAGAAAATAAAGAGTGGAAATAGTGCTGCAAACGTCTTTATGGAAGGGACAACATTAGTTGGAGCTCAATCTTTTATTGCGAAAACAGATTTGGCACTTTCAGCTGCCTCCTCTTGGAGAGTACTTAACCCAGCGATATATGACATGTCCCCAGTCCTATGCCAATGCTAACCTGTAACTGCTTCTTGCAATGGCACATTTTACCACTGATCTTATTTCCTATTCCTCCATGCACGGTGCATCAAAATTGCAAGCCTCATTCAGTCTTGTGAGACTTTTACAGTGACTGCAGATGGCCCATGTAAAAGGGAAATAGGGAGGCGATTGCAACATCTGACACATTCAATCAATTGTACAAATAATTAAACAAAAGCTGTTCGATCTAATTGCCAAGGCAGGACATAGGTTTTCTTTTTTTTTGTTTTAAATTTAGAGTACCCAATTATTTTAACGTGGCCAATTCACCTACCCTGCACATCTTTTGGGTTGCGGGGTCTTAAGAGGAAAGGTTGAGGGTGCTCGGCCTTTTCTCATTAGAATGGAGAAGGATGAGGGGCGACTTGATAGAGGATTATAAGATGATCAGGGGAATAGATAGAGTAGACAGTCAGAGATTTTTTCCCTAGGTGGAACAAACCATTACAAGGGGACATACATTTAAGGTGAATGGTGGAAGATATAGGGGGGATGTCAGAGGTAGGTTCTTTACCCAGAGAGTAGTGGTGGCATGGAATGCACTGCCTGTGGAAGTAGTTGAGTCGGAAACATTAGCGACCTTCAAGCGGTTCTTGGATAGGTACATGGATTACGGTAGAATGATGGGGTGTAGATTAATTTGTTCTTAATCTAGGACAAAAGTTCGGTACCCCGATAATGAAACTCTCAAGGCGAACGTAACCTTTTCTAGACCGAGAAAGCTCGCCATATCCAATGGCCATGCTTCAGTCTTCGGGGGCTTTGAGTCCCTCCATGCCAACAGTATTCGTCGCCGCTCTCCTTCTCCTCCTGGACTCCCGGGTCCTCCGGCACCCCAGAAATTGCCACCTCAGAACTCATTACCACCCCAGTTTTCAAAACCCGGGACATGATGTCCGCGAATCCCTGCCAGTACCCCATGAGTTTAGGGCATGACCGGAACATGTGCACGTGATTAGCCAGCGCTCCGGTGCATCTCGCACACTTGTCCTCCAGCCCGAAGAATTTACTCATCCGGGCCACTGTCATGTGGGCCCGGTGCACAATCTTAAACTGGATCAGGCTGAGCCTGGCACATGTTGCATTCGTGTTTACTCTGCTCAGAGCTCCTGCCCAAATACCGTCCTCCATCCCCCCCCCCCCCCCCCCCCCCGAGCTCCTCTTCCCACTTAAGCTTCAGGTCATCAGTCTGTGTATCCTCTGCTCCCATTAGTTATTTGTAAATATCTGAGACTCTACCCTCACCTACCTCTCCCCTAGAAACTACCCTGACCTGCCTTTGGCGGGAGACGTGGGAAGGACGACACCAGTCTGCGCACAAAATCCCACACCTGTAAGTATCTAAAGTCATTTCCTCCCGCCAGCCCAAACTTCTCCTCCAGCGCCCTCGTGCTCAGAAAGCTCCCTTCCAGGAACAAATCCCCCATCCTCGCAATCCCCCCCCCCCCCTCCTCCACAGTCGATACCCACCGTCCATGTTCCCCGGGGCAAATCGGTGATTACCGCAGATTGGGGTCCATACCGATGCTCTTACCTCCCCTACATGCCTCCTCCACTGGCCACAGGTCCGAAGAGCCGCCACCACTATACGGCTGGTTTAGTACCACGCCGGCGGGAGCGGCAGAGGCGCGGTAACCAGGGCTGCCAAACTGGTGCCCCTGCACGAAGCAGCCTCCATCCGCTCCCAAACCGACCTCGCACCCACTATCCATTTCCTTATCATCGCTATGTTGGCTGCCCAGTAGTAGTTGCTAAAGTTCGGCAACGCCAGCCCCCCCCCCCCCCCCCCCCTCCCTTCTGTTCCTTTCGAGCATCACCTTCGTCACCCGCGGGGACTTCCCCGCCCAGACAAATCCCAGGATAATTTTATTCAGCCTCTTAAAGAAGGACCTCGGGAAGAAAATGGGGAGACACTGAAATATGAACAAGAATCTCGGGAGAATCGTCATCTTAACAGTCTGCACCCTCCCCGCTAGTGACAGCGGGAGAGCATCCCAACTCCGAACCTCCTCCCTCACTCGTTCCACCAATCGGGACAGGTTGAGCTTATGCAACCTGCCCCAGTCCCGTGCCACCTGTATCCCGAAGTATCTAAAGCTTTCTCCTACCAGCCTGAACGACAACCCCTTCAGCCTCCTCTCCTGCCCCCTGGCCTGAATTACAAACATCTCGCTCTTAGCCATGTTCAATTTATATCCTGAAAACCGGCCAAATTCCCTCAGGATTTCCATGATACCGTCCATCCCCGCCATTGGGTCTGACACGTATAACAGCAGGTCATCCGTGTATAACGAGACTTAATGTTCCACTCCCCCCGGACCAGCTCTTTCCAGTTCCTTGAAGCTCTCTCTATGCCCAGCGCGAACAGCAGTGGGGAGAGAGGGCAACCCTGTCTTGTCCCACGGTGCAGTCTGAAGTAATCTAATGTCGTCCTTACACTAGCCTCTGACGTCTGATATAACAGCCTAACCCAGTCAATGAACCCCTCCCCGAACCCAAACCTTCCCAGCACCTCCCACAAATAGTCACACTTGACCCGGTCAAAAACCTTTTCAGCAACCATAGCTATAACTATCTCTGCCTCCCTGCTCTCCGGGGGCATCATGATCACATTAAGCAGCCTTCTTAGATTGGCCGCCAGTTGCCTACCCTTTACGAACCCAGTTTGGTCCTCTGCAATTACGTCCGGTACACAGTCCTCAATTCTAGTCGCCAAGATCTTGGCCAGTAACTTGGCGTCTACGTTGATCAAAGAGATCGGCCTGTAAGACCCACAAGCCTCCGGGTCTTTACCCCGTTTCAGAATAAGCGAAATAGTGGCCTGCGACAACGTCGGGGGTAAACTCCCTCTGTCGCTTGCCTCGTTGAAAACCCTGACCAGCACCGGCCCCACTATCTCGGCAAACTTTTTGTAAAACTGCACCGGATACCCATCCAGCCCCGGGGCTTTACCCGACTGCATGACTTTCAGGCCCCCAATACCTCTTCGATCCTAACCAGGGCCCCCAGTCCGTCTACCAACCTCCTACCCACTCTTGGGAAGGTCAGTCCGTCCAGGAATCGCCTCATCCCCTCCGGTCCCCTGGGGGGGTTCCGAAGTGTACAGCTTTCTATAAAAGTCCCTAAACACCTTGTTCAGCCCTACCGGGTCCCCCACCAGATTTCCCTCTCCATCCGCTATCCTTCCTATCTCCCTAGCCTTCTCTCTTCCTTAGTTGTTGCGCGAGCGTTCTGCTGGCCTTCTCTCCATGCTCATATATCGCTCCTTTTGCCTTTCTAAGCTGCTCTACAGCCTTGCCTGTAGTCAGCACCCCGAACTCGGCCTGCAAGCCTCTGTCATTTCCTGAGTAACTCTGGCCCCGGGGACTCCGCGTAGCTCCTGTCCGTCTGTAAAATTTCCTGAACCAGTCGGTCCGTTTCTGCCCTATCTGTCCTGTCCCTATGGGCCCGGATTGAGATCAGCTCCCCTCTCACCACTGCTTTCAGTGCCTCCCAAAGCACCGCTGCTAAGACTTCTCCGGTATCATTTACCTGCAGGTAATTCTGCATTCATTTCCTGAGTCTCTCACACACCGCCTCGTCTGCAAGCAATCTAACTTCCAGCCTACATTGTGGGCGCTGAAAGCTATCCTTACAAATCCGTAGGTCTACCCAGTGCGGAGCATGGTCTGATATGGTAATTGCAGAATATTCTGCCCCCACCATCTCGGCCAGCAAGCCCCTACTCATGAAAAAGAAATCAATTCGGGAATACACCTTGTGTACGTGGGAGTAGTGCGAAAACTCCCTTGCCGACGGCCGGCTAAATCTCCATGGATCAGCTCCCCCCATTTGCTCCATGAACCCTCTCAGTTCCTTTGCCATCGCTGGCAACCTGCCCGTTTTTGAAGACGATCGATCCAGGGTTCAGGATTGTGTTAAAGTCCCTGCCCATGATCAGTTTGCGTAAGTCCAAGTCAGGGATCTTCCCTAGCAACCTCCTGATAAAATCCATATCGTCCCAATTAGGGGCAGACACACTGACCAAGACTACTCTCACCCCTTTGAGCTTACCCCTAACCGTAACAAACCTGCCACCCCCATCCACGACTGTGCCCTCTGCCTCAAATTGAACCCTTTTATTAATCAGGATAGCAACCCCCCTAGTGTTAGTGTCGAGCCCCAAATGAAAGACTAACCCAGCCATTCCTTAACCTAACCTGGTCTGCCACTTTCAGGTGCGTCTCCTGCAGCATGACTATGTCCGCCTTCAGAACCCGCAAATGCGCGAACACACGAGCCCTCTTCACTGGCCCGTTTAACCCTCGAACACTCCAGGTGATCTGCCTGGTTGGGGCACTTCGCCCCCTCCCCCACCCCTTTGCTGATCAGCCATCCCCTTTCCTTGGCCAGCCCTCCAGCCATGTGTCGTGCTTCCTCTGGCCCGCTCCACCCACGACCTCCCCACTGTTGCCATGTCCAGCTTCCATCCTCGTCAGCAGATCACTCCCCCCCCCCCCCCCCCCCCCCCCAGTAACACCGTCCTACCACCTAACCCCTGCCTAACGTCTAACTATATGAACCCCCTCCTCCAACCTGGCTTCCGTTGACTAACCCACCCAGCTAGCCTGGTGGCTCCCAGCTTCAGCGCCAGCGCGTCTCTCACCCATTGTTATGCATTTAGGTTTTAAAATATTCTGTGTTGTAAGTTGCTGAAAGTATGAGCTGATAACATCAGAGTGAGGAAAACAAGGGACGCAATTTAATGGAAAAGGGAGTTCCATTTTGGGCATGTTTAGCGGGATGTTTTCCAGCGCTTGCATCATCGAGACCGACCCTGCTATCAAACGGGACCCTGCTTCTTTTCCAGGCCTCGGGGAGAAATGCTCTACCGAGGCAGCACTTGGACTAATTTCCTGCACTAACGAGCTCAGTTCGCTAAAGGAGGAAGAGATCAGGGCGCCATTTTTAAATGGCTCGCTGATCTCTCGACCCCCCCCACCTTGGTCTCTAACCCTTCCAACGCACCAATTAAGGGGTCCTCAAGTCCCCTAGCACCCCACCTCTTAAGGGCAGGGCACCCCTGGCCTGATCCATGGCACAAGCAACCTGGCACTTGGGCACCTTGGCACTGGCAGCCTGGCACCCTGGCAGTGCCTAAGCGAGCCTTGCAGTGCCGCCTAAGCTCCTGGTAGTGCCAACCTGGCACTGCCATGATGCCAGACTTGCAATGCCAAGGTCCACAGGTGGCATTGGGAATGCCAGAGCCCGACTTCCGGTTGCGGCTATGACCAGCTAAGTCGCACATTTGGCAGCTCCTGCGACAAAGGTGTTTAAGGGCCGATTGGAGGGCCCCGACGGTACTGTAAAGACGAATCCCGGTGGGGGAAGGCTTCCTGAGGAGAGTGAGACCAACTTTATGGTCGGTACTCGGAGTGGGGCGAAAAAAAAAGCAGCAGCAGCTCCCCGAAAAAAGCGGGGGAAGAGGACCAAAATGGCGGCCGGTGGCGCGCTAGAAGATTGGAGAAAATGGGCGGAGGAGCAGCAGGCCGCTCTCCTCCGGTGTTTTACAGAGCTGAAAGTGGAACTCTTAGAGTCCATGAACGCGACGACCACAAGGCTGATGGGGGCCCAGGCGACCCAAGAGGCGTCGATAAGAGAGCTGCAGCAGGAGATGGCGGTGAGGGAGGAGGAAGCCACGGTCCTCGTGGGAAAGGTGGAGGTGCACGAGGCACTCCACCTGAAATGGCAGAGCCGCTTTGAGGAGCTGGACACTCGAATGAGGCGGAAGAACTTGAGGATCCTGGGCCTAGCAGAAGGCCTGGAGGGGCCTGATCTCCCGAAATATGTAGCGGAGATGCTGAGCTCCCTGATGGGAGAGGGGGCCGGTCCATCGCCCCTGGAGCTGGAAGAAGCATATCGGGTCATGGCTAGGCGGCCTAGGGCGAACGAGCCCCCGAGGGCGGTGCTGGTGCGATTCCAGCGTTTCTGTGATCGGGAGAAAGTGCTGAGGTGGGCCAAGAGGGAGAAAAGCAGCAAATGGGAGAATTCGACGGTGCGGATATATCAGGACTGGAGTGCGGAGGTGGCAAAGCGGCGGGCCCGGTTTAACCGGACGAAGGCGGTGCTGCACGCAAAGAGGATCAAGTTCGGAATGCTGCAGCCAGCGCGTTTGTGGGTCACCTACAAGGACCAGCACCATTACTTTGAGACCCCAGAGGAGGCATGGACTTTTGTTCGGGAGGAAAAGCTGGACCTGAACTAGAACTTGGGAACGCCGGCGGTCGAGGCCGCCCGAGTACCCTTGACTGATCAAGTGGCCCATGTCTTTCTTAGGCCAGGTCGGAACTTGGTTAAAGTTGATGGATCGTTTGGTTTCTTTGAAACTTGTGTTATGGGGGGTTTCTTTGTTCCTTTTTGTGTGTCTCTTCCCGTTGCCAACTTCCCTTAATTATTGTTGTTGTAGGGGGGGCTTTTTTTTACTGCTTTTTGATCTGTTCTTTAAGGGTTATGGTTACTGTTCTGTTCGATGGAGGGTGATGGTTAAATACGTTATTATTGGGTAGTTATTTAGTTATGCAGGCATAGTTATGTATTTATGTATTTATTTGAGATTTGTTATTTATATTGTTATATTGTTAAGTTGGGGAGGCGGGACGGGGGGGGTGCAAGTTGGTTATGCGTGTTTTCTTTTTCTCTTTTTTCTTCCTCTCGTTTTAAGGGGGCTTTTTTATGGGCTTGGATGGGGACGGGGGTGGAATTGAAGATGGCGGGGTAGGGTGTGCCCGGGCGAAAGCGCGGGCTTTCCCCTGTTTCCCGCGCGCGGGACGGAGGAAGGGGGAGGAGAGAAGAGTGGGGTGTGGCCAGCAATGGCGGCTTTTCCCGCGCTGAAGCGGGGTCAGAGAGGGATGGCAAGGGGGGGGGGGAGGCCCCTCCCCCCCCCACATCGGGAGGAGTCGGAGTGTGGCAGGGGCAGCCGGGTCAGCGAAAACCAGCTGACTCTCGGGAGTACGATGGTGGATACACCGCGGCTAGGAGGGGTCCTAGCCAGGGGGGGGGGGTTAGGGGGGGATACCGGGTTGCTGCTGGAAAGGCCGAGGACGGGAAGGGAAGAACGGGAGGAGAGAGGGGGAGGGGCCATCGCCATGGGGAACGGGTCAGAAGGGGAGGGTCGACCCGGGGCGAACAGGGGACAGGACATGGCTAACAGACAGGGGAAAGGGACGGGTCGCTCCGCGACCCGGTTGATTACTTGGAACGTGAGGGGGCTGAATGGGCCGGTCAAGAGATCAAGGGTTTTTTCACACCTAAAGGGACTGCAGGCGGATGTGGCAATGTTGCAGGAGACTCACTTGAGAGTAGTAGACCAGGTACGCCTGAGAAGGGGGTGGGTGGGACAGGTGTTCCACTCAGGCTTGGACGCAAAGAACCGGGGGGTGGCGATTTTGGTGGGAAAGAGGGTGTCGTTCGTGGCGGCGCAGGTGGTAGCAGATAAGGAGGGTAGGTACGTGATGGTGAAGGGTAGGCTGCAGGGAGAGAATGTGGTGCTGGTGAATGTGTATGCCCCGAATTGGGATGACGCGGGTTTTATGAGGCGCCTGTTGGGCCTCATTCCGGGTCTGGAGGCAGGGGGCCTGATCATGGGGGGGGGGACTTCAATACAGTGCTCGACCCTGGGCTGACAGATCGAGTTCCAGGACGAATAGGAGGCCGGCAGCGGCAGAGGTGCTAAGGGGGTTCATGGAGCAGATGGGGGGGGGTAGACCCTTGGAGATTTGGCAGGCCAAGGGCGAGGGAGTATTCTTTTTTCTCCCACGTCCACAGGGTGTACTCCAGAATAGACTTTTTTGTACTGAGCAGGGGGCTGATTTCGAGAGTGCAGGACACGGAGTACTCGGCCATTGCGATTTCGGACCATGCACCACACTGGGTAGAGGTAGAACTGGGGGAAGCACGGGACCAGCGCCCGTTGTGGCGCCTGGATGTGGGGCTGCTGGCGGACGATGAGGTGTGCGGAAGGGTCCGGAAGGGCATTGAGAGATATCTGGGCACGAACGACACGGGCGAGGTGAAGGTGGGGGTAGTCTGGGAGGCCCTGAAAGCAGTGATCAGAGGAGAGCTGATCTCCATAAGGGCACACAGAGAAAGGAAGGAGAGGCAGGAGAGGGAGAGACTGGTGGGGGAACTTATAGAAGTGGACAGGAGATATGCGGAGACACCAGAGGAGGGGCTGTTGAGGGAGCGGCGCAGTTTACAGGCCCAGTTTGACCTACTGACCACTAGGAAGGCGGAGACGCAATGGAGAAGGGCACAGGGCGCGGTCTATGAGTACGGGGAAAAGGCGAGCAGGATGCTGGCACACCAGCTGCGCAAGCGAGATGCAGCCAGAGAGATTGGGGGAGTGAGAGAGAAGGGAGGGAACGTAGTGCAGAAGGGGCAAGAGGTGAACGGGGTCTTCAGGAATTTCTACAGGGAATTGTACCGGTCTGAGCCGCCCAGGAGGAGGGGGGGAATGGAGAACTTCCTCGATAGATTGAGGTTCCCAAAGGTCCAGGAGGAACGGGTGGAGGGGCTGGGGGCGCCGATAGAGCTGCAGGAGCTAGTTAAAGGGATAGGCCAGATGCAGGCGGGGAAGGCGCCGGGGCCGGATGGGTTCCCGGTGGAATTTTATAAGAAGTATGTGGACTTGGTGGGTCCAGTGCTGGTGCGAGCCTTCAATGAGGCGCGAGAGGGGGGGGTTCTGCCCCCGACAATGTCACAGGCCCTGATCTCCTTGATCCTGAAGCGGGACAAAGACCCTGTACAGTGCGGGTCCTACAGGCCTATCTCCCTCTTGAATGTAGATGCCAAACTGTTGGCAAAGGTCCTGGCAACCAGAATAGAGGATTGTGTGCCAGGGGTAATCCATGAGGACCAGACGGGGTTCGTAAAGGGACGACAACTTAACACAAATGTCCGGAGACTGTTGAATGTGATTATGATGCCAGCAGTGGAGGGGGAGGCTGAGATAGTGGTAGCACTGGATGCGGAGAAGGCATTCGATAGGGTGGAGTGGGAATACCTGTGGGAGACGCTGGAACGGTTTGGGTTTGGGGAGGGATTTATCAAGTGGGTGAAGCTGCTGTATTCGGCCCCGATGGCGAGTGTGGTTACAAACGGGAGGAGGTCAGAGTATTTTGGACTCCATCGAGGTACCAGGCAGGGATGCCCCCTATCCCCCTTACTATTTGCATTAGCGATCGAACCATTGGCGATGGCACTGAGGGGTTCAGGGGGGTGGAGAGGACTGACAAGGGGAGGGGAGGAACATCGGGTATCACTCTATGCGGATGATTTGTTGTTGTATGTGGCAGACCCGGAAGGGGGAATGCCGGAGGTAATGGAAATACTAGCGGAGTTTGGGGACTTTTCGGGATATAAATTAAATGTGGGTAAAAGTGAGGTCTTTGTGATACACCCGGGAGATCAGGGGGAGGGAATTGGGCGGCTCCCCTTTAAGAGAGCAGTAAAGAGCTTCAGGTACTTGGGGGTGCAGGTGGCAAGGAACTGGGGGACCCTCCACAAGCTGAACTTTTCAAGGCTGGTGGAGCAGATGGAGGAGGAGTTCAAGAGGTGGGACATGGTACCGCTGTCGCTAGCAGGGAGGGTGCAGTCAGTCAAAATGACGGTCCTCCCGAGGTTCTTGTTTCTGTTCCAGTGCTTGCCCATCTTTCTCCCCAGGGCCTTCTTCAAGAAGGTAACTAGCAGCATTATGGGCTATGTGTGGGCACATGGCACCCCTAGAGTGAGAAGGATTTTCTTGGAACGGAGTAGGGACAGTGGAGGATTAGCGCTACCCAATCTTTCCGGATACTACTGGGCGGCGAACGCATCGATGGTGCGCAAGTGGGTGATGGAGGGGGAGGGGGCAGCTTGGAAACGTATGGAAAGGGCGTCCTGCGGCAATACAAGCCTGGGGGCGCTAGTAACGGCACCATGGCCGCTCCCCCCCACAAGGTATACCACGAGTCCGGTAGTGGCGGCCACCCTTAAAATCTGGGGGCAGTGGAGGCGACACAGGGGGGAAGTGGGGGGTCTGATGGCGGCGCCACTGAGAGGGAACCACAGATTTGTCCCGGGGAACACTGGCGGGGGATTCCAGAGCTGGCACAGGGCGGGCATCAGGCAACTGAGGGACATGTTCATAGAGGGGAGGTTTGCGAGCCTGGGAGAGCTGGAGGAGAAATTTGAGCTCCCCCCGGGGAACACGTTTAGATACCTGCAGGTGAAGGCATTTGCCAGACGACAGGTGGAAGGATTTCCCTTGCTTCCCGATAGAGGGGTGAGTGATAGGGTGCTGTCAGGGGTCTGGGTCGGAGAAGGGAAGGTCTCGGACATCTACAAAATAATGCAGGAGGTGGAGGAGGTATCGATAGAGGAGCTGAAAGACAAGTGGGAAGCGGAGCTGGGAGAGCAGATAGAAGATGGGACATGGGCGGATGCCTTAGAGAGGGTCAATTCGTCGTCGTCGTGCGCAAGGTTGGGCCTCATCCAATTTAAGGTGCTGCACAGAGCCATATGACGGGGACTAGGATGAGTCGGTTCTTCGGGGGTGAGGACAGGTGTGTTAGGTGTTCGGGAAGCCCTGCGAACCATGTACATATGTTCTGGATGTGCCCGGCACTGGAAGGGTTCTGGGAGGGGGTGGCGGGGACGGTATCGAGAGTGGTGGGAACCAGGGTCAAACCAGGGTGGGGGCTAGCGATTTTTGGGGTTGGGGTGGAGCCAGGAGTACAGGAGGCAGGGGAGGCCGGAATATTGGCCTTTGCGTCCTTGGTAGCTCGGAGAAGGATCTTGATTCAGTGGAGGGACACAAGGCCACCAAGTGTTAACACCTGGTTAAACGACATGGCAAGCTTCATCCAATTGGAAAGAATCAAATTCGCCCTGAGAGGGTCGGTACAGGGGTTCTTCCGGCGGTGGCAGCCCTTCCTTGACTTTCTGGATCAGAGATAGGAACTGGAGGCCGAAACAGCAGCAACCCGGGGAGAAAGGGGGGGGGGGGGGGGGGGGGGGAAGGGGAGGGGGGGGGGGATAGCAACGAAGGGAGCACGTCAGCGGGGGGTCGCGGGCAATGACTGCCCGAGGCCATCGGTAGAAAGGGAAAAACGGTTTGGTTGCTAGACTGGTAGCGCGGGGGGGGGGGGGGGGGGGGGGGGGGGGGGGAGGGGGGGGGGGGTGCGCGCGGGGGAGGGCGTGGGGAGGATTTTCCAGGGGGGATTTGTTGTGTTATAATTTAAAATGTAGTAGGGGTAAATGTTTGTATCGAAAAATTTCAATAAAAATTATTTTTAAAAAAAAGGGAATGCCAGAGCCCGATCGCCTGGGAGACCACCCCCCTCCCAAGTTCCATTACTCCTGATCCATGTTTGTGGAAAGCAGTGCCACCGTGAGGTCTTCGAGGTGAGGACGTTCGATCGCACACCTTGGGTAACTCTGGTGTAGACTTATTCAAGTGAGACTAAACTGCTCACTTGAATATGCAAATCTGGATCCCACCCATTGAGGGCAGGATCCAGATCGCGACGACTCGTGAGATCTCGTTTGTCGATTGTCGTAAATCTCACGAGAGGCATCGCGCAAGATTTAATGGGCTTGTCCCATGACAGGGTCGGACATTTTACATATCTTATAATCTCCAATTATTAAAACTCGAAGGAATTAGACTGCACATTTGTAATAGTATGTTTACAGTGAAATAGAGTTTGTTGGTAGTAATTAACACTTTTTGCATTGTTAAATGGGCACTTAAACCAAAACGGGCAAGATTTCACATTCTGTTCAGTTTGTATTTGTCACACAAATATAGCAACTTCATGTCATTTAATGCATTTCAATGGTCAGCCAGAAAGTGAGGTCATTGCTGAGCAGTAAAACTCAGCCAGCAACTTTTAGATGCAAAGTTACTGTGCCACTTGTACACAAATGATGATGAGTACCATTGACTTCATTGTTATTTTGACAGCAGAGTATTGCTTGAAGGCTGAAGACGGTACTATACATTCCATTAACACTCTGCTGCACTATTCAGAGAATCTGCACACCCACAATATCCCTGTCACCTGAAGTAAACATGTATTGAGATAACCAGAATCCAAACCTTTCCAAAGCCAGAGTTTCATTAACATCCATTAACTACACAGTAGCTAGTTAATATTGTTCTATTCACTCATTCATATTCCTCAATTTGCCATTTCATTTTGGTATTAACTCACTTCTTTTCAGAGATTTAGCTTTAATTCATTCATGAGATGTGGGTATTACTGGCTAGGCGAACATTTATTACCCACTCCCAATTGTCCTTGATGAGTGTGGTGAATTATACTGTATTGTAATTCACACTGTATTGCATTGCATTGTATAGTGTCCTTGTGGGCTCTGTATGTGAGCCGTTGCGCGGCTCTGCCCATAGGGGGAGATGAGGAGCTTGTACAGGGCTCCACTCTTGGCTCCACCCATGGCTCCACCCATGGCCCCACCCACTACCGGAAGTATAAAGTGCTGCAGCCGTAAGCCTGCTCTCAGTTCCTCTGGTCGCAGGCAGGCTCAGTTGTAAGACTATTAAAACCACAGTTTACTTCCAATCGTGTCTCTAGTGAATTGATGGTCACATCAATGAGGTGACGGTGAGCTGCCTTCTTGAACTGTTGCAGTCCATGTGATGTAGATATACCCACTGTGCTGTTGGGGAGGGAACTCCTGGATTCTGACCCAGCAACAGTGAAGGAAAGACAATATATTTCCAAGTCGGGATGGTGAGTGACTAGGAGGGGAATTTCCAGGTGGTGGTGTTCTCAGGTATTTGCTGCCCTTCCCTTCTAGGTAGTGGGCGTGGGTTGGAAGGTGCTAACTAGAGTCTTGGTGAGTTCCTGCAGTGCACCCTGTAGCTGGCACACACTGCTGCTACTGTTTGTTGCTGGTGGAGGGAGTGAATGATGGCGTTCCAAACAAACAGGTTGCATTGTCCTTGATGGTGTCAAGCTTCTTGAATGTTGTTAGAGCTGCACTCATCCAGGCGAGGAGAGAATATTCCCTCACACTCCTGACTTGTGCCTTGTAGATTGTGAACAGGTTTTATGGAGTCAGGAGGGGAGTTCCTTGCAGCAGGATTCCCAGCATCTGACCTGCTCTTGGAGCCACAATATTTATATGGCTAGTCCAGTTCAGTTTCAGGTCCATGGTAACCCCCAGGATGTTGACAGTGTGAGATTCAGTGATCATTAACCACTGAATATCGTTTGTTAGAGATAGTCATTGCCTGACACTTGTGTGATGGGCTGACCACTTGTCAGCCCAAGCCTGGACATTATCATGGTATTGCTGCATGTGGACATGGACTGCTTCAGTACCTGAGGAGTCGCGAATGGTAATGAACATAGCACAGTCATCAGTGACCATCCCCCCTTCTGATCTTATGATGGAAGGCAGATCATTGATGACGCAGCTGAAGATGATTGAGCCTAGGACACTACCCTGAGAATCTCCTGCAGTGATGTCCTGGAACTGAGATGATTGACCTCCAACCACCACAACCATCTTCCTTTCTGCTGGGTATGAATCCAACCAGTGGAGAGGTTTACCCCGATTCCCATTAACTCCAGTTTTTCAAGGGCACCTTGATGCCACATCCGGTCAAATGCTGCCTTAATGTCAAGGGCAGGCTCACCCCAACTCACAGGTCTGATATAGCAGGCAGGATTTACCGACCAACCCACTGCGTGTTTTACAGCGGTGGAGGCGTTCCACCAACGGGATTTACCAACCCTGCCATTGTCAATGGGATTTCCTGGTGACTGCACCCCTCGTTGCCGGGAAGCCCGTGCACCAGTGTGGGGCCGGAATATCCTGCCAGTGTGAACAGCCGGTAGATCGCGCCCATCATGTTTATAGTATTCAGTGCTTTTACAGAGATGTTCCATGTCCTGGTGCTCCCACTGGGGAACAGTACTCACAGGGAGCTCAGATGGGAAACCATGGACACACAGCTTGTGCTTTTAATAAATGGAAACTGCCTGGCTACAGTTTTCTAATGTGCCTTCCGTGTTATCAACACTCCCCACTGGGAAAGTAGAATCACCTGCTAAATATCTATCCAATTTGCTATCTGGTAACAGTCTATTTAACCCATTAGCTGCCTTTTCTAAAAATGGTTAATATATTTGGACTTATTGCCTCTTATTTCAAGTCCGTTCGATAAAAGACTGTACTCCTGCTCTTAGCAGGTCTGACAATGGGGCCTGCATGATATGTTAACTATCTTTTCTCTTTTAGGCATTGACTGATTCCCTGTTTTAGACATTGACTGGTCTCCCAAGCCATCGGAGGCCCCTGGGTATTCAGACTCTGGGCAGGGTGGTACCCTGGCACTCCTGCTGGCACCCAGGCACCTAGGTACTGCCACCCATGCACCCTGGCACTGCTAGGGTGCCAAGCCAGCAGTGCCAAGGTGCCCAGGTGCCAGGTTGCCCATGCCAGGGATCGAGCCCGTGGGTGCCTTGCCCATAAGAGGTAGGGTGTGGTGGGGCTTGAGGACTCCTAAGAGGTAAGTTGGGACATTGGAGGTGTCCGGGGGCCACGTGGGGTGCCCGAGGGAGGTCAAGATATCGGGGCGGCATTTAAAAATGAGCTCGGCAGTGCAGGAAGTGAGGTAAGCGTCACCTCGGTGGGGCCAAAAAACCAGAGTCCTGTTTGATAGTGGGGTCCCGATGCCGAGAAAGACCCTGCTATACGTGCCTATAACGGGACTCTTTTTTTGGGAGTTAAATCGTGCCTTGAAAAGTGACATAAAAATCTCCAACTTATAAATGATCAAATGATCAAATTGAAATCACTCTTTTCTTTAGAAGACTCATTGGATGTATAAGTTAATCATGCCTGGTTCTGCATGAAAATCTCCCAATTAAGTTGAGAGCTATGAGAATTCACAATAGCACAAGGGACTGGACATGAAGCTTGTTCCTGGATAGGAAAGTGAGGCCGCTTGTGTTTTGTCAGACAGTTGGTGCTGATGTTTAGCTATATTTCCCTGGGGGTCAATGCTGAATTGTTGTCATGTTTCAGGTCAAACAATAACACCCAACATTCCTTTTTTAAAAATATCATTATTCGCCATATTTTCATCATATTTTCATCATTTATACCATACAACATAAAACCGCAACGATATAAAACCTAAACCATAGCCCCGTAGAATTAAAACAAAACCCCCCTCCCTTCTCCCCTTCACATTCAACGGCAAGCTACTCCTGAAAGTGCATGATAAAGAAACCACAAGCATTGTAGAACTCTTCCTTCGCCCCCCCCCCCCCCCCCCCCACCACAAGCATTGTAGAACTCTTCCTTCCCCCCCCCCCCGCAGCTCAAACTTCACCTTCTCCAGGGTCAAAAATTCCAGCAGGTCCCCCCGCCATGCCGAGGCACAGTGTGGAGAGGCTGACCTCCACCCCAACGGGACCCGCCTACGAACGTTCAGCGAGGGGAAGTCTAAAGCAGCTGCCTCCACACCTGGCTGCAAGCCGAGCCGGTCCGACATCCCGGAAATGGCTTCTGGGGCACCGGGCTCCACATCTGTATGCAAAACCCCCGAGGTTGTACTAAATACCTCCCGCCAATACCTTTCCAGCTTCAGGCAGGACCAAAACATGCGAACATGGTTCACGGGGCCCCTCCCACATCGCTCACAAACACCTCCCCCCCCACCTCCTTAAACAGTCGGCTCATCTTGGATTTTGTGAGGTGCGTTCTGTACACAACCTTCAATTGTATCCGCCCCAACCTCGGACATGAGATTGAGACATTCACCCTTCGCAGCACCTCACACCACAGTCCCTCTTCCATCGCCCTTCCCACCCAGCTCCTCCTCCCCTCCATAGACACCTGTCCTCCTCCAGGATCCTCCCATAGATCGCTGATACCACCCTTCTCTCCTGCGCCCTCTCTGCTGACAGCACTGCCTCCAGCAATGAGCAGGCCATCGCTATCAGGAAGGTTGGAGAAACCTTCCTTGCAAAATCTTGAACAAGCAAGTACCTAAACCCTTCTCCCTGTGCCAATCCATACTTCTCTTCCAGCTCCTCCAAGCTCGCAAATCGCCCCCCCAAGCAACAGATCCTTCGGGCAGCACGGTGGCACAAGGATAGCACTGCTGCCTCACAGCGGTGAGGTCCCAGGTTCGATCCCGGCTCTGGGTCACTGTCCGTGTGAAGTTTGCATATTCTCCCCGTGTTTGCATGCGTTTCGTCCCGACAACACAAAAATGTGCAAGCTAGGCGGATCGGCCACGTTAAAATTGCCCCTTAATTGGAAAAAATGAATTGGGTACTCTCAATTTAAAAAAAAGAAACAGATCCTTTATTTCCTTAATCCCCCTCTCATCCCATCTCCAAAATCTCGCATCCATCCTCCCTGGCTCAAACCCATGATTCCCCCTAATTGGCATCCTCCCTGACACGGCCTCCAGCTTAAAGTGCTGTCTAAACTGCATCCAGATCGTCAACGTGGTCACCACCACCGGACTCTCCAAATACTTACCTGGTGCATCTGGGGAGCGGTGCCTTTGCTAGCGCCCACAACCCCGACCCCCTACACGAGCCCCCCTCCAGCTTAATGGATTGGGACTCCTCCCCCTTAACCCAGACCCGCATCTTCTCTGCATTCGCCGCCCAGCAATAGTACAGTAAGCTTGGAAGACCTAGTCCTCCGCCTGTCGCCCTCTCCTCAAAACCACCCTCCTAACCCTGGCCACCTTCCCTCCCAAAATAAACGAGGTGACCAATTCGTCCTTGAAGAAAGATTTTGGGACAAAGACCAGGAGGCACGGAAATAGGAACAAAAATTGCGGTAACACATTCATCTCAACTGCCTGCAGCAGACCCGCCAACAACAGAGGAAGGTTGTCCCACCTTGCCAAATCAGCCTTCCCCTTCCCCACCAAACTAGTAATATTATACTTTCGGTGCCCACCCCAGTCCCGAACCACCTGCACCCCCAAGTACCTAAAGTGGGTTGCTGCCAGGCGAAATGGCAGCCCCTCCCTTCCCCACCCCTGCCCTCACTCCCGGCTGGGAAATCACAAAATACTCACTCTTATCCTGCTTCAATTTATACCTTGAGAACAACCTAAATCTTTGGAGCAGCCCCAATATATTCCCCACCGATGTGGTTATCGGGTGTGCAATGCTACCTGGATAACATTTTGATTACATGTTGGAATGATGTAGAGCAATTAAAGAACCTAAGAGCTGCTCTTGTAAAGCTACAACTACAGAATTTCAGGGTCAAGAAAGCAAAGTGCAAATTTTAAAAATCTTCTATTCATTATTTTGGACATCGACCAAGACAAAGAACCTAAGACGTCGGAGATACTGGATGCTCCATGACTACAGAATGTTACTCAGTTAAGATTGTTTCTAGGATGATTAAATTGCTATGGAAAGTTCATACTGCACTTAGCAACAAGGACTTTATGCATGTTTATTCGTAACAAACAAGCTTGGCTCTAGACGAATGATTGTGAGGATGCTTATCAAAATGTAACAGGAATCTGAGTTATTGGTCTATTTAAAAAAAAAAAAATTTAGAGTACCCAATTAATTTTTTCCAATTAAGGGGCAATTTAGCGTGGCCAATCCACCTACCCATCACATCTTTTTGGGTTGTGGGGGCGAAACCCACGCAAACACGGGGAGAATGTGCAAACTCCACACGGACTGTGACCCAGAGCCGGGATCGAACCTGGGACCTCGGAGCCGTGAGGCATCAGGGCTAACCCACTGTGCCACCGTGCTGCCCTGTTATTGGTCTATTATGACCCAAAACTGAAGCTGCAGCTTCTTTGCAACGTATCACCCTATGGGATTGGAGCAGTTGTCTCACATATAATGCCTTCAAGTGAAGAATGGCCAATAACATTGGCTTCCAGGACACTGACTAGCGCTGAGTCCAACTATGCTCAACTTGAGAAAGAAGCTCTCAGCATTATTTTTGATATTTGAATGTTTCACCATTATTTATTTGGCCATCAGTTTATTCTATGGGCCAACCATCGTCCCTTAACAATACTTTTTGCGCTGCGTCAGGGGATCCCTTTGCTCACTGCTAGTCACTTATAACATTGGGGGTTAATCTTGTCGGCACACGATTATGTCATCATATATCGTAGGTCGGAACAGCACACGGACGCTTTGTGTAGACTGCCGCTGCAAGATCAACAAGGCCAAAACGATGAACATGAATCTGGTGAACACATCAACGACATATTCTATCTGTCTCATGGAATATGTTCCGGTAATGTATTTGATGCGACCATCAATTCACTTGGAGACTCGAGTCGAAGTAAACAGTGGTTTTAATCAGCTTACAACTTTGCCTGCCTGTGACCGGTACAATACTGAAGGCGGTCCCGCAGATCAGCTGCGCTTATACTTCCTATAAGGGGCGGAGCCATGGATGGAGCCCGCACATGCTCCACATCTCCCCCTGTGGGTGAAGCCACACAGTATCCCATAGATAGAGCCCACAGGGTTAATAGCATGGTATAATGCAACACAGTATACTGGTGAATTAACAGTACTTATACATTCACCACAGTATTCACAGGTGCGAAAATTTACCCAAACAGATCCAATTATGGCGATGGTGTTGGACATGATTCAAAAGGTTTGTGGTGTCGATGGTAGCCATGATGTGGAGATGCTGGTGTTGGACTGGGATGGGCACAGTGAGAAGTGTTACAACACCAGGTTAAAGTTCAACAGGTTTGTTTCGAATCACTAGCTTTCAGATCCAAGTTCCTTCATCAGGTGTCATCACATGACTCTCCTGATGAAGGAACTGCTCTCCGAAAGCTAGTGATTCGAAACAAACATATTGGACTTTAACATGGTGTTGTAAGACTTCTTACTATGATTCAAAAAGACACTAACACAAGAGCACAGGCGGGATTCTCCGATCCTGAGGCTAAGTGTTGACGGGTCGTAAACGGCAACGGACCCCCAGGATCGGCGATCCTGTGCTCTACAGGGGGCCAGAACGGCACTGCAACTCCAGCTGTCGATACCAGCATCAAATGGGCATCGTGGGTCTACACATGCGTGTAATGACCGGTGCAAACTCGCGCATATGTGCTAGTTGCCTTCTCCGCGCTGGCCCTGACGCAACACGGCGGAGAGCTACACGGGCCCGGCGCGGAGTAAAATAGGCCCCCACCAGGAGAAACGGCCCGTCAATCGACAAAGCCAAGCCACGGTGAAGGTCCCTCCTCCCGCACCAGGCTGCCCCCCCCCCCCCCACAGGATGAACGCCGAGGTCCGCCGGCTAGGACCACTTGTGAATGGCGCTGGCGGGACTCAGCTTATCTCGGCGGCTACTCGGCCCATCGCGTGCAGAGAATCGCCGGGGGGGGGGAGCCACATAGAGCGGCCACCGACCGGCACCGTGCTGACTGCACCAGCGCCAATGGCGCCGATTCTCCGGTGACCAGAGAACAGGCGGACCGGCGTTGCGTGAATCGCGCCCCCCCCCCCCCCCCCCCCCCCCCCCCCACAGCGCGATTCTCCGATCCAGCCCGGGGTCAGAGAATCCCACCCCCTATCTTACCAGGCGTCTTGCGTTGACAGTACATATACTGTCAACATTGAATTGACAGTTTCATATACTGTGCAAATTAATGATGAACGAATTTGATGCCGGCATTCTGACCAGTTATTACCTGCACATAGCGAGAGTACAGAATCTGCAGCAGATGCTTTCACCACAGAGAGTATGGACAGTGACATGACAGGGGCGACACAGTAGATTGTGGTTAGCCCTGTTGCTTCACAACACCAGGGGCCCAGGTTCGATTCCCGGCTTGGATCACTGTCTGTGCAGGGTCTGCATATTTTCCCCATGTCTGCGTGGGTTTCCTCCGGACGCTCCAGTTTCCTCCCACCATTTCTGAAAGATGTGCTTGTTAGGTGAATTGGACATACTGAATTTTCCCTGAGCGTTCCCGAACAGGCTCCAGAGAATGGTGACTAGGGGATTTTCACAGTAACTTCATTGCAGCATTAATGTAAGCCTACTTGTGACACTAATAAAAATTATTATGGGCTATAACAGCTAAAATTATGGAACCTATTACGACAGAATCATGCACACAACCAGAGACAGTTCCTGAGTTTGTTTCGCCAGATGTAACCCAGCCAGTGTACAGGAAGACCCCTAAGAGCCAAGTTCCTGAGCGTTATGTTCGGCCAAAATGAGAGAGACATCCACCCAAGAGAGTGTCTTACTAATGTACATATGTATCCATGACATAGCAATGTTATTTATGGCATAATATGTTCGATCTGTGTAAAGGGGTTGATTAAGTAAAAATACCGGGAGCACAAAAGGAGTAAAGAGGGAGTGGTGTTATGTATCAGAGTAACACCATTGGTTGGTGTAATATCACATGTTATGCAATGACATCATCAGAGTGTTTTGCGGGCTTTTGTGGAGTTCACCATTGTAACCTGCTTGAGCAGAATCTTGTAAATAATCCTCTGAAATTATACAAACGTGACGTGGGCCACCTCGGATTCTTTCTCTTTGCGGCTGCAACAAAGACTATTGTAGCCACCTGGGGTGGCCACTTCCTGATTCCAAAATGGAGGCCCGCAAAGAATGCAGGGAAAATTGGCCAGGCACAGAAAACAAGCAGGTGCAAGGTTTCCTGTGTATTAAGACTTGCAGAACCCAGACAGAACCAAAACCAGTAGCCATCTACATATTAATGAGCAATCCCCAGAAACAATTAGAAACATTGAAGCAATCGGGACCAAACCAGACTCCCCGGCGCCAGCGAGAGCCAGGACAAAGGAAAGCCAACGGACACATAGGAACCGCCCAGCGATCAGGGAATAGCTCCAGTATTGGAGAAATCGATTGGGGCTTGGTCCAATTAATTGGGACCAGGTCCGGGGTCCGTCCAAAAGGGAGCGGAACCCTTAGGGACTATAAAATAGAGTCCCCAAGTTCAGCTCGTCCTTCTTGGCAGGTTTTCTTGGCAGCTCTCAAAGAACTCTTGACCGTGACTCTCAACAAGGAGAGACCTGCCTAACAGCTGCACCAACCAAGTAAGTCTCCAGAGACTCCAGTCAACGCACGCTACGAGATAGACACTCCTAGCCACTATTCCATACCAGCTTGAAACCTGCACCCTCAGAACCGAACAAAGACCTGGTGGGCCCTTCCAAAAGCTAAGTATAGGTCTTTAGTGTTAGTGATAGTCTAGTAAGTAGAGTTTTATGCATGAGTAGTGATTGACTGTGTGTATAATAAATGTGTTTTGATTTGAAACTTACTAACTGGTGTATTGAGTTATTGATCAGCACTTGGCTTTGAACCTCGTGGTGGTATCAGAAAGATACCTGGCGACTCAAGAGCAAAGGTTATTAAAACAGAGCAATTAAGTAAAAGCACACCGAGCAACACTATAACACTAATTTTCAATTCTTCTCTGTTCTGTCCAAAGCATTTAATGATTGACCCAAGGAAGTGAAATTCACCCACTTTGGAAATTCTTTGTACTGCAAAAATGAAATCATAAATCCAAATATTGGAGAGGACTAGTTATATGAGGCATGCAACGGGGTATTACTGGTATACTGTTTGGAGCCAGAAATGTTCCTTTCGTGCTTGATTAGTTCTTTAATCATTCTTCTTGCATTGACAAAACAACTCAAATTGTAACGATGAGAGATTTGAGCTTTAAAGCTGAGGTCACAGCTGCAGCCTGCAACAAAACCAATAGCACAGGCAATGGCAGCACTAAGCAATTAGGAGTAGAGTTTCCACTTTGGGCACAATCAGCAAAGCTAGGCAAATTGTGCTCACGTATGTGCAAGCTTTCAGGAGTGTTTTCTTTCCTTGGAATTCCACTCAAACTTATTTGCATACTTCTCCACACAAATTTGGCTGTGAACCAGAATACCAAGCAGCAATTTACAACAATTTTGCAATAAATACATTCCTTCTTTTAATTCATTAATTCACGGGATGTGGGCGCGTCAGCTAGGCCAGCATTTAGTCCCCATCCCTAATTGCACTTGAAAGTGGTGGAATGCTGCCTTCTTGAACCGCTGCAGACCATGTGGTGTAGGTGCACCCACAGTGCTGTTGGAGAGGGAGTTCCCAGTTTCTGACCCAGTGACAGCGAAGGAACAACAATATAGTTGCAAGTCAGGATGATAAGTGGCTTGGAGGGACACCTCCAGGTGGTGGTGTTCCCATGACTCTGTTGCCCTTGTCTTTCTAGATGTTAGCGGTCATGGCTTTGGAATGTGTTACATAAGGAGGCTAGATGAGTTTCTGCAGTGCATCTTGTAGATGGTACACACAACTGTTGATGTACGTCGGTGGTGGAGGGAGTGAATGTTTGTGGAAGGGGGCGCAATCAAGCGGGCTGCTTTGTTCTAGATGGTGTCGAGCTTCTTGCGCGTTGTTGGCGCTGCACTCATTCAGGCAAGTGGAGAGTATTTCATTATACTCCTGATTGTGCCTTCTTGATGGTGGACAGGCTTTAGGGAGTCAGGAGTTGCAAGATTCCAAGCATCTGCCCTGGTCTTGTGACCACAGTATTTACATGGCTAGTCCAGTTTCTGGTCAATGGTAACCCTCACAATGTTGATCATGGGGGATTCAGCAATGCTAATGCCATTCAATATCAAGGGGGAATAGTTAGACTGTCCCTTGTTGGAGTCGGTCCTTATCAGCCCAAGCCTGGATATTGTCCAGGTCTTGTTGCGTTTGGCCATGGACTGCTTCAGTATCTGACGTGTTGCAAATGGTGCTGAACATTGTGCAATCATCCCCACTTCTGACCTTATGATGGAATGAAGGTCATTGATCAAACAGCTAGAGATGGCTGGGCCTAGGACACTACCTTGAGGAATTCCTGCAGTGATGTCCTAGAACTGAGATGATTGACCTTCAACAATCGCAATCATCTTCCTTTGTGCCAGGTATGTCTCAAACCAGCAGGCCCATCGTGGGATTTCCATAGGTAAATGTAGCAATTTCTGCTGCCTACACACATTGTAATGAACATACGAAAATAGGAATTAGGAGCAGAAGTAGGCAATTCAGGCCTTCGAGACTGCTCCACTATTCAATCAGATCATGGCTGATCTCAATGAAGGAGCACATTCTGCAAAGCTAAGGCTAAAAAGGCTTCACAAGATCCTGCTATGGGGATGGTAACATCTTGGCACTATCAGCTGCTTATTGTATTTGTATTGACTCAGATTAGTATAATGCCTTGGGATGATTGATAGATACCCATATTTGAAATGGTTGAACTCCTGTGGCATTTGCTGGAGCTTTTGCACCTCCCCAAAAAGGTACTTGAGCTCTCCAACGTCAGATGGAGAACAATCTTCACCTTTGCTGCACCATATCTAAATTTTTGGGCCAACAATAAAGCTATCATTGAGAACGAGCAAAAGTTTTACTTCAATATCATATATATTTTGAAACAAGATTCTTATGACCACACAGACAATTTCCTGAGGATGTTATTGGGACTGAAATGTATTGAATTCAATTGTGTAAAAGAGCCCTTGGGCATAGACACGGCTTGGCTTGACAGGAAGTTGCCATTGAAAGGGGGAAAAAGTTCCTGAGAGTGCAACCTACTGTCAAGATAATTCGGCTGATTATGGGAATGGACTCCAGTATTAGATAGAATACTGTACACTCTGTACCTAATGGGGTCAGGTGACCTGGAGGTCGAAGATCATGCGGGCCGCACGGTAGCATAGTGGTTAGCACAATCGCTTCACAGCTCCAGGGTTTCAGGTTTGATTCCTGGCTGGGTCACTGTCTGTGCGGCGTCTGCATGTTCTCCCCGTGTGTGCGTGGGTTTCCTCCGAGTGCTCCGGTTTCCCCCCACAGTCCAAAGATATGCAGGTTAGGTGGATTGGCCATGCTAAATTGCCCTTAGTGTCCAAAATTGCCCTTAATGTTGAGTGGGGCTAAAGGGTTATGGGTTGGGGTGGAGGTGTGGGCTTGGGTGGGGTGCTCTTTCCAAGAGCCGGTGCAGACTCGATGGGCCGAATGGCCTCCTTCTGCACTGTAAATTCTATAATTCTATGCTTGAGATAGTTGTAGCAAGGATGCAGATGCCTTGCTCTAATCTGCCATTATCAACAAACATAGATCGCAGTGGTGGGCAACCTGTGACCTGGGGGCCATATGCGGCCCATTTGGGTTCTGAGTGTGGCCTACAAGACATTTTGTTGCCTGCGGACAGGATTGCCACATTCCGCTGATTTCCATCCACCTAGTTTTTTTTCCTACCAGTATGACTGAAGTGACACACACATAAAGCAATGGCAAGTGAAGACTGGTGCGTGCTGATCACTCACAACATTGACTGTGAGAGCCATGTTTTTACCATTTGAAGTTGAAGCTATTTCTATTAATATATAAATAATGAAGCATTTTCTCTGACTCGGTGTGAAATATTTGCCATATATTAAATATATTTAATCTTATCCATGGGGTCATGGTGAGTGAACAAGTCCAATTTCAATCTCGCGACCCACTGAGATGAAGGAGGGTCACCCATGTGGCCTTCACGTGCCTTGGTTACCCAGCACTACTCCATACGAACACACATCTTGGAAGGTCCGAAGACAATTGTCTCTGCGTCCCTGATTCCCTTTGCTGCAGCACTGATGACCAAAGCTATCTCAGACCTAAGCTCTTGAATTCTTTTCCAAAACCTCTCTGCCTCCCCCGCCACCCAGAAAAACCTACCTCTTTGATCAAGCTTTTTGACCCTTGTCCTAATATTCTTTAATAGAGCGCAATGATCCTGAGAAAGGCCTTTGGACGTTTTACAGCGTTCAAGGTGCTATGTGAATTCAGGTTGTTGTTTGCAGGCTCTGGTTCACTTGGTAAGTAGGGGCTGGCCCCTGGAAACTGACTTCTAGCCAATCTCCCATTGGGGAAAGACATTATTGTGGCGGAAGCCAACATTAGCGGAATTCAATGCGTTCATCTCATTCCAAGCTGCTATTAGGGACTCATTAATATAAGTCAATCTACAATTCAGAAATCTATCAAGTAGACCACTATTAATTTGGAAAACAATTTCAGAATGTTCCCCAGGGCCTGTCTTCACTGACCTTCACTGTTGCTGGATCAAAATCCTGGACCTTCCTCCCTAATAGCACTGTGGGTGTACCTACCCCCACATAGGCTGCAGCAGTTTAAGAAGATAGCACACCACCACCTTATCAAGGGCAATGTGGGATAGGCAATAAAATGCTGGTCTTGCCAGCAATGCCCGTTAAAATATTTTTTAAAATGAGGTGGTCGGTACAAGGGTTCTTTAGGCGGTGGCAGCCTTTCCTCGACTTTCTGGCTCAACGATAGGGAACTAGGTCAGCAGCAGCAGCAACCCGGGGGGGGGGGGGGGGGGGGGGGGGGGTGGTTTCAGGGGGGTATTGTTTATGTTAATTTAATTTATTTTTAATTTATTTTGTTGTTCATTGGGTTTGGAGGGGGTGGGGGGTTTTGTGATATGCGTTGTTACGGGTGGGTGTTTATTATTGTTATTATTATTGTTCTGTTGTTATACATTTTTCAAAAAATTTCAATAAAAATTAATTTAAAAAAAATATATTTTTTTAAAAGTCTGCAGCAGAATGAAAGGTTTTAACAATCTGTTTTTGCAAAGTAGATTCCTCTGAGATGCACGGCTTCATTCTTTGTTCATGTAGCCTTGATTGACAAGTGAGTCAGAGGGTGGAGGGGACAGACACAAAAGTAAGGGTTGCAATCAGATCAGATACGATCGTAACAAATCCTGAATAGGTTTGAGGGCCGAATAGCCTACTCCTGCTCCTAACTTGTATGTTTGCATGTATGTGCATATCTTCACATGTTCAACGGTGTTGCCTAATGGGCTGCGACACATAATCTGATAGCTCTCATGAAGCACAAGAGCTTGCAATCATTGTACAGGCAGCTCATATGTGACTGTCAAAATAAGATTATAAATACCCACTTCCCACGTTGCAGATTTATTTTAAGGAAATGTCAGGATTATTGGAAGGAAAAGGCAGAATCTAAGGAGGGTTTCGTGGAAACTGTTGCTCCTCTGATCAGTACCTGGATCAAGGCTCCATCAGAGATAGCCGAGGAAAGCAATTTGCAAAACTGCTGACAAGCCCCTGCATCAAACACGTTCATTATTGACACATTGTTGGGGTCAATTTTATTCTAAATTGCTGAGAAGGAAACTCATCCAGGATTGGTTGTAATTCTAGTTTTACAGCCCACCAAATATGACCCTCAATGGGCGGGTTAGATTATAATTTCCCCCCAATATTTCAGATATTTGGCCTTCCAAAACTATTATATTCTGCTGCGTGATCTGCAATTTTCACACACCAGAAGGCATAAGCATTGTAGAGGTTTGAGAAGGAAAGCCAATCACAGCCAAGAGGAGGGATAAAGACGGGGGGGGAGTCTGTTCAACTACTGTTTGCAAGAAAACAGTTCAGGTATGTAACATAGAGAAAAACAATTGATAAATCTAACATTTAACGTAAAATGGCACATATTAAAGAATACAATGCTTCGCAAACAGCTTCTGACTTCATCTCAGCCTTGATCCAGAAATGGATACAAGAGCCAAGTGGCAGAGAAGAAGCAAAGATACTGCAGCAACTCAAAGCAGCATTTGGACAAGTGTGGCACCAAAGCATTTTTAAATTATTCATTGGACATGGGCATCGCAAACTGTGTATTTTATTGCCCATCCCTAATTGCCCTTGGGGGCAGTTAAGAGTCAACCACGTTGCTGTTAGTCTGGAGTCACATATAGGCCAGACCTGGTAAGGATGGCAGATTTCCTTCCCTACAGGACATTGGTGAACCAAATGGGTTTTTACGATGATTGACAATGGTTTCATGCTCATCACCAGATTTTTTTTATTGCACCTGGGACCCCAGAGCAGTACCTTGGTGTCTGGAACTAATCCAGTGACAATACTACTACACCACCGACTCCCCAATGAAGTGCAAATGAAGTGACTGGATGTCAAGGGGACAATCATTCGGTAATTGGAGTCTTACTGGACACATTGCAGGATTGTCGGATGCCAGCTATCGCAGTCTCAGGCCACCGCTGTGCAGGAGTTTCTCAAGACCCAACAACCCTCAACTACCTCGTCAATAACCATCTATCCATCATGCTGTCAGGAGCAGAGTTTCTCACTGAGAATTCAGCTTTGTCAGTTACATTGCCAATTCCTCCAGTGATGACACAAGCATGTGCCAACATACAACAGGATGTAGGAAACAGCTGGGTTTGGAGTGACAAATGACAGCTAACATTCACACCATATAAATTGCAGTTAATAATTAATTTCAATATGAGAAAGCCCAATTATTTACTCCTGACCATGCTCTTTGAAATTTAGTTGTGTGTGGCCAGTCTTTCAGTTGGGGTCCCTTTAAATGCGTACGCGTAGAAGTGTGTTAATTATCACAAGACACGGCCTGATACCTTACAGGCTGCTGCACAGCCTGCGCCCATGCAGCTGGGAAGATGTCTCAATCCTGAGGACTGCACTGTAATTCAATTGTTATTCTGGACATTGCTCCTTGTTGATCATATTGTTGTCTGTTTGATGCTGTCAGTTTTCTACAGGGGTGTATTATGGATGCGATGACCCGTACCGTTGGTTATCCTGATTTAGCAAGTTCATGTATCGTCAAATATGGACAATGGGATTTGTGTATAGTTGCAATCCTCAAAGTAATCATGCCTTATAGTTCTTATAATCCTGATGGTTGAGGGAGGGGGTGTTCCTTGTCTTCACCTCCACATCACATTTAATGGGAAGATGAGTGGAGCCGGAATGGGAAGGGGTGGAAGGTTGGGGTTGGTAGAGTTAGTTTGTCATCGCTGTGATTGAGGATAGCCCCCCCCTCCTCCCAAGGTTGCGCTAATCCATTTTGGGTTTTTAATTCTCTTTTGTTTCCTTTTGATTTGAATTTTAGAATCCTTGCTTCTATCTCTCATCGGCCAGACAGACCTTTGTTATCCAGGGGAGGACTGGGTCCTGTCTGACTCTTCCTTTGGGTCGAATTTGTCTTTTCTCCTTCCATGGGTCTCTCTCTTTATCTGTTTTCGGTACTATTGGAGCAGCTCAAGTGTCTTGTCTGTTATTGAGAGACCAAGGTGGAATTGGTATCCGTGGTTGAGGATAGGGGTTGAGGGTGGCCTTTGTAAGGTTTCCATGAATTGGTTTAGGTGTCTCCTCCCTGGGGGTCTCTTATTTCTTCTCTTGTCTTAGTGAGCTTGGTGCTGGTCCTGGTTTTTGGTATAACCTGGTGGAGTGCCCTTGGCTTATGGTCCCTCCTCGAGTGCTGTCTTCTTCCTCCTGCTCCTCCTCCCCTGGGTCTGAGAATTACTTGGACTTGTTGCTATCCATCCTCTCTTCATTATTTTTTGACTATAGGATTCTGATTCTGTTCCGGGCCTGGATGAGGGTTAGATTACGCTTTGGATGAGCTTCTAACCTGAGTTATAGTTGGAGCTGGGGTTTTCGTAAACTCTCTTTGGGTTTTTTTGTAGTGCCAGGTATGACGTATCCATTCTTGGCTTTTGCATGAGTGCAGCTGGGTGTGAAATCTGAAAGAAATGGCTTTGTTGGGTTGCCGATGCCTGTGGTGGCTGTCAGAACCGAGGGCGGTGTGTGAGCACCAGATCTGGCCGCGGGAAGTGCAGTGTTGGAGGGTGTGCACCGTCCTGCCACGTCATACTTTTATGACTTCATCCTATTCTTCCCTTGGTCTCTGGTCGGGTCGCAGGAATATTTGGTTTTGCCCAGTGATTTTAACAAGACACTTGTGACATTGTTCTCTCCCGATCAATTTAATCCCATGTATGTTGAGCCTTTTATTTTCGCTCTCGTTTTGTACATTTTGTAACTTTGTTATGTCTGTTTCTAAATTCCAGAATTCCAATAAATATACTTAAAAAAAAAGTCTTGCTCCCTGTCTGATTGCTGGAGTCAAGTCAGCAAAGCCACAATTGAAAAGGAAGCAGGGCAACTCCTCTCAGTTAAACTGCTGAACCAGGAAACTCAGGGGCGGGATTCTCCGAGCCCCCCGCCGGGTCGGAGAATCGCCGGGGGGCGGCGTGAATCCCGCCCCCGCTGGCCGCCGAATTCTCCGGCACCGGATATTCGGCGGGGGCGGGAATCGCGCCGCGCCAGTTGGCGGGCCCCCCCGCCGATTTTCCGGTCCTCGATGTCCCGAAGTCCCGCTGCTGTAATGCCTCTCCCGCAGGCGTGAATCAAACCACCTCCCTCACCGGCGGGACTGGCGGTGCGGGAGGGCTCCGGGGTCCTGGGGGGGGGGGGCGCGCGGGGCGATCTGGCCCCGGGGGGTGCCCCCACGGTGGCCTGGCCTGTGATCAGGGCCCACTGATCTGCGGGTGGGCCTGTGCCGTGGGGGCACTCTTTTCCTTCCGTGTTGGCCATAGCTTCCGCAATGGCCGACGTGGACGTGGCCCCCTCCCCTGCGCATGCGCGGGATGGCTGCTGACGCTCCAGCGCATGCGCGGACTTCCGCCGGCCGGCGAAGTCCCTTCGAACCCGGCTGGCATGGCGCCAAAGGCCTTCCACGCCAGCCGGCAGGACGGGAACCACTCCGGCGTGGGCCTAGCCCCTCAAAGTGAGGGCTCGGCCCCTAAAGGTGCGGAGAAATCCGCACCTTCGGGGCGGCCTGACACAGGGGTGGTTCACGCCACTCCATCCCGCCGGGACCCCCCGCCCCGCCGGGTAGGGGCGAATCCAGCCCCAAATGTTCAATTGCTGACGTCAGAGATACCAGATCCACACAATTTAATGACTGCCATATTTCACCATCTACTCCTCAAAGACGAATTTGCATATCTCTTTTTAACTTTTTAACTTTTATTTTTGCATTCACTTTTCATTTCTAATCTGTGCGTATGTGCATGCGTTTTTATTATTTTTCTCATGGTTTAGTAACTAATAAACCCACGTTTACTTTAATCCAAGGAAGCCTGGTTAAATTTGCTCCTCTTCAAACATAAATGCATTTGAACTACAAGGGAAGACATCCTTTTAAAATTAACCTTGTTGCGAGCAACTAAGGGGTTTGAATAAAGAAGGGGAGCCAGTTCATCCCTTCTCACCAGGGAGTATAGCCGTGCTCCACAACCATTGCAATGCAAATGCCAGTAGCTAGAAGAAGAAATGGTGAAAGATTCAACATTATTACTGTCTGGACTGTATGCAGTACAATACTTTTCACTGTACCTCGGTACATGTGACAATAAAACAAAATAAACAAATAAATTACAGAAACTGTGTAGAACTATCATTGAAAGATGACCTGATTCAATCCAACATTCCCACAAACATGCAAGAACATCTCCTGTCCCACCTGGGGCCCCAACATTCTTGACCACTGCTGCACAAACATCAAGGGGGCCTACTGATCCATCCGACTGCACTTTAGAAAATCAGACCACAAGGTGGTGTTCCTTCTCCCAGCATACAAGCAGAAACTTAAGAGGGAGAATCCGGTTAAGAAGGCCGTGCAGTGCTGGTCCGAGGCAACAGAAGAGATCCTACGTGACTGCTTGGAGTCAGTGGACTGGCCCATATTCAAGAACTCAGTGGCCAACACAAACGAGTATGCCACCCCTTCACAGACGTCATCAGCAAGTGTGTAGAAGATTGAGTGCCAAAGAAGGTAGTACGTGCGTTCCCCAACTGGAAACCATGGCTTAACTGGGAGATTCACTTCCTACTGAAGGCCAGATCTGAGGCATTCAAGATAGGCGACCCTGACCTATACAAGAAATCTACATACAACCGCCACAAAGCCATCAGAGGTGCCAAGAGACAATACCAGACTAAGCTAGAGTCACAGATTTATGACACGGATTATCATCGGTTGTGGCAAGGCTTAAACAATGTAATGGGCAACAAAACAAAGCCGAGTAGAATCTCCGGCAACAACATGCCCCTCCCCGATGAATCAATGCATTCTATGCTTGTTCGAGCAAGAAGCCAACAAAACGTTGTCAACTGCCCCAGCAACCTCGGACACACCCGTACCGACCGTCACAGTTTTGAAGTCAGATCAAACTCTTGAAAGTGAACCCTCAGAAACCACAAGTCCTGATGGAGTCCCTGGTCGTGCACTCAGATCCTGCGTGGACCAATAGGCGCGTGTGTTTGCAAACATCTTCAACCTCTCCCTGCTCCGTTCTGAGGTTCCCACCTGCTTCAAGAAGAGCACCATCATACCGGTGCCAAAGAAGAACCAGGCAACGTGCCTCAACGACTACCATCCAGTGGTGTTGACATCTTTCATTATGAAGTGATTCGAGAGATTGGTCATGAGACGCATTAACTCCATACTCCAAGAATGCCTTGATCCACTGGAATTTGCATACCGCTGCAACCGGTCCACAGCAGATACCATCTTCCTGGCCCTATACTCATCCCTGGAGCATCTCGACAACAAGGTCTCCTACATCAGTTTCGTATTCATTGACTACAGATCTGCCTTCAACACCATAATCCCAGCCAAGCTCACATCAAAACTCCATAACCCAGGACTTAGCTCCTCCCTCTGCAACTGGACACTCGATTTCCTGACCCATAGACCAAAATCAGTGAGGATAAACAACACCTCCTCCACCATAGTCCTCAATACCAGGGCCCAGCAAGGCTGGTTACCTAGTCCCTTCCTAAACTACCTATGCACACAGGACTGTCCGGCAAAATTTGTCTCCAACTCCATCCACAAGTTTGCTGATGACAGAACTGTAGTGGGTCAGATCTCAAACAATGATGAGTCAGAGTACAGGAGGGAGAGGGAGAACCTAGTGGCGTTGTGTAATGACAACAATCTTTCCCTCAACATCAGCAAAACTAGAGAGCAGCTTTTAAAACTACAAAAGAAGATGACCAACTTGCACAGTAAAAATGCGGGCCCAGCATTGTTCAATGTGGAGTAAGGACGAGTTTGCTTCCAGGATTCCAAGGAATGAATGTGGCAGCTGTGGTGAATCACAGTAGCGTAATTCACACTGTATTACACATGTTGTACTATGTCTCTGTAAGCTCGGCACACGAGCAGTTGCGCTGCTCTGCCACTAGGGGGAGATGCTCTGGGAGTGTACGGGAGTTTGTACTGGGCTCCACCCTTGGCTCCACCCACGGCTCCTCCCCCTAACCGGAAGTATAAAGGTTGATGCCGAGAGCCTGCCTGCCAGTTCATCTGGAGTTCATCTTGTCACAGGCAGGCTCTGTTGTAAGACGATTAAAACCACTGTTCACTTCTAACCACGTGTCACGTGAATTGATGGTCTCATCAGCAGCCAGTTGAGGTGACAAGGATTTGTTCAGAACCAAGGTCCTATGAAGTCATTACACACAAGTGAGCAATGATGAGGTGTAACCAAGGGCTAATCATATCCATTCCAGCTCCTCAACCACCATACAATCTGTAATGTTCTTGTTGGATGGCCTACTTTATATTACAAGACACATTGTAGCTAAAGCTAGAAACGATTTATTAACATTAATTGTGGGTCAATAAGGGCAGCACGGTAGCATTGTGGATAGCACAATCGCTTCACAGCTCCAGGGTCCCAGGTCCGATTCCGGCTTGGGTCTCTGTCTGTGCGGAGTCTGCACATCCTCCCCGTGTGTGCCTGGGTTTCCTCCGGGTGCTCCGGTTTCCTCCCACAGTCCAAAGATGTGCAGGTTAGGTGGATTGGCCATGATAAATTCCCCTTAGTGTCCAAAATTGCCCTTAGTGTTGGGTGGGGTTACTGGGTTAATGGGTTATGGGGATAGGGTGGAGGTGTTGACTTTCGGTAGGGTGCTCTTTCCAAGGGCCGGTGCAGACTCGATGGGCCGAATGGCCTCATTCTGCACTGTAAATTCTATGAAAAAAATTCTATGAAATCTATATAAAACAACAGATGAAGGACAACACGGTGGCACAGTGGTTAGCACTGGGACTACGGCGCTGAGGACCCGGGTTCGAACTCCGGCCCTGGGTCACTGTCCATGTGGAGTTTGCACATTCTCCCTGTGTCTGCATGGATTTCACCCCCACAATCCATGAGATGTGCTGGTTAGGTGGATTGGCCACACTAAATTGCCCTTTAATTGGAAAAAATATATAATAATTGGGTACAGTATGAACATGCACAAGCATACTCTCTCAGCTCCCTAGTCAGAGTCAGTCTGAGGTCATCTGACTCTAACATTCAGTTAATACTAATGAGACTCCTAGTGGTCAGTCCGCGAATTACAACACGACCATGATATCACTGCACAGTCCTGTTGCATCTAGGACAAGATCCTAGATGCAACTAGGAACACCATCCAAGAATGATAATCCCACAGATCACCTTGCATAATGAAAGAAATCTCCAGACAAGGTTACCATCAGAACATCTGAGTATACCTCAAGATTGTCTTCACGCTTTTAAGACTCCCAAATAGCTCAATGCACTTATGTAATGGTAATTAAACATGAACATTTGGCATGCCAAGAAGATAAGATATGACTGGCTCCCAATCCAGGAAAGAAAACATGAATGAGGATGCAGGCGCTATCTCCCTCCTGTACTCTGTCTCATCGTTGTTCGAGATCCGACCCACCACAGGCGTGTCATCAGCAAACTTGCGGATGGAGTTGGAACCAAATTTGCAGAGGCAGGTCTGTTCGCTTTGCAACAAAATAGGCCATTCAGACCTGAATGCTGGAGATTACACGCAAACCTGTTGGTCTAGTCAGGTTTCTCATGAGTAATCGCCCAATGGGTAGTGCAGCAGAGTAGGCAGAGCCACTCACCATAGAGGGTGTGTCTGAGCCAGAGTTTTTTTGGAGTTCCCGGAGTTTTACCTTGTCAGGTACAGTTGACCCCTACCCGACACAAAATGTGAGTAAGTCTGTGGTCATGCTCCAGGACATGGCCCATTCAATCCTTTATGTTAGGGGGAAACTTTAACCTTTCTCACCCTGCCCACTAACTGTGCCCCCCTGTCCCTTCCGGCCCCCCACCACCACCACCACCCCCCCCTTGCGAGTAATTCCTGAAAGCCAAAGCACTGTGCAGTGGAGATGGAGCAGGATCTGTGTTTGCACACTTCCAAAAGGTCCATCCGGAGTGTGACCTTGTTTTAGACCATGTTACAGTAGGAATTGCCCCTAAACTACCAGTGGCAGGAATTGATTTCCTTGGAAACAATCCAGCCGACAACAAGGTGCTAGGCTGCAAATGTAAAGAAGCCGGCAGGAATCTACAGAAGGGCAGAAAACTGAGGAAGGTCGCAAGGCCCAAAAGGGTCCTATAGAATCCATAGACCTCGAGTGAGAGCACCTCGAAGGCGGCAAGGCCAAAGCCAGGCTAATAAATTTAAAAGTGGTTCAGAAAAAGCTCCTAGAAACTGAAATAGATTCCCCAGGTATCTCAGAGTTAAATAGGGATCAGAATATTCCTAGAACAGGGAAAGAAATAGGGAGGAAGATGCCCACGTAGCCTGGACGAAGGCATGTTATTAAACCCAGAAAGGGAATGGATAAGGAAGTGCCGACAGTACTGTGATTGGAAACCTTCTCTTAGGCATTAAAAAAGGACAAAGGGAGTTCCCAAATCAATGGGCAGCTGGGGAGTGCAATGCCTCACCCGGTCAAAAAGCTACCCAGAGTTATGGCATGTGCCAACCCTCCACCAGGGGGCAGTCACGTCTCAACAGACACAGAACATACAATACAACTGACCAGCAGAGGGACCCCAAACAGACTGGACCTCATTATCACCACCATAATGCAGAGCCACAAGGTGAAGGGACAGGATTAACCATCCTATTTAAAATGATCCACAAATCCCCACTAGGCTGCAGCTGTATGAATGCTTGAAATGCCCTTGTCAGAACCAGAGAAGAGTTATGATACAGAATGAGGCCATTCAGCCCATCCTGTCCTAACCGGTCAAAAAAAAAGGAAAACAAAGTAGCCGTTCATTTTGATTCCACTTTCCAGCAGCTGGTCCATAGCCTTGCAGGTTACAGCACTCTCAATGCAGATTCAGGTGCCTCATAAATTAATTTAGAGTTTGAGCCTCAACCACTAACATAGGCAGTGAATTTCAGATGCGCGCCACCATCTGGGTGAAAATGTTTTCCTCATGTTCCCTCTAATCTCTCTAGCAATCACCTTAAATCTATGTCTCCTGGTACAGTAGCACAGTGGTTAGCACTGTTGCTTCAGAGCACCAGGGTCCCAGGTTCGATTCCCAGCTTGGGTCACTGTCTGTGTGGAACATAAACCATACAGTGCAGAAGGAGGCCATTCAGCCCATCAAGTCTGCACCGATCCACTTAAGCCCTCACTTCCACCCTATCCCCATAACCCCTCCTAACCTTTTTGGTCACTGAGGGAATTTATTATGGCCAATCCACCTAACCTGCGTGTCTTTGGACTGTGGGAGGAAACCGGAGCACCCGGAGGCAACCCACGCAGACACGAGGAAAGCGTGCAGACTCCGCACAGACAGTGACCCAGCGGGGAATTGAACCTGGGACCCTGGCGCTGTGAAGCCACAGTGCTATCCACTTGTGCTACTGTGCTGCCCAGTCTGCACGTTCTCCCCGTGTCTGTGTGGCTTTCCTCCGGTTGCTCCGGTTTCCTCCCACAAGTCCCGTAGGACGTGCTGTTCGATGAATTGCACATTCTGAATTCTCCCTCTGTGTACCCAAACAGGCGCCTGAGTGTGGCGATTAGGAGATTTTCACAGTAACCTCACTGCAGTTTTAATGTTAGCCTACTTGTGACAATAATAAAGATTATTAGAATTGACCCCTCAGTTAGGGGCAATTTTTCTGTCTATCCTATCTAGGCCCCTAATAATTTTGTACACCTGAATTAGGTCACCCCTTAGCTCCTTCTGTTCTAAGAAAAACAATCTTAGCCTATCCAATCTCTCATCATAGCTGCAATGTAATGCCTGGCAACATTGTTCTAAATCTCCTCTGTATTCTCTCCAGAGCAGTTATGTCCTTGCTGTAATGTGCTGACCAGAACTGTACATAAAGTCCCAGCTATGGCCTAACCAATATTTTACATAGTTCCATCATTACATCCCTGCTTTTAAATTCAGTACCTCACCCAATAGAGGAAAGCACTCCATAAGCTTTCTTGGCCACTTCATCCACTTGTCCTGCCACCTTCAGGGATCTGTGGGCCTGTCGTCCAGTTTTCTTAGTTCCTCAACCACTCTCAATAACTTCTTCCCATTTATTGAGCCTTCCCTTGCTTTGTTTGCCCTCCCAAACGCATTACCTCACATTTTTCTAGGTTGAATTCCATTTGCCACTTCTCCGCCCACTCAACCAAACCATTGATATCATTTTGGAGTCAACAACTACCTCTTCACTATCAACTCGGTGAAGCACGGTAGCATGGTGGTTAGCATAAATGCTTCACAGCTCCAGGGTCCCAGGTTCGGTTCCCGGCTGGGTCACTGTCTGTGCGGAGTCTGCACGTCCTCCCCGTGTGTGCGTGGGTTTCCTCCGGGTGCTCCGGTTTCCTCCCACAGTCCAAATATGTGTGGGTTAGGTGGATTGGCCATGCTAAATTGCCCGTAGTGTCCTTAAAAGTAAGGTTAAGGGGGGGGGGGGGTGTTGGATTACGGGTATAGGGTGGATACGTGGGGTTGAGTAGGGTGATCATTGCTCGGCACAACATCGAGGGCCGAAGGGCCTGTTCTGTGCTGTACTGTTCGATGTTCTAACTACATAGCTATTTTTTGTGACTTCTGAAAATTTCCAAATCCTGCCTCCTACGTTTAAGTCCAAATCATTAATATACACAACAAACAGCAAAAGCCCCAAGACTGTGCCCCGCAGGAAACCATTTTCCATTTGCAAAAACATCCATCGACCCATTACCTTGTTTCCTGTCACTGAGCCAATTTGGGATCCAAGCTGCCACCTTCCTATTATGCAGGCCCAGAAAGTCTGGCCCAAATTCAGGTGCATGTTGCCATGCCAACCCGAAGCACCTAGCAACAGAAGCTAGAAATCTCCAGGTGTGCTAGCACCCGAAACAGAACTTGAATCGGAAGAGGCCCAGATCCCTTTAAAACACCCACTCTCCTGGCCCTGCACCTAACCACAGTCCGTGGATCTGATCAACTGGTTACTGAACTAGGCAGGCAGGAGCTTAGCTGGACAATGGCAGCTCAGCACTATGATCCCAGGACTGGGCACTCACAGAGGGAGATGTCCTACATACCTCTGTTGATGGCGCAAAACAGTTTGACCATCACTTGCCCCCTGAGTGCTAACTACCCTATTAAACCCCCGTACACTCCTGAGGATACTTAATCAGGGAGGTGATGGCATAGTGGTATTGTCACTAATCTAGTATTCTAAAGATCCAGTGTACTGCTCTGGGGATCTGGGTTCAAACCCCATTATTGCAGATGATGAAATTTGGTTCCAATAAAAATCTGGAATTAAAAGTCTAACGTTGACCATGAAACTATTGCTAATTGACATAAGTACCCATCTCCTTCACTAATGTCTGTTAGGGAAGAAAATCTGCTATCCTTACTTGATTTGGCCCCAAAACAATTTGTTGACTCTTAAATTATTGATGGGCAATAAATGTTGCCTGTAATGCCCACATCCCATGGAATGTGAGAGGAGATAAAAGGGTTGTTTGAAATTAAACCCCCTCCTGTCTGTTAGAATATATTCTAATTGTTCTATTTCTGTTGAGGGGCAGGGTTAAGTATCTTGAAGAAGAAAGGGGGATATTGTAATATGCCTTTAAGAGACAACATGCCATCACTGGAAGGAAAGTATGTCATGTGATACAGCCTGAGTTGCACTTTTTGCCTGAGTTGAATACAACACAGCTTTGATGTCTTCAAGCTCTCGACATTTGTAGAAATATTCTTACGCGTATAATCTGAATAAATGAACCCACATCGTATTGACGCAATCCTGTATGATTGGAGCCATTATATCATTATAAAAATGTGACAAGAGTGACCCGATATCTTTTGGCCCCTGAGACAGCACTATTGTCTAACCTGGCCCTGCTCCTCATTTGCCACTGGGCACTTATTCCTCCTGTTCTGTGTTCTGTGATTCATTTAATGTCCCTATTTCAATCTCAAAACCTAAATTTCACAGTGTCTACATGCGGAGTCTGTGGGAAGCCAATGTGGGTCATGAAGCCACAATGAGTCTGCACAGGCACATATGAGTTAGCACAGGCACAATTGCTGAATGACCTTCTTTTGCCTTGTAGCATTTTATGATTCCATGAGGACTCAGTCAAAATTGACTCGTAATTTTTACATTCCTGACCACAATTTTGTCCAGGTTTCAACTATGACAGGAATGACAGAAGGACATTGCAGGATACCTTTGTCACAATGGTGTGCCAAGTCGGGAGATATCTTAATCATTTGATTTTAACTCAATGTCCACTGAAATGGATACATCACAGTGATGTTTGGAAGGATTAATACTGGGTGGAAGATATTGTCTCCTCTGGTGAATTTGGAGGTGAGGGGCATTTAATTGAGCAAGAGGTTGCTGGGTGAGCATGAGCACCCCCACCATCTCCCTGTCTCAGCCCCGATTAAGCCTGGGTGGGAAGGCCCATGGGTGGCCCATTTACCCCACTACTATTCCAGGCTTTTAAAAAAAAAAAAATTAGAGCGCCCAATTATTTTCTTTCCAATTAAGGGGCAATTTAGCGTGACCAATCCACCTAATCTGCACATCTTTGGGTTGTGGGGGTAAAACCCATGCAGACAGAGGGAGAATGTGCAAACTCCACACGGACAGTGACCCAGGGAGGGGGGTGGGGTGGGAGGTGGGGGGTGGGGGGTGGAGTGGAGGACGGGTGACGTGGCCCTCATTCAAAGGAACTGAGTGTGTAGTGCCTGCACCGTCAAGGTGGAACGTTAACCCTAACCCTTACAGACTTCTAGAACCTGTCAGGTATTAGCCATGATTCTGTGAGTATAATAAGAATAATCTTTATTAGTGTCACAAATAGGCTTACATTAACACTGCAATGAAGTTACTGTCAAAATCCCCCAGCACGTTTACCTTTGAGTCAGAAGGTTAATGGTTAAAGTTCCACTTCAGTCACTTGAACACAAGAGCTAACTGATACTACAGTGCAGTAATGAGGAAGGTCAGCAATTTCTCAGCTGCCATCTTTCATTTGCAGTGTTAAACTGAGATCCGCCCTCTTAGGTGAATGCGAATGATCCCATGGCACTATTCGAGGAAAAGTATGGGAGTTCTCCCTGGTGATCTGGCCATATATTTATCCTTTGCCCAACATCACTAAAATAGATGATCCTGTCATGATCACATTGCTGTTTGTGGGAGCTTGCTGTGTACAAATTGGCTGCCGCTTGTCCCACATTATAACAGCAACTACATTTCAAAATTAATTTATTTCTCCAAGGTGCTTTGGGATGTCCTGAAGTCATGAAAGGTGTCATAGAAATTAAAACGTTCTTTATTACATAACATTACAATGAAATTGTTAATATAATTATTGAAATTAGTACAGACCCAAAAGGTATCATTGTGTGAAAAATAGCATCTTCTCTAATGACCAAGAGCCTTTTTGTCCTCCTCAGATAAAAGTTTTATCATAAAAAATTATCACTATATAAATACCAATTCTGTCATCAAATGGTTAGCACTGACATTGACCTGTGATATCAGTTCTACTAGAGGCTGCAGCTGTCAGCTCAGCTTTTAACCACAGATTCCTCATTATTACAACTTCAGCTGTTTTGCCAATGCAAGGGCATGTCGACGAGGGCTCTGATTGGTCAGGGACTTAACAGGCTTAGCAAACCAGCATTGCAAATCAATATACTGTACTTCACTGCACAAAGATAAATTGCACAAGTGACACCAGGAACAAGAAAAGGCAAAGTCCCGGTGATTTAACGCAGTCAAAAGACATTTTATTCTACATAAGCCTTGCAGGCCAGGCATGATTTTACAATGCAGTCTGTGGCTTCATTCCAGGGGTAATTTTCGTACCACAGTTCATAGTGTTTTAAGTAGGTCACACACGGCTTAGTCAGGAATACACCGTCAGCAACAGTCACTCGGAGCTGCAAGGAGGCTTGCAGGAGTGGCCAATCACAAGGCCAAGGGAAATTAAGAGTGGAGTGTCAGGAAACTGCGCTGCACAAACAAGCTGCATTGAAGTCCCTGCTTTGTTCCAACAGCTGACAGGCAAGCTTGGACACAATCAAGCTTTTACTTAGCCATTTATAGCAGTACGAGGGCTGAACATACTGACAGACACATTGCTAGCAATGCCTATTAAGCACTAAGCTGAATGAAAATAAATTGCAAAAAATCTTCCTCATTATGTAAAACCTATACTCCAGGATCTTTTGAAGTTCTTTCCTTATTGAAAGTGCAATGATGGATGTCACAAGACAACATACCAGGGTCACCTGAAGAGGCCTGTTATGCAATGAGCATGAATATAAAGTTAGAGTCATAGAGGTTAACAGTATAAAACCGTCCCTTCAGCCCACCTTGTCCATGATGCCCAGTTTTGACCACTAAGCTGGTCCCAATTGCCCGCATTTGGCCCATATCCCTCTATACCCATCTTTCCAATATTACTGTCTGAATGCTTTTTAAAAGACAGAATTGTACCCGCCTCTACTACTCTGACAGCTTGTTCCAAACACTCACCATGCTCTGTGTGAAACAATTGCCCCTCTGGACCCTCGCCTTAAACCTATGCCTTCTAGTTATAGACTCCCCTACCTTTGGGAAAAGATGTTGAATATGAAATAATCTGTCTGGACTGTATGCAGAACAATCACTTTACTTCGGTACACGTGACAATAAATCCAAATACAAGGCATGTCAGTTGTGTAATGGAATATTCTCCACTTGCCTGGATGAGTGCAGCTCCAACAGCACTCAAGATGCACAACACCATTCAGGACAAAGCAGTCCGCTTGATTGCTATCCCTTCCACAAACATTCAATCCCTCCACCACCGACAAACAGTGGCAGCCATGTGTACCATCTACAAGATGCACTGTAGTAACTTGCCAAGGTTCCCTAGGCGGCACCCCACAAACCCACAACCACTACCGTCCAGAAGGACAGGAGCAGCATACACCTGGGAACACCACCAACTGGAGGCCCCCCTCCAAGTCACCCTCCATCCCGACCCGGAAACACACTAATATTCCCTCAGTGTCGCTGGGCCAAAACCCTCCCCCACAACACCCCGGGTGCACCAATGCCCCAGGGACCACCACCCCCCTCAAAGGGCAACCAGGAATGGGCAACAAAAGCTGGCCGAGCCAACAACACCCACATCCCGCAAAATTATTTTCTCTTAAAGTTGTAGGGACTCCTTATTCTGGCCTTCACTCCATCAATCTTACCAACCTTTGCATAATATTAAAGACCGTTCCGGATTATCTTTCAGTCCTCTATTTTCTACAGTCAAAAGCTCAGCCCATTAACTCACTCCTGATAGGTGTAGCTTCTCAGTTCAGCTTTCATACCATTAAATCATTTTTGCACATTCTTCAATGCCTCTATATTCATTCTTCAATATGTAGTAAATCATGATATATAATCCTGATGCTATATTCTCAGTGGTTACTTGAGAGGGGGGAAGATTGAGGGGGGAGAATATTTGAGGGGGGGACTATTTCAAGGGAAGAATATTTGAGGGGGGAAAACAGAAGCACAGTGGTTGGCACTGTTGCTTCACAGCACCAGGGATCCGTGTTTGATTCCCGGCTGGAGTCACTGTCTTTGTGGAGTCTGCATGCTCTTCCATTGATGCGTGGGTTTCCTCCGGGTTCTCCAGTTCCCACCCACAAGTCCCGAAAGATGTGCTTGTTAGGCGAATTGGACATTCTAAATTCTCCCTCAGTGTACACGAATAGGGGCCGGAATGTGGCGACTTGGGGATTTTCACAGTAACTTCATTGCAGTGTTAATGTAAGCCTACTTGTGACACTAATAAAGATTATTATTACAAATATTATTATTTAAAATGCTGGTCAGTTTGTTCTATAATAAAAATACTTTGTGACACAAGACGTAAGTAAAAATTGTTTAAGGGAAACCATTATTGAAGATTACAGTAAAAACGTACAATCCTACAAATACTCAGCGGCCATGATGTTTTGGATCTGTGATTCTCGCCTGAAATCAAAGGACCTTTAGCTGATCTGTCAAATTTTCTATCCTGCCTTGACGATTCCCATCGTGGGCGGGACTGGAAAATCCGGCTCAGCACATCTGATTGTTTCAATGGGCAGAATTTTCCCATGCCCCCCTCGGTGGGTTCAATGGCAGGCGGGGTGGGAAAATTTGGTGGGGAGGAGGGTGCATCCCCCCACCTGATTCTCCACAATACCTGCGGGAAAACATGCCAACCCAGAATACGTCTGGACCAATGCGGTGTGAAAAACTTGCGACTTACCTTTCATCACAGACATCGAGGAAAAGATGATGCTGGAGGCCTGCAGCAACAGGCCCTGGAGGAACACTTTTCCCTGAATACTGGGTGGATTCTCACGTCAATGGCTTTGGAACTTCAGGATCTTCACCATGTGCTGGTAACATCTTCCATGGTCTTTGCTGACTTCTCGGACCTGCTTCGGAACTTCAGGATCTTCACAAAGCTTAAGTGTTGGGGGGGGGGGGGGGGGGGGGGGGGGGGGGGGAGAGGAAGATTAGGTGTGAATAGGAAAGGAAGGCCTAAGGGAGGGGGGATGAAATTGTGAGGGGGGGGCGACAAAAGTGACAGAGGAGTGAAGCTGGGGGAGGTGGGGAATGACAGTGCTGGGGTGTTGAGGGAAATGAAACTGGGAGGGAGGGGATGAAGTTATATGGAGGTGGACGCAGTTAGAGTGTTTGACTGCTGAAGTCGTTTTTTAAAATAATCTTGGTTTGAAAGACAAACAAAGATTTTAAGAGCCAGAGGTGAAATTAACCATTATAAAAAGCTTGGGCTAATGCAATTTTGTTTTGATTAAAGTGATCCCTGGGGAGTTAATCAGAGTTCAGCTTTGTGAGATGATGTAATTGCTAGGTGGAGCTAAGGCATCAGATATTTTGAGAAAGCATTTTAGGTTAAATTCTAATCTGACTGAAGCTGAGACCAAGTTTAACATTTTGTTCTCACTGCATTTTTAAAGCAGTGTAGGCTTGTCTGAGGATAAGGGGAAGCTGAAACAAGTTAGTTGAAACAGCTTTTAACAAAAAACATTTTATTAAGGCATTTATGATTTTATAATTTTATGATTTTTGTCATTTATCTCAAGAGGGTTGGAATATAAAAGCAGCGATGTGCTACTGAGCCTTTATAAGGCTCTGGTTAGGCCCCATTTGGAGTACTGTGTCCAGTTTTGGGCCCCACATCTCAGGAAGGACATACTGGCACTGGAGCGTGTCCAGCGGAGATTCACACGGATGATCCCTGGAATGGCGGGTCTAACATATGATGAACGGCTGAGGATCCTGGGATTGTATTCATTGGAGTTTAGAAGGTTAAGGGGAGATCTAATAGAAACTTACAAGATAATACATGGCTTAGAAAGGGTGGACGCAAAGAAACTGTTTCCGTTAGGCAAGGAGACGAGGACCCGTGGGCACAGCCTTAGAATTAGAGGGGGTAAATTCAGAACAGAAATGCGGAGACATTTCTTCAGCCAGAGAGTGGTGGGCCTGTGGAATTCATTGCCGTGGAGTGCAGTGGAGGCCGGGACGCTAAATGGCTTCAAGGCAGAGATAGATAAATTCTTGATGTCGCGAGGAATTAAGGGCTACGGGGAGAATGCTGGTAGGTGGAGTTGAAATGCCCATCAGCCATGATTGAATGGCGGAGTGGACTCGATGGGCCGAATGGCCTTACTTCCACTCCTATGTCTTATGGTCTTATGGTCTTATGGTCTTATAACAAGAAATACAAATGCAAACATAACTCAGTAAATAACAACCCCTCAACCAACAACCATACCCAGCCAACATGGCTTATACACACAATTCCCCTTCTTCTCCTCTCATTGATATCGCCTAAGCTAAACTACCTCCCCCCCACCCCCCTCGTTCCCTAACCCACCCCCCCCCGCATTGTATCTGGTAACAATTAAATTTTCCCCGCAGAAGTCGATAAACGGCTGCCACCTCCGGACGAACCCGAATGTTGATCCTCTTAGGGGAACTTGATTTTTTCAAGCCTGAGAAACGCAGCAATACCCCCGATTTTGCTGGCTCTGAGTCCCTCCACGCTAGTAAGACCCGTCTCCGAGCTACCAAGGAGGCATAGGCCAAAACATCAGCCTCTCCCGCCCCCTGACTCCTATCCATGGAAATAGTACACTACCTAGGCCTATGTCCCCACCCTATCCCCGTAGCCCTACCTAACCTTTTGGACACCAAGGGACAACAATTTATCATGGCCACTCCACCTAACTTGCTCATCTTTGGACTGTGGGAAGAAACCGGAGCACCTGGAGGAAACTCACACAGACACGGGGGGAACGTGCAGACTCCCTGGGCTGGAATTGAACCCGAGTCCATGGCGCTGTGAGGCAGCAGTGCTAACCATTGTGCCATCGTGCGGTCCTCCAGAGGCCCATCGCCAAATTTGGAGCTTCCAGGTGCCTATTCCCGACCTGTGGTCCGAGAGTCGGGGAGCTCAGCTGAAGTTGCCTCCTCTTGTCATGGACATGTGTCTGCGTGGTGAGTGAGTGCTGTGATGCCTTGAACAGTGTGGAGCTCTCCTCTTCCTCTCTCCCTCTCTAGCTCTGTCTCAGTCTCTCTCCCTCTCTCTCTATCAATCCTCCCCCACCCCAGTCTCTTCCTGGAGGCATGGCACCTTTAAGTGCGAAAGGACTGTGCAAGTGACAGCAGCAGCTGCCTCCAAGATGGAAACACATTTGGCCCTCATTGAATGGATTGAATGGATGAATCCTTACTCGGTGGTGGCCCAAGGCCGAGTCCACCATCACCAATGGATCCTCCCTGCCTGACTCCCATGAGCTCTCTTGTCATCTCCTCACGTTGAGAACACCCAGGTGTCACTCTCGGTCTTCTCCGGTCTTCTCTCGCTTCACTCAATTATGCCGAGGTTCCTCCTGTTCAAAAAGAGAAAGCCATGATGTACGCGCTGGACTGCGGTGGGCACAGTAAGAAGTCTTACAACACCAGGTTACAGTCCAACAGGTTTGTTTTGAATCACCGACTCACCTGATGAAGGAGCTGCGCTCTGAAAGCTAGTGATTCAAAACAAACCTGTTGGACTTTAACCTGGTGCTGTAAGACTTCTTACTGTGCTCAGAAAGAGAAAGGGCAGAATTCTCCATTTCTCAGTCTGCGTCGATGCCAACACATAATTTGTGGACTTTCACGACAGCAAAACTGGCGCCATGCCTGGACTGGGTCGGTTACTGTTAAGGGGCTAGCACCGGCACCATGTGGATCACAATCGATTCCAATGTAAAATAGTACGGGATTTGTCGGGTCCGTGATTGACACTCGGGAGACTGTCAAGCTGCAGCTGCACATACACATTACAATCCCCTCACACACCCATCCCAGATGGCACTGGTTGTGCTGGAGCGCGGCCATACAGCAAATGGGTTGGCTGGGGTCAGGGGGCACCTTGGGGTGTGGCATCGGGGACACCTATATGACCCATGGCACTAAGTTCACAGTGGGCAGTCAGCGGCATGCGCAGCTGCATTGCTGCCTTGCCGGCTGTGGCAATGGTGTTCCGTGTCCGTCCGCCCCGACCCCACTGTCCACCTCCTGGCCATCCCCCGCTATACCCTCCCAAGCCCTGGCAGGACCCCCCCCACCTCGGCGAGCGGCACAACTGTCAGAAAACCAAGACGACGTTGGACACTTTCTGTAGCCCTTCTCCCTCCCTTAGAAGCTACGATGCCGGTTTCACGATTTTTAAAAGCACAAGTGAACCGTGCTGTCAGAAACTCGGCCCATCGGAGGAGGAGCATCGCGGAGGCCCTGGAGAATAAGGGTTGGACCCCCTAATGATATGCAAATTGTGTTTACTGTACATGTGTTCCGGTACACATTGACGTCGCAGTCGAGGTGATGGAGAATTGCGATTTGTCGTCAAACCGGTGCCCACAGCGAATTTGGCGTCGGAACTGATTCTCTGCCCAATCGCGTTTCGCGGTTTCGTCATCAGCCAACGGAGAATCTCGGCCAAAGTGTTTGAGGGGGGGTTGAATGTTGCATGGATGGGAGCATTGGAATTTGGTTCATTCCTCATTCATACCCTCGTAAGACCGCCCACTTCTGTGTGGCAAGTTATCACTGATGTGATTTGAGCTGAAGGGTCACGGACCAACTCCCTCCAGAGCACTGAGCATATCCACATGCAAGGGGGAAGACTCAAACAGTATTGTGATTGGTAGAGGCTGCAGGTTCCCTCTGCACCTACACTCTTCCCCCCATCCCTCCCCATCCACCTTCCACCCACCACCCCTGTTTCATATAGTGTCTCATGTCTGCTAAAGGGTGAAGGAGGCACAATAGCCACTCCATTACAGTGTGGGTGCACTGCAGTGGGGCTGTGAGGCAAAACATATTGTTGCCACTGGTCCTTGGACCCTGCCATTTTTGAGATTGTGGAATAGACTTACCCTGGTGGGGCGAATGAGGCTTGGTACTGGGTTGCCGACCTCCTGTGCACCGCTTGGCCACTTAGGGCATTGTCCCTGCTGGGGCCTCCTCCTACCATCAGCCTGGTAGAGAATATCCCCCCTGACCTTAGCACGGTCAAGGAGGACATGCAGGGATGTGTCACTAAACGTGGGTACCTCGCGTTCGCCTCCCGTTCCTGACATCTCTCAAAAGAAAGTGCCGACAGTGACGATTCTGACACCTTTTATTGTTTTTAAAATATTTTTTATTCTCCTCCTTTTTCACATTTTCTCACAAATTTACACCCACCAACAATAAACAATAATCAGCAACAAATATGTCAATCCCCATATCAATAACAACAATCTCATCCTCCGACCAAACTCCAAACATTAGCCCGCATGTTCACACAAACAAATGACAAAAAGGAATCACCCATAGTCACCATTAACACACACACAGCCCCCCTCCCCCCAACCCTCCCACCCACCTCCACAACTAATGTTCGATGTTATCCAGTTCTTGAAAGTGCATAATGAATAATGCCCATGAATTGTAGAACCCCTCCATCCTTCCCCTCAGTTCAAACTTAACCTTCTCAAGGGTCAAGAATTCCAACAGGTCCCCCAACCACGCCAGGGCACAGGGTGGGGAGGTTGCTGTCCAACCCATCAGGATTCGCCTTCGGGCGATCAACGAGGCGAAGGCTACAACATCTGCCTCCGCACCCGTTTCCAACCCTGGCTGGTCCAACACCCCAAATATGGCCACCCGGGGGCCTGGGTTCAGTTTCACGTGCACTACTTTAGAAATTACCTTAAAAACCCCCTTCCAGTAATCCTCTAGCTTTGGGCAGGACCATAACATATGAACTTGATTAGCCCCCCCCCCCCGGCAATGCTCACACACATCTTCTACTCCTTCAAAGAATCGGCTCATCCTCGCCCATGTGAGGTGTGCTCTGTGTACCACCTTCAGCTGTATCAGCCCCAACCTTGCGCACAAGGTGGAGGCATTTACTCTCCGGAGCACCTCACACCAGAACTCCTCCTCCATATCCTCTCCCAACTCTTCCTCCCACTTTGCTTTGATCCCTTCCAATGGTGCCTTCTCCTCTTCCAAAATAGCCCCGGAAACCGCTGACACTCCCCTCTTCTCCAGTCCCCCTGTCGTCAGCACCTCCTCCAGCAATGTGGAGGCCGGCTCCACCGGGAAGCCCTGTATGTCCTTTCTGGCAAAATCTCGAGCCTGCATGTATCTAAACATTTCCCCCTGCTCCAGCCCATACTTCGCTGCCAGTTTCTTCAGTCCTGCAAACCAACCCCTAAGAAACAAATCTTTTAGCGTCTTAATCCCCTTCTCCTCCCATTTTCGAAAATTTCCATCCCACCTCCCTGGCTCAAATCTGTGGTTCCCCCGAATTGGCCATTCCCTTGACCCCAACCCCAAGTGTTGGCGAAACTGCCTCCAAATTCTCAATGAAGCTATTATTGCCGGACTCCCTGAGTATTTCCCCAGGGCTATCGGGAGTGGTGCTGTTGCTAGCGCCTGCAATCCTGACCCCCTGCACAAACTCTTCTCCATTCTGACCCACTGGGAATCAACCTCTCTGACCCAGCTCCGCACCTTCTCCACATTCGCCGCCCAGTAGTAGTACATCAGATTCGGGAGACCCAAACCCCCTGCCTGCCTTCCCCTCTGTAGCAGCACCTTTCTCTCTCTGGCCACCTTCCCTCCCCATATGAACAACGTATTCCTTCCCTCAATCTGATGCCTTTTAATTATGGTGCCTGGATATGGCGGCAGGATGTGTGCCATGAAGCCCGCCCTGCCACGGAAGACAGCGTAAAACATCTGGAAGTATAATGAATGAGGGTGGAAGGAAGCATGTTTTCTTATCGACCTCCGCGGTGGGAAACATTCGCTATCACCGCCCCTGCCACAACACTTTGAGCATTCCACCCGCTATTTCAGCTCAGCAACACTTCAGTTACAGGTAAGTTTAGAGCAGTGGCTCTGTGTGTGTGTATGGGGAGGGATGGGGTGGGGTGGGGGTGGGCCATAGTTTGACATCAGGAAGGGAGCCTGAGGCAGCACAGTGGCTCAGGCAGCAGCACTGCTGCCTCACAAGTCCCAGGTCCGATTCCGGCTCTGGGTCACTGTCCGTGTGGAGTTTGAACATTTTAACCGTGTCTGTGTAGGTTTCACCCCCACAACCCAAAGATTTGTAGGGTAGGTGGATTGGCCACGCTAAATTGCCCCTTAATTGGAAAAAATTAATTAGATTCTCTAAATTTATTTAAAAAAGGAAGGGAGCCCAACATCTTAATGCCACCACAGGGGCTGTTTAGCACAGGGCTAAATCGCTGGCTTTGAAAGCAGACCAAGGCAGGCCAGCAGCATGGTTCAATTCCCGTAACAGCCTCCCCGAACAGGCGCCAGAATGTGGCGACTAGGGGCTTTTCACAGTAACTTCATTTGAAGCCTACTTGTGGCAATAAGCGATTTTCATTTTTTTCATTTTCAATTGCTACTGCATAGAAAGAGGCCATTCGGCATAGGGGCTGGTTTAGCGCAGTGGGCTAAACAGCCGGCCTGTAATGCAGAACAAGGCCAGCAGCGCAGGTTCAATTCCCGTACCGGCCTCCCCGAACAGGCGCCCGAATGTGGCAACTAGGGGCTTTTCACAGTAACTTCATTGAAGCCTACTTGTGACAATAAGCGATTATTATTATATTATGTCTGCACCATCTCGCGAATGAGCAATTCTCTTAGTTCCATTCTCCCACCTTCTCCCTGTAATCCTTCAAATTCTTCCCTTTCAAATATCAGTCTAATTCCCTTATGAACGCTTCAATTGAGCCTGCCCCCACAGTGCAGAAGGCGGCCGTTCACTGAGAGAGCGCTGCACTGCTGTCGTTCAGGATTATTGCGCTGCTGATTGTGGGAGGTTGATGAGTGCATGAGTGCTGTGTTTACTACATCACAACAGAAACTGCATTTCAACAAGGACTTCATTGACTGTAAAGTTCTTTGATCCTCCACTCTAACAGGGCACCTTCAGCCACCTGATGATACCCATTTTTAAAAATTTGTTCTCAGGGTGCGGGTAACACTGGCAAGGCTGCCCTTTCTGCCCAATTAAGTTTGTCGCTCTGGCAAGGGGGTTGACTTTCTCCTTTAAAAGAAGCAATCCTTGTAAGTACAATGCTTTTGATTAGCAAGCAATTAGACATTTACATCTGTCCAGGTCAGGACATATGACTTGGAGAGCACCTTGGAGCTGATGGTTCCCATGGCATTGGTGCCCTTGTCCTTCTCGGGAATTGAGGTCAGAGGGGTGTGAGGTGCTGTGAAGTAACCTTGGTGAGTGTCTGCAGTGCGCTCTGGAGATAACACTTAAGCAGCACAGTGCTGAGGGGTGGATATTGAGTCTAGCAGCTAGGATGTTGATCAAACAAATTGCTCAGTTCTGAAAGCTGTTTTGACTGCACACAACCAAGGGAGTGATGAGTATTACGTCACATTCCTGATTTGAGGATTGAAAACAATGGAGGGATCCAGAGTTCAGCTAGCCTGGCCATCTGAGGTTCAGCAGTCAAATACTTGGGGACGTTGGAAATCTGAAATTAAAACAAAAAATATTGGAAATGCTCAGCAGGTCCGGCAGTGTCTGTGGAGAGAAAGAGTTCAGGTCGACGCTCTTTCGTCAATACAGGAGATTGTTTGGAAATTATTCTGACGGAAGGTCTGCCACGTTCCCTCAACAGATACTGCCTGATCTGCTGAGCCAGCCTTTTGTGTTTTCCATTTCATTAATGAAATGCTTGTTCATCCAATTCACTCAACCAAGTTACAGAAATAAATGACACACAATGGCTGCGAAAGGCAGGGAGTCAAAGAATGCATAACAAAGAACAAAGAACAAAGAAAATTACAGCACAGGAACAGGCCCTACGGCCCTCCCAGCCTGCGCCGATCCAGATCCTTTATCTTACCTTGTCGCCTATTTTCCAAGGATCTACTTCCCTCTGTTCCCACCCATTCATATATCTGTCCAGATGCCTCTTAAATGATGCTATCATACCCGCCTCTACCACCTCCGCTGGCAAAGCATTCCAGGCACCCACCACACTCTGCGTAAAAAACTTTCCACGCACATCTCCCTTAAACTTTCCCCCTCTCACCTTGAAATCGTGACCCCTTGTAATTGACGCCCACACTCTTGGAAAAAGCTTGTTGCTATCCACCCTGTCCATACCTCTCATAACTTTGTAGGCCTCAATCAGGTCCCCCCTCAACCTCCGTCTTTCCAATGAAAACAATCCTAATCTACTCAACCTTTCTTCATAGCTAGCACCCTCCATACCAGGCAACATCCTGGCGAACCTCCTCTGCACCCTCTCTAAAGCATCCACATCCTTCTGGTAATGTGGCAACCAGAACTGCACGCAATATTCCAAATGTGGCCTAACCAAAGTCCTATACAACTGTAACATGACCTGCCGACTCTTGTACTCAATACCCCGTTTGATGAAGGCAAGCATGCTGTATGCCTTCTTGACCACTCTATCGACCTGCGTTGCCACCTTCAGGGTACTATGGTCCTGAACTCCCAGATCTCTCTGTACATCAATTTTCCCCAGGACTCTTCCATGGACCGTATAGTCCGCTCTTGAATTGGATCTTCCAAAATGCATCACCTCGCATTTGCCTGGATTGAACTCCATCTGCCATTTCTCTGCCCAACTCTCCAATCTATCTATATTTTGCTGTATTCTCTGACAGTCCTCCTCGCTATCTGCAACTCCACCAATCTTAGCATCATCTGCAAACTTGCTATTCAGACCACCTACACATTCATCCAGATCATTTATATATATCACAAACAACAGTGGTCCAAGCACAGATCCTTGTGGAACACCACTAGTCACCCTTCTCCATTTTGAGACACTCCCTTCCACCAATATTCTCTGTCTACTGTTGCCCAGCCAGTTCTTTATCCATCTAGCTAGTACACCCTGAACCCCATGCGACTTCACTTTTTCCATCAACCTGCCATGGGAAACTTTATCAAACGCCGTACTGAAATCCATGTATATGACATCTACAGCCCTTCCCGCATCAATTAACTTTGTCACTTCTTCAAAGAATTCTATTAGGCTTGTAAGACATGACCTTCCCTCCACAAAACCATGCTGCCTATCACTGATAAGTCTATTTCCTTCCAAATGTGAATAGATCCTATCCCTCAGTATCTTCTCCACCAGTTTGCCTACCACTGACGTCAAGCTCACAGGTCTATAATTTCCTGGATTATCCCTGCTACCCTTCTTAAACAAAGGGACAACATTAGCATTCTCCAGTCCTCTGGGACCTCACCCGTGCTCAAGGATAGATAGAACAGTACAGCACAGAACAGGCCCTTCGGCCCTCGATGTTGTGCCGAGCAATGATCACCCTACTTAAACCCACGTAACCCGTATACCCGTAACCCAACAATCCCCCCCATTAACCTTACACTACGGGCAATTTAGCATGGCCAATCCACCTAACCCGCACATCTTTGGACTGTGGGAGGAAACCGGAGCACCCGGAGGAAACCCACCCACACACGGGGAGGACGTGCAGACTCCACACAGACAGTGTCCCAGCCGGGAATCGAACCTGGGACCCTGGAGCTGTGAAGCATTGATGCTAACCACCATGCTACCGTGAGGCCCCTAATCTTTGAGGATGCTGCAAAGATATCTGTTAAGGCCCCAGCTATTTCGTCCCTCGCTTCCCTCAGTAACCTGGGATAGATCCCATCTGGACCTGAGGACTTGTCCACCTTAATGCCTTTTAGAATACCCAAAACTTCCCCTTTGCTTATGCCGACTTGACCTAGAGTATTTAAACATCCATCCCTAACCTCAACATCCGTCATGTCCCTCTCCTTGGTGAATACCGATGCAAAGTACTCATTAAGAATCTCACCAATTCCCTCTTTTGTCTTTGAGTGGGCCAATCCTTTCTCTAGTTACCCTCTTGCTCCTTATATACGAATAAAAGGCTTTGGGATTTTCCTTAACCCTGTTAGCCAAAGATATTTCATGACCTCTTTTAGCCCTCTTTATTGCGCATTTGTGATTTGTCCTACTTTCCCAATATTCCTCCAAAGCTTCATGAGTTTTAAGTCGCCTAGATCTTATGTATGCTTCCTTTTTCATTTTAGCTAGTCTCACAATTTCACTCGCCATCCATGGTTCCCTAATCTTGCCATTTCTATCCCACATTTTCACAGGGACATGTCTGTCCTGCACTCTAATCAACCTTTCCTTAAAAGACTCCTACATTTCAAATGTGGATTTACCCTTAAACAGCTGCTGCCAATCCACATTCCCTAGCTCCTGCCGAATTTTGTTATACTCTGCCTTTCCCCAATTTAGCACTCTTCCTTTAGGATCACTCTCGTCTTTGTCCATGAGTATTCTAAAACTTACGGAATTGTGATCGCTATTCCCAAAGTAATCACCGACTGAAACTTCAACCACCTGGCTGGGATCATTCCCCAATACCAGGTCCAGTATGGCCCCTTCCCGAGTTGGACTATTTACATACTGCTCTAAAAAACTCTCCTGGATGCTCCTTACAAAGCCTGCTCCATCTACACCTCCAACACTACACGAATCCCATTCAATGTTGGGGAAGTTAAAATCTCCCATCACGACCACCCTATTGCTCCTACATTTTTCTATAATCTGTCTACATATTTGTACCTCTACTTCACGCTCACTTTTGGGAGGCCTGTAGTAAAGTCCCAACAATGTTACTGCACCCTTCCTATTTCTTAGCTCTACCCATTTTGCCTCAGTGCTCAAATCCTCCATCGTGCCCTCCTTAATCACAGCTGTGATATCATCTCTGACCAGTAATGCAACTCCTCCACCCCTTTTACCTCCCTCTCTATCCCTCCTGAAGCATCTATACCCTGGGATATTTAGTTGCCAGTCTTGCCCTTCCCTCAACCAAGTCTCAGTAAAACCAATAACATCATATTCCCAGGTACTAATCCAAGCCCTAAATTCATCTGCCTTACCTGCTACACTTCTCGCATTAAAACAAATGCACCTCAGACCACCTGTCCCTTTGCGTTCATCATCTCTTCCCTGTCTACTGTTCCCCTTAGTCACAATGAGTTTATTATCTAGTACCTTACTGGCTTTAGTTGCTGCCTTTTTACTGACCTCTAACTTCCTAATCAGGTTCCCATCCCCCTGCCACACAGACAGTATAAAGCTGGCCCCTATGAGGAGAAGTCATAGAGTTAATGGGAGGCATTCTGTTTTAGCTGTGGAGGTGGCAAAATCCATCATGGGTCAGTGCAAGCAGCAGGTTAGTGGGTACAAACTGAGACTTCACCATCTGAACATATGAATTAGGAGTAGGAGTAGGTCATTTGGGCCCTCAAGCCTGTTCTGCCATTTAATTAAGAGCATGGCTGATCTGATTGTAACCTTGACCTCACATTCCCGCCTACCCCCAATAATTTTTCACCCCCTTGTTTATTAAGAATCTATCTGTCTCTCACGTTCTCCCCATTCCTGTGTTGGTCTCATGCCCACAACCCGTTCCTGCTTTGGTCTCACCCCCACAACCCAAAGATGTGCAAGGTAGGTGGATTAGCCATCCTACTTTACCCCTTAATAAGGGGAAGAAAATGAATTGGATATACTAAATTTAAAAAAAAGTATCTATCTGCCTCTGCCTTAAAAATATTCAAAGACTCTGCCCCCACTGCCTTTTGAGGAAGAGAGTTCCAAACTCTCACGAACCTCTTAGATAAAAACGAGTGAAGCAATATATGAGTCAGAAGCTTCCTTACCATTCAGTGTTCCTGCGCTCCAAAGGTGAAGGTTAGCCAATCTTAATTTATACTCAGAATTCTATAGAGGTATCAGAGCAATGAGCATCTCACGGTTAAGAGGAAGATGATGGTTACGACAATGGGGAGTAGAAAAAGGAACAGGAAAGAAAATTATCCAGTCCTCTTTATCTGGTGACGATGAGGATGAAGAGGAGAATGAAGATTGTCAGGCCCAGATCAGTAGGCCAGATCACAGCCTGTATAACTCTGCCTCAGATCCCCTGCATCACTTGCTTTCTCACTGCCAGACATTGGATCAGATACCTTCTGAGGATTGGGGGAGTGGGACAGGGGAATGTGGAACAACCTATACTTAACTTCAGGGAAACCGGCACTGTGCAAATGGATAAGGTCTTTATCTGGATTTCACTTGGCTGGTTCAAAGAAAGTGGCTCTGTCTCTGCTGGGCTCATCCGTCAGGTAGCGATCGTTGGTCTTGAACTTGGTTGGCTGTTCCTGCTGCAATTGGGTTGGCACAGGCCGGATCCAAAAGAGACGGAACACATGATTGTGCTCTCTGTTATCCCTCTGGGATTTTGCGCTCTTTGGGGCGGTCCTTAACCTTGGACCCAATAGGTCTCTGATCACTGTCTTTGATTTCGGCCAATAAAGGGGCAGGTGCCTTGGTGGCTGGGTGGGTCCTTCCCGGTCAGTGACCTTGGCAGTTGGGCTTTCTGAGTAAAGGGAGTGGCGCCGATCAGTCTGTGCCTGTACTGGTTGCTTGATTGAAGTTCTATTGTCCTGGGAAAATGGGCCATTAAAATGCAAATGAGCATGGGTTTCGATCAGGCCTGGTTACATGTGTTTCAGATACACATAGGCTCTGTGTCTGTCTGAGTCCTGGGTTGGCCATAATTCCCATGGTCCTTTGCAGGTGGCCATCTTAGATGGCTGCAGACAGGACAACAATGCCAGTGTCTGTGGATTCCTCAACTGTGCTGTTATCGGGGCTGGAGTCCAGGGCCTGCCCCATGGACCTCCTCGGCTGCTTCCCAGGTGTACTTGCGAAAGAAGGGAGACTTCATTAGTGCATGGTAGGGGCCTGTGAAACAGGAGACCTCACTCACAGTGTGGTTTTCTGATGGACGTTGCGATGAATGTTGCAATGCTGGATCCTCACTTGGTTGAGTGCCTCCGAGTTTACCGTGAGTACACGGCCCACATCCTCACTGGTCAGCTGAATCGCTCTTTCCTCAAAATCTGTCAGGGCCTTGAGTTTGGCCATTCCTCCACCCATTTGGGATCTCTCATTCTTCTTGTGAGCCAGTTTGTCCTGCATGATGACGATGGTGAGAGCGTAAGCAGGACAGGTGCTAGGCCAGGTGATAAGAATGCTTGGCATGTTTGGGTGATGATTGGGGCCGTGAACAGGATGAGGACATAACCCGAAGGTGAGATGAAGATTTATGTGGGAGGGTGCGTAGTGGTGTCCTTAGAGCTGCCAGTGAGTAAGTCCCTGTGTGGATGTGTTTTTTTAAAATAATTTTATTCATATTTTCAACAATTTGTTTTTTTTTAAATAAATTTAGATTTCCCAATTATTTTTTCCAACTAAGGGGCAATATAGCGTGGCCAATCCACCTACTCTGCACATTTTTGGGTTGTGGGGGCGAAACCCACGCAGACACGGGGAGAATATGCAAACCACACGGACAGTGACCCAGAGCCGGGATCGAACCTGGGACCTCAGCGCCGTGAGGCGGTTATGCTAACCACTAGGCCACCGTGCTGCCCTTTTCAACAAATTTTAACCAACAAAACCGAAGAAAAGAGAAAAAACAGTAACCACCCCGCAAATACTAAAGCAATAAATTAACGAAAATAATTAACTTGAAAATAAATACACATACCCTGTCGAGAACACCCCCCCCCCCCCCCCCCCCCCCCCCACCCCCACCCATGGGTTGCTGCTGAAATTGACCACCTTCTAATGCTCCATCAGGAAGTCTAGAAACGGCTGCCACCGCCGGAAGAACCCCTGCACCTTGGGGCAAACTTGACCCTCTCCAGTTTGATAAACCCAGCTATATCATTGATCCAGGATTCCACGCCCGGGGGCCTCACATCCTTCCACTGCAAAATAATCCTGCGCCGGGCTACCAGGGACGCAAAGGCCAGAATACCCGCCTCTTTTGCCTCCTGCACTCCCGGCTCCGCTGCTACCCCAAAAAGTGCGAGCCCCCAGCCCGGCTCAACCCTGGAACCAACCACCCTTGACAACGTCTCTGCAACGCCCCTCCAAAAGCCCTCCAAGCAGGGCACGCCCAAAACATGTGGGTGTGGTTTGCTGGGCATCCCTGTGGATGTATGATGGGCCTGTGAGTGTGTGAGTTGAGAGTGATGAGAGAAATGGCAGAAAGAAGGAGATTGTTCATCCTCTTTCAGCACTGGGTGGCTGTCCTCTATTTCAGGGTGCTGGCACTAAGTGCCTCTGCCACCGCCGCCCCTGCCTGATTGGTGTCCTTACTTGGTGGTCGTCGCCCAGAGCGTAGGTAGAGGACGTTTTGGCGTGCCTCTACTCTGTCCAGCCAGCGCTCGAGGGAGACGTTGCTGAATTTCAGGGCAGCATGTTTCTTGGCTCTGGCAGCCATCAATTCCCAGCAGTTTCCTATTCATTGAGGAATATGACACTCGGATTATTGAAGCTCTGAAGTCATGGCTGGACGGGCAAATCAGAGGCTTCCTCGCCAGTCATCCAGCATGAAACCCATGCCTCCGCATTTTTTAAACAAAGTGCCGCACAATTAGGATGGGAAAAGGCGGCACTGGCATCGGCGGGTCAAACTTGACCCGCCCAAAATCAGACTTGCCGAATTCTGGGATTAGATTGGATTGGTTTACTGTCATGTATACCGACGTACAGTGAAAAGCTTTGTTCTGCGTGCAGCTCAAACAGATCATTGCATACACAAAAAGAAAATAATAATAGGGCAAACATAAAATACACAATGTAAATACATAGATACAGGCCTCGGGTGAAGAATACAGGGGTGTAGTGCTACTCAGTAGAGAAGATGTGTGAATAGATCAGATTAGTCCATAAGTCCATCAGTCCATAAGAGGGTTGTTTAGGAGTCTGGTAACAGCGGGGAAGAAGCTGGTTTTCAGTCTGTTCGTGCGTGTTCTCAGACTTTTGTATCTCCTGCCCGATGGAGGAAGTTGGAAAAGTGAGTATGCCGGGTGGGAGGGGTCTTTGATTATGCTGCCCGCTTTCCCAAAGGAGTGGGACATGTAGACAGAGTCAATGGATGGGAGATGGGTTCGTATGATGGACTGGGCTGTGGTCGCGACTCTCTGTAGTTTCTTATGGTCTTGGGCTGAGCAGTTGCCATACCAGGCTGTGATGCAGCCAGATAGGATGCTTTCTATGGTGCATCTGTAAAAGTTGGTAAGAGTTAATGTGGACATGCTGAATTTCCTTAGTTTCCTGAGGAAGTAGAGGCGCTGTTGTGCTTTCTTGGTCGTAGCATTGACGTGGGTGGAACAGGACAGATTTTTAGTGATATGCAGTCCTAGGAATTTGAAGCTGTCAATCATCTCCACCTCAGCCCCGTTGGTGCAGACAGGGGTGTGTACAGTACTTTGTTTCCAAAGTCAATGACCAAATCTTTAGTTTTGCTGACATTGAGACAGAGATTGTTGTTGTTACACCATCCACTAGGTTCTCTATCTCCCTCCTGTATTCTGGCTCATTGTTGTTCGAGGTCCAATCCAATATGGTCGAACCGTCGGCAAACTTGTAGTTGGAGTTGGAGCCACATTTTACCACGCAGTTTTGTGTATGTAGGGAGTATATAAGGGGGCTAAGTATGCACCCTTGTGGGGCCCTGGTATTGAGGACTATTGTGGAGCGTGTCGCGTCTTTTCGTCCGACGTCACTTCGTCCAACGACACTTCGTCCACGTCTTTTGGTCCAACGTCTTTTTGTCCGCCCGTCTTTTGGTCCAACGTCTTTTTGTCCGCCCGTCTTTTGGTCCAACATCACTTTGTCCAATTATCCAATTACAAATTAACTCCGTATAAAACCATTTAATTGATAAAATGCAAATACAATACAGCAAAATGCAAGTACAATACAGCAAGTGAATTTAATTGCTAAAATGCAAGTAATTGATAAAATGCAAGTAAAATGCAAGTTGAAAAATGCAGTTAAAAAGTTAAAAAATCTAAAAATGCAGTTAACAAATCTAAAAGTTTACTAATTATTTAAAATTCCCGAAATTACTTAAAATTGATGTAAATTGTAAATTCCCGAAATTCCCTAAAAGTTAGATTTCCAGAACTGTACCCGAGAGAGAATAATGGGGAGAGGACAAGATGATTTGATATTCTACAATTCCGACAGACACAGATATAAGTGGGAGTCTAATTGGATTTAGACAATGAGTGCAGTTCTGAAAGAAGCAGATTTAAACTCGATTTTCGTCGAGTGATTAAAACCTCTGGTTGGCAGTGGGTTCTGACATTACAGGTCTGAAATGATCAAATATTCCATCAGATACAATGGCTCTCATCACGCTGGAGCATACATGGGTGAATATCCTGCAGCTTATCTTAAAAATGTCTGGAGATCAAGCAGCACAAATGCAGAACTCAACCTCAAGAGGCGAAATAGGTGGAGAGGATCCTTGAGCAGTAACATTGAAAAACTAAATTAAACTATTTGTAATTGGATAATTGGACGAAGTGACGTTGGACTAAAAGACAGGTGGACAAAAAGACGTTGGACCAAAAGACGTGGACGAAGTGTCGTTGGACGAAATGACGTCGGACGAAAAGACATAGCACCATTGTGGAGGAGGTGTTGTTGTTTATTTTCACTGATTGTTGTCTATGGGTCAGAAAGTCAAGGATCCCGTTGCAGAGTGAGGAGCTAAATCCTAGGTTTTGGAGCTTTGATATGAGCTTGGCTGGGATTATGGTGTTGAAGGCAGAGCTGTAGTCAATAAAAAGGAGTCTTTGTTGTCGAGATGCTCCAGGGATGAGCGTAGGGCCAAGGGAGATAGCATCTGCTGTGGACTGGTTGTGGCGGTATGCTAATTGCAGTGGATCTAGGCATACTGGTAGTAAGGAATTGATGTGCCTCATGACCAACCTCTCGAAGCACTTCATTACAATCGATGTCAAGGCTACTGGATGGTAGTCATTGAGGCCCCCCTTTTACAGCACAATCTGCCAGATGGTAAAATTAATGCGAGAAAATGAATGGGTGAATGTATGAGTGAGCTAATGGGTAGCTGAATTTGTGGGTGACGTGGGTAGTCGGGTCAAGAGGGCAGTTAGATAGGGCCAAGGGGATAGTTGGGTCAGGTTGGCGGTAGCCAGGTGGGTGGTGGGGTCTGGTCGGATGGCGGTGGTAAAAGGTTGGGGACTGGTTGGGTAGTTGGGGAAGAAGTTGGATGGCCAGGAGGGTAATCAGGTCATTTGGCAGTCAGGCGTGTGGGAGGTTAATTGGGTGGTTGGGGAGATAATGGGGGTTGTGGGGACGGGCGTTTTAGTCGGAGGATTGGGTGCGGGGGGGGGGGGGGGGTGAGTGTTAGAACAGGTTTTAATCGATCCAACATTTTCCACGTAAATATCATGGAGTTATCACAGAACTTGGGCAGCACGCTGGCACAGTGGTTAGATCTGCTGCCTCACAGCACCAAAGACCTGGGTCCAATTTCAGCCTTGGGTGACTGTTTGTATGTATGGAGTTTACACGTTCTCCAATGTCTGCGTGTGTTTCCTCCGGGTGCTCCGGTTTCCTCCCACAGTCCAAAGATGTGCAGGTTAGTTGGATTGCTCCTAAGTGTCCAAAGATGTGCAAATTAGGTGGTTTGGCCATGTCAATGCGCGGGGTTACAGGGATAGGGCAGGGGAGTGGGTCTCGGTGGGGTGCTCTTTCAGAGGGTCGGTGCAGACGTAATGGCCCAAATGGCCTCCTTCTGCAGTGTAGGGATTCTATGGTACTGTCCAAAATCTCTGATTCTAGCTTAGGACCTCCACAGGGTTGCATGCATCTTAAAATATAAATATGGCATAGATAGAATATTGGCTAGTTAACAGGAAACAGAGATTCAGCATAAATGGGTCATTTTCTGGTTGGCAGGATGTTATGAGTGATGAGCCACAGTGCTAGGGCCTCAACATTTTACAATTTATATCAATAATTTAGATGTAGAGACCAGTGGTATGGTTGCTACATTTGTTGATGACAAAAAGATAGGTGGGAAGTAAGTTGCGAAGAGGACATAAGGAGACTACAAAATGATATTGGTTAAGTGAGTGAACAAAAATCTGGCAAATGGAGTATAACATGGGAAAGTGTGAAACTGTCCATTTTTGCAGGACTAATAAAAAAGAAGGATATTATCTAAATGATGAGAGATTGCAGAGCTCTGAAGTGCAGAGGGATCTGGGTGTCCTAGTGCTTGAATCGTACAAGTTACTCTGCAGGTGAAGAATAATAATAATAGTAATCTTTATAAATGTCACAAGTAGGCTTACATTAACACTGCAATGAAGTTATTATGAAAATCACCACGTCGCCACACTCTGGCGCCTCTTCAGGTACACTGAGGGAGAATTCAGAATGTCCAAATAACCTACAAGCACGTATTTTGGGGCTTGTGGGAGGAAACAGGAGGAAACCTACGCAGACACGGGGAGACCAGTGACCCAAGCCGGGAATCGAACCCGGGTCCCTGGCGCTGCGAAGCAATAGTGCTAACGACTGTGCTACCATGTCACCCACAAAGGAATTAGCGCGGCTAATAAAATATCATCACTTCTGGCAAAAGGAACTGAATCCAAGGGTAGGGAGGTTATGCTTCAGTTGGACAATGCATTGGTGAGACCACATCTGGAGTATTAGGTACAGTATTGGGTTCCTTATTTAAGGAAGGATGTAAATATTTTGGGAACAGTTCATAGAAGGTTTACTGGATCAATATCTGGAGCGGTTGAGTTGTCTTATGAGGAAAGCTTGGACAGGGCAGGCTTGTATCCATTGGAGTTTAGAAGAGTAGAGGGCGACTTGGTTGAAAGAAATAAGATTGTGAAGGGACTTGACAGGGTGGATTTGGAAAGGATGTTTCCTCCTTTGGGAGAATCTAGAACTAGGGGCTATTGTTTGAAAATAAGGAGTCGCCCATTTAAGACAGAGATGAGGAAAAAGGTTTTCTCTCAGACGTTTGTGTGACTTCGGAATTCTCTTCCTCAAAAGGCAATGAAAGCAGAGTCTTTGAATATCTTTAAGGCAGAGGGAGATGAAAGGAGGTGAAAGGTTATCATGGGTAGACAGGAATGTGGAGTTGAGGTTAAAATTCGGTCAGCCATCTTATTAAATGGCAGAACAGACTCAAAGGGTCAAGTGGCCTACTCCTGCTCCTAATTTGTATGTATGTTTGATCATACGTATGTATGTTTGGATGTATATATCCGGTCTGATCCAGTGACTGAAAGATTCAGCCCAATATAACATTCTATAATCCCCATTTCTTAAAAAAAATATATGAGCCTCTCTTTCAATACAACTGCTTCAATCATGAACTGTTTTTAAAAGTAAAGATAATAATCGACTTTTATAAATAAACTGAACACCTTAAGAGTCTTTTATAACTTGTTTTCTTTTTTCAGAAAAGCAGCATTCACAGTATTGCTTATGTGGTAGGATGTTGTGCCTCCACCTTGTGGATTTGTCATTTATCCCTTTCAGTGGTGAGTTTGAATGTTGCACAGGCGATGTGTGTGTGTTGCCACTGGTATTGCCAGGAGTCATGCTTGATGTTGCTAATGTTGTGTCACTTGCTGGTGACGTTGTTGATATTACACAGCTTGTTGGTAATGTTGTCTCGCTGATTAATGATGTTGCTGGTGTTGTTAATGATCCTTTCCAGTGTTGGGATAGGGTAGTGATTGCTCGGTTTGATGGAATCATAGGCTAAAGTCATAGAATCCCTACAGTGCAGAAGGAGGTCATTCGGCCCATCTGATCTGCACCAACCCTCCAAAATGCACCCCACCTAGGCCCACCGCTCTGCCCCATCCCTGTAGAACATAGAACATAGAACATTACAGCTCAGTACAGGCCCTTTGGCCCTCGATGTTGCGCCGTCCTGTGAAACCCCTCTAAAGCCCATCTACACTATTCCCTTATCGTCCATATGCCTATCCAATGACCATTTGAATGCGTTTAGTGTTGGCGAGTCCACTACTGTTGCAGGCAGGGCATTCCACGCCCTTACTACTCTGAGTAAAGAACCTACCTCTGACGTCTGTCCTATATCTATCTCCCCTGAATTTAAAGCTATGTCCCCTCGTGCTGGACATCACCATCCGAGGAAAAAGGCTCTCAATGTCCACCCTATCTAATCCTCCTACCTAACCCACCTACCTAACCTTTGGACATCAAGGGGCAATTTAGCATGGTCAATCCATCTAACCTGCACATCTTTGGACTGTGGGAGGAAACCGGAGAACCCAGAGGAAACCCACACAGAAACAGGGAGAAGGTGCAAACTCCAAGTAGACACTCACCCGAGATTAGAATCAAACACGGGTCCCTGGCGCTTTGAGGAGCAGTGCTAACCACTGTGCCACTGTGCCGACCTTTGGGATCCAGGTACATTCTTGCGTATCCATTTGGCTTCTCTCACCATGATGGAATTTACCCAATCTGTAGACTCTGGCAATCACCTTCTCTTCTTCCATATTTTGGAACTCTTTCAAGCTTTCCTTTTAGTTCAATTGGTAGTTTATGTAGTGGTTGCTGAATCACTGGTTACATTGTGGTGATATTCAAAATCTTCAAAGTCTCATTAAGACACTCTCACTACATTTGTAGCAGTTCTTTCTTGCTTCTGGCATGGGGACACTTTTCAAAGTGTGAACACCTTCATCTCATGGTTTACTGAGACAAGCAGCAGCTCTTCATAACTGCGCTGGATTTTCTGTTTCAATGACACAGGACATACAGTTCAAATATTTCCCTTGGGTATCCTTCGGTTTGTGTTGTTCCTTGCTATCAAATCTCAGTTCTCCTGCATGCTGTTCGCGTGATGTTTGTCAGTGTCAGACTGCCTTTATTTGGAAAGATCTTCTGGTACAGTTCGAGTGGGATGATGTTACTCTAAGCTCCAGACTCACGTTTCAGCTTCAGATATAAGGTTGTGGGCTTATTTCTCATCCTGTTCCTGATATGAATGATTGTGTGAATTTCTTTTCTCCAGGCACTGTTGCCTCCAGGCATTTAAAAATTAAAAATTAAATTAAAATCGCTTCAAGTAGGCTTCAAACAAAGTTACGAAGTTGTGGTGTATATGGATTTCAGTAAGGCGTTTGATAAGGTTCCCCACGGTAGGCTATTGCAGAAAATAAGGAAGTATGGGATTGAAGGTGATTTAGCGGTTTGGATCAGTAATTGGCTAGCTGAAAGAAGACAGAGGGTGGTGGTTGATGGCAAATGTTCATCCTGGAGTTCAGTTACTAGTGGTGTACCGCAAGGATCTGTTTTGGGGCCACTGCTGTTTGTCATTTTTATAAATGACCTGGAAGAGGGTGTAGAAGGAAGGGTTAGTAAATTTGCAGATGACACAAAGGTCGGTGGAGTTGTGGATAGTGCTGAAGGATGTTATAGGATACAGAGGGACATAGATAAGCGGCAGAGCTGGGCTGAGAGGTGGTAGATGGAGTTTAATGCGGAAAAGTGTGAGGTGGTTCACTTTGGAAGGAGTAACAGGAATGCAGAGTACTGGGCTAATGGCAAGATTCTTGGTAGTGTAGATGAACAGAGAGATCTCGGCATCCAGGTACATAAATCCCTGAAAGTTGCCACCCAGGTTAATAGGGCTGTTAAGAAGGCATATGGTGTGCTAGCCTTTATCAGCAGGGGGATTGAGTTTCGGAGCCACAAGGTCATGCTGCAGCTGTACATAACTCTGGTGCGGCCGCACCTGGAGTACTGCGTGCAGTTCTGGTCACCACATTATAGGAAGGATGTGGAAGCTTTGGAAAGGGTTCAGAGGAGATTTACTAGGATGTTGCCTGGTATGGAGGGAAGGTCTTACGAGGAAAGGCTCAGGGACTTGAGGTTGTTTTCGTTAGAGAGGAGAAGGCTGAGAGGTGACTTAATAGAGATATATAAGATAGTCAGAGGGTTAGATAGGGTGGACAGTGAGAGTCTTTTTCCTCGGATGGTGATGACCAACACGAGGGGACATAGCTTTAAATTGAGGGGTGATAGATATAGGACAGATGTCAGAGGCAGTTTCTTTACTCAGAGAGTAGTAGGGGTGTGGAACGCCCTGCCTGCAACAGTAGTAGACTCGCCAACTTTAAGGGCATTTAAGTGGTCACTGGATAGACATATGGATGAAAATGGAATAGTATAGGTCAGATAGGCTTCAGATGGTTTCACAGGTCGGCGCAACATCGAGGGCTGAAGGGCCCGTACTGCGCTGTAGTGTTCTATGTTCTATGTTCTACTGTGAAAAGCCCCTAGTCGCCACATTCCGGCGCCTGTTCGGGGAGGCTGGTACGGGAATTGAACCATGCTGCTGGCCTGCCTTGGTCTGCTTTCAAAGCCAGTGATTTAGCCCTGTGCTAAACCAGCCCCATATTTAAGCAGTAGTATGATTCCTACGTCTATTGTGTCCTCAAACCCATCGTTAACTTCCAAGGTATAGGTGTTTTGGTGTCTTGTTCTTTTCATTCGTCCTGTTGCTGACTCTGATAACTCCTTTTCTTTGTTTTGCATATCTTTTCCGATGATTTAGCTTTCCACAAGCTCTGCAGTTCAATCCATTTGTGGAATATTTTCTTCCGTATATGAACTCATGTGATCGCCCACAGTTCTCTCACATCTTTCTCGCTGTCTGGTGTGCATTCTTTTTGTTGCTGTTTCAATGCAGAAACCCTGCTACCTTTCTCCTGACTTAACTGAAAGCTAACTATCTGGGTAATGAATGTCTTCCACTATCTGCTCATGGTTTCATGATAAACCTGTGACATTGTCAGCTTGTCTTTCTCAATTAAATCTTTTTGTATTTCAGGGTGTGCAGATCCCTAAATGCCAGCCTTTCATCTGTGTTCTTAAATTTACATTTCTGGCTACATTTTTCAATCTTGCTGTGAAATTGTTAACAGGCTCACCTGGTTCCTGCCTCAGGCCTTGAAATTCACATCGGCAGCCCCAATGATTTGACTTGTGCTGGAGATGTGCGCTGAACCTTTCAAAAATGTCTGAGTTTCTGCTGTCATCTTCACTCAGTTCCCAGCTATTAAACAAACATAACCCTTTCTCTACTGCCCTCAGAAGATATAGCTGACCCTTTCATCTTCACTAGTGCCTTTCAGAAAGCTACCAAACGTCAGTCCGCACTCTCCGACATCGGCTACTTTCCAATTCAATATGGGCGGAGTTGTGTGTTTATTGCTATAATGACCATTTCATTTGCAGATGATTGATTTAGATTTTCTCTTTTTTCTGGCACTAATTTGGGTTGAGTTTTCAATCTAATTCAGCATTAAATTTGTTTAAATGTTTTTTGTTCACAGACAGCTGCTGCCATCATGTTATGTCTTCTGGCTCCCAAAACTTAGAAGTGACACTTTGAACTCAAAATGCTGGAACTTCATCGAGTGCATTTCTTTCTCCTCTCCATGATGGACTGATACATTGTTACTCGCCACATGATTGCAGTTGACTAGACAGCTAGTTTGTGATGCGGAGCAGCCCCAACATCACGGGTTCAATTCCTGTACCAGCTGAAGTGTGAAGGTCCGCAGCTTAAATCACTACCAGTCAGCTCGCAAAGCAGCCTAAGGTCCTTTGGAACTGAGGCGACATTTGCATTTTGCGAGTGGCACAGTAGCACAGTGGTTATCACTGTTGCATCACACCTCAGGATCCCAGGTTCGATTCCCCGCTGGGTCACTGTCTGTGCAGAGTCTGCACATTCTCCCCGTGTCTGCGTGGGTTTCCTCTGGGTGCTCCGGTTTCCTCCCACAGTCCAAAGATGTGTAGGTTGGCTGCTAAATTGCCCTCAGCATCAAAAAGGTTAGGTCGGGTTACTGGTCACGGGGATAGGGTAGAGGTGTGGGCTTGGGTAGGGTGCTCTTTCTCAGGGCTGGTACAGACTCGATGGGCTGAACGGCCTCCTTCTGCACTGTAAATTCTATGATTCTATGAAAGGTACTCTGCGTACAGTGTAAACAGATCGTTCCATAAATGAACATAGGACATGCATAAATACACAATGCAAATACATAGACACAGCCATGGGGTGAAGCATACAGAGTGTAGTACTAATCAGTACAGAAGATGTGCAAAGAGATCAGTTCAGTCCATAAGGGGGTAATTTAGGAGTCTGGTAACAGCGGGGAAGAAGCTGTTTTTGAACCTGTTCATGTGTGCTCTCAGACTTCTGTATCTCCTGCCCGATGAAAGAAGTTGGAAGAGAGAATAACCTGAGTTGGGGGGGGGGGGGGGGCTTTGATTATGCTTCCTGCATTTCCAAGGCAGCGGGAGGAGTAGACAGAGTCAATGGATGGGAGATGGTTTAGCATGATGGACTGGGCTGTGTTCACGACTCTCTCAGTTTCTTATAGTCTTGAGCCGAGCAGTTGCCATACCAGGCTGTGATGCAGCCAGATAGGATGCTTTCTATGGTACATCTGTAAAAGTTGGTAAGAGTCGGAGCAGCATGGTGGCGCAGTGGTTACCACTGCTGCCCCACGGTGCTGAGGTCCTAAGTTCGATCCGGGCTCTGGGTCCCTGTGGAGTTTGCATGTTCTCCCCGTTCTTGCGTGGGTTCGCCACCACAACCCACAGATGTGCAGGGTAGGTGGATTGGCCATGCTAAATTGTCCCTTAATTGGAATAATGAATTGGGTATTCTAAATTTATTTTTTAAAAATTGGTGCGTCAATATGGACAGGCCGAATTTCCTTAGTTTCCTTCGTACAGGCGCTGTTGTGCTTTCTTGGTTGTAGCGTCGGTGTGGGTGGACCAGGACAGATTGCTGGTGATGTGCACATCAAGGAATTTGAAGCTGTCAACCATCTCCACCTCGGTCCCATTCACGCAGACAGGGGTGTGTACAATACTTTGCTTCCTGAAGTCAATGACCAGGGTGGAGGTGTGCGCTAAAGAATGGGCGTTCTGTCCACGGGACAGTGGAGATTCGATGAGTCGAATGGCCTCCTTCTGCACTGTAGAGATTCTATGATTATAACACTGAATCTTCTGTAGACTTCAGCATGTGTCAGTAATTCTGTGTGCTTCTTAAATTCCAAGATTTCTTAACCACTTACAGCACAAGATACCACCCAATGAAAGGGAACAGGCCCAAATTGGAGATGACAAATTCCTGTCATCCTTTGAGGAAACTATTCAAATATTTTTGGCAATAGAAAGAAAGGCTTGTGTTCATAGTGTCATTCATGATCTGAGAAAATCCCAAAGTGCTGTATAGTCAATTAAGTACTTTTGAAGTGTAGTCACTGCTGCAATATGGGAAATGCAGCAGCCAATGTGTGCACAATAAGCATCCACAAACAGCGATGTGAAAATGACCTGATCGTTTAATTTTGTGTTTTTGATTGAGGGATAAACACAGGGATACCTAATAATAATAATCTTTATTAGTGCCACAAGGAACACTGACACTGCAATGAAGTTACTGTGAAAAGCCCCTAGTCGCCACACTCCGGCGCCTGTTCGGGTACACAGAGGGAGAATTCAGAATGTCCAATTCACCTAACAGCACGTCTTTCGGGACTTGTGGGAGGAAACCGGAGCACCTGGAGGGAACCCACGCAGACACGGGAAGAATGTGCAGACTCCGCACAGACAGTGACTCAAGCCAGGAATCGAACCCAGGTCCCTGACACTGTGAAGCAACAGTGCTAACCACTGCGCTACCGTGCCGCCCACCCCCTGTTCCTAGTCAAAACAGTGCCATGGGATTTTTTTTGTGCTGACCAGAAAAAGGTTGCTTTTACATCGCACCTGAAAGGTAACACCTGCAATAGTGCAGCACTCATTCAGCACTGCACTGGAGTAGCAGCTTAGTATTTTTGCTTTCAAGGCTCTGGACTGGGACTTGAGCTCACAATCTTCAGAATTATAGACTCAGAGGTGAGCGTGTTACCAGCTGAGCAACAGTGGATACAGGCTGGCAACGAGAGCATTATGACTGAGCTAGGGTCACCGTTTTGGAACAACCAGTGGAAGGTTTTGACTCTCCAAGATACGCTCCCAATGAGCACTGTTCTTTCCTTTGATCATACCGCCACTCTATATTGTTTAGATGCTGCAAGGGCTGTCAATGTTAGGCAGAACCCTGCTGAGATTTTTTAATCAGGAGCCAAGTCCCCGCGATTTATCTTGTGCCACACACATGCATGGCATTTTGATTTAAAAAACATAGTCCATATTGAATAGTTTGGGGTTATGTATCCGGTTTTCTACTTTTTAGCCATGTCTTTCACTTCTTTTTCCTTTCCTCTCTATTTCCGTTCTTTGATGCCATCTGACTCTGGCGATTTTGGGCTGCTTTTGAGGTGGGACCATCCTAGTATTCAGTGAGAGTGACTGTCCTCTATTAAAAGTAAGGTAAGGTAAAATCATCATAGTCCCAGATGACCAGAGGCTGCTTTCCCCTTTGAGGGGGAGAGCTGACTGGTGGTGATTAAACCTGAGGATCGCCACACTTCAGCTAAGGGACAAGGATAAGAAGGCGGGGCCTTTATCTGATACGGGAATTGAACCCATGCTGCTGGCCTATGCACTGCGTCACAAACCAGCTGTCTAGCCATCTGAGCTAAACTCGACACCAAAAAGTATATTAAAAATATAGACTCGATGAATACAGCATATCACACTTCCAGCAAAATGTAATTGTCGAAGGCTATCCTCCACCTGATACAAAATGGTGTTATTCTTTATGATGAATCACATTGTGATTGCTGTTAAAAGCATAAATTCCTTCACTCCAGATATTGCCTACTTTTACTGCCTGCAGTTAGAGAGAAAGAATGAAGCAGACAATGGGAGACTAATAGAATAAGCAAACCTGTTTGTCATGCGGCTCCTCATTACCATGAACTTTGGATATTGTTACAAATCTTCTTCTTCCTGTGGTCGTGTCTTGTCCTTGTCCCTTCTCCCAGGATTGCAGAAGATTTTAATTCCATTGAATTGGCTCAACAAAGGCCTTATTCTGAACTGGCTAATGTCTGTAACAGGCGCATTATCAATTCTGCACAGCTTTTTACAATGGGAAACAATAACCGAGACATATTTTCACAAATTTAAATTGCCTCCTCCCTTCAGGTAACTTAAAATTTACCGTACACAACATTAAAGGATTTAGATTCTTGCATTTTTGTACTTTTGTAAATTATCATTTTGTGAGTCTCTCTTTAATAATAATAATAATAATCTTTATTGTAGGTTTACATTAACATTGCAATGAAGTTTCTGTGAAAAGCCCCTAGTCGCCACATTCCACCGCCTGTTCGGGTACGCAGAGGGAGAATTCGGAATGTCCAAATTATCTAATAGCACGTCTTTCAGGACTTGTGGGAGGAAACCGGAGGACCCGGAAGAAACGCACGCAGACACAGGGACAGCGTGCAGACTCTGCATGGACAGTGACCCGAGCTGGGAATCGAACCTAGGATCCTGGATCTGTGAAGCAACAGTGCTAGCCTAATATTTTGTCTATGTGGTAATATTTTACCACACAGACAATCACCATCAGGACAATGCCTTGGAGAGCTTCTCACCAGATCACACTGTGATAAATATTCATTCCCAACATCAAAAGTGCAGAGGTTTGCACTTCAGGAGCCCGAATGTGGGTGGCACGGTAGCACAGTGGTTAGCACTGTTGCTTCACAGCACCAGGGACCTGGGTTTTATTCTTGGTGACGGTCCCCCTGAACCTTTATGCCACAGGCTCCTTCCAGATGCCAAGTAGGGATCTGTCCGGGATCTCACGGAGCTCGGTGCACAGGTACATCTGCGCCGACATGGAGGTCCTATATGCCCAGTCGGCACAATACATCCACTTCAATGTGGAATGAGCCCACCAGGATACCCGGGTTGTGGGGTTCACTGCCATTGATGGGATGCCCCGTGTCCAGGGGGTGATTGACAGGATGCATGTCCCGCTAGGAGCACCTGCAGATGCAGATGACAGGTCGCTCTACACAAACTGAAAGGGGTTCCACTCAATGAACGTTCAGCTGATATGTGACCATCAGCTGCGCATCATACATGTCTGGGCCCAATACATGGGCAGTGTGCACGACGCCTTCATCCTGGCACACTTAACGATTCGAGACGTCCCCCCAATTAGGGGGTTGGCTCCTGGGTGACGGGTTATCCACATGGCTGGTGACACCTATCCAAAGGCCACAGACTGATGCAGAGACATCCTACACCGATGCCCATGCCGCGACCAGGGGCTTGATCGAGTGGTGCTCCGGCCTCCTGAAGATGCGGTTCAGGTGCCTGGAACGTTCTGGAGGGGCCCTCCTGCATGACGCTGAGAGGGTCGCCCGCATCGTGGTGGCCTGCTGCAGCCTCCACAACATTGTGCAGCATTGGAGCGATATGCTGGAAGAGGAGGGTGAAGGCCAGGCCTCGTCCGACAAGGAGGATGCAGGGGGAGGGTGACGAGGGGCAGGACATGGAGCCCAGCCTGACATGGAAAGCCGCACAACTTGTGCGCCAGGGCTAACGTGCACAGGACGTTCTGACCAGCTTCAGGTTCACCACCTTGGGGTGGCTGGGCAGGGGGTGGTGGGGATTGGGGGGGGTGGGGGGGGAAGGGGGCTTGGCCAGTGGTAAGGACATGGAATCCCAACCCCCCCCCCCCCCCCACCCCCCATCCCACCCCGCCCGCAACGCCCACGACAGGGAGCGGGCCCTGGGTTGGCAATAACAGTGGGCCTGGTCCATGGGATGGAGGATGATGACAACCCGCTCTGCAATGAACTCTGGTGCTCCGCATCGTATGACAACATCTGTCGCATGTCCAGGGTAGCACTTTCCACCATTCACCTGGGTGATCCCTGCATGCGAGCTGGCCGTTCCATCACACGGTCCCATCGAATCCCTGGGGTGACGGTGCTGGGGACGGTCGCGGGGGGGGGGGGGGGGGGGGGGGGGGGGTGAATGGGGAGTCGAAGTCACAAACAATGTCCATCCATTGCTCTCTCGTCAGCCCATAACTGCCGCACCCCTCACACCCATCTGACAGAGCATCGAGACAGGTTGTAACAGTGGTAACATGTGTTTAATGTGACAACATATATACAGACTTGTGCCCGTGCCCCTATCACTATACTGTGCCCTCCACCCGTGCCAACTTAACTGGTGTCCAGGGTGGCACAGTGGCGCTGTGGTCAGCACTGCTGCCTACACCACTGAGGACCCGGGTTCGATCTCGGCCCCGGGTCATTGTCTGTGTGGAGTTTGCACATTCACCCCACAACCCAAAGATGTTCTGGTTAGGTGGATCGGTCATACTAAATTGCCCCTTAATTGGGAAAAAAAAATAATTGGGTACTCTAAATTTATTTTTAATAAACTTAACTGGTGTGTAACTTCCTGGCGTTACGGGTCCTAACACTACATCTAGGTGGATCCCCAGATGGTACGTTGGGAGTGGAGGCAGCCAGCAGTGATCCCCGCCCTGTGACCTGGGTCCCCGATGGCGGGCGTCATCTCGGTCGACAGGACCTGGATGGACCCAGCTGCTGCCTAAGGTATCCCAGACAGCGTGGTGTCACCCTGTTCTGCCTGCTGGCCACCAGATGCCCCAGGGACAGGCGGGGGGGGGGGGGGGGGGGGGGGGGGGGGGGGGGTGGAGTCCAAGGCCCTGTGATGTTCCGGCACCTCCACTGTGGGAGTCATCGGCAGGGGCCCCATTGCCTCCTCCTTCCTCAGGGTGCCCGATAGTCCCCGGGCTACTCCATGGGACGGGGGTGCGGGTGGACCTAACCTCTGAGGCTCCACCGCCACCAGACCCTGCCAGTCTGGAGACCCGCCCTGGTCTTGATCTGGGTCTGCATGTTGGCTTCAGTGGAATGTGGTACAGAGTGGCGGTTTGGCTGCCTTCCGGGTGGAGTGGAGGTTGGGTTACGGGTGTGTGGGATGCGGGTTAATGGCAGGGGCACAATGCTGCCTTCTCACCCTGGCCACCCTGAGGAGGTTGTGCTGATTTTTATGGCACTGATGGCTGGTCCAGGTGGCGTTGTTCACACCGCTGACCGCCTCTGCCACCTGCGCCCAGGCACAACGAATGGCAGCGGCTGGTACCCTCGGGGTACAGAGTCGACCCCCTCTCCTCCACCACATCCAGGAGGGTCTCCAACGCGGTGTCGGTGAATCTTGGGGCTGCTGTCCTCGCTGCCATTTTATTGGCTGTGATGGTGTGTGTGGGGAGTGAACTGTTTATGTGCGCCTGCAGCTTGTCAGGCTCCTGAGTGTCAATCTTGGACCAGGCGAATCCAGCACTGTTTCCCATTGGAATCGTTTGTGCTCCACATGGCACCAGTGCTAGTCCCTCAACAAATACCTGAATCGGTCCCGGTGCAGAGGCAGTTTTACCTTTGTGGAACTCCACGAATTCTGCGCCGGCATCAACAGTTAGGGTGGGATTGTCCAGCCGCGTTGTGCTCTTGCTTGAGCGTAACATGGCCGGAGAATACCAGGAAAGGCCGGAGAATACCAGGAACCACCCGATCGGCTCCATGCCTCACGAGATTCTCCGGATGGGCTGGACCAAATAACGCTCACAGACGTAGGGTGTATACCTGTGGTGAATGTACATCATGTAATTCACACTGTATAGCATTGTGTCCTTGTGGGCTCTGTCTGTGAGCCGTTGCGCGGCTCTGCCCACGGGGGAGATGAGGAGCTTGTACAGGGCTACACCCTCGGCTCCGCCCATGGCTCCACCCATGGTCCCTCCCACTACCGGAAGCATAAAGAGCTGCAGCCTTGTGAGTCTGCCCTCAGTTCTTCTGGTCGCAGGCAGGCTCAGTTGTAAGTCTATTAAAGCCACAGTTTACTTCCTATCGTGTCTCGAGTGAATTGATGGTCACATCAATACCTACTTACGACCTACCTGTGCAGGATCTAGTGGCCTTCCTTGATTCACCGACATCCTCAGGGAGGCTGCAGCTGGGCACCGATCAGTGCTGGTCCACACAAATCTGGACCAGGCAGAACGGCACCGGGGGGGGGGGGTCTCCTGGGACATCGGAGACCCCAGGGTGATCAGGGTAAGTGAAGGGTGGCTCCCTGGCCCTCCCCCTGTAATATGGGCACCTTGGCACTGCCCAGATGGCACTTCCAAGCCAGCAGGAGCACTGCTTGGTTGCCAGGGTGGCAGTGCCAAGGGTCAGGGGGCGAGGGGGGCCATGCCCATGAAATGAGGGTGGAGGGGGGGTCGATGGGTGGGGGAGTGCAAGGCAGGTAAAGTAGGGGCTTCTGGGAGGTTGGGTGGTTGTTGGGTAGGGGACCTAGAAGGGAGGGAGTGCGGGGTCAGGGTGGCCTGAAGTGGGGGTACCCTCAGGGACCCCATAGCAGGGTGTCCTCACTTGGGGGGTGTGGTGTAATGTCCATGTGCGTGGGGGGTGACATTGCCCATGGGTTGAGTTGTGGGGGACCCACAAGCTCACTTAGAGATTGGGGCACCCTTTCAGAATGGAGGCCCAATCTCCGAGTTCAGCTCCCCAGTGCTAAAATTTTTTTAAGTGTGGGCTAAACCAGTGAGAAACCCCCCAGAGCCCAAAAAAGTGACTACGTGTCATTGAACAGCAGTGGGGAACTCGTCGGCAGAGCCGACGGGAAACTCCTTGAAAAGCCCGTTGATGCGCGATCAATAACGACTGAAACGAAGGAGTAGTCCGAATTGAAGGCTTTAATCTACAAGATGTTGCCCCAGCAGCTCGAGTACAGAAAGAAGGATGGCTGCTGGGAAACACGGGTTCTTATACCCCGCCTCATTGGGCGGAACTACCTTACGTCTTGTCCAATGAAAAGGCAAACACTTGGGCCAATGAGCAGCGAGCCTTCTCCACCAATGGTAGCTCACATTCCCAGGTACCGTAGTACCTCTAGTCATACTACCACACCCGTCACAAATTAACTTAGAAATTTTGAGGGAGAATCATGCCCTTAGTCTCAGGAACAGAGAATCCCGCTGCAGGTTTTCTGTTCAACTTCTGTGGCAATCTCATAATTCTGTCATTAAGACTGGAAGAAGTGGGTAGCACGGTGGCACAGTGGTTAGCATTGAGGTCCCAGGTTTGATCCCGGCTCTGGGTCACTGTCCATGTGGAGTTTGCACATTCCCCTGTGTTTGCGTGGGTTTCGCCCCCACAGCCCAAAGATGTGCAGGGTAGGTGGATTGGCCACGCTAAATTGCCCCTTAATTGGACAAAATAAATTGGGTACTCTAAAGTTTAAAATAAAGACTGAAAGAATTACCAATCCCTTCTCAAATTTCTCTTCATCTCCATCAGAGTAGGTACTGGAACATTCAACGCCATAATGACTCACACATCCGTCGATGTCCTGTACAAAGTTGGCGATCGGAGCTTAGACTGTTCTCTGCTGCTTTTCACATCTGCTGGCTGTTCAACAGCTGTCTAAATTGACCCAATCACAGCTGCACACTCCTGACACCATGTTCCATCTAGTGTGTAAAATGGCTGCTGTCCGAAAAACCTGTATTTGCATATAAAGGCATCAGAGGTCACATGAGTATGGCAAGCCACAGTGGACAAAGCAATTTGTCCAAACGCTGTCTGCCCGACTAAACATCCCACATTTACCATCTGCCGTGTCCATTCTCACAGCGCACTGCCTTCCCATGTGATGCACAATCAATGGACACGCAACGTAGGTGAAGTCCGAAATGAAAGGCTTTAATTAGCAAGAAGTGAGCCCGGCAGCAGACGTACAGGAAATGGCCTGGCTGCAGGGGAACACGGGTTCTTATACCCCGCCTCGTAGGCGGAGCTACCTTCCTCTTAGCCAATAGGGATAAGAAGCACACGATCCTTGGGCCAATGGGTAGCGAGCCCTCTGCACCAATGGCAGCTCACACTCCCAGGTACCGTAATACCCCTAGTCATACTACCACACTATGCCAGCTGGAAAGCAATCAGATGCTTCGTTATACAATTGGATGCTGCTTGACTATCAGTCTTTCAATCTCATCTTCAGCATTTAAAGATAGATGGTCACAAGATTAATTCCCTATGATTTTTCACCTTGGCTGCTCATAGCAGTGTCCTGGAGATTAATATTTAATTCCTGAGACTCCAGAACAATCCAGGTCAGTTAGCAACCTCAATATTTTTGCCCTATTTTCCTGCATTTTAAAAACCATGAAATTTCAATATCATTTTTTCTCATAGAATAGTATCATCACAGAATTTACAGTGCAGAAGGAGACCATTCGGCCCATCGAGTCTGCGCCAGCTCTTGGAAAGAGCACCCTACCCAAGCCCACACCTCCACCCTATCTCCATAACCCAGTAACCCCACTCAACATTAAGGGAAATTTTGGACACTAAGGACAATTTAATATGGCCAATCCACCCAACCTGCACATCTTTGGACTGTGGGAGGAATCCGGAGCACCCGGAGGAAACCCATGCAGACACGGGGAGAATGGGCAGACTCCGCACAGACAGTGTCCCAAGCCGGGAATCGAACCTGGGACCTTGGAGCTGTGAAGCAATTGTGCTAACCACTATGCTACCATGCTGCCCAAAATGTAGGCCTACATGTAAACAGCTCTTGAAAGATAGTTGCTCCTTCAATGGTCATGAATGATAAAGCATTCCATGTTCTAACATACAAACACACAAATTAGAAGCAGGAATAGGCCACTCAGCCGCTCGAGCCTGCTTGGCCATTCAAAAGGATCATGGCTGATCTGATTCTAACCTCAGCTGCACATTCTCACTGACGCACTATAGCCTATCACCCCCTTGCTCATCAAGAATCGACCGACCTCTGTGTTAAAAATATTCAAAGACTTTGCTTCCACCACTTTTTGAGGAAGTAAGTTCCAAAGACTCGATCCTCTGAGAGAAAGAATATTTCCTCATCTCCATCTTAAATGGGCGACCCCTGGTTTTTAGAGAGTGAGCCCGAATTTTAGATTTTCTCACAAGAGGAAACATCTTCTCTACCTCCACCCTGTCAAGACCCCTCGGGATCTTTTATGTTTTCATCAAGTCACTCTTTACTCTTCTAAACTCTCGCGGATACAAGCCCAGTCTGTCTCATCTTTTCTCGATGTGGAGGTGCTGGCATTAGACTGGGTTGAGCACAGTAAGAAGCCTGACAACACCAGGTTAAAGTCCAACAGGTTTGTTTGGAGTCACTAGCTTTCGGAGTGCAGCTCCTTCCTCAGGTGAGCATTACTCACCTGAGTAATATGTTTGCTGCCAAAATGAACAGTTTCACACTTTTCTGCATAATACTCCATTTGCCAGATCTTTTCCCACTCACTTAACCTATCTATACCCATTGTAGCCTGCTTCTGGACTCTTCGCAACTTACTTTCTGACTTATTTTTGTGTCATCAGTAAATTTAGCAACCATAACTTCATCCAAGCCATTATATAAATTGTAAATAGTTGAGGCCCCAGGACTGATCCCTGTGGCCAACCAGAAAATGACCCATTTATGCATACCCTCTGTTTCTTGTATGCTAGCCAATCTTCTATCCATGCCAATGGGCGCGATCTTCCAGCCACTCTGTGCCAGAAAAGCAGCTTTCGGCAGCACAGTGTGGCCGGTGATAGCCGGGAGATCCCACTCGCGGGATCCACCGACTCGCGAGGCCTCACAAGATTCAATGTAATCTCGCGTGACGTTGCACGTAGAGTCCCGCCCTTTTGGCAAATCTGCATATTAGAGCGAGACAGTAAGCCTTATTCTAATGTGCAGATTCCTAAGGTTCCTGTGGCTTTGGGATTCAATCCCTTCTCCTCGGGGACCTCGGGCGAGCGCAGTTTGGTACTGGTCCCCACAAACGGGGACCAGACATAATGGCATGTATGGGAGTCTTCAAGGGAATCGGAGGCCCCCAGCTGCATGCCCTTTGGGTAGGGTAGTGCCCTGGCACTGTCAAGGTGCCCAGGTGGTACTGCCAGCTGGCAAGGGCACTGCCAGGGTGCCAAGCTGGCATTTTGCACGCACGTGTAATTGCCAGCGTTGCCCACCTTGGGGGGAGTGGGGGACCCTCCTATGTTGTGTTTGGGCTGGGACGTGTTTAGGGATTTGTTTTGTGGACCTCGGAGATCAGGATGGCATTTTAAATTTTTTATGCTGTTTTATGCCATTTTTAAATGGCGAACTGATCTTTCACTACAATTGGGAGTTCCGGTGAGCAGAGCTCCCCGTTGTAAAAAAACGTGACCGTGTGTGGCCTTGCCTGCAAGTTCCGCGTTTAGGCCCCTTATTCAACATGGGCCGCGTTGAATAGCAATGTGTTTCTCGGCACTGCGAATATTGGAAAACACGCGGCTAAACGCGCTCACTCGGGCACTTTTTCCCTTTGGGAAGAATGTGCCCAATATGTTATCCTCGCCACTGTGAACCTTTATTTTTTGCAATAGCCTTTGGTATGGCACACTATTAAAGGCCTTCTGAAAATCTAAGTGAAGTCCATCCACTGGTTTCCCCTTTATCTGCCTTGAATCTAGGTATTTTGGAAAATTGAAACCAACGTATCTCCCTAGCTACTTCTTTTAAGATTTTTCTCATATACCTCTAACATTTTGCTCATGGGACTATTTTAAAAAATGTATTCATGGGATGTGGATGTCACTGGATGGGCTAGTATTTGTTGCCCATCCCTAACTGCCCTTGAGAGCAATTAAGAGTCAACTGCATTACTGTGGGTTAGCAGTCACATGTAGGCCAGACAAGGTAAGGATGGCAGATTCCCTTCCCGAAAGGACATTAGTATATTAATCAGCAACAAGGGGACCTAGAAACTCAGGTCTGTCAATGTCCTGAGTCCAATCTCCCTTGCTACTGGCTGGTGTTGCTCGTTATGCTTTCCCTTATTTTTCTCTGTTTTAATTACCTATGCTCAAGAGTCGCCAGGTATCTTTTTGATACCACCACAGGGTTCAAAGCCGAATACTGATCAATGACTCAATTCACCAGTTGGTAAGTTTGAAATCAATACGCATTTATTTACACACACAGTCAATAATTACTCATGCATAAACTCTACTCGCTAAACTACAACTACAGTAGTCCCCCTTTATAACACGGGTGTTGGGGTCCAAGGCAGCCACCCGCGTTGTATCCGAGCCGCGGATATCCATGATGGGGGTTTTAAATTTATTTAAAAATCTATGCATGCGCTTCCCATTGTGAGTCTACGGGGGGGCGGGGGGAGAGGTCAGACCCCCGTAGACTCACAATGGGAAGCGCTAGCATAGATTTTTAAATAAATTTAAAACCCCCATCGTGGATCCAATTAAAATTTCAGCGGCCGGCTCACTTTGATCCGGAGAGGGAAGCTGCTCTCACTGAAATCAGCCGGCCGCTGAAATTGACACTGCCCGCTGCTCTCTCCCTCCAATCCAACTTTTAAGTTTTAATGTTTCTGATTGGAGGGAGAGAGCAGCCGGCAGTGTCAATTTCAGTGGCCGGCTCACTTTGATCCGGAGAGGGAAGCTGCTCTCACTGAAATAATCAGCCGGCCGCTGAAATTGACACAACTGACAGTTGGGGTCCATAAGCCCCCCCGCGGTATATCGCGAACCGCGGTATTGCGGAGCGCGGTATAACGGGGGACTACTGTACTACTAAAAGCCTATACTTAACTTCGAGTGGCCCACCCAGTCAGAGGAACAATGGCCGTTGTCCGGTTCGGATACTGCTGGCTTTGAACTGGTACGGAATAGTAGCTAGGAGCGTCTATCTCGTAGCGTGCATTGACCTTAGACTTACTTGGCTGGTGCTTGGCGGCCTCTCGCTGAGAGTCAAATGCCAAGTTGAAGATGGAGAGGAGTCAGGGTAAGAGAAGAGAGCGAACTGACCTTGGGGACTCTGCTTTATAGTCCCCAGGGGTTTCACGCCCTTCTGGGCGGACCCCGGACTTGGTCCCAATTAATTGGTCCATGTCCCAATCGTTCGTATTGATCTTCTCCAATACCGGAGTTGTTCCCTGATCGTTGGGCGGGCCCTATGTGGCCGTTGGCCTGCCTTTGTTTTAGCTCCCACTGACGCCGGGGAGTCTGTCCTGGTCTCGATTGTTTCAATGTTTCCTTTTTGTCCCCGGAGATAGCTCATTAATATGCTAATGGCTATTGGTTTCAGTTCTGTCTGGGTTCTGCAAGTCTTAATACACAGGAAACCTTGCACCTGCTTGTTTTCTCTAGTGCTGTCCATTTTCCCCTGCACTCTTTGCGAGTATCCATTTTGAAATCGGGTCGTGGCCACCTCAGGTGGCTACACTGGTATATTGGTTCATTGGCAATAAGAAGTCATAGATTCAGAATGGTCTTTGGAAAATTATAGTACATGTCTCTATGGTCTTCTCCCCAGTCTCTATCTAACCCTATCAGGATGTTGACCATTTGGGCCTGGTGACTTTCCTATTTGCAGTCCAATTAACTTTAATATTGTACCTTTTCAATATTGATCTATGAGAGTAGCTCTTTCACATCCTCCTCTGAGTATTCATCTTGGCCAAATTGCCAGCAATCAGTACATACGATGGCTGAAAGGCCTCCTTCTGTGTCATAATGAATATGCCTAAGATGCCATTACTATGCAGAAAGGAAAAGGCTATGCTGACTTGCTTTAAGAATGTTAATAACAGTTGTGCAATAGTTATATTACCTGACTAATAATCCACAAAGCTGGAGTGAAATTACCGAGAAGGTAAATTCAAATCCCATTTTTGAATTCAGTTTTTAAAATAAATAAACTTGCGGTTTCTGAGTGGGCAAAAGGAAGACACAAAGGGTCACGGAATGGGGCACAATGGCAGTGTTAGGGCAGCTAACCTGCTAAGGTCACTACCAGTGTGTGGACTTGCAGGTCTGAACACAATCCCAGAAACTCCTGAATGAGCTCCTGGAGCTGCTCTGAGAGCTCCCAATCACTCCATGGAGGAGGCTGTGCATTCTAAGCTCTGGGACAATGCAGTGATCAAGCTCTGCATGGACTCCCCCAAAACAGACAAAGTTACACAGAGTCTCAGGGATCTCTGCTTGATCTCCCCACACATCCTGCTGGACATCCAGCATCTATCGTTTGATGGACGACTCCAGGGGCTCACTTATAATAAAAGCAAAATATTGCAAATGCTGGAAATACGAAATAAAAACAGAAAATGCTGGATAAACTCAGCAGATTTGGCAGCATCTGTGGAGAGAGAAACAGAGTTAACGTTCCAAGTCCGTGTGACACTTCTTCAGAGCTGAAGAGGGGTAGAAATGTGATGAATTATATAGTTGAAGAGTGGGGTGGAGAAGGTAGAGCAGAATCGAAGGTCAGGGTTAGGTTGGAGCTAAGGAGAGACTGACAAAGATGTCATGGACACAAGACAAATGGAGTATTAATGTTAACCTTAAAGACTAAAGAAGGTGCTGATAGTGCCATAATGATAAGACAATGAGTTAATAGGAGAACAAAGGTCAATGCTCAGCAAGTGCACAACTGAAGAACAAGTGACAGATGGCCCTTTGGGGCAACGGGTTTGTACTGTGGTGGTTTACAGGGACAAAAATGGGCAGCAGGGTAGCATGGTGGTTAGCATAAATGCTTCACAGCTCCAGGGTCCCAGGTTCGATTCCCGGCTGGGTCACTGTCTGTGTGGAGTCTGCACGTCCTCCCCCTGTGTGCGTGGGTTTCCTCCGGGTGCTCCGGTTTCCTCCCACAGTCCAAAGATGTGCGGGTTAGGTGGATTGGCCATGCTAAATTGCCCGTAGTGTCCTAATAAAAGTAAGGTTAAGGGGGGGTTGTTGGGTTACGGTTATAGGGTGGATACGTGGGTTTGAGTAGGGTGATCATGGCTCGGCACAACATCGAGGGCCGAAGGGCCTGTTCTGTGCTGTACTGTTCTATGTTCTATGTTCTATGCATTGGGTCAAAAAAAATTGTTCTGGATTTAAAAAATCAGGGCCAAAGATTAAGGGGGATTTCACAGTCTAAAGTTGTTGAACTTAATGTTGAGACCAGAAGGCTGTAAAGTGCCTAATCGGAAGTTGAGGTATTGTTCTTCCAGTTTGGATTGGGCTTCCCTGGAGTTTTGCCGCAGGCCTGGGGTGGGCATCTCGGCATGAGAGCAAGATACTGAGTTGAAATGAAATGACTGGAAAGTTGGGGTCATTGTGGACTCAGCAAAGGTGTTCCGCAAAACAGTCACCCAGTCTGAGTTTAGTCTCCCGATGTAGAGGAGATCGCATTGGGAGCAGAAACTTTAGTGGGCAAAATTGAAGGAGGTGCAAGTGAAGCGCTGCTTAACCTGAAATGAGTATTTGGGACTTTGGACAGTGAGGAAGGAGGAGGTAAAGGGGCAGATGATGCACCTTCTGTGATTGAAGGGAAGGTGCCCTGGGAAGGGGATGAAGAGTTGGGGGTGATGGTAGGGTGGACCACTGTATCGTGGAGTGAACGGTCCCTGTGGAATGCTGACAGAACTGAAGAACAAGTGACAGATGGCCCTTTTGGGCAACGGGTTTGCATTGTGGTGGTTTGCATTGGGTCAAAAAAATTTGTAAGATGTGTTTCATGATGGCATCATGCTGGTGTTGGCGGAGATGTAGAAGGATGATCCTTTGAATGCGGAGGTTGGTGAGGTGAAAAGTGAGAACAAAGGGCACTCTGTCATTGTTCTGGGAGGGAGGGGAAGGAGTGAGGGCAGAGGTGCAGAAGATGGGTTGGACACAGTTGAGTGCCCTGTCAATCACGATGGGGGTGGGGGTGGGGGTGGGACGAGAACCTCGGTTAAGGAAAAAGGCAGACATGTCAGAAGCTCTGTTTTCAAAGGTGGCAACATTGGAACAGATACTCCAGAGGCTCATCATGTGCCTTGGGTCCAGCATTGTCTGAGTCTCCAGCAATTTGTGGACTGCCAGCACCCTCAGACTCTCTGCCTCTGCTACCTCCTCAGGCAAATATGATTTGCCTTCACCAGCTGCTCCGATACGCATATGTCCACTGATGTGCTTGGATCTGAGCTGGGGCTTTGTGTGGACGGAGGATGTGACAAGGGTACATCTAACAGCTGGTCATCTTCAGAGGCCAAGGGAGGTTACCTTGAGTCCTTCTGTGGTCATGATAGTGTTCCGTCTTAGTGAGGTAGAGCAAATGTCAGTATTGAACAGCATGATGAGTGAGTGTGTATGCAATCTGGTTACCTTAAAAGGATGAGCAACAGGAATATGGATTTCACATGCCTGTCTTACAGCTGTTTCCCTACACATCACATATCCTCCACCAATCTCTTCCCTGCCCACTGGACTCTTTTTAAAAAATAAATTTAGAGTACCCAATTAATTGTTTTCCAATTAAGGGGCAATTTAGCATGGCCAATCTCTACCATGTATCTTTTTGGTTGTGGGGGCGAAACTCACGCAAACACGGGGAAAATGTGCAAACTCCACACGGACAGTGACCCAGGGCCGGGATCGAACCTGGGTCCTCGGCGCGTGAGGCAGCAGGGCTAACCCACTGCACCACCGTGCTGCCCTTCCACTGGACTCTTAACCTCATCCAAGACTCCTTCCTCTCCGTGACTAGTGGACTTAACTCCATGTGCACAGGACATCTCCAGGGCTTGCTCCTCAACCTGACTTAAGAGAAGAAGCTTTGGGATTCCACCACCCTTCCATTCTCTTCTGCGCAATGTAACGTGTCTTCTCCTGTAAGGGTAAAAATGCTTTAATTAGTCCCCCTCTTCATGCCAGAGAATCCCAACCTCTCCTCCCACTCAAATCACAACTCCCCTTGCCCTTTATATTGTTGCACCTCACCTTTGACATACATGCCAGTTACGATCTATCAAGGGACAGGATTAAGAGCCACATTGTGTTCTGTATTTCACACCTGTCGGCACCACCAAGAGCTGCCACCCACAAAGCCTCTGTCCAAGGTTCCAGCTGGAATCAGTACTCACCCGGGCAGAGCACAGAAGGTCTTTGACCTTTTCCTGCACTGGATCCAGGTCCTGCGTACAACATCATACCCTCTGACCAGGCCTGCTATCTCCGTCCAGGCCTCCTTTGTCATGTGAGGTGGCCTCCTCCTCCCATCTCACGGCAAATAGATATTGCAACAGTCACTAACTGCCTCCAGCAATACCCCCAGGCACTCTTTGGAAAAGCGGAGAGGGGGTGTTCAGACTGGTTCCGGGCATTTCTTCCCCCGCCTGGCTTGGATCCTGGGTGCAGGTGACATTTTGGAGGCAGTAGCAGCACTATAACTGAAGTGACGTGTCAAAAAAGTCATTTTTCAAAGCATTTCTCTGATGCTCTTGAGCACAAAGATTCAGCCTTATGGAGCACCATTTAAATCCCTCCCCCCAGCACCTTCACTAGTCCCAGGGCCCATCCTCTTACTGTCCATGCCAGTAGCACTGAGCCTGTCTCAGCGGCAGTTAATTAGCCAGCCAGTGTGAAATCCATGTCGTGATCTGATTGCGGGCAGGAGCGGTTTTCAATCCGCTTACAGTTCCGTCCATCACACTTAACAACAGTCTGTAAATTCAGGTCATAAAGTTGTTGAATTGTCATAAAAACCAAAGTGGTTCAACAAGTCTATTGGCACACCAATACATTTGACTCTTATCTACCCTCTGCAGTGGCCTAGCAAGTCCTTCAGTTGAAGAAGGTGACTTCCATTACTTTCTGAGAGGGATTAAAATGAGTAATTAATGCCAGCCAGATTTAGAGAATAATAAAACAGGAAAACTTTTCCTGCATAATATGTTTGCTATAATTATTGATTTATTTTTTGCAGCAGGTTTTATGCTAATTTGGTTACAAGGAAACACAATGGGGAAGGTGAATTTCACAGTATGTGAGCGGAGGTGCGAGGCTCGGTATTACACACCCAGCAGTACTTGTAAATCTGTGGTTTTTGGAACACTAACTGCAAATATCAAATAACCTGAAATTAAGACTTCAACACTTTCCGGTTTTGAGTCTTTGCTTTCAATAGGAGAAAACATCTTTCCCCAATCTTTACTCTTTCTGTCCTAATTTATTCTAAGAAAGAACGGGTAATTTGAAATGATTGTCCCCGGTCCTGGGGCCCAGCTCCTGGGTGTTCAGATGTTGGCTGCAGCATCTGGTGTTGCTTCTTGCAGGGCTCAGGCACAGTGTCCAGGCCTCACGGTCTGATTAGGATGCTAGGCAATAACTCTCACATTTCCCATGGCACTCCTACCCACGGGAATCCACTTAGGAGCTGTGAAGTGCTCACCTAACTATGATTGGCCATTCCCTACTCGCTATTATAGCTTTCAGCCACGCGGCCAGAGGCCTCCATGGTCAGTGGGAGTTATGGGTGGTCGGTAGGACAGACAGGCAGGGGCTGGGATTGCCCCCGTCATGGGTACACATGATCCAGGGATACATACATGGCGGACAAGTGGGCATTGAGACATGCATCTCCCGCCCAGCCCTCCACGGGGGCTCCCCGCATTCCCCAGAGCACAGGCGCATCAACCCCAGTGCCTTTGGGCTCGTTGCCTGTGAGCGATGTTGGCTACTCACCTCCTCGGATCCCCACAGCAGCCATCTGGGCAGCTTCACGTTTTTAAAAAGATGTACTGATCGGCACCCGAGTGACCACTTGCTGGGGAGACGGTTAGATCACGGGACGCCGTGAGATAGGGTGTCATTCCCATTAATTGGACGGAGATTGGCCTTAAGTGGTGATTATTGGTTTCTCGCCACAGTGGATTCCTGATTTCGACCCGCTCCGGGTCGGTTAGATCGCAAACAGATTGGCGTCCGGCGTGGTTCCCGATTTTGACCTTCCCGCAATCTAATGGCCGCGACACACTCTCACTCAAGTGCGACATGGCAATATAATTGCGCTCTTAGAAACTTGTCCATTAAATCGCGCCGCTGCTTAATTTTTCTTTTAATTATGATTTGTTGACATCCCAACTTTGTGAATTTAAAGGTGTAAAACACAAGAAAGTTGGTGCAGCGGCTGGCATACATTCAAATCTATTAAATGAGTGGCTTATGTAGTACAGAAAGGAATATCACCTCAACTGCTTACCAGAAGGAAATTCACTTGTGCTTCGAGTGGGACTTTTTCTGCATTATTTTTCACCTCTGAAATTTCCAACTGTGATTTTTTTTGAGACTTGCAATCTCTGTTACAGGAACCAAAATTTTGCTGATGACAATTCCTTTGGGGTTTCCTTTGTCTGCTTATTTTAGTGGGAGTTCAAGGAGGACATGAGTGGAGGCAAAACTGTTTCCTCTATAGTCTGATGGTCCTCATTTCAACCAAGCATCACTGTGGACCTAGAAATAGCGAACGAGGTATGTTGAAGTCAATTCGCCTTTGTCATCTACACATCAGAGAGATGAGAGACATGAGTTACAGCATCTCCTGCTGTTTGGCCTTTTAATAAAACCAACATAGGGCGGGGACTTGGTGATATATCTGAACATGACTACAATCTCAAACATTTACGCAATCAGATTGTTTGCAAGATACCCCAGGTAGCCTCTGCTGCATTGCTGATCTGGATACTGGTGGCTCAGGCTTGGTCTGCCAAGTTAATTTCTCAAGAGAAAGTACCCAGCAGAATGGGAAGACACAGTAGTTGTCAAGTTTGTCGGTTTCCTTAAAGTACTGGATTAGAATAATAATCTAGATTAATAATCTGGGGCAGCATGGTAGCACAGTGGTTAGTACTGTTGCTTCACAGCTCCAGGGTCCCAGGTTTGATTCCCGCTTAGGTCACTATCTGTGTGGAGTCTGCACGTCCTCCCCGTGTCTGCATGGGTTTCCTCCGGCTGCTCCGGTTTCCTCCCACATGTCCCGAAAGATGTGCTGTTAGGTAATTTGGACATTCTGAATTCTCCCTCTGTGTACCTGAACAGGCACCGGTATGTGGAAACAAGGAGGTAACAAGGAAGTTAGACAAAAGAGAGCCAGTGGACGTGATTTATTTAGATTTCCTGAAGGCCTTTGACAAGGTGCCGCATAGGACAGTGTTCTTCAAACTTTTTTTCCGGGGACCCATTTTTACCAACCGGCCAACCTTCGGGACCCAACCCGGCCGAACTTCGTGACCCACGCCGGCCGACCCACCATTTTCTCTTACCTTGTTTGCTGCTGACAAAAATGGAGGAAATGGTTTTGGGTCCCTTTGGTCCTCGTACACGCTCCTCCAATGGAACCTGTTGGATGAAGGTGAAGTCTTCCGGTGTCGGAAAGTATGGAGTCTCCATCTGTCCAAAGTTCTGAATTTTTTTCCTGTAAAACTTTATCAAATAAACCCCCACCCCCCCGAACTTGTAAACAAATAAAAAATAAAATGAGTAAAATAAATGAAAAAAATGAATAAAACCCCCCCGAACTTGTAAAAAAAATGAAATGAATAAAATAAAAGAAAAAAAAATTAAATGAATAAAATAAATGAATAAAAACCACTACAGAACTTGTAAAACAAAAAGCTGCAACCATTTAAAAAATAGAGGCCGCACTGCGCATGCGTGCAAATGCACATGCGCGCATGCGCATACCGCTAACATGTTAAAAAAATTCGGCCGCATTGCGTATGCGCGCACGATGATCGGCGCGCATGCGCAATGCAGCCGAATTTTTCTTTTAACATGTTCGCGGCTGCTTGCAGCCGGCGTTATGAAAGCCGGCTGCTGCACGGGGATTTGCGCGTTCGGGAGCGCCGCGGACAACGGCTCCGCGACCCTCCCGACACCCGCCCACGACCCACCCCCCCGACTTTGAAGAACACTGGCATAGGAGACTGTTAAATAAGTTAAGAGCTCATGATACTCAGAGTATGATCCTGGCATGGATGAAGGATTGGCTGACTGGCAGAAGGCAGAGAGTCGGGATAAAAGGGTCTTTTCAGGTTGGCAGCCAGTGACTAGTGGTGTGCCTCAGGGGTCTGTGCTGGGACCACAACATTTTATAATATACACTAATGGTCTGGAAGAAGGTACTGAAGGCATTGCTGCTAAGTTTGCAGATGATACAAAATTCTGTAGAGGGACAGGTAGTATTGAGGAAGCAAAGGGGCTGCAGAAGTATTTGGACAAGCTAGGAGAATGGGCAATGAAGCGGCAAATGAAATACAATGTGGAAAAGTGTGAGGTTATGCACTTTGGAAGGAGGATTTTAGGCATAGACTATTTTCTAAATGGGCAAATGCTTCGGAAAGCAGAAGCACAAAGGGACTTGGGAGTTCTTGTTCATGATTCTTTTAAGGTTAATGTGCAGGTTCAGTCGGCTGTTAAGAAGGCAAATGCAATGTTAGCATTCATGTCTAGAGGGCTAGAATACAAGACCAGGGATGTACTTCTGAGGCTGTATAAGGCTCTGGTTAGACCCCATTTGAAGTATTGTGAGCAGTTTGGGGCCATTAAGGAAGGATGCGCTGGCCTTGGAAAGGGTCCAGAGGAGGTTCACAATAATGATCCCTGGAATGAAGAACTTGTCATATGAGGAACGTTTGAGGACTCTGGGTCGGTACACGTTGGAGTTTAGAAGGATGAGGAGGGATCTTATTGAAACGTACAAGATACTGTGAGATCTGGATAGAGTGGACGTGGAGAGGATGTTTCCACTAGTAGGAAAAACTAGAATCAGAGGACACCATCTCAGACTAAAGGGCCATCCTTTAAAATAGAGATGAGGAGGAATTTCTTCAGCCAGAGGGTGGTGAATCTGTGGAACTCTTTGCCGCAGAAGGCTATGGATGCCAATTCACTGAGTGTCTTTAAGACAGAGATTGATAGGTTCATGATTAATAAGGGGATCAGGGGTTATGGAGAGAAGGCAGGAGAATGGGGATGAGAAAATGTCAGTCATGATTGAATGGCAGAGCAGACTCGATGGGCCATGTGGTCTAATTCTGCTCCTATGTCTTATGGTCTTATGTCGCGACTCGGGGATTTTCACAGTAACTTCATTGCAGTGTGATGCACGATCAATCATTACTGAAGCGAGATTGTAGTCCAATTGAACAATGAACAAGTAGTTACCCCAGCAGCTCTGGTACAGAATGACTGCTGTGGGTGAAACACAGACTCTTATGCTCCGCCTGCTGGGCGGAACCAGCAGGCAGGTTCTACCACTCATACTACAGTATAAGGTACATCCCACCTAGGTACCGTGATACCCCTAATATAGCCTACCACACAGTGTTATTGTAAGCCCCTACTTGTGACAATAAAGATTATTATTATTAATGCACCTTGTTATTTTGGCCTCTCGCACAAACCACAAGGCAGAAAATATCCATTTCATTAATGTGCAAGTGGTTATGATCATGGACAAAAGCATGGACAAACCGAGCCATTATTGAGGGGTTAACAATGATGTAATGAGGCCACATGTTTACCAGGATCTGTGGAATATGCCACCTGCATGTTTAAACAAAGATTCGATTAAATCTGCTCTAACAAAGTAGCCAGTTAAATATATTTTTGAATTAAACCTGTGAGATATTTGCATTTTAATTGAATAGTGCAAGTTCTCTCTTGGACACCTGCGAAGACAAAATGGGTAATTATCGCATCGCTGTATCAAATAATTCTGGGCATGTTTCTTTGCCCTAACGACTTTTAAAGGGAAAAGAAAAAGCACTTCCAGCAACACCAAAGAAACTGAGTGAATTCCCTGGGGGGAGGCAATGCCACTGGCTACTACCTGCACAGTCAGTGTGGGTTTTGTCTGATATTATTGAAGAAACATGCGTGGGAGACCGAGGTCATGGTCCCTGGCCCTTCCTGCCCATGGGAATCAGTGTGATTTTCACAGACGTGATGCTACACAAACAAACTTTTTCCACTTTAATCCTTTATTGCTGCCAAACGTACCTCAACTACCATTGATACCAACACTCTCTTTTGATGTTTCCTTATTCCACCTGAAAGTAAAGTTAAAATAAAGAACATCTAAGACACCACAAAATACTCACTCTTGTCCAGATTTAGTTTGTTCCCCGAGAAAGACCCAAAAACTCGAAGCAGCTCCAATATTCTCCCTATCGACACACTCAGTTCCGACACGTATAACAGCAAGTCATTGGCATATAAGGACACCTTCTGCTTTATCGCCCCCCCCACACTATTCCTTTCCATGCTCCCGAACTTCTTAATGCGATGGCCAACGGCTCAATCGTAAGAGCAAACAGCAGGGGGGGGACATAGGACATCCCTGCCTAGTCCCACGGTGGAGAGAGAAGTATCTCGATCTGATATTGTTTGTGCCGACACTCGCCTTCGGCTCCTTATATAATAGCTTTACCCAGTTCACAAATCTTGGTCCAATCCCAAACCGCTCCAGAACTGCCATCAAGTACCCCCATTCTACCTGGTCAAACGCCTTCTCAGCGTCCAATGCCACAACCACCTCTGTTTCCTTCCCCTCTGCCGGTGCCATAACGACGTTCAATACCCTTATAACGTTTGAAAAGAGCTGCCTCCCTCTCATGAACCCCGTCTGATCGCACCTATCACCTTTGGGAGGCACCCCTCCAGCCTACCCACCAGTACCTTCACCAATACTTTTGCGTCCACATTCAGAAGTGATATGGGCCTATACGACCCATACTCCGTCCGATCCTTGGGCGGGATTCTCCCCTACCCGGTGGGGCGGGGGGTCCCGGCGTAGCGGAGTGGCACCAACCACTCCGGCGTCGGGCCTCCCCAAAGGTGTGGAATTCTCCGCACCTTTAGGGGCCAAGCCCTCACATTGAGGGGCTAGGCCCGTGCTGGAGCGGTTGGCACCACACCGACTGGCGCCCAAACCAACTCCAGCGGCCTTTGACGCCCGTCGCCCGCCGCCGGGGCTGGCCGAAAGGCCTTCGCCGGTTCGCGCATGCGCCGGTGCGTCTGCGCGCTGGGGGATTCTCTTCCGCCTCTGCCATGGGGGTCGGAGAATTTCGCTCCATATCTTTGTTTAGCAACAGGGAAATCGATTCCTGCCCCAAGGTTTGTGGCAACACCCCCTTCCCTTACGCCTCTTCAAACATCCCAACCATCAGGGGTGCCAGCTTATCCTTGAATTTTTTATAATATTCCACCAGAAACCCATCCGGCCCTGCCACCTTCCTCGACTACATCCTCCCAATTGCATCTTTTATCTCCTGCTCCACTATTGCTCCCTCTAATGTAGCCCTGTCCTCCTCCCCTAGCCTCGGGTACTCCAACCCATCTAGAAATTCCTGCATCTCACGGTCTCCCCCGGGTGGCTCTGATCTGTACAATCTCTATAAAATTCCTCAAAAACCTTGTTAATCAGCTCCGGAGCCACCACTAACTTCCCTGCACTATCTCTCACCTGAAGAATTTCCCTTGCCGCTGCCTCCCTCCTGAGCTGACCTGCTAACATAGCCTTATCTCCATGTTCCTAAACTGCACCCCTTGCTCGTCTCAGTTGGCGCACAGCCTTCCTGGTAGACAGTCGGTCGAAGCTTGCCTGTAGTTCCTTCCTCTTTTCCAGCTTTGCTGGGTCCCCATCTTCTGCATAACTCGTATCTATTTCCAACATCTCATCTATTACCCTCTGCTGCTCCAACCTCTCCTCTTTGTCCACCCTGGCCTTAAAACAAAATCACCTCACCCCTCACCACCACCTTTAGAGCCTCCCAGACAACTGCCTTCGACACCTCACCCATACAGTTGAAACCTACATATTCTTCAATTACCTTTTCAATTTTGTCACAGAATCCTTGGTTCTCCAAAAGCCCCACATCCAGCTTCCACCCCGGCCTCTGTGCTACCCCCTTCTCCAGTACCATATCCACCCAAAGTGGAGCATGATCTGACACTGCAATTACAGAGTATTCCGACCCCTTGTCTTCAGCCAACAAAGCCTTTCCCACCACAAAGAAGTCGATCCGCGAGTATACCTTATGGACTGCTGAGAAAAACGAGTACTCCCGTTCCCTTGGGTGGAGGAACCTCCAAGGGTCCACCCCTCCCGTATACCATTAGCCCAGCCAGCACCTTCGCCCCCCCCCCCCCCCCCCCCCACTGATGGGACCAGAGAGCGTGGCCGTGATCTGTCCAACCGTGGCTCCTGCACCAAGTTCTAGTCCCCCCCCCCCCCCCCCCCCCCCCCCCCCCCCCCCCCCCACTATCAGTTTGTGTGTGTCCAAGTCGGGAATGGCCCTAAACACCTTCTTTGCGAATCCCACATCATCCCAATTGGGACCGTATACACTTAACAGCGTCACTAACGTCCCCTCCAGCGCCCCTGTCACAATCAAATATCTACCCCCCTGATCTGCCACCACCTTCTCCATCTGGAAGCGTACCCTTTTGCTGACCAACACCGCTACCCCTCGAGCCCTTCCATCAAATCCAGAGTGAAACACTTGGCTAACCCAGCCCTTTTTAAGTCTCACCTGGGCCTTCACCCTTAAGTGAGTCTCCTGCAGCATTGCTACATCGGCTTTCAAACATTTAAGATGCACAAGCACCCTTGACCTCTTGACCGGATCTCCTAATCCCCTCTCCTAACTGGGGGTCTCTCAACCCCCCACCCTTCTTATCCATCATCATCATACCACCAGGCCCTGCCCCATGAGCCTGACCCGCTCCTGTCCATTATTAACATTGAACGCCTCCCCCCCTCCCAAAAACCCACCCTACATTTCCTCTCGAAAAAACATCTCCCAGCATCAACCCCTTCCCGCCCCCCGCTCGCCTCATAGGCCTATCGAAACCTATTAACCAGGCTCCAATGTCCGCAGCCCTCCACTCACCTCACCTCCGTTCACTAGCTGACTTTAGTTAGCTAGCGCGGTTGGCTCCCCCCGCCAAGGTATACCGTCCCCTCCCACCCAGTCCCAGAGAAAGAAAAAACAATAACAACAATCCAACCCATACAATTCACTAAAATAAGATATAACCGTCGCAACACGGAATGCCAATCAACCCGACTAATAACTTGAACTCTGTAACAATGCAAAGAGTAGTAAATTACAAAACATGTCAGTAAAAAGAAAGTTGTAGCATTTACACATTTTCCAGCTGTCCACAGTCTCTCTTCCAGTTCCGCTCCTCACGTCTGTCCCAAGCCTTCTGCCCTCACAAACTCCTCAGCCGCCTCCGCTGTCTCAAAATAAAGGTATTTGGCATCAGACGTCACCCTCAGCTTCGCCGGGTATACCATATCAAATCGCACCCCTTGTACAGTGCCACCTTCACTCACCCGAACGCCGCTCGTCTTTTTGCCAACTCCACTGTCCCCCTGTACCTCGCGCTTTTGCTTCGTCCAGCTTAACACCTTCTCCTTCATGCAGTACTTACGGAAGCAGATAATTACTGCTCTTGGCGGCTCCTTCGGCCTTAATGACCGATGAGCTCAGTCCAGCTCCTACTGGGAGGAGCTCTCACCCTCCCCCATCAACTCCGCCAACTTCTTTGCAAAGTACTCTGCTGGCCTTGGGCCCTCTGTCCCTTTGGGCAAGTCCTCAATTCTCAGATTGTGTCGTCTTGAGCGGTTCTCCACGTCCTCGGGCTTTGCTCGGAGTCCTCTGTTGACCTCCACCACCCTCCGCAGCTCGTCCCCCATCCAGGTAACCTGGTCGCTGTGCTGCAACACGGCTTCCTCCACTTCCTTCAGCTCCTCGCCCTGCTCTCTCACCTCGGCCGATATCTTTGCCACAGCTACCCTCACCGGGGCGATTGCCTCCTCCACCAATGATTTCAATGCGACCGCCATCTCCTTCCTCAAAGCCGCCATGTGCCTCGCAAACTGCTTTTCCAGCTCCACCACCATCACCATGCGGTCCGGCATCCGCCATCTTGTCAGCACCATGCTGGTCCTCTCATTCAATGGCGAGCCCGCGTTTCCTCCCTTCCTCGACACTGCTTTTCGCATCCTTTCACGACTCTGGATGGACTTGTTAACCCGCCCACAGATCGCTTTGTCCGCTAGCAACCCCACATCCAGTCTCCACAGCGGGCATTGCCCTCTCTCCACACTAACCCGTAGATCCACCCAATGTGGGGCATGATCCGACACTGTGATTGCTGAGTACTCAGTATTAGCGCCCTGTTCAGAACAAAAAAGTCGATGCGAGAGTATACCTTGTTGACATGTGAGAAAAAGGAAAACTCCTTCGCCCTTGGCCATGGTAACTCCATGGGTCTACTCCCCCCATCTGTTCCATAAACCCCTTCAATTCCTTTGCCGTGGCCGGCCTCCCTGTCCTGGATTTTGACCGTTACAATTCCGGATCAATGACTGTGTTAAAGTCTCCTCCCATGATCAGGTTACATGACTCTAAGTCTGGGATCTTACCTAAAACCCGCCTCATAAATTCCACATTGTCCTGATTCGGAACATATATGTTTACGAGTAATACCCGCACCCCCTCCAGCTTCCCACTCACCATTATGTACCTACCCCCCTTGTCTGACACAATTCTCCCTGCCTTGAATGCCACTTGTTCGTTGATCAAGATCGCTACCCCCCTGGTCTTTGAGTCCAGCCTTGAGTGGAATACTTGGCCAACCCACCCCTTTCTCAATCTCATCTGGTCTGTAACCTTTAGGCGTGTCTCTTGCAGCATTGCCACGTCCACCTTCAGCTCCCTCAAATCTGCAAACATGTGAGCCCTCTTGACTGGCCCATTCAGCCCTCTGACGTTCCATGTTATCAGCCTGGTCGGGGGGCTTCCACTAACCCCCCCGCCGAGCCATCCTCTAGCTCGCGCCCACCGCCTCCTCGAGCCTCCCCTCGCGCATTCGCCATTCCCGCCCTCCCATTTGTCCCCTAGTAATAGTTCCTCCCCTATCAGCAAAGCAGCTCCCCCACCTCTCCCTTCCCCCCGAGCAACAACATTAGAAACCCAACTCCCCAAGTCAAGCTCCAGCTTAAAACCTGCTCACCCCCCACTGTGCTTCCGAGAGTCAGCTGACCCATGTTGACTTGATAGTGCCCTCCCCTGGCACCAAGCTGTCTCTCTCCCCATTGTTCTCTCCCATCTCCCCCCACTTGGACAAACATATTAAAAGCATCACATTCCTCAGTAAACAAATATTAGAAAAAAAAGTGAAGACACAGCCACTTTTAGAAAAAAAACACACAAAAACAGAATCAGCCCAAAGGCCACCCCTCTCTAACCAGCTCCCTGCAAGACAAAGTTAACTTTAGCCATCAAAACAGCCCCTTATAACACATAGCACTACTTATACTTATACAGCCCAGCACACCAAATCGCCGCCACAGTACTTGGTCAAGGCTTCAGTGTCTTTTAATTCCCCTCTAGCCTAGTTTTTTAAATAAAAGTCGATACTTCATCTGGTGTTTCGAAGGAGAAGTCCCGTTCCTCACGTGTGACCCACAGATGGGCTGTGTACAGCATCCCAAACTTCACCCCCTTCTTAAAGGGGGCCATTTTACCCGATTAAACCCAACTCGCCTCTTGGCCAGATCCGCGTCCAGGTCCTGATTAATGCACACAATTCTCCCACTTGCTGCTCCGTTCCTTCTTTGCCCACCGCAGAACGTGCTCCTTGTCCAGGAATCGGTGAAAGAGTACCACCATCGCCCTCGGCAGCCTGTTCGTTCTGGGCTTCTTCGTGAGGGCTCTGTGCCCTCCAGAGGCCGAGGGAACGCCTCAGCCCCATCAACTTCTCCAACAAGTCCGTCACATAAGTCCTCACATCATATCCCTCATTGCCTTCAGGGAGGCCGACAATTCTAAGATTCTGCCTCCTGGACCTGTTCTCCAAGTCCTCCAGCTTCTCCTGAATTCTTCTCTGGTGGTCGTTCATCATCTCCACCTCGGTCTCCAGCACGGTTATGAACTCCTCGTGCTCGGACACCTTTTTCTCCACCTCCTGGATCGCTCTCCCGTGGGTCTCTTGATTCTGCACAACTTGATCAATCGAAGCTTTAATGGGGTCCAGCGTGTCCTTCTTCAGCTTGGCGAAGCAATCTTCGAAAGACTTCACCAGCTGCCCCGTCAACCACTGTGCCGTCTCCCCATGGCCCTTGCTCACCGCCATGCTTTCCCGTGTTGCCAGCTCTGCTCGCGTCTTCCATATAGGACTTTGGCTTCTCACACGGCCGGCCACTTCTGGTCCAATTCTCCATGCACCAGAGGGGGATTTCTCCTCACTGTCTCACTCTTCACCGATTTATCCCATTAAATCCGGACAAAAACGGGGGGAAAAAGTCTAAAAGTCTGTCACAGGCGGGAGCTATCAAATGTGTGACCTACACCTCCATGGTCGCCACTGGAAGTCACCGCTGAGTCTTCAATCTATACTCCCAATTTAGGTTTTCATTCTAAATGAAGATACCATTTGAGGGTAAAACTGAACGTGTTACTCAGAACAAGAGTGTTGATGCAATATTTATGTGGTGCTGGATTGGGATCTGTCCTTTATATATACCCAGGCTTTCCTAGTACAACAATTCCGCAGTACAATTAGACTATAACACAGGGTTCGTGCAAAGATCCAGCTGCAACCTTTTTGATGTACTCCCTCCTCAAATTTGACATCATCCAGCCCCAATAGCTGAATGGCATTTTGTTGCTATTGGTAACATTGCTGACAGTCTAGAGCTGCAAACGTGTCACAAAATGATCACGGAATAAATGGAATTTCTTACAGCTGGATCCGTATATGGTACCAAAACAGAATGCACTTGCCCAGCTATTTTGCCATCTGTGGCACAGTTGCCAAATTTCCTCGAATCTATTTACCACAGGACAAAAACATTGGGCGGAATTCTGCATTGCCCGACGCCAAAATTGCATTCGCCAATCGGGCGGAGAATCTCCATTTGCGACCGAATCGGGCAGGTGCCGTTTTTTAGATGCTTCTCCCACTCCGTCATCTAGGAGCGCACAGTACGTCATTGCGATGGTGTCAGCACATCGCTTTGAGGCCCTCTCCCGCTGCTCCACCCCCGATGGGCCGAGTTGCCGATCGCGCGGGTCGCGCGTGGTCTGAGTTTTTGTAAACCCGGCGTAACAGCTGTGGGCTGTGTCCAGCGCCGTCACAGTTGGGTGGGAGCTGTGCTGCTGGCAGGGGGGCTTTGACAAGGGCTAGGGGGACTGGTGGGCGGTGGTCCTGGGGTGATGAGAGGGGGGGGTGTCCAAGGGGACACTATTTGGCCAGCCGCGTGCACATGCGCCCGGTGCCATGTCGTACGATGCGACCGCTGCAGGTCGTCACCGTGCACATGCGCGGCCACAGACCTGGGAATTCTCCGGCCGTTTCTGTCAGGAACGCCGGGAGTTGGGAGTTTCACGTGGCGCGGCTGCTAGCCCCCCATCGGGCGGAGCATCGGTGCGGGGGCAACGCTGACTTTTTCATTGTAAAACTAGACACTTCCTCCAGACATAGCCTCAAAATCAGAGAATCCAGCCCATTGAATATCTTGCTCTAGTTTTTCTCCTATCTCCCTTCATGCCATCTTTGATCTCACCATAGGGATATGCTACATCCCAAAGACAGTCCCAGGAAGTGCACTAGCCTCACCTCTCTTCCCTGGAAGGCCATTGCCAAGCAGGTCTGCGTGGCTGCCAACCATGCCCGAAACGAGATCAAGTTTAGGTACAGGATCATTGATCTCATGCACTCCACCAGGGTAAGCCATCCTTCGACTCTCTTCACGGCATCACACACACAAATGACTACTCTCTTCTGTGATCTCAGATAACCATTAAGGAGCACATATCAAAACTAATAGACTAATGGAACCTTTCACATCACCACCATCCCACCTGTCATTCTGAGCAGTCTCCATCTTCAGACCTGCTGGGGAGGGCTCACGGCATACGGGGGGGGGGAAGAATATTTGCTAACTTCCATCCCTTCTCATCACATGCCTTTCTTGTGTCTTCATCCAGGGCAAGATTGCCCACAACTGGTGGGAGAGATCCCAGATCTGGGGGGGGATCAAACCTCCATCAGTTCATCACACCTTGGCAATCACAGTGAGTCACGTTCAGTCATATATTCCTCATGCATATCAATTGAAACTCCATCCTCAATCTTTTAGGCACCTGCAAACCAAATCTGCCCCAAGGGAGACCACCAGGACTCCTAGCCCCCGGACCAAGTTTGAGGAGGAAGATAATGTAGAACCGTCACAATGCTCACCCATACCCTCCAGCAACACAGAGATACACACTTAAGTGGAGCATATGTCTAGATTAGGCACAGGGTCACTTTCTGGGGAACACCTTGCAGACATGTCCCCGCAGCAGTCAGAATCGGGGACAGCCCAGGTCTCCGGCACTTGGAGGGTTATTGGGGTACAGCCACCCACTCAGTCAGAGTCAATGATAAGCCTCTGGGAGCGGCCTTCCAATTCATGGTAGATAGTCAGCAAGAAGTGGGGGCACATCACGCAGCAGTGGCTGAAGCCCTCAAAGAGGATGTCTGCCGATGCCATCCAAGGCAAGAGGGCTGACAATTCCACAGGATGCCTCCACCCCTGCTGCAGGTGTCAGGGCAGCACCTGGAAGGCATGGAAGGCCGAGAGAAATCCAAACACCTGGTTCACAACTTGCATGGGTGAACACAATAATTGTAAGTAGCTGAACATCTACAAATACATTCACTTTCATTGTATATTGTCTACTGTTTCTTTTAGCGTCCCTCCAATCCTGCCGATGACTGTGGTGCTTTGCATGGTTCGCCGGCTGTCAGGGAACCCACCGTGGGGGATGGGGGGGTCTTCCGGTCCCGTCGGTGGGAAGGGCTGGAAAATCCATCCTTGGCATTTGTTGCTGCTATTGCTTAACTTCTTACAATCCTAGGCAACAGCTCACAGTGGAACCGAAACACCACCATGTCTAATTGATGTAATCGTGGATAAAAGAAATAACAGCAATTTTGTCAGCTGGAAAACAACCTTGTGAGAAAGTGTAGATGACCCTTGTCAACCACGCCATCCTCCTGCTAAATCAAATTAAACATGTCTCTAATTATCTGAGCCAAAATTTACGAAAGGCTGCACAAAGGTCCAAAATGGAAACAAGGTTACATTTGAGTATAATTTTTCTCGGCACCTTTCTGGTCTTAAAAACAATGGTTTAGAACCAATTGACAGGTGTTTACTACTTAATATTGCAGTAACATTAGATATTTTATGGTAGCTAATTAAGGCACTGTCAGAAAATGACACATTTTAATTCTGTTAACCTTCTACAATTATGCCAGTGATCAAAAGAACTCTGCAGCCTTGTGAAGAATTAAACCTCCCAGCTACGGAATAAAAGCTATATGGCGAGGCTACAGCTATTCATGGCCAGTACATAATAATAATCTTTATTATTGTCACAAGTAGGCTTACATTACCATTGCAATGAAGTTACTATGAAAAGCCCCTAGTCGCCACACTCCGGAGCCTGTTAGGGTACACTGAGGGAGAATTCAGAATATCCAATTCAGCTCACAGCACGTCTTTCGGGACTTGTTGGAGGAAACCGGAGCACCTGGAGGAAACCCACGCAGCCACGGGGAGAACGTGCAGACAGTGATTCAAGCGGGGAATCGAACCTGGGACCCTGGCGCTGTGAAGCAAAAGTGCGCTGTGCTACCGTCCGCCCATCCGCAAGTTAGCAAAATTGTGTCTACCTCTTCTCAGAGCACCCCCTGTAACATCCTCTAAATTGAAGGAAATGGAGGATGTTCAGAGGCCTCACATGCGGGAGAAAAAGGGACCATGTGCTGGATTGGAAGCAAGAGGAATGTTTTGCTATCTTTGAAAATGCTGTCATCTGCCTCTGTATGGATGCAAGTAAATGAACTGCAAGGTGAAAGAGTAGTTGGTGTCATGTTGTCCAATTTAGATCATTATTGGGGCAGGAGAGAGTAGTGTGGCAGATCACATGGGTGTGAAACAAAAGACCTGCATTTATAGAGATAGTTAATTGCATAAATATTGGTGAGGACATCGGGGATAACTCCCTTGGTCTTTATACTTCGGAGCAGGTTGGTGGGACAATGACTTAATGTCTCCTTGGACGGTGCGGCATTCCCTCAGCACTGCACTAGAGTGCCAACTTTGCCTTTTATACTCAATCTCTGCAGTGGGTCTTGAGTCCATAACTGTGTGACTCAGAAATGCGGGTGTTATCAAATGAACCATGGCTGACATTGAATCACCTTGTTTGATAAAATGGCAGAAAACCACGTCCTGAATGTTACATTTGGCGCGGGAGCAGGATTGGTCAGGATCAGAAGTGACTGTGAAATCCACTCCCTTCTCCATCGGTTCCCCGCAGCGACGCTGGTTGGCCAATTGACTGCCAGCCAACATGGAACATGCTCTGCGGGTAGCGGGGAGAAGGATGGGCACAGAGACAAGTGGGGGTGCGGACGGAGGGGGGGGGGGCATCGCACAACCTCGCTGAAGGCTGCCAAATGCTCGGAAGGTGCCTCAGGAAGCTGGAGGGATATCAACACACAAAAATGCCTCAAACGGGCTGTTTAGCACATTGGGCTAAATCGCTGGCTTAGAAAGCAGACCAAGGCAGGCCAGCAGCACGGTTCGATTCCCATAACAGTCTCCCCGAACAGGCGCCGGAATGTGGCGACTAGGGGCTTTTCACAGTAACTTCATTGAAGCCTACTCGTGACAATAAGCGATTTTCATTTTAGGGGCTGGTTTAGCTCACTGAGCTAAATCGCTGGCTTTTAAAGCAGACCAAGCAGGCCAGCAGCACGGTTCGATTCCCGTACCAGCTTCCCCGGACAGGCGCCAGAATGTGGCGACTAGGGGCTTTTCACAGTAACTTCATTGAAGCCTACTCGTGACAATAAGCGATTTTTATTTCATTTTTCAACTATTACGAGAACACAATGAACAGCTGACAGCATGAGCCATACATCATCAAACCGCAAACATTTTCAGGCTGATCCCCTGGCTTGGTGGTAATGGAAGAGTGGGGGATATGCCGGGCCATGAGGTTACAGATTGCGGCTAAGACCCATTCTGCTGCTGCAGATGGCCCACATGCCAATGGCTGCCCAGTCTTGAGTTGCTAGATCTGTTCTGAATCTATCCCATGTAGCACGATGATAGTGCCACACAACAAATTAGATGGTATCCTCATTGTGAAGATGTAACTTTTCTCCATAAGGATTGTGTGATGTTCACTCCCACTGATACTATCATGGACAGATGCATGAGTGTTGTTGGAGCTGCACTCATCCAGGCAAGCAGGGAGTATTCCATCGCACTGTGGTCCAGTATATTTTTCCCTCTTTGTTGGTTCCCTCACCACCTGTCGCAGCATCTATGTCCTTTAGGACTCAGCCAGCTCAGTCATCGGTGGTGTTTCTGAGCCACTCTTGGTAATGGACATTGAAGCCCCCCCACCCAGAGTACATTCTATGCCCTTGCCATCCTCAGTGCTTCCTCCAAATGATATGCAACATGGCGGAGTACCGATTCATCAGCTGAGGGTGAACAGTGTGTGGTAATCAGCAGGAATTTCCTTGCCCATGTTTGAACTGAAGCCTTGAGACTTCATGGAGTCTAGAGTCAATGTTGAGGACTCCCAGGTCAACTCGCATTTAGCCACCACCTCTGCAGGCTCATTCCTGCTGGTGGGACAGTACATACTCAGGGATTGTGATGGTAATGTCTGGAACGTTATCTGTAAGATGTGATTCTGTGAGTAAGACTATGTCAGGCTGCCTGTGAGACAGCTCTCCTAATTTTTTATATTTTTTATTTTAAAATATTTTTATTCTCCTCCTTTTTCACATTTCTCCCAAATTTACACCCACCAACAATAAACAATCAACAACAATCACATCCTCCCACCAAACCCCCAAACAGCAGCCCGCATGTTAACATAAACAAATAACAAAAAGGAATCACCCGTAGTCACCATTAACATGTACAGTCCCCCCCCCCCCCCCCCCCAATGTTCAATACAATACAATTCTTGAAAGTGCATAATGAATAACGCCCATGAATTGCAGAACCCCCTCCATCCTTCCCCTCAGTTCAAACTTAACCTTCTCAAGAATCAAGAATTCCAGCAGGTCCCCCCCCCATGCCAGGGAGCTCTCCCAATTTTGGCACAAGCCCCCAGATGTTAGTAAAGAGGACTTAGCAGGGTGATTTCCTGTGCCTAAGGTGGAAGCCGAGTGGTTCGTCCGATTTCTTTCCTTTTAGAATTTGTAGCGGTTTTGACACAACGGAGTAGCTAGCTCGGCCATCTCAGAGGGCATTTAAAAGTCAACCACATTGCTGTGGGTCTGGAATCACATGTAGGCCAGACCAGGTAAGGACGGCAGATTTCCTTCCCTAAAGGACATTAGTGAACCAGCTGGGGTTTTTTTTTTCACAGTGTGATTTAGGTAGAACATGGGTCAATCCAGGATGTGAGGGATGTTGAATTTGCTTGTTGCAGCGTCTTTTATTTTTAGAAAATATTTTATTGAAGCATTGATAATTTTAACATTTAACATTCTAAACAACAGAGCGGTCCAACACATGCAACAATAACATACCTAACTTCCCTCCCACCCTACCTCCTGACTGCCCGTATATTAGATTACCTATCCTTATTCTTCAATGCCATGCCTCCCTCCCCCCCCCCCCCCCAACCCCCACCCCGTCTTCTGCTGACGGTCAGTTGTCCTTAAAGAAGCCAATGAATGGCTGCTACCTCTAAGCGAACTCCTGAATTGAACCTCTTAAGGTGAACTTAATCTTCTTCAGCCTGAGAAACCCAGCCATGTCGTTGACCCACACCCCGACTTTGGAGGCTCCGAGTCCCTCCATCCCAGCAAAATCCGTCTCTGGGCCACCAGGTAGGCAAAGGCCAAAATGTCAGCCTCTCTCCCCTCCTGGGCCCCCGGGTCTTCCGTCACCCCAAATATTGCCATCTATGGACTCAGAGTAAACCCCCCTTCCAGGACCTCTGACATGTGCTGCCTCCTTTGCCCCCACACCCTCAGGGCTGCCCCCACTACTGGGCTTGTGAAATACCGAGTCAGCGAGAATGGCAGAGGTGCCATTAACAAAGCCTCCAAACTCGTACCCTTACAGGGCATCGCCTCCATTCGCTCCCACACTGACCCCTCCCCCACTACCCACTTCCTAACCATTGATATATTCGCTGCCTAGTAATAGTTAATCAAATTCGGAAGGGCCAAGGCACACTCCCTGTGCCCCCGTTCCAAAAGTACCTTCTTCCCCCATCGGGGCCTTCCCAGCCCATACAAAACCCGTGATCACGGCGTTCATCTTCCTGAACAATGGGATAAAAATTGATAGACATTGAAACTCAAATAGCAATCTCGGGAGGACTGGCATCTTCACAGTCTGTACCCTTCCCGCCAATGACAGCGGGAGCATGCCCCACCCGCGGAAGTCTCCTTTCATTTGCTCCACCGCCCTTGCAGATTTAACCTATGAAGCTGACCCCAGTTCCTAGCCACCTGAATCCCCAGATACCTAAAACTCGTACCAGTTTGGGGCATATATATTCACCAATACCACAGCCATTCACTCCAGCTTCCCACGAACCATGATGAATTTATCCCCAGCGTCCATCTCTATCTTCCCCACCAAGAATACCACCCTTTTATTGACCAGGATTGCCACCCCCCTCATTTTAAAGTCCAATCCCGACCCTGTCCGACCCATCCCTTCCTCAACCTCACCTGATTCCCCCACATTCCTGCAACATGGCCACGTCCACCTTCAGTTGCCTCAAGTGTGTGAACACACGGGTCCTTTTGACTGGCCCATTTAGCCTGCGATCGTTCCACATACCAGCCATCACCTCTCCTAGGCTGGTCCTTGGCCCATGCCCCGCACCTCACCTGGCCCGCCCCCAGGCAGCTACCACCATCAACTCTCCTCCTCCATCAACTTAAAAGTCCCCTCCCCATCAGCAGTCTAACCCCTCCCACCCACCCCTTCCCCCTCCCATCCCCCCCCACAGTGATCTTCAGCTCACCCCCCACTTTGCTTCCGTGAAACAACCCCCCCACTTTGCTTCCCTGATCGTTTGCTGCAGTGTCTGACAGCTCTTAATCAAAGGATGTATCTATGGCAAACACAAATTTATAATTGTATTTGAAATTGCTTAAAGTTACAATCTGTGTGTTTTGAACCACACTGTTAGTAGACTAGGACAGAGCATTGTATGGTTACCAACAGTAACAGGCGGCAGAATTTTACATTCCCCAATCGGGCGTGTGGCTGACCCAAACTCACATGAAATGACAAGGGAAAATGTTGGTCGCGGATCCTGATATCATGGCACCGTTATATTTCAGTTGGGCAGGTATGTGCAGGAGTACGAAGCGTGCCAACAACTAAAAGGATAATTAAGCTCATTAGACATGCAATTGTCCATTATTGAACGTGGCCCATGCACTTACACTTGGGCCAATCAGCCAGTTCATGTTTTTCCCCCGTTCGGGATCCAGGGTGTCAACCCTGATTCAATGAAGCGTGCAGGAGAGCATGCAAGGCACAACACCAGGCACACCAAAAAATGAGGTGTTAACCTGGTGAAGCTACAACACAGGATTACTTGAGTGCCAAACAACATAAGCAGCAAGTGATAGACAGAGCTAAGCGATCCCATGACCAACAAATCAGATCTAAGCTGTGCAGTCCTGCCACATCCAGTCATGAAAGGTGGTGGACTATTAAACAACTCACTGGAGGAGGCTCCATAAATGTCCCCATCCCCATGAGGAGCCCAGCACATTTGTGCAAAAGACAAGGCTGAAGCATTTGCAACAATCTTCAGCTAGAAGTGCCATCTTGGTCTCCTCCACAGGTCCCCAGCATCACAGATGCCAGTCTTCAGCCAATAGGATTCACCCCATGTGATATCAAGACACGGCTGAAGGAATTGGATGCTGCAAAAGCTATGGGCACTGACAATATTACGGCAATAGTACTGAAGATTTGTGCTCCAGAATTTGCCGCGCTCCTAGCCAAGATGTTCCAGTACAGCTACAACACTGGCATCTACCCTGCAATGTGGAAAATTGCCCAGGTGTGTCCTGTACACAAAAAGCAGGACAAATCCAACCTGGTCTATTACCATCCAATCAGTCTACTCTCAATCATCAATCCAGGGATGGAAGGGGCCATCAACAGTGCTATCAAGCGGGACTTACTCAGCAATAACCTGCTTATAGATGCTCAGTTTTTGTTCCGCCTGGGTCGCTCAGCTCTTGACCGCATTACAGTCTTGGTTCAAACATGGACAAAAGAGCTGAATGCCAGAGGTCATTGAATCATAGAATCATAGAATTTACAATGCAGCAGGAGTCCTTTTGGCTCATCGAGTCTGCACCGGCCCTAGGAAAGAGCATCCCATTTAAGCCCACACTTCCAACTTATCCCGTTATGCCCACCAACCTTTTTGGACACTAAGGGCAATTTATCATGGCCAATCCACCTAACCTGCACATCTTTGTACTGTGGGAGGAAACCGGAGCACCCGGAGGAAACCCACGCAGACATGAGAAGAGCATGCAAACTACACACAGTTACTCAAGCCACGAATCGAACCTGGGACCCTGAAGCTGTGAAGCAACTGTGCTAACCACTCTGTTACCGTACTGCCCCACGTGATGTGACAGTGACTGCCCTTGACACCAAGGCAGCGTTTGATTCAGTATGGTATCAAGTAGTCCCAGAAAAACAGGAGTCAATGGGAATCAGGGGGAAAACTCTCTGCTGATTGGAATCGTACCTGGCACTAAGGACAATGGTTGTGTTTGTTGGAGGTCAGTCATCTCAGTCCTGGAACATCACTGTAGGAGTTCCTCAGGGTAGTGACCTAGGCCCAGCATCTCCAGCTGCTTCTGCAATGATCTTCCTTCTATCGCAAGATGGGAATGTTTGCTGATGGTTTCACAATGTTCAGCAACATTCGTCACTCCTCAGATACTAAAGCAGTCCAAATGCAGCAAGATCTGGACAATATCCAAGTTTGGGCTGACAAGTGGCAAGTAACATTTGCGCTGCACTAGTGCCAGGCAATTACCATCTCCAACAGAGAGGATCAAACCATCACCCTTTGACATTCAATGGCATTACCATCATTGAAACCCCCACTATCAACATCCTGCAAGTTACTACTGATAATCCAATTGAATTGGTCTAGCCAATACTGGGGCTACAAGACCAGGTCAGAGGCTAGGAATCCTGCAGCGCGTAGCTCACCTCCTGCCTCCCCAAAGCATGTTGACAACCTACAGGGCACAAGTCATGAGTGTGATGGAATACTCCCTGCTTGCCTGGATGAGTGCAGCTCCAACAACACTCAAAAAGCTCGACCGTATCCAGGACAAAGCAGCCCACTTCATTGTTTCCCCTTCCACAGACATTTAACCCCTCCACCATCGACGTACATTAGCATCAACTCACCAAGGCTCCTTAGGCTGCACCTTCCAAACCCATGACCACTACCACCTAGAAGGACAAGGGCAGCAGATACATGGGAACACCACCACTCGGACGTTCATCTCCAAGTCACTTATCATCCTGACTTGGAAATATATCGCCATTCTTTCACTGTCGCTGGATCAAAATCCAAGAACTCCCTTCCTATCAGCACAGTGGGTGTACCTACACAACATGGACTGCAACTGTTGAAGAAGGCAGCTCACTACCACCTTCTGAAGGACAACTAAGGATGGGCAACAAATGCTGGCAGAGCCAGCGAAGCCCATATCCTGTAAAACTGAATTTGAATAAAGCCCAGCATGTAACAATGCCTGTCCCTTGACAGGCGAACTGTATAATGCATCTTTTGTACCTATCCTTCCATGCGCGACTTCAATTTTTGAAGGCTGTCTGAGAAAATACCCTTGAAAAGTAGAAGCACTTGTTAAATTACCTGCTTGTCATTGTCATTCCTCTGACCCCGACCAATTAGCCGTGGAGCGAAAAATCCAAAAATGATTTGTGAAGTAGCCTGGAAATAAAACATGAAAACCTTACATTTAAAAAACAAAAGCAACCTTTAGGAATGGTAATAAACTAATCTCCATGGTGCATTTCATATGTGATGTAACAAGATGGTAGCATCCTTCATTTAATTTTAATACAGCTAACTTCAGAGATTCTAGAACAGGACATACAGGCTTGATTCTGTGATGTTGTTATCAAGTAACTTATAAATATCAAGATTTATGGTATCAGCGACTATCCCAGAAAATCTGGAGCCTCCTCTATTGAAGAAAGTACCTCTTTACATATATACTCTGGGATAATTCCCCCCTCCACCCTCCCATACCACTATAATATGATCAGAGTCATCTGGAGCAAGGGGCCCCCCAGGAGATAAACACTGAGCTTTAATAAAAGAGCCAGGATGAGGCTCCATGCACTTCCCTATAGAGACAGTGTTTTGGAGAATTGATATAAACTGGGGTGAAGCCCTTGAAATCCTAAGATACTGTAAATGGCTTGCTGAATTGTTTCTTTTTATTTATTTACTTAGTTATTCACAGAATGTGGATGTCACTGGAGAGGTCAGAATTTATTGTCCACTTGCACCTCCCCTTGAGGCAGTGGTGGTAAGCTGCCTTAATGCCTTGACAAACCATTTCATAATATAGTTACGCTTCAACTATATTGCTGTGGGTCCGGATTCACATGAAGGCTGGATTTGGTTTGGGTAGCTGGGTTCTTCTCCAAGAGGAAACCAGTGAAGCAGTTGAATGTTTTAAACAATTGAATGGTTTTATACCACGGTTACTGATACTTGATCTATTTCAGGCTTAGATAATTGTTATAACCCGCACGAAACCTTCGGGGTTGGAGCAATCAGTTTCCCCGTGAGGGGCTGGTTTAGCACAGTGGGCTGAACAGCTCGCTTGTAGTGCAGAACAAGGCGAGCAGCGCGGGTTCAATTCCCATACTGGCCTCAGGAAGGTGGTGACTAGGGGCTTTTCACAGGGGCTGGTTTAGCTCACTCAGCTAAATCGCTGGCTTACCAAGCAGGCCAGCAGCACGGTTCGATTCCCGTACCAGCCTCCCCGGGCAGGCGTCGGAATATGGCGACTAGGGGTTTTTACACAGTAACTTCATTTGAAGCCTACTCGTGACAATAAGCGATTTTCATTTTCAACTTAATTGAAGCCTACTTGTGACAATTAGCGATTATTATTGTTAAGGGCATGAAGGTCGGTCGCAGAGTGCCCACATAACACTTGCTTCTTTATGATCGCAGATCAATATATATTGGGCAGCGCGGTAGCATAGTGGTTAGCACAATTGCTTCACAGCTCCAAGGTCCCAGGTTCAAATCCCGTCTTGTGTCTGACCCGTCTGTGCGGAGTCTGCACGTTCTCCCCATGTGTGCGTGGGTTTTCTCCGGGTGCTCCGGTTTCCTCCCACAGTCCAAAGCTGTGCAGGTTAGGTGGATTGGCCATGATAAATTGCTCTTAGTGTCCAAAATTGCCCTTAGTATTGGGTGGGATTACTGGGTTATGGGGATAGGGTGGAGGTGTGGGCTTGGGTAGAGTGCTCTTTCCAAGGGCCGGTGCAGACTCGATGGGCCGAATGGCCTCCTTCTGCACTGTAAATTCTATGAGTCTCGCCGAATACGAGCTGTCCCGTGAAGTAGGCGAGGAGCCATAGATCGTTAATGTTTAAGATCTATATAAAGTTGGCCAGGTATGGAACCGACAGGAGAAACCCGGCTGGGACCTGATGTATATCGTAAATATAATTGCTTTGCAGTGAACCAAGTTTTCTTTTTATTAACTTGGACTCATTTATGGCCCACAAAATTAATTAACTGAATTCACAGACTGCCGTACTGAGAGTTTTACCCACATCTCCAAATTATCAGCCCAGAATTTCTGGTTTAGTAACATAACTATGATGCTACTGTACCTGTGTTCCGGGCACTTCAGCCAGTATTTCCCAGCCCTGCCTGCCACTGAAATCTTCAACTCCCACCAAAAGTCAACGGGCTTCTTTCTGTTGGCTGGCCATATCCCCTTTGGTGGGTCCCACCAGATTAATTATAATAATTGCCTATTGTCACAAGTAGGCTTCAATGAAGTTACTGTGAAAAGCCCCTAGTCGCCACATTCCGGCGCCTGTTCGGGGAGGCTGGTACAGGAATTCAACCCGCGCTGCTGGTCATGTTCTGCATTACAAGCCCACTGAGCTAAACCGGCCCCTGGTTTCGCAGTGAGGTAGGAAAATCCTGGCCTTTGTCTTTGCAAAAGTTACACCATAATGATTACAGAAAAATGACCCTCAAGGGAAACCACTCTGGGCTGCTTGATTGATAATGCAGATCCTTGAACATCCTAAAGTTACAGGGTGCATTTGCAAATTGTTACCAAACACATAGAGAACAAAATCTTCTGTCCTCCATAGTGGCGTATTTTGAGGAGGGAATAGCATTTAATTGGGTAGGAGGGTGGCGGGTGAGTACTCTGCTGCCCTCCAACTTGATTAAGTGGACAATTAATGACCATTTATGGTCCTCATCCTGCAACCACCACTGGCATTTACCCAGTTGCGGGCTTGCCTGTTGCCAAGTAAACCAGTGTGGGCGGCTTGTCATCTCTCAATCAGGAATAGGATTGTTACGACACTCTGAGCTAGTGCACAGTCAATTGCTGCCCCACTTGACCTGGAGTCACATCACAAATTAATTACCCAATAGTTCTTAGAAAAATACCAGAAGGCTCTGACCGTTGGCTATCCATAATTAACCCTCAACGGACACACACAAGGCAGACAAACACAGAAGGAAGGAGAGGGCTAACAAATTATGATTAAAAGGGAAAAAGTCTTTATTTCAAATGGTGGTTTCTAGCACCTTATTCAAATGTTGCTTTCAGTGAGTGAGAGAGAGAGAGAGAGAGTGAGAGAGAGAGAGAGAGAGAGAGAGAGAGAGACCAGAAGAGTATTCTCTCCTGTAACTCATTCTCTCATCCAAGGATCAGAAATGATAATGATAAAATTAAACAAAGGGGAAATAAAGTAATAAACAGGAAGGACCCTTAAGATTAGTGTAAAGCCTAGCACTAGAATGGGATGCAAAGATTCTCATATTACAAATGGTGAAATCTGTATGTTTACTCCTCCTTCAAGTCAGACCTTGACTGAAGAAAACAGCAGGAACTGCGGGCGCAATTCTCCGACCCTCACGCCGGGTGGGAGAATCGCGGGAGTGCCGGGTGATTCCCGCCACACCGCCCTGGACCCGCACGCGATTCTCCCACCCCCCCCCCCAAAAACGGCGTGCCGCTTTTCACGACAGGCCGCTCGGAGAATCGCCGCTCGCCGTTTCTAACGGTCGAGCGGCGATTCTCCGGCCTGGATGGGCCGAGCGGCCTGCCAAATCCGACGGGTTCACATCGGCGCCAACCACACCTGGTCGCTGCCGCCGTGAACAGCGCGCGAACGCTGCATGTGCGGCCTGTGGGGGGGAGGATCGAGCACCAGGGGGGCGCTCAGTAGGGATCTGGCCCATGATTGGTGCCCACCGATCGGCGGGCCAGCGTCTCTAAAGTACGCACTCTTTTCCTCCGCAGCCCCGCAAGATCAATCCACCAGGGGCAGCACGGTAGCATTGTGGATAGCACAATCGCTTCACAGCTCCAGGGTCCCAGGTTCGATTCCGGCTTGGGTCAATGTCTGTGTGGAGTCTGCACATCCTCCCCGTGTGTGCGTGGGTTTCCTCCGGGTGCTCCGGTTTCCTCCCACAGTCCAAAGATGTGCAGGTTAGGTGGATTGGCAATGATAAATTGCCCTTAGTGTTCAAAATTGCCCTTAGTGTTGGGTGGGGTTACTGGGTTATGGGGATAGGGTGGAGGTGTTGACCTCGGGTAGGGTGCTCTTTCCAAGTGCCGGTGCAGACTCGATGGGCCGAGTGGCCTCCTTCTGCACTGTAAATTCTAAGATGTCTTGCGGGGCGCCCGCGGGGAGGACGGCAACCGCGCATGCACGGGTGACGCAAGTACCCGTCGCCGGCCGCGTAAATTACGCGGTGCCGCTTTGATGCGGCGCCAAGGCCCGGCACGCGTAATTGACGCAGCGCTGCTCCTAGCCCCCTGGGGGTGGGAGTATAGGGGGTGAGGAGCGGCCTCCGATGCCAGAGTGAAACACTTCGGTTTTCACTCAGGCGTCAGCACTTAGGGCGCGATTCTCCGCTCCCCACGCCGGGTGGCAGAATCGTGGGAGGGCCGGGCGACTCACAACACGCCCCCCTGGTGCCCCCCCGTGATTCTCGCACCCCCTGATCGGAAGAATCGCTGCTCGCCGTTTTTCATGGCGATCGGCGATTCTCCGACCCGGATGGGCCGAGCGGCCTGCCGTTCGCGACCGGTTCACGACGGCGGCAACCACACCTGGTCGCTGCCATCGTGAACATGGCGGCAAACGCTGGTTTGACGCTTGTGGGGGGCGGAGAGGGGAGTGAGCACCACGGCCGTGCTCGGGAGGGGACTGCCGAGGTCCCAGTTTCGATCCCGGCTCTGGGTCACTGTCCGTGTGGAGTTTGCACATTCTCCCCGTGTTTGTATTGGTTTTGCCCCCACAACACAAAGATGTGTATGGCAGGTGGATTGGCCACGCTAAATTACCCTTTAATTGGAAAAGATGAATTGGGTACTCTAAATTTATTTTATTTTAAATTTGAGCTAGAACAAGTACTTTTCAGGTGCAAAGGTCCAATTGGCCTTTGGTCCAATTGCGAATTTGAATGATACGCTATAAACAATGATCTGGCCAGGATAGACATTCTCCCAGGATAACTTTGATGTCCTCTATTTCTGTATCGAACCTGGAAGGTAAGCAATTTGGCTAGCACCCTATTTACAAGGTTGCTGATAAGGCTAATCTTATAGCATGTGCAACTATACAAATTCCAACACATATATTGATCGTTGAAAGAAGGTTTGAGGTAGATAGTAGTGGGGAAGGTATTCGCGGATTTCTCAATCAGCTCATTAAGGAAAGGGAGCACATTAGGCTGCTTCATCTCCCTTTGGGGAGCCTATATTCCCCTGCTGTTTTCTCCATGGCAACACAACGACCAATCAGAGATGACTCACCAAGCAATCAGCATCTTTTTCTTCTGTAGTATACCTTGTCGTGATTGTTTGAAATTTGAAATTCTTGCATTTGTCCTGATGACTGCAAGATGAAAAGCTTCAGCACCCCTTTCCAGCAAGCTTCAAAAATACCTACCTTTGGCTTACTCGTTAAGGATTGTATGAGATTAAAAAAAGAGGCTTATAAATTTTCAAAAAATAGATGCAAATCTGGGGATTGAGAACGTTTCAGAAACCAGTAAAGGACCACCAAAAAGTTGATAAAAAGGGGGGGAAATGGAATGAGAGCAAAATAACCAAGAATATAAAAACAGATTGTAAGAGCTTTCATAAATAATCTATATTAAAAGTAAGAGAGGCATGAAAGTAAATGTTGGTCCCTTAGAAGAAGATACAGGAGAAGTTATTATGAGGAATTAAGAGATGGCAGAGGCATTGAACTAATATTTTGCATCATCTTGACAATAGTTGAATACCAGAATTAGGTGCTAAAAAGAGGGAGGAAATTGAGGAAATGAATATCAGCAGAGGAAAAAGTACAGCAGAAAATTAAAGGACTAAATTCTGAAAAATTCCCAGGATCTAATAGCTATTCTTGCAGGAGCTCCTCAGGGAATTGTCCTAGGACCAACAATCTCAGCTGCTTCATCAATGACCTTCTTCCACCATGAGATCAGAAGTGGGATGTTCACTGATGATTTCACAATGTTCAATGTCATTTGAGACACTTCAGATATTTAAGCAGTCCATGCCCAAATGCAGCAAGACCTGGGCAATATCCAACCTTGGGCTGACAAGTGGAAAATAACATTCACACCACACAAGTGCCAGGCAGTGAAGATAGGCAGAGAACATGTGTGGTCTGCTGGCCAACATGCCTCCTTCAGTCAAAACCACAATTGATGCTTGTGGGATCTTTCCATGTGCCCATGGGCAGCAAAAAGCAGAGATGGTATTCATTCATTGTGGCAGGGCTCAACTTAACTGGAAACCCGACCTGCATAAACAGATCAGCAAGTCAACATAAATTCCTTGCAACAAGTCCACTGCCATCAGCAGGTCCCCAGAAGGTGCCAACATGAAAACCTTTTTAAAACAAGTTGGTCCATGCCGCCCAGTTTCTATCACTAAGCTAGTCCCACTTGCCCACATTTGGCCCACATCCCATACACACCCTGCCCATGTAACTGTCTAACTGCGTTTTAAAAGACAAAATCATACCCGCCTCTACCACTGCCTCTGGCAACCTTTTCCAGGTGCTCACCACCTTTAGTGTGAAGAATTTCCCCTCTGGTCTCTTTTGTATCTCTCACCGTAAACCTATGCCCTTTAGTTCTGGACTCCTCTACCTTTGGGAAAAGATGGTGATCATGGCTCGGCACAACATCGAGGGCCGAAGGGCCTGTTCTGTGCTGTACTGTTCTATGTTCTACGTTCTATCTACCTTATCGATGCTCCTCATTATTTTATAAACCTCTATAAGATGGTTTCCTACACTCCCGGGAAAAAATTCCCAGCCTATCGAGCCTCTCCTTATAACGCAGACCATCAAGTCTTGGTAGCATCCTTGTAAATCTCTTCTGCACTCTTTCGAGTTTAACAATTTCTTTCCTATAAAATGTGACCAGAACTGAACACGGTATTCCATGTGTGGTCTTACTAATGTCTTGTACAACTTCAACAAGACATTCCAACTCCTCTATTCAATATTCTGACCAATAAAACCTGGATTGGGTTCACTGAACCAAAGCGTTCCTGGCTGTGAGGTCAGAAATGACCCCAGGTCCCTGGCGCTGTGAGGCAGCAGTGTAACCACTGTCATGAGAATGTCACTTTAAGAAATAGTAGTCTGCTAAAGTTACTGCAGTGATGTCAGAGTATGGATGGAGCTGAGCTCTGGCTCTACTTTTTAGTTTCACTTTGAGAAAAGCTTGGGTGTGTCTATGTTTTTTTGGTTTTGTTTCAGTGTTGGAGCTGCAGTCAGCCACAGAAGGTTTAATGTTGTTCCTTCTGCCATGTAAAGACTATCTCTTGGTCATTTGAAGAATTCAGAGTTATAACTGTTCTCAGAAGTGAATTTAAACCTGATGTGCTTCTGTTAAAAGGTTTTTAAAAAAATCTTATGGATGTTAAAAGGAAAGTAAGGATTACTTAGTGTTGTATTCTTTGGAGGCTGTATTTGAATTAATGGTTGCTAAGATGTTCACTGTATGTTTTAAAAAGGTTAACTTGAGTTCATAGAATAAACATTGTTTTGCTTTAAAAAATACTTTTCGATTTCTGTTGTGCCACACCTGTACAGTGGGCCGTATGCTCCCCATACCACCACCTATTAAAAGTTGTGGGTCAGGTGAACTCCATGATACACTTTGGGGTTCTCTAAACCCTGGCCCATAACAAAGTGGGGGCTCGAAGGGGATTGGCTTAGTGAACTTAAAGACAGTGAGGGGTGAGCATATTGTGGTTGCTTTTCAGGTGTGGTATTTCAGTTTAAGTAGGGAGTGTATTGTGGACAACGGCTCTTTCAGGGGCTCTGAAGTTTTTGGGGGTGGGGACGGTCATAGGCAGTACCTTACGGACAGAGACTAAAAGCAGACTGTTAGATTTGGCAAAAACATTGCAGTTAACATTACCTGACAAAATGCGAAAAGATGAGGTAATTATGGCGGTGGCTAAGCATTTAAAATTGCCTGAGATACAGTCTGACTCATTAGAAATAGCAAAATTTCAGTTACAAATTAAACAAATGGAACATGAGAAAGAATTAAAGCAGCTTGAATATGAAAGAGATAGAGAGGAAAAAGAAAGAGAGAGATAGAGAGTTTGAACTTCGGCAAATGGCCATGAAACATGACAGTCTGTTAAAATTGGTGGATTTATAGGGAAATGTACAGTTTAAAGATAGTGATGAGGATAAAGAGAAAGAACTTCAAAGTTGAAGGCTTGGTGGGGATCTATTTAAATATGTCCAAGCATTGCCACGGTTTGATGAGAAGGAGGTAGAAGCCTTTTTCATTTCATTTGAGAAGGTGGCTAAACAAATGAAATAGCCACAGGACATGTAGGTATTACTGATTCAAACAAAGCTGATAGGTAGGGCTAGTGAAGTGTTTGCATCACTACCAGAGGAGGTATCTGAGACGTATGAGGAAGTGAAAAAAATCCATCTTAGGTTCATATGAACTAGTGCCTGAAGTCTACAGACAAAAGTTTAGAAATTTAAGGAAAGTATTTGGTCAAACATAAATGGAGTTTGAAAGGATCAAACAGAGTAATTTTTATAGGTGGATAAGGGCTTTGAAAATAGACCAAACGTATGAAGCTCTCAGATAAATTATACTTGTGGAGGTGTTTAAAAATTCAATTCCTGATGTAGTGAGAACTCATGTGGAAGAGCAGAGGGTAAAAACTGCGAGATTAGCAGCAGAAATGGCAGATGATTCTGAATTAGTTCATAAATCAAAGTTTGGTTTACGACATCAGTTTCAGCCTGTGAGGGATAGAAATTGGGGACATGAGAAATACTCAAGTGGGAAAGGCAAAGGTGATCTGATGGGAGATAATAAGGAGAGTGCACCTCTGATTAAAAAGGAAATCCAGGAGGGTGGAAAAGAAATGAAAAGTTTCAAATGATTTCACTGTAATAGATGGTAATATGTGGAATTCAGGGTGAGGAGTAATGTTCCATTATATAGGGTAAGATTGGAAAGTCCAGTGAAGAGTGGTGAAGTGGTAGTAGGAGTAATAGAGCAACTATCTTGTCCAGGAATACAGATTATCTTAGGTAATAATATAGCTGGATCGTAGGTGGGAGTGATGCCTACTGTGGTTGATAAGCCATTTGAAAATCAGACAACTGAAGTCTTGAAGGACGAGTATCCTGGGATTTTTCTGGATTGTGCAGTAACAAGGTCGCAAAGTCACAGGTTAAGACAAGAGGAGAAATCAGAGAGTGAAGATGAAGTGCAATTATCAGAAACAATTTTTGATCAGATGGTTCGAAAAGAATGGGTGGAGGATGAGGCGGATTTGTTAGTTCAGGAAAATTGGCGGAGTTACAATGGAAAGATGTAGAAATAAAACGGATGTATCAGAAAGCATATACGGAAGAGGAATCTGAGTGTATACCAGAGTGTTATTACCGTAAAAGTGCTGTCTTGATGAGAAAATGGAGAACATTACATATGTAAGTGGATGAAAAGTGGGCAGAAGTTCATCAAGCAGTATTGCCGGTAGGGTATAGAAAGAAGGTGTTGTGAGTTGCACACGAGGTACCAGTGGGAGGTCATTTGGAAATCAGGAAAACTCAAGCTCAAATACAAAAACATTTTTATTGGCCTGGACTACATAAAAATGTAGTTAAATTTTGTCAATCATGTCACACATGTCAAGTGATAGGGAAACCTCAAGCAGTGATAAGACCAGCGCCCTTTATACCCATGCCAGCATTTGAGGTACACTTTACAAGAATCCTAATTGATTGTGTAGGACCGCTCCCTAAAACAAAAAGTGGGAATCAATATCTTTTGACGATAATGGATGTGTCTACTAGGTTTCCAGAGGCCATTCCAGTACATAATATTGCAGCTAAAAGTATTGTGGAGGATTTTATTAAATTCTTTACGAGATATGGACTACCCACAGAAATACATTCGGATCAAGGATCGAATTTTACCTCAAGGTTATTCAAAGAAGTTATGGATAGTTTAGGAATAAAACAATTTAAATCAACTGCGCAGCATCCAGAATCGCAGGGACCGTTAGAAAGGTGGCATCAGACATTAAAGACAATGTTGAGGGCTATTGTCAAGATTATCCAGAGGATTGGGATAAAGGAATTCCATTTGTAGTGTTTGCAATTAAGAATGCACCTAATGAGTAAACCAAATTTAGTCCTTTTGAACTAATTTTTGGTCATGAGGTAAGAGGACCACTTAAAATGATTAAGGAAAAATTGATGAGTGAGCAGTCGGAACTTACATTGTTGGATTAAGTTTCAAATTTTTGGGAACGATTAAATAGAGCAGGTGAATTGGCTGGACAACATTTTAAAAATACACAAAATGTGATGAATCGGGTTGCGGACAAGAAATCCAACGTTCGTAGTTTTGCCAGTGGAGAGAAAGGTTTAGTATTGTTAGCAGTGGTAGGTGAACGTTTAAAAGCAAGGTTTTATGGACCTTATCAGATTGAAAGGAAATTAAGTGAGGAGACACCAGATAGAAGGAAAACTCACCGAGTGTGTCATGTGAATATGCTTAAAAGGTACTTTGAATGGGAAGGAGAGCAAAAGGAGGAGGTTTTAATGATTCTAACTCAAAGGGACAAACCAAATCCAGATGACTTTGAATTTGACATACCTCACATTAAATTGGAAAATGAGGACGTTCTTAAAAATTGGGATAAATTGTTGAGTTACCTTCCAGAGGAAAACGGACTGACCTGAAAGTTATTGATGTCACATAGGCAAGTTTGTAGAGATAAATTGGGAAGTACTAAAATGGCTATACATGATGTAGATGTGGGAAATGCTGGTCCAATCAAGCAACATCCATATAGACTTAACCCTTTAAAATTGGCACAGGTTAACAAAGAGATTGAGAGTATGCTTAAAAATGGCATAATTGAAGTGGGTTGGAGCCAATGGAGCTCACCCATAGTGATGGCACCTAAACCAGATGGTACCCAACGGTTGTGTGTGGACTATAGAAAGGTTAATGCAGTTACAAGAATGGACTCTTATCCTATCCCATGTTTGAAGGAATTGCATTGAGAAAATGGGACAATCAGCTTTTATTTCCAAATTGGATTTACTTAAAGGTTACTGGCAGGTACCTTTATCCGAAAGGGCAAAGGTGATTTCAGCTTTTGCGACTCCAGATGGTATATACCAATTCAAAGTTATGCCATTTGGCATGAAAAACGCCCCAGCCACATTTCAACGGTTAACTAACAAAGTTGTTTCAGGATTACCCAATTGTGCGGTATACATCGACAATGTGGTAATTTTCAGCCAGACATGGAAAGAACATTTAAAACATCTGATGGAGTTATTTTATCGACTTTAGGAGGCGGGTTTGGTGATAAACCTAGCCAAAAGTGAATTTGGAAAAGCCCAAGTCATTTTCCTTGGCCATACAATCGGACAGGATTGAATGGTCCCACGGGATGTGAAAACAAAAGTTATTGTGGAGCTTCCGATACCCTCAACACGATGGGAAATTATGCGATTTCTTGGTATGAGTGGATTTTACCGAAAATTTGGACCGAATTTTAGCAGTGTGGTCGCTCCACTGACGGACTTGCTCAAGAAGCGTAACAAATTCCAGTGGACAGCGGAGTGTCAACAGGCATTTGATGGCCTGAAGGCTGTGTTAACTGCTGCTCCTGTGTTAGCCATCACAAATTATACGAAACCATTGAAAGTGATGGTTGATGGGCGTGATGTGTGTGTACGGTGCTTCTACAAGACAACGACGAACGGCTAGAGCGGCCTAGTGGTTATTTTTTAAAGAAATTGAATTCTCACCAGAAAAAGTATTCAACGATTGAGAAGGAGACTTTGAGTTTGGTGCTGGCTTTGCAACATTTTCACATTTATGTGACCAGCAATCCGTCTGACACCATTATATATGCTGATCATAATCCTTTGACGTTTTTGGAGCGATTCCGGAATAACAATGCGAGGCTGTTTCGCTGGAGTTTATTGTTACAGCCATTTCATTTAAAAATAGTACATGTGGCAGGACGAGAAAACGTGATAGCCAATGCTTTGTCACAAATGTGATGAACAGAAGCAGGTTCTAGTTGGAGGAAGAAGAACAAAAGAAAATGGACTATATTATTGTACCTGTTTGCGTGTGTTGTTTTCTGAAACGAAAAAGTATATTTACTGTGTGCATTTCTTAAAGGATAGTGAAAAGGTGAAAAATGAAACCTTGAAGTTGATGGTTTATTTTTTTTGTTGGAACAGCTGATTTTCAACTGTGAACTTGAGCACAAATAATTTAGCTTATTACACAGAGAGTGCAGCATTACTGGAGATGGTACCTTCAGTAAATGTGATTTGAATTATGTGCTTGTATGGAGGGAGCGCTGACATAGATCAAATAGCCTGTTTCAGCATTGTATCTTATATCTATTTGCATGGTCATTTCTGAACCAACACTATAAAAAACAGAGTGGCTGGAATGCTTAAAGTTGGCGGCATTGTAAAACTGGGGTATTGAATCAGCCCAATTTTTGATGCATAAGTAATGGTCAATGTAATACTCATCCTCACAGGAGTTCAAGTTTGACCCATTATTTGATAATTAATTAATTTGCTGTGTGTGGGGGGTGGAGTTGGGGGGGGGGGGGGGGGGGGGGGGTGGAGACTTGTGCATAAGTTGACAATTGACTTAAATATCAAATACTTCGATCAAATCTGGTGCCCAGAATTGAACACAATTACTTCAGTTGAGGCGAAAACAGGTTCTGCGTTACTTCCTTGCTTTTGTACTCTATTGATAAAGCCGAGGATACTTTATGCTTAATTATCCACTCTCTCAACCTGTCCCGCCATCTTCAATCATTTATACACATTGACACTCAGCTGTCTCTGCTCCCGTACCGCCTTTAGAATTGTACTCTTTATGTTTTATTGTCTCACTCCATTCTTCCCCCCAAAATATATCACTTCAAGCTACTCTGCATTAAATTTAATCTGCCACTTGTCTCCCCATTCCACCAGCCCGTCGATGTTGTTTTGAAGATCTACACTGTTCTCCCCATGCTTCATAATCCTTCCAGGTTTTGTGCGATCTTCAGATTTTGAAATTGTGCCAAGGTTTAGGTCATTACTATACATCAAGCAGTGCAGGACTTTAACACCAATCCAGAGGGAATTCCACTATAAACCTTCCTCCAGTCAGGAAAACAACTTCACCACTATTTGTTACCTACTGCTCTGCCAATTTTATATCCATGTTGTTACTATCCCATTAGCGTTGTCCACAAGTCTATTGTGCAGCACCTTTTGGAAGTCTATGTACACCACATCAACAGCATTACCCTCATCGACCTTCTCTTTTAACTCAGCAAAAATGTCCAGCAAGTTAAACATGATTTGTACTTAGCAAATCCAAGCGGACTTTCCTTAGTTAATCAATGTTTGCCCATGTGACTATTTTGTCTCAAATGATCATTTTTTTTAAAATTAAGATCCAATTATTTTGGTTTCCCAATTAAGGGGAAATTTAGTGAGGCCAATCCACCTAACCTGCACATCTTTGGGTTGTGAGGGTGAAACCCACGCAGACATGGGGAGAATGTGTGAACTTCAGACAGACAGTGACCCAGACCGGGATCGAACCCCTGTCCTCAGCGCCGTAGGTGGATGAGGGTAAAGCAGTTGATGTGGTGTATATGGATTTCAGTAAATCGTTTGGTAAGGTTCCCCACAGTAGGCTATTGCAGAAAATATGGAGGCATGGGGTTCAGGGTGATTTAGCAGTTTGGATCAGAAATTGGCTAGCTGGAAGAAGACAAAGGGTGGTGGTTGATGGGAAATGTTCAGACTGGAGTCCAGTTACTAGTGGTGTACTACAAGGATCTGTTTTGGGGCCACTGCTGTTTGTCATTTTTATAAATGACCTGGAGGAGGGCGTAGAAGGATGGGTGAGTAAATTTGCAGATGACACTAAAGTCGGTGGAGTTGTGGACAGTGCGGAAGGATGTTACAAGTTACAGAGGGAGATAGATAAGCTGCAGCGCTGGGCTGAGAGGTGGAAAATGGAGTTTAATGCAGAAAAGTGTGAGGTGATTCATTTTGGAAGGAATAACAGGAAGACAGAGTACTGGGCTAATGGGAAGATTCTTGATAGTGTGGATGAGCAGAGAGATCTCGGTGTCCATGTACATAGATCCCTGGAAGTCGCCACCCAGGTTGAGAGGGTTGTTAAGAAGGCGTACGGTGTGTTAGCTTTTATTGGTAGAGGGATTGAGTTTCGGAGCCATGAGGTCATGTTGCAGCTGTACAAAACTCTGGTGCGGCTGCATTTGGAGTATTGCGTGCAATTCTGGTCGCCGCATTATAGGAAGGATGTGGAAGCATTGGAAAGGGTGCAGAGGAGATTTACCAGAATGTTGCCTGGTATAGAGGGAAGCTCTTATGAGGGAAGGCTGAGGGACTTGAGGATGTTTTCGTTAGAGAGAAGAAGGTTAAGAGGTGACTTAATTGAGGCATACAAGATGATCAGAGGATTAGATAGGGCGGACAGTGAGAGCCATTTTCCTCGGATGGTGATGTCTGGCACGAGGGGACATAGCTTTAAATTGAGGGGAGATAGATATAGGACAGATGTCAGAGGTAGGTTCTTTACTCAGAGAGTAGTAAGGGTGTGGAATGCCCTGCCTGCATCAGTAGTGGACTCGCTAACATTAAGGTCATTTAAATGATAGACATATGGACGATAAGGGAATAGTGTAGATGGGCTTTAGAGTGGTTTCACAGGTCGGCGCAACATCGAGGGCCGAAGGGCCTGTACTGCGCTGTAATGTTCTATGTTCTGGGTAGGCAGCAGTGCTAATCTCTGCGCCACCGTGCTGCCTGGCCAAATGATCATTTCTATACGTTTCCCCATCACCAAGTATAAGCTGACTAGCCTGTCGTTGCTGAGCTTACCCTTACACACATTTTTGCATCAAGTGCAATTCTCCAGTGCTCTGGCACCCGGATACTATGGAATACTGGAAAATTATGGCCGGTGCCTATGCCACTCTCACTTAGAATCATAGAATCCTTACAGTGCAGTACATTCAGCCCAGTGAGTCTGCACCGACCCTCTGATAGAGACCTTATCTAGGCCCACACCCCACCCTATCCCCTGAACCCAGTAACCCCAGCTAACCTTTTGAACACTGAGGGAAAATTTAGCATGACCAACCCACCTAACCTGTACCTTTGGGCTGTGGGAGGAAACCCACGCAGACATGGGGAGAATGTACAAACTCTCAGTCTCCCAAAGCTGGAATTGAACCCGGGTCCCTGGCGCTGTGAGCAGCAGTGTTAAGCACTGTGCCACCGTGCCACCCTCAGTTTCAAATAGATCTTTTAAAAATCGGATCAGTGATGCACATATTAATCACTAACATTTAATTTCTGTGATTCTTTTTCATGAATAGTATATAAGAACAAATCCATGAAAATGCTAATGCAGCAGTACCACAATGTTCCTGCGGGCGGTGCTCCTGAGAACAGTTTTTACAAGGAACTTGGCTGTACATAGAATTTGTACCCCAAAAATAACTGTTCACCCAAAAAAATCCATGTTGATGTTTATGTTTCCCACAAGCTTCCTCCCACATCAACTTCATCTAACCTTTGAACATCTCCTTCAATTCTTTTCTCTCTCAAGCTTCCTGAATCTGTGCAATTTGCCTTAACTCCTCCCTCTGGCATCATGTTCCGCAGTCTAACCACTCTCTGAGTAAAAGAAAGTTTCTCCTGAATTCCTTATTGAATTTATTAGTTAACATTTCATATGTATGATCCCTGGTTTGTATTTGACCAAAGAAAATGAGCTAATCAACAGAGCCATTTCATATTTTGATGCACATCATGGGCAGACTCACCATCCGTTCTCAGCAGCCTGATTCTCCAGTCCGGCTGCAGTGAATGGGAGATTTGCCTGAGCGCCAAATTCTCTGTCCTCATTGGCAACGGTAGCGGGACAGACTCGCAACAGAGAACCCCGGTCCATATATAACGGGCTGGATTGTCCGATTTTGGGGCTATGTCTGAAGGATCTGTGGTGTTTTACGTGGGAAATTTCGGCGAGGCCCCAGCACTGATCCTCCAACCATTGAGGGGCTAGAAGTCGAGCTACGTAAAGCGCACGGCCTTCCCGATATAAATGCCTGGAGAATTGCCGGGTCCGCGGTTGTGCACGTGTTCACGACGATGGCCTGCAGCGGTCGCACGGTACAACATGGCGCCGGCCGTGCGGGGGTCTGACCTGCCAGATAGTGCCCCCCTGGACACCCCCTTGCCACCCCTAGGCCACCACCCCACCACCCCACCAGTCCCCCCCCCCCCCCCAGCTCTCAGCAAAGCCCCCCCCCCCACCCCCACCTCCCCGGCCAGCAGCATGGCTCCTGCTCGACTGTTGGTGGCGCTGGACACAGTCCGCAGCCGTCACGCCGGGTTCCCGACCCCTGAGACCATGAGTCAACTGAGCGGTCGGGAACTCAGAGTATCGGGGGAGGGCCTTCAGGTAACATCCTAAGGCCGTCCCAAAGGCATGCAGCATGCTCCTCGATGATGCCGTTTTGGAGGGGGCGGAGCATCCAAAGACAGGCACCCCCCCACCCCGAGTTCATTGTAAAAAGGGATTCTCCGCCTATCGCCGATTACGAAATCAATTACTTGTTGGATTTCACTCTCTCTTGCTGATGCCAGCCGTCTGTCTATTTGGGGAAAAAGAGATAGAAAGGGAAGTCCGGGGGCGGCAGCGGTAGCGCAGTGGTTAGCATTGCTGCCTACGGCGCTGAGGACCTGGGTTTGAATCATGGCCCTGGGTCACTGTCCGGGTGGAGTTTGCACATTCTCCCCATGTCTGCGTGGGTTTCACCCCCACAATCTAAAGATATGCAGGTTAGTTGGATTGGCCGCATTAAATTGCCTCTTAATTGGAACAGGAAAATTGGGCACTCTAAATTTATTTAAAAAAAGAGAAGCCTGAAAGAAAGAGAAGGGCCGGGATTCTCCCCTACCCGGCGGGGCGGGGGGTCCAGGGGGGGACGGAGTGGCGTGAGCCACTTCGGCGTCGGGCCTCTCCAAAGGAATTCTCCGCACCTTTAGGGGCTAGGCGCGCGCCGGAGTGATTTCCGCTCCGCCGGCCGGCGTGAACGGCCTTTGGCACCCCGCCAGCCGGGGCCGAAAGGACTTCGCCGGCCGGCGGAAGTCCGCGCATGTGACAGAGCGTCAGCGGCTGCTGACGTCATACTGGCGCATGCGCAGGAGAGGTGAAGGCCATGGCGGGGCGGAAGAAAATGAGTGCCTCCAGGCCACAGGCCCGCCCGCCGATCGGTGGGCCCCGATCGCGGGCCAGGCCACCATGGGGGCACCCTCTGGGGTCAGATCGCCCCGCACCCCCCCCCCCCCCCGCACCCCAGAGCCCGCCCGCGCCGCCAACTGCCAATCCCGCCGGTACCAGAGGTGGTTTAAACCACGCCAGCGGAAAAGGCCTGTCAGCGGCGGGACTTCGGCCCATCGCGGGCCGGAGAATCGCCGCGGGGGGCCCGCCGACCGGCGCGATTCCCGCCCCCGCTGAATCTCGGGGGGGGGGCGGAGAATTCGGGACACGGTGGGGGCGGGATTGACGCCAGTCCCGGGCCATTCTCCGACTCCCCGGGGGGGGTCGGAGAATTGCGCCCAAGGTTTTCCAGCTACAGTTTTTAGTCACAGAAGGACTGTGACCGAAGGCAGCTTGAAGCAGCGAGGGAGTATATAACTCTGCCTAGTGGCACTCCAAATCTCTTGAGCCCAGAAACTGCTTTTGAAACCCTCGAATTCTACAAACATTTTAAAAATAAATTTGGAGTACCAAATTAAAAATTAATTTTTTCCAATTAAGGGGCAATTGAACATAGCCAATTCACCTATGCTGCACATCTTTTGGATTGTGGGGACGAAACCCACCCAAACATGGGGAGAAGGTGCAAACTTCACATGGACAGTGACCCAGAGCCGGGATCGAACCGGAGACCTCGGCGCCGTGAGGCAGCAGTGCTACCACTGTGCCAGAATTCTCCAAATGTATTCCCAAGTTTGAAAAGCAAGATATGGAGTCTTCCTTTACCTCATCTGAGAATGTGGCAAATCAGTTATGTTGGCTACAACGATTGTGAAAACTCGTGATGCAAGGGCAGGTGACATGGAAGGCCTAAGAAATCTGCTCCCTGTTGTCCCCTACAAAGGGATAAGGGAACAAGTCCTGTTAGAAGAGTTTATAAATGTGGTGATATGCACATGAACAGCAATGTATATAGTTGGATGTACGACGTCCGACTAGTAGGCGGGGACGGTGATCCACCATGAGACTCCACAGGTAGGGCAGTTGGTAGTAAGCCGTACGTGAGGACAGTCCAGGAAAATTCACTTATTCGTTACCGTTTGTATTATAGTTTTTTAGTTATCTTTCCACATGTTCATTTTGTTAATCAGCTATCTTACTAGTCAAAGAACTAAATGTTCTGTGTACATCTTTACCACGGCCACAACACAGGACATAACAATAAACTGTCTCTCTTACAACCTAAAAATGCATCTCGTGGAACAAAGAGTCACAACAGTCAGGGCAGCAGCAGTTATAGTCAAAGACTATGAACTGAATCACAAACCTCTAAACACAGCAGACCTGGGTCAGGTGGTTCGTATCAGCATATGAGAGATAAAGGGGAAAATGAAGTGATAGAAGTAGACCTCAAGGGAAAGGAGAGTAGAGAACTCAATCTCCAACTTTTAAAAGAAAAGACCTTGAAAGCAAATCAGCAGGACTGTCCCCTGCTTGCATTTATTGTGACCAGCCAGGCCATGTCAAGAACTGCTAGAATATAAAGACACCCAGAGGAGACCTGGCCGCCAAGGCCTGCATTGAAAAACAGAGACTGATCTTGATTTTATTTTCATAAGCATTTAAAAAATCTACCTGGTAGATAAACAGCGGACTGTTTTGAAGGGCATTAGGAAGGTCGAGTAAATGTTAAAAACTTAGCTGACCTCGGAAAAGGCCCAGTGAAAAAGAAAGCCAGCAAATTGTGCACCATCTTATCTCACTGTCCTTCTCTGCAGAAAAGGCAGCAGAAGCTATGTTACAATTACTGCACAAATCATTGTTTAATGAGATTGTGGTGAATGGAATATATGAATGTATATATACTAATTCACACTGTTATTGTAAGCGCAGTAGCGCCATTCTACCACTACGGGGAGTAGTGCTGGGAGCACAAAGGAACTTGTACTGGGCTCCACCCTTGATTCCGCCCACGACTCCTCCCCTAGTGCAGCTGTATAAGTATCCGTGTCCAGAGTCAGCCTGGGTCACTTCGAGTTAATCAACGGGTAACAGGACGGCTCTGAAGTAAGTCGATTAAAGCCTAGATTCACATCGGAAACACGTGTCTGGTGAATTGATGGTTCAATCAATTTAATCGACTTAAGAACAGTAAGATCGATTATGGAATCGGCCCTCAAGCCTGGACACCTGGAACTCAACCCGCAGGATGCAGAGGCTAAAGAAATCGTCTCCCATTGGATCCGGTGCTTCAAGGCCTACCTGGCCGAAGCAAGCACAGCCGAAACTACAGAGGATCAGAAGCTGAGTCTACTGCACGCAAGGGTGAGCCATAGAACCTCAACGCAACTAAACTCGGCCAGTTCATATACTGCGGCGCTAGCAGTTCTCGAGAAATGTATGTAAGGCCCATTAACAAAGTTTACGCTCGCCGTGTGTTTGCGACTCGCCGTCAGCGGCCTACGGAATCACTCGCCGAATTCCTAAGAGAACTTAACAATTTCTCCAATGACTGTAATTGCCAAGCGGTTACCGCGGCTGAACACAGGGAATTGGCGGTACGTGATGTTTTTGTAGCGGGCCTCAGGTCTAACTATGTACGCCAACGACTGCTGGAAAAGGAGGCCCAGGACTTAGAAACGACTGTGGAAGCTGCGACCACGATGGAGGTCTCCTTCTGCAGCCTTAACTCGTTCCCCGCGGACCCCGTGACCCCATCATGGGCCCCCACCAGCGACTCCCCCAGGCCTGTACTTCGCGGCCGCCCAGCCACCATGCTGCCCCAGCCAGCCACTATGCTGCTCCAGCCTGCCATTTCTGCGGCCAAAATCAGCACCCGTGGCAGCATTGCCCGGCCCGCAACGCGACCTGCAGCAGCTGCGGGCGAAAAGGGCATTACGCTAGAGTGTGCCTCGCAAAAAGGGCCCCAGCTTCCAACTCCCCAGCGACTCGCAGTAATCGCTCACCTCACTTGCAGCCCCACGGGGCCCGAAACGCTGCGGTCTATGCCCCGACTCCGCCCCCTCCAGCCACGTGCGATTCATGGGGGCTGCCATCTTGGAAAACCTCCACCACGCAGCCGGCCACGTGCGACTCATGGGGGCCGCCATCTTGCACACCATCTTCCTCGCCGCCCACCACGTGCGACTCATGGGGGCCGCCATCTTGGACACCATCTTCCTCGCCACCCGCCACGTGCGATCCACGGGCCCGATCGGCATCTCCGCGCTCGGACAACTCAGCGGAGGAATTTGAACAAAACTACGAACTCAGAGGGCAGTCATCACGGGGCCACTCTAGCACAGCTGATCGAGCCGCTGACTACCCGCAACTCAGCGCGGTCACCCTAGACCAATCCTGACCAAAGAATCTACGAAACTCAATGGCAGAGGTCCATATCAACGGGTACAAAACGCCATGCCTCTTCGACTCCGGGAGCATGGAGAGCTTCATACATCCAGACCTGGTAAGACGCTGTTCGTTCCCCGTTTTCCCCGTGCAGCAAACTATTGCGCTCGCTTCAGGTTCCCACTCGGTCCAGATCCAGGGGCGCACCGCTGCGACACTCACAATCCGAGGCACTAATTACTCGAAGTTTAAACTCTACGTTTTGCCCGAACTCTGCGCGCCAATCTTATTAGGCCTAGACTTCGAGTGTAACCTCAAGAGCCTCACCCTCAGCTTCGGAGGGCCCCTGCCCCCACTCACTATCTGCAGCCTCGCTACGCTGCAAATCCCCCCCCCCCCTCCTCTCTTTGCCAATCTCACGAAGGACTGTAAACCCGTAGCCACTCGTAGCAGGCGGTATAGCCTGCAGGATAGGGAATTTATCAGAGCAGAGGTCCGAAGGCTACTCAGTGAGGGGGTTATAGAGGCCAGCAATAGTCCCTGGAGAGCTCAGGTGGTGGTCGTTAAGACTGGGGAAAAATTCCGTATGGTGGTCGACTACAGTCAGACTATAAATAGATTTACGCTCCTCGACGCGTATCCCCTCCCCAGGATTGCAGACATGGTAAATCAGATCGCCCAGTATCGGCTCTTCTCCACGGTGGATCTGAAGTCTGCATACCACCAGCTCCCAATCCGCCCGGAGGACCGCCACTACACGGCATTCGAGGCCGATGGCCGCCTCTTCCATTTCCTCCGGGTCCCCTTCGGCGTCACTAATGGCGTCTCGGTGTTCCAACGAGCAATGGACCGAATGGTGGACCAGTACGGGCTGCGGGCCACATTTCTGTACTTGGACAATGTCACCATCTGCGGCTATGACTAGCAGGACCACGACGCCAACCTCCACCGTTTTCTCCAGACGGCACAGAAACTCAACCTAACGTACAACAAGGAGAAATGTGTTTTCCGCGCATCCAGACTAGCCATCCTCGGCTATGTCGTGGAAAACGGAGTCCTGGGGCCTGACCCGGACCGTATGCGCCCCCTCTTAGAACTCCCTCCCCCTCATTGTCCTAAGGCCCTCAAACGGTGCTTGGGGTTCTTTTCATACTACGCCCAGTGGGTCCCTCAATATGCGGACAGAGCCCACCCACTCTTTAGGACCACATGATTTCCCCTGTCAGCCGAGGCACGCCAGGCCTTCGATGGCATCAAGGAGGACATCGCCAAAGCGGCCATGCGGGCGGTGGATGAATCCACCCCATTCCAGGTAGAGAGCGACGCCTCAGAGGTAGCTCTAGCAGCCACGTTAAACCAGGCAGGGATGCAACCAACCGTTGCATTTTTCTCCCGTACCCTCTCCGCTTCAGAACTCCGACATTCCTCAGTCGAGAAAGAAGCACAAACCATTGTGGAGGCTATCCGTCACTGGAGGCACTACCTCTCAGGTAGGAGGTTCACCCTCATCACCGACCAAAGATCGGTTGCCTTCATGTTCGACAACTCGCAAAGGGGCAAAATAAAAAACGATAAAATTCTGAGGTGGAGTATCGAACTCTCCACCTACAATTACGATATCAAATGTCGACCCGGGAAGCTGGACGAGCCTCCGGATGCCCTATCCTGTGGGACATGCACCAGCGCGCAGATCGACCGATTAAAAAGTACCCACAATGACCTCTGCCACCCGGGGGTCAACCGGCTCGCCCACTACATCAGGGCCCGAAACCTGCCTTTCTCCAACGAGGAGGTAAAAGCGGTCAGCAGGGATTGCCCGATCTGTGCGGAGTGCAAACCGCACTTCTATAGACCAGACACGGCCCACCTAGTCAAGGCTTCTCGGCACTTTGAACGCCTCGCGATTGATTTCAAAGGGCCACTCCCCTCAACTAACAAGAACATCTACTTCTTAAACGTCGTAGACGAGTTCTCCCATTTCCCATTCGCTATCCCGTGCCCCGACATGACCTCCCACAGTCATTAGGGCCCTGCATAGCATCTTCACCCTGTTTGGTTTCCCCAGCTATGTACACAGCGACCGGGGTTCGTCCTTCATGAGCGACGAGCTGCGTCAGTACCTGCTCGAAAAGGGCATTGCCTCGAGCAGGACTACCAGCTACAACCACAGGGGGAACGGGCAGGTGGAAAGGGAGAACGCGACGGTCTGGAAGACCGTCCTACTGACCCTCCGGTCTGGAAAGCTCCAAGACTCCCAGTGGCAGGAAGTCCTCCCAGACGTACTCCACGCTATTAGGTCCCTCTTGTGTACGGCGACCAACCAGACCCCTCACGAGAGGCTCTTCATTTTTTCCAGGGGCACTACCACGGGGTCTCACTTCCGGCATGGCTAAGGACACCGGGCCCCGAACTCCTGAGGAAACACGTCAGGGGGCACAAAACCGACCCCCTTGTTGAGAAGGTGCGCCTGCTCCACTGCAACCCCCAGTACGCATTTGTCGAGTTCCCTGACGGCCGTCAGGTCACTGTATCCCTCCGGGATCTGGCACCCGCCGGATCCAGCGCCACCTCTGCCCCCACAGAAGGTTCTCTCACCCTACACCCCGTGCTGCCGCCCCCTCGCGCTCCCGAGCCCATGAGCTCGCTCCACCACTTCCGTGCACCCGCGCCGGCCAGCCCCCAGCGCCCCCAGTCCCCGGTTGAACCAGGAGAGTATGAAGCTTGAATATAACCCTCTCTGGAGTCCGCCATCGTACCCCAACACACTACACCCGTCCAGCCACCGCAAGAGGCTGCAACCCTGGTGCTCCGCAGGTCTCAGCGGACAATCCGACCGCCGGACAGACTAACATTATAGACTGGACCACCACCCCCGCCGGACTTGATTTTTTTTGCAGGGGGTGAATGTGGTGAATGTAATATAAGAATGTATATATACTAATTCACACTGTTATTGTAAGCACAGTAGTGCCATCCTACCACTAGGGGGAGTAGCGCTGGGAGCACTCTGGAACTTGTACTGGGCTCCACCCTTGGTTCCGCCCACGACTCCTCCCCCTAGTGCAGCTGTATAAGTATCGGTGTCCAGAGTCAGCCTGGGTCACTTCGAGTTCATCAACAGGTAACAAGCTGGCTCTGAAGTAAGTCAATTAAAGCCTAGATTCACATCGGAAACACGTGTCTGGTGAATTGATGGTTCCATCAGAGATTGAAGGCTACAGCCATTGATCTCTTGTGCATCCCTCTTCACAACTACTAGTCATCATGCTTTCAGTTGTGTTTCCCTCAGTCATTATTTTTATCTCTTATTCTTCTGTGTTGTGTCTTAGGGATGTCTTTCTGTGTGAAGTGCAAATCGTATATTAAACATTTTTTGTCCATGACATCTTTGTCAATCACTCTATCTGGCTCCACCGCTCCACACCCCCTTGCTCTCCGCCACCCCACAACAGTACATACCTCATCCTATTTTCAGTTTTCTAGCTTTGACAAAGACTTGGAATGTTAGCTCCTTTCTCCCTCCGCGGATGCTGTCAGATATGCTGAGCTTGTCCAGCATTTAATTGTGTTTAATTGTATGCAGATCGTGGGCATTAATTGGGATTTCATTTCAGCACATATAAAGAGATACAACCACTGTTCCGCGCCTACATTTGGACCCGGGTGAGCGAGCATATGGTGTTACCTGTATGCTTGAAGCTTCCGGGGCCAGGGGCACTACAGGGGCTGGAATGCATTGTTAGCCCCGGGAACGACAATTTAATTGAATTCATTATGTTTCCTTTGAAAGTTTTGTTTTTTTATTACAGAGGCCTTCAAGGAGCTGTCATCCTTGCTAATTTGTTTGTTTTTATTGATTTACACGAGCAAAGAGCAAAGAAAAGTACAGCACAGGAACAGGCCCTTCGGCCCTCCAACATGTGCCGACCATGTTGCCCGTCTAAACTAAAAACTTCTGCGGTTCCGTGGTCCGTATCCCTCTATTCCCATCCTATTCATGTATTTGTCAAGATGCCCCTTAAACGTCACTATCGTCCCTGCTTCCACCACCTCCTCCAGCAGCGAGTTCCATGCACCCACTACCCACTGTGTAAAAAACTTGCCTCGTACATCTCGAAACCTGGCCCCTCGCACCTTAAACCTATGCCCCCTAGTAATTGGCCCCGATACCATGAGAAAAAGCCTCTGACTATCCACTCTGTCTATGCCCCTCATAATTCTGTAGACCTCTATCAGGTCGCCCCTCAACCTCCGTTGTTCCAGTGAGAACAAACCGAGTTTATTCAACCGCTACTCATAGGTAATGTGCCAGGTGTATAAAGTGACACAGTGCCTCTCCCACGGCCACGCTTGTGCTCAGGTGTCACTGGGGTTAGAGCATGCAGGGCACTGCAGGGTCTGGAGCAAACCTTCAGCCCTGGGAACATCATTTTAATTTAGTTTGAAGTGCTGTCTTTTTATTACCATGCTCTGTTAAGTTGTTTATTAGTTAATTAGCTCATTTGTTTAATTTTTATTGGCCTGTAGCCACTATTAAGGAGCAAGGAGGAGTCCAGTTTCAATATGGCAGAGGGCTTTACCCTTGGAGCCTGGAGCCCACCTTTGCCAGTGCGGACAGCACTTTTGAACACAGCTGTGACACAGCATCTGATGGCCAATGTCTCAGCTGCTATTGCCTCACAGAGAGAAGACACCCAATCTCTCAGTACTGCTGTAGAAACTCAGACAGAGATCAGAGAGATCCATTCTTGTTACCACGCAGACCCAGCTTTGAGCCATATGGGCTCTGATTGCTGTCATCATAGGTACAGATACCAGTGCTCAAAGGAGCTTGCAACTCTCTCTGTCCTCCAGCAGATTACTAAGACACCTCTCTAAAGGTGACAGCATTTGTGCTCCAACACTGCCAATCCGCTAGTTTCCCTGCTGATACCTCTCAGCCAGCCAGTCCAGACTGCTGCTGCACAGGCTGAGGTGGTGCCGTCCAAAGTCGGGCACACGAGGCACAGTGCTGTTTGAGGTTTGCCAGTCCATCTGCAGTGTCCCCCACTCATGTTACTTGCCACTTGTCAGCCCAAGCTTGGATATTGTCCAGGTCTTGTTGCATTTGGACGTGGACTGCTTCAGCATCTGAGGAGTCACCAACGGTGCTTAACATTGTGCAATCATCGGCGAACATCGCCGTTTCTGATGGATGGTTGGACCTAAGATGAACTCCTGTTGAGAGGGGCAGCTCGGTAGCACTGTGGCTTCACAGCGCCAGGGTCCCAGGTTCGATTCCCCGCTGGGTCACTGTCTGTGTGGAGTCTGCACGTTCTCCCCGTGTCTGCATGGGTTTCCTCCGGGTGCTCCGGTTTCCTCCCACAGTCCAAAGCTGTGCAGGTTAGATGGATTGGCCGTGATAAATTGCCCTTAGTGTCCAAAAAAGGTTAGGAGGGGTTATTGGGTAATGGAGATAGGGTGGAAGTGAGGGCTTAAGTGGGTCGGTGCAGACTTGATGGGCCGAATGGCCTTCTTCTGTACTGTATGTTCTATGTTCTATGATTAACTTCCAACAATTACAACCAGCGACTTCCGGTGGCGGCGATGCGCAGTTGAGCCACACATTCGGCGGCTTCCGCGAATAACGGACTTTGGGGCTCTTTTCAGGGCCCCCAACAGAGCTGAGGCGGCGAATCCCAACAGGGGAAATGGCCAGGAGTCGACCCCAACGGTCCCATGGTCCGGACCAGGAGTGGGGCAGTGAGAACACCGTTGAAAACACCTAGGAAAAATCGGGGGCAGAAAAACAAAATGGCGGCCGGCGAAGGCTTCGAGGAGCTGAGGAAGTGGGCCCAGGAGCAGCAGGCGATTCTGCTGCGCTGCTTCCAGGAGCTGAAGTTGGAGCTGCTGGAGTCCATCAAGGTGACCAACAGGGAACTGATGGAGAACCAGACAGCCCAGGGGGCTGCGATCCGGGAGCTGCAGCAGCAGGCCTCCGAAAGGGAGGACGAGGTCGTGGCCGTGGCGGGGAAGGTGGAAATGCACGAGGCACTCCATAAAAGATGGCAGGAGCGGTTCGAGGAGCTGGACAACCGGTCGAGGAGGAAGAACTTGCGGATCCTGGGCCTCACGGAGGGGCTGGAGGGGTCGGACCTAGCGGCCTATGTGGTGATGATGCTAAACTCGCTGATGGGGGCTGGGTCCTTCCAGGGGCCCCTGGAGTTGGAAGGGGCCCACAGAATTCTGGCTAGGAGCCCCAAGCCGAACGAGCCGCCGCAGGCGGTGTTGGGGAGGTTCCACCGGTTCATGGATCGTGAGTGTGTGCTCCGGTGGGCCAAGAAGGAGCGGAGCAGCAAATGGGAGAACACGGAGGTGCGGTTCTTCAAGGACTGGAGTGCGGAGGTGGCGAAGCGGAGGGCCGGGTTCAACCGGACGAAGGCGGTGCTACACAGACGGAGGGTGAAGTTTGGAATGTTGCAGCCGGCGCGTCTGTGGTCACCTATAAGGATCGGCACCATTATTTTGAGTCCCCGGAGGAGGCGTGGGCCTTTGTGCAAGCCGAGAAGCTGGACTCAAACTGAGGGTCCCCCTGATGGGGGATGCTGTATAATACTGTATTTGTATTTGCTTGGTTTAGTGTAAGATGTGGGGTGGCTTTAGGGTGGGTGGGGTGATGTCGTACGGTTTTTTCTCTATGTGAGAGGGTGGAGGCGTGTTTTCTTTTCCCGCGCAGGAGCGGGGGGGAGGGTGGACTCGTTGACGGGCACAATGGAGGAGGGGCAGGCCCACGTGGGGAGGAGCCGAAAGGAGGGCGGGAGTCGCCGGGGTCAGCAGAAGTTAGCTGGCTCACGGGAGTGCTGTAGGGGGGGGGGGGGGGGGGGGGGCGCGGCTAGGAGGGGTCCTAGCCTGGGGGGGGAGGGGGGGGGGTACCGGGTTGCTGCTGAAGTGGTCAGGAAGGAGTTGGAGGAAGCAGGGGGTGCTGGAGGGGGGGAGTTGCCGCCGTGGGAAACTGGCAGAGCGTGGGACGCTGGCCGGGGGTGGGCAAGGGATGGGGTATGGCTAATCGGCAGGGGAAGGGGGCAGGGAGCCCTCGGATCCGGCTGATAACTTGGAATGTGAGGGGGCTGAATGGGCCGGTCAAGCGGGCCCGAGTATTTGCGCACCTGAAGGGACTGAAGGCGGATGTGGCCATGTCCAGGAAACACACATGAGAGTGGTGGACCAGGTCCGGCTGAGGAAGGGGTGGGTGGGCCAAGTGTTCCACTCGGGGCTGGATGGGAAGAGTAAGGGGGTGGCGATCCTGGTGGGGAAGAAGGTGGCGTTTGAGGCGTTGAAGGTGGTGGCTGACAGTGGCGGGAGGTACGTGATGGTGAGTGGCAAGCTGCAGGGGGAGAGGGTGGTGTTGGTGAATGTCTATGCCCCAAATTGGGATGATGCGGGGTTTATGCGGCGTATGATGGGCCGCATTCCGGACCTGGAGGCGGAGGGCCTGATCATGGGGGGGGACTTTAACACAGTACTGGATCCCCCATTGGATCGATCCAAGTCCCGGACGGGTAGGAGGTCGGCGGCGGCTAAGGTGCTGAGGGGATTCATGGGGGGGGGGGGGGGGGGGGGGGGGGGGGGGTGGACCCCTGGAGGTTTGCGAGGCCAAGGGCCAGGGAATACTCGTTTTTTTCCCATGTACATAAGACCTACTCGAGGATTGATTTTTTTTGTCCTGAGCAGGGGGCTGGTGTCGAGGGTGGAGGATGTGGAATACTCCGCCATTGCCATTTTGGATCATGCCCCGCACTGGATGGACCTCGGGCTGGGGGAAGAGAGGGACCAATGTCCGCTCTGGCGCTTGGAGGTGGGGCTGTTAGCAGATGAGGAGGTGGCCGGGAGGGTTCGGGGGTGTATCGAGAGATACCTCGAGGCCAATGATAACGGGGAGGTTCGAGTGGGGACGGTCTGGGAGGCATTGAAGGAGGTGATGAGGGGGGAATTGATCTCCATCCGAACCCATAGGGAGAGGGGGGAGCAGAGGGAGAGGGAGAGACTGATAGGGGAGATGGTGCAGGTGGATAGGAGATATGCGGAGGCCCCAGAGGAGGGATTGCTGGGGGAGAGGCGTAGCCTTCAGGCCAGATTTGACCTACTGACGACCAGAAAGGCGGAAGCTCAGTGGAGGAAAGCACAGGGGGCGGTGTATGAATACGGGGAGAAGGCGAGCAGGATGCTGGCGCACCAGCTCAGGAAGCGAGACGCGGCCAGGGAGATTGGGGGAGTGAGGGATAGAGCTGGGAAGGTGGTGCGGAGGGGGGTAGATGTCAATGGGGTCTTCAGGGACTTCTATGGGGAACTGTACCGGTCTGAACCCCCTGTGGAGGGGGGTGGAATGGGGCGCTTCTTGGACAAGCTGCGATTCCCGAGCGTGGAAGAGGAGCAGGTGGAGGGACTAGGGGCGCCGATCGAGCTGGAGGAGGTGGTCAAAGGGATAGGGAGCATGCAGTCGGGGAAGGCGCCGGGGCCGGACGGGTTTCCGGCGGAATTCTATAAAAAGTATTTGGACCTGTTGGGCCCCCTGTTGGTCCAGGCCTTTAACGAGGCAAGGGAGGGGGGGGCTCTGCCCCCAAATATGTTACGGACGCTGATTTCCTTGATCCTGAAGCGGGACAAGGACCCTCTGCAGTGTGGATCATATAGGCCGATTTCGCTGCTGAACGCCGATGCTAAGCTGCTGGCAAAGATCCTGGCCACTAGAATAGAGGATTGCGTGCCAGGGGTCATTCATGAGGACCAGACGGGGTTTGTGAAGGGAAGGCAGCTGAACACAAACGTGCGAAGGCTCCTCAACGTCATTATGATGCCGGCTGTGGAAGGGGAGGCGGAGATAGTGGTGGCATTAGATGCGGAGAAGGCCTTCGATAGGGTTGAGTGGGAGTATTTGTGGGAGGTGTTGGAGAGGTTTGGGTTTGGGGAGGGGTTTATCCGGTGGGTGAGGCTGCTCTACGAGGCCCCGATGGCGAGTGTAGCCACAAATAGGAGGAGGTCGGAGTACTTTCGGCTGTACCGGGGGACGAGACAGGGGTGCCCCCTGTCCCCCTTGCTCTTCGCGTTGGCGATTGAGCCCCTGGCCATGGCATTGAGGGAGTCAGGGAACTGGAGTGGCCTGGTGCGGGGTAGGGAGGAGCATCGAGTGTCGCCGTACGCGGACGACCTGTTGCTGTATGTGGCGGACTGGTGGGGGGGATGCCGGAGGTGATGAGGATTCTTAGGTAATTCGGGGGTTTCTCAGGGTATAAGTTGAACCTGGGCAAGAGTGAGGTATTTGTGGTGCATCCGGGGGATCAAGAGGAGGGGATTGGTAGGCTCCCATTGAAGCAGGCAGGGAAGAGCTTCAGGTACCTAGGGGTCCAGGTGGCGGGGAGCTGGGGGGCCCTGCACAAGCTCAACCTCACAAGGTTGGTGGAGCAGATGGAGGAGGAGTTTAAGAGGTGGGATATGTTACCACTGTCACTGGCGGGGAGGGTGCAGTCCGTTAAGATGACTGTGCTCCCGAGGTTTTTGTTCCTGTTCCAGTGCCTCCCCATCCTTATCCCGAAGGCCTTTTTTAGGAGGGTCAACAGGAGTATCACGGGATTTGTGTGGGCGCATGGGACTCCGAGGGTTCCTGGAATGAGGCTGGGATATGGGGGGCTGGTGTTGCCCAACCTCTGTGGGTACTACTGGGCTGCCAACGCAGCGATGGTGCGTAAGTGGGTAATGGACGAGGAAGGGGCAGCATGGAAGAGGATGGAGGCGGCGTCTTGTGTGGGCACGAGCTTGGAGGCGCTAGTAACGGCGACGTTGCCGCTCCCTCCAATGAGGTATACCACGAGCCCGGTGGTGGCGGCTACCCTCAAAATTTGGGGGCAATGGAGACGGCACAGGGGAGAAATGGGGGGCTCGATGGAGGCCCCGATACGGGGGAACCATCGGTTTGTCCCAGGGAGCATTGATGGCGGATTTCTGGGCTGGTACAGGGCAGGGGTTAGGAGGTTGAGGGACCTATTTGTGGAGGGGAGGTTCGCGAGTTTGGGGGAGTTAGAGGGGAAGTTTGGGCTCCCCCCGGGGAACATGTTTCGGTACATGCAGGTTAGGGCGTTTGCCAGGCGGCAGATGGAGGGGTTCCCCTTGTTGCCCCACGTGGGATACGGGACAGGGTGCTCTCGGGGGTGTGGGTCGGAGGAGGGAGGATTTCGGACATATACCGGGTAATGCAGGAGGTAGACGAGGCCTCGGTGGAGGAACTGAAGGGTAAATGGGAAGAGGAGCTGGGTGAGGAGATTGAGGAGGGGTCATGGGCGGATGCCCTGGAGAGAGTGAATTCCTCCTCTTCCTGTGCGAGGCTTAGCCTCATACAGTTCAAGGTGCTGCATAGGGCCCACATGACTGGGTCGAGGATGAGCAGGTTTTTCGGGGGAGAGGACAGGTGTGCTAGGTACTCGGGGAGCCCAGCGAACCACGCCCATATGTTTTGGGCGTGCCCAGCGTTGGGGGAGTTTTGGAAGGGGGTAGCAAGGATGGTGTCGAGGGTGGTGGGATCCAGGGTCGAGCCAGGCTGGGGACTCGCGATATTTGGGGTTGCAGTGGAGCCGGGAGTGCAGGAGGTGATAGAGGCCGGTGTTCTGGCCTTTGCGTCCCTAGTAGCCCGGCGGAGGATCTTGCTTCAATGGAAGGATGCGAGGCCCCCCCAGCGTGGAGGCCTGGATCTCTGATATGGCGGGGTTCATTAAATTGGAGAGGGTGAAATCTGCCCTGAGGGGGGATCAGTACAAGGGTTTTTCAGGCGGTGGCAGCCTTTTCTGGACTTCCTGGCGGAACGGTAGGGAAATAGGCCGACAGCAGCAGCAACCCGGGGGGGGGGGGGGTGGGGGTAAGGATTGGGGGGAGGGAGAACTGTGCACATGGGTTTGGGGAGGGTGCTATCTCTGTCCCTTTCGTTGTCTGGGTGCTCTTTTGTTTTTTTTTGTTCAAGTTGCTCTTGAAGCTGGGGGGGTATTGTCCATGGGGTGTTACTAGAGTTGTTTGTTAATAGAGTTAAGATGTTTATATTTTGTATTTGGTAAAAATTTCAATAAAAATTATTTTTTAAAAAAAGGAATTCTTTTAATGCTGATAAGTCCTATTCAAAAAATGTTAGTGAAGGAGGAAAGCTTATACATTTTCTTGAGCTTTAGGCGCTCAATTTTCCATATAAAACCTCACATTCTGCCCAATAAGTCAGTCTTTAAGTTCCATTGCTGTAATGCAATTAAATCGATGAAGTAGCTTCAGTGGCAAATGAAAGTTGTTTTCGACCACATTCAGCTGACTTTATGTCTAACTGAGATGGAAGAGCCTGTGAAGAAAGGAAAATGAATCCAGAAACACAACATTTTTTTTATTCGTTCATGGGACATGTGCATCGCTGGCAGGGCCAGCATTTATTGCCCATCCCTAGGGGGCAGTCGCTGGCAGGGCCAGCATTTATTGCCCATCCCTAGGGGGCAGTTGCTGGCAGGGCCAGCATTTATTGCCCATCCCTAGGGGGCAGTTGCTGGCAGGGCCAGCATTTATTGCCCATCCCTAGGGGGCAGTTAAGAGTCAACCACATTGATGTGGGTCTGGAGTCACATGTAGGCCAGGCCAGGTAAGGACGACAGATTTCCATCCCTGAAGGACATTAGTGAACCAGATAGGTTTTTACGAAAATTGGCAATGATTTCATGGTCAGCTCTAGACTTTTAATTCCAGATTTTAATTGAATTCAAATTTCACTATCTGCTGTGGCGGGATTTGAACCCGGATCCCCAGAGCATTATCCTGGGTTTCTGGTTTCCAGCACAGTGACAACGCCACTACGCCACCTTTCTGGCTGCAAGACAGAAAGCAGAGAGTACTGGTGGCAGAAAGTCTGATATGGCATCGTACATGGATGGATCAATACTGGGACCACTGCAGGTCATAATTTACATTATGGATTTTTACTTTGTAATTAAATAAACATAAGTTTGTGGACAACACCAAACTGGGAGGGATATTCAATAGAGACAAACTACAAAGAAAACATTAATCAAACTGAAGAATGGACATATACATTTCAACATAGGTAAGTGTGAGGCATTGCATTTTGTTAAGAAAACTAAGGAGGTCACATATTACTTAGGAAATAGAATTGAAATGATGTAGAGGGCAGCACGGTAGCATGGTGGTTAGCATAAATGCTTCACAGCTCCAGGGTCCCAGGCTCGATTCCCGGCTGGGTCACTGTCTGTGCGGAGTCTGCACGTCTTCCCCGTGAGTGCGTGGGTTTCCTCCGGGTGCTCCGGTTTCCTCCCACAGTCCAAAGATGTGTGGGTTAGGTGGATTGGCCATGCTAAATTGCCCGTAGTGTCCTAAAAAGTAAGGTTAAGGGGGGGTTGTTGGGTTACGGGTATAGGGTGGATATGTGGGTTTGAGTAGGGTGATCATTGCTCGGCACAACATCGAGGGCCGAAGGGCCTGTTCTGTGCTGTACTGTTCTATGTTCTAGGAGCAAAGGGATCTGGGAGCACAAATACAAAAATCACTGGAGATAGTGACACAGATTAATAAAATCATAAAAAAACAATCCGTACGTTTTGGGAATGGAGGTGGTTTTGCTCAGTAGGCTGGACAGCTGGTTTGTGATACAGGGTGGGTTCAATTCTTGTACTAGCTGAGGTTATTCATGAAGGCCCCACCTTCTCAACCTTGCCCCTTACCCGAGGTGTGATGATCCTCAGGTAAAATCACCACCAGTCAGCTCTCCCCTTCAAAGGGGAAAGCAACCTATGATCATCTGGGACTACGGCAACTTTATTTTACTTTTACATTTGGGTTTATTTCTGAAAAGTTATAATGAAAAGTAGAGAAGTTATGTTAAATTTCTACTGACCACAGTTAAAGTATTGTGTGCAGACTTAGTCATCATATTAGAAAAAGGATATGATGAAGAAAATGCAAAAAGATTTATGGTACCAGATCTGTGAGTCCGTGAGGCTATCTCTGTCATGAAAGGACACAAGCCATGTCCCCTTTGGCTGGGAAGTCAGCAATCCTCCACCCCAACTCCACCTTCCCCGACTTTGTTATTGGGGGAATCTGGGCCTATCTGGCTTATGCTAGACAGCCCAGAATTTGTCGCAATACAGCAAATTTGGCCACATTGTGGCCAACTGCAGTGCTGTTATCTGCAAGATCTACAAGCAGGAAGCCCATCAGCCAAAGGACTACATGCAGAGTAACTGCTGCAACCTGTGTGACATGGCAGGCCACCTCTACAAAACTTAGACAAAATATTGCCTCAATTATGCACAGGAGGGGCACACAGATGGATGGTGATTGTGACTATTGTGAAGGAGGCCTACAACCCTCCACCCACTGAGCCCTCCAATTAGAAGGATGGGGCAAAAAAGGACAGAGGGAGGGACAAGAAGGTCGAAAAAGGCTCAACAGCAAGCTTCCAAACACTGACAATGTCCCCCAGGCCTCCTACACCTCAACAGAACGAATTAATGGCGAAAATGAAGCAGTCAAGAAGAAGAAGAAACCAAGCCACTTCCCAAACAAGTAACAAAAGGTGACTCCCATTTGACATGGACGTAGGGCCTGCTGCTCTTTGGATGAGGAGGGTCGAAGGCAACACCTGCTCCAAAATATTAGAAACAGTGAAGAGGCCAGTTTAGCCTAACTTCAAAGTGAACTGACCAGCGTACCCCAGCTCATGGAAGCCGTGAGCAACAAAATTCTTGAGGAGAAACAGATTTGAAAGACTGCTCCAACAGAGGACAACCTATATCTGGCTGTTTGCATGATCCTCTTCCGTCCAACCGCCTGATGTCATTCAGATGGAACAATACTAGGAGGGTGGACAAGGGTGTTGTTGCTCGTTATGCTCTCTCTCTAATTGGCTCTGTTAATGGTGGTTAATATGCTCGCCTTCCTTAATTCTAATTACGTTTGCTCAAGAGTCGCCAGATATCTTTCAATACCGCCACAACGTTCAAAACCGAATACTGATCAAAGACTCGATACACCAGTTAGTAAGTTTGAAATCAGTGCTCATTTATTTACACACACAGTCAATTATACTCATGCACAAACTCTACCAACTAAACTATCACTACTACTAAAGCCTATACTTAGCTTCGGGTGCCCACTCAGTCAGAGGAACAATGGCCGTTGTCCTTTTCTGAGGCTGCTGGGGTTGAGCTGGTACGGAATAGTAGCTAGGAGCATCTATCTCATAGCGTGTGTTGACTTTGGACTTACTTGTTCTGGTGCAGCTGCTAGGCAGGCCTCGCGTCACTGAGAGCCAAGGCCAAGAAGAACGATTCTCTCTTGGGGGCTTCTTCTTACACCCAAAGGGGGCTTCGCGCGTTTGGGCGGTCCTTGAATTGGTCCCAATTAATTGGACCGTATCCTGATCATTGGTATCAATTTCCTCTAATAAAGGGTTGGCTGCCCTGATTGCTGTGCGGGCCCTAGGTGGCCGTTAGCCTGCTTTGTTCTAGTCTCCTCTGGCGCCGGGGTGTCTGCTTTGGTATCGTTTACCTAAATGTTTCTCTTTTGTCCCCGGAGATAGCTCATTAGTATGCTAATAGTTTGGCAGTATTGGTCTTGTCTGGGAGCTGCAAACTCCAATCAACAGACAAACCTTGCAACTGCTTGCTTTCTCAGCATTGTCCATTTTCCCTTCATTCTCTGCAAGTGTCCATTTTGTAATCGGGACGTGGCCACCCCAGGTGGCTAGAGGAGCATTGTCTATCACAGCTTTCAGGCAGTCAAATGCCTGTTGAAACACCGCTATCCACAGAAATTTTGGCGTGTCTTCAGGAAGTCCATCAGTGGAGCAACCACGCTACAAAGATTTTTCACAAATGTTCAATAAAATTCACTCATGCCAAGAAATTGCATTATTTCCCATTGTGCCGAGGGTATTGGAAACTCCACAATAACTGTTGTCTTCACATCCCATGTGACCATTCGACCCTGTCCGTTAGTATGGCCAAGGAAAGTGACTTGAGCTTTTCAAAATTCACTTTTGGCTAGGTTTATCACCAAATCCACCTCCTGAGGTCGATCTAATAATTCTGTCAGATGTTTTAAATGTTCTTTCCATCTCTGGCTGAAAATTACCAGATAGTTGATATATACCGCACAATTGGGCAATTCTGAAACAACTTTGTTAGGTAATCGTTGAAATGTGGCTGGCACGTTTTTCATGCCAAATGGCATAACTTTGAATTGGTATATACCATCTGGAGTCACAAAAGCTGAAATCTTCGCCCTTTCGGATAAAGGTACCTGCCAGTAACCGTTAAGTAAATCCAGTTTGGAAATAAAAGCTGATTGTCCCACTTTCTCAATGCAATCCTCCAAACGTGGGATAGGATAAAAGACCATTCTTGTAACTGCATAAACCTTTCTACAGTCAACCGTTGGGTACCGTCCGGTTTAGGTACCATCACCACGGGTGAGCTCCATTGCCGGCAACCCACTTCAATTATGCCATTTTTAAGCATACTCTCAATTTCTTTGTTAACCTGTGCCAATTTTGAAATTGTCTATATGGAAGTTGTTTGATTGGACCAGTATTTCCCACATCTACATCATGTATAGCCATTTTAGTACTTCCCAATTTATCTCCATAAACTTGCCCATGTGATATCAATAACTCTTTCAGGTCAGTCCGTTTTCCTTTGGAAGGTAACTCAACAATTTATCCCAATTTTTAAGAATATCCTCGTTTTCCAATTTAATTTGAGCTATGTCAAATTCAGTCATCTGGAGTTGGTTCGTCACTTTGAGTTAAAATCATTAAAACCTCCTTTTTCTCTCCTTCCCTTTCAAAGTACCTTTCAAGCATATTCACATGACACACTCGGTGAGTCTTCCTTCTATCTGGTGTTTTTACCACATAATTCACCTCACTAAGTTCCTTTCAATCTGATAAGGTCCACAAAACCTTGCTTTTGAAGGCTCACTTACCACTGGTAACAATACTAAAACTCTATCTCCACTGGCAAAACTATGAAGTTTGGATTTCTTGTCTGCTACCTGTTTCATCACATTTTATGCAACTTTTAAATGTTGTCTAGCCAATTCACCTGCTCTATTTAATTGTTCCCTAAAATTTGACATGTAATCCAATAATGTAATTTCCGACTTCTCACTCACCAATCTTTCCTTAATCAATTTAAGTGGTCCTCTTACCTCCTTTCTTCTCTCTCCTTTTCTTTTTCCTCTCTCTTTCTTATTCAAGCTGCTTTAATTCTTTCTCGTGTTCCATTTGTTTAATTTGTAACTGAATTTATGCCATTTCCAATGAGTAAGACTGTATCTCAGGCAATTTTAAATGCTTAGCGATGGCTATAATTACCTCAGCTTTTCGCATTTTGTCAGGTAATGTTAACTGCAATGTTTTTGCCAAATCTAACAGTCTGCTTTTAGTCTCTGTCCGTAAGGTACTGCGTGTGACCGTCTCCACCCCAAAAAACTTCAGAGCCTCTGAAAGAGCCATTGTCCACAACACACTCCCTACTTAAACTAGAATACCACACCTGAAAAGCAACCACAATATGCTCACCCCTCACTGTCTTTAAGTTCACTAAGCCAATCCAATAGATAGACTTTTGTACATCTCGAGCCCCCAATTTGTTATGGGCCAGGGTTTAAAGAACCCTAAAGTGTATCATGGAGTTCACCTGACCCACAACCTTTACTAGATTGTGGTATGGGGAGCACATGACCCACTCTACATTTGTGGTACAGCAGAAATCGAAAAGTATTTTTTAAAGCAAAACAATGTTTATTCTATGAACTCAAGTTAACTTTTTTAAAACATGCAGTGAACATCTTAGCAACCATTAATTCAAATACAACCCCCAAAGAATACAACACTAAGTAATCCTTAATAAATTCCCAAACAAAATTCAGAAGACAAAAGAAACACCTTCTCACAGAAGCACATCAGGTTTAAATTAATTACTGAGAACATTTATAATTCTGAATTCACCAAATGATCAAGAGATAGTCTTTTCATGGCAGAGAGAACGACAGTACACCTGCTTTGTCTGGCTTCATCTCTAACACTGAAACAAAACCAAAAAAAACACACACACCCAAGCTTTTCTCAAAGTGAAACTAAAAAGCAGAGCCAAAGCTCAGCTCCATCCACACTCTGACATCACTGCAGTAACATGAGCAGCCAAACATTTCTTAAAGTGACATTCTCATGACAGTAGCAAGACAGTACCTTGTCGAAACAGGCACTTGTCTCACTGAAGCAGAATAGCTGATCTGTGGGAATTCAGGATTTGTCCTTCTCCCTGGAGATGCCACAACCGAATCTTTCCTGTACAGGCCCCCAGCCTCTCACATGCCCACTAAACTCTTACTGTCCTCCTGTCTCTCCGGCACCTGAGGACCTTGCTCCTCACTCACCTTCCAAATCCAGGGTGTCCATCTTAAACATGGACAGGATCAGGATGTTCGGCATTCACCACTGCTCGTTTTGTCTTCTCATCTCCTGGACATGAACAAGTGCATTCATTAGTCCAGCCTTTGCCTGCTACCCCATTCCAGCCTCGCCAGTGTCCTGCCGGAAGAGCTAGCTTCAAGTCCCCATCAGACTGGGACTTCTCACCCTTCCATACACTCAGGCTGAATGGCCAAATCTCCCACCCTTGGCAAGCCCTTTGGTACGATGTATCTCTCACCCCTGAGCCCACCCTCCAGGACATCGATACACAATTCCATGCCAGGTTTGAACTCATCCTTGCGGAGCACAGACGATCATTGAACCGTTTCCAGCATTGGATCCACGTGACGTTTAAGGAGCATCTTGACAAATGCAGAAATAGAATGGGAATAGAGGGATACGGACCCCGGAAGTGTAGAAGATTTCAGTTTAGACGGGCAGCATGGTCGGCGCAGGCTTAGAGGGCAGAAGGGCCTGTTCCTGTGCTGTACTTTTCTTTGTTCTTTGTTCACATTTGGCACACCACATCATGCCCGCTCACCTGGGCAGGCCTTCCTCGTCTGGTGAGGTAGTCTCCTCTTGCCATCCTGTGGCATTGTTTTTCACACCAGGCTGGTCCTTAATTGGTCAACCAACGCAAAATCTGGCCGTTCCTTCATTTACGGCGGAAGCGGACATTGCAGCCACTACCAGACCCACCAATCACAAGTGCACTACGAGCACAAAATTCAGGCTATAGAGTAGATATAGAGAGAGTTTTTCCATTTGGGGTAAAAAGGAGAGCTAAAGACCATTGTTCAAAGATGTTCATCAAGGAATAAAGTAGGGAATTTAGAAGAAACTTCTTTACCCAGAGAGTGATGAGAATGTGGAACACACTACGACCAGGAGTGGTTGAAGTCAATCGAGTAGGTGCATTTAATTGGAATCTGCATAAGCATTTAAGGAAATAGGGAAGAAAGGGATATGTCGATAGATTTAACTTTTAGTTTGCCAGGATTTCCCAGTGCAATATAAAGAGCGAGCTGGACTGGTCGAGCTAGATGGCCTGTTTCTGTGCTGTATATTCTGTAGAATATGTGAATAACATCAATTAACCAATAGAACTGACCAACCATAAGTGAAGTTTCGCTCTCCTCCTCTGTGACACCTGCTGTTATTTCTGCAATTTCAATTGCAGAATCATTGCATTGCAACACAATGCAGATCAACATTGGGTTATACTATTTCATTTCAGGATGTGCTCCAGGATGTGTGAGCAGAAATCAGCATTGTTTCTACACTGCGTTTTGCCCAGAATAGAATGAAATAGAGAAACCAGGGAATTATAGACCAGTAAGCCTAACATCGGTAGTGGGGAAAATGCTTGAATCCATTATCAAGGACTTTATAGCTGAACATTTAGAAAGCAGTGGCAGGGTCACTCAGTCGGCATGGATTTATGAAGGGAAAATCATGCTTAACAAATCTGTTGGAATTCTCTGAAGAGGTAACCAGTACAGTCGACAAGGGGGAGCCAGTCGATGTGGTATATTTGGACTTTCAGAAGGCGTTTGACAAAGTCCCCCATAAGAAATTATTGTGCAAAATTAAAGCGCATGGGATTGGGGGAAATGTATTGAGGTGGATAGAAAACTGGTTGTCAGAGAAGATATAAAGAGTAGGGATTAATGGGTCCCTTTCAAGTTGGCAGGCAGTAACTAGCGGAGTACCACAGGGATCAGTGCTGGGACCACAGCTATTCACAATGTATATTAATGATTTAGATGAGGGAACTTAATGTAACATCTCAAAGTTTGCAGATGATGCCAAGTTAGTTGGGAGGGTGAATTGTGACGAGGATGCAGGGATCCTACAGCTAGATCTGGACAGGATGGGCGAGCGGGCAAACCAATGGCAGATGCAGTATAATTTGGATAAGTGTGAGGTTATTCATTTTGGAAGCAAAAATAGGAAGGCAGATTACTACTTGAATGGTTGTAAATTGGGAGAGGGGTGTGTGCAGCAGGACTTGGGTGTCCTTGTGCACCATTCGCTGAAGGTAAACATGCAGGTTCAGCAGGCGGTAAAGAAGGGTTAATGGTATGCTGGCCTTCATTGCAAGAGGTTTCGAGTATAAAAGCAGGGATGTGTTGTTGCAATTGTGCAGTGCCTTGGTGAGGCCACACTTGGAGTATTGTGTGCAGTTTTGGTAAACCATTTTGGACAGAGATAAGGAGACATTTCTTCACAGACAAAAGTGGTGAGCCTGTGGAATTCATTACCACAGGACGTGGTTGATGCTAAAACATTGAATATATTCAAGCAGTGGCTGGATATAGCACTTGGGGAGAATGGAATCAAAAGCTATGGGGAGAAAGCTGGATTAGGCTATTGAGTTGGATGATCAGCAATGATCGTGATGAATGGCGGAGCAGGCTCAAAGGGTCAAAAGGCCTCCTCCTGCTCCTATCTTCTATGTATCTATGTATCTAGGTAAATCATAAAGCACCACAGCAGATGTGGGATAATCTTTTTTAAATTTAGAGTATCCAATTCTTCTTTTTAGCAGTTGTGGATTAATGCAGCAAAGTAAGCCATCTGGAATAAGAAGCTAGTCTCATGGAGACCATGGCCAGACTTTTACGTTATCACCCCTCCCCCTATTCTGAGGCGGGGTTTGGAAAATAAAATTGCATGGATGGGATTCCTCCGGGATCTCACCCGCCCCAACCTGTAATCTCACACTGAGGCAGGGAAGTCTGCCTTTGCCCCAAATATGGCCCTTAAGTAGCCACTTTATGGTAACTTATGGGCTTTTTCCCATGCAGCCTCAATTTTTAGGCTGGCGTGCAGATCACAGTCCAGCGGGTGGGAGGAGGGGGCCGGAAAACAAAACTTCAATCTCGGACGTGGTTTGGGAACCACCATCTGAAGCCCCTTCTGACTGGGGTTTACCTCTGGACCTCCCTCCCCTCAAACCTATCCAGATGATCCCACTCACTACTTCCTAGACCTTCCCTACCATCCCCGCCCTCGGACCCCTGGAAGTTACCTGCCCTCCGGATCCCGGGAGAGTTCCAGGTAACTGCCTGCATGTGGTCAAATGTACCATCTGATATTGCATTCATTACTTTCATAGTAGAAGCATTTTTGTTCTTTTGTTGATATCTTTTAAGCAACCACAGTTAAAAGCAGCCATATAAATGTGGCTATATATTCGGCTTATCTTGTAGCAGAATCCCATAGAATCCCGACAGGGCAGTTGGAGGCCATTCGGCCCATCGGGTCTGCACCAACCCTCCGGAAAGAGTACTCTACCTGGGCTCAATTCCCCCACTCCCTATCCCCGCCCATTGGTCATGGCCAATCCACCTGACCTGCACATCTTTAGACACTAAGGGGTAATTTAGCATGGCCAATCCACCTGCCCTGCAAATCTTTTTCTGCTCCTGTTCCAGGTATTCAATTGGCCTTTGGTTAATCCAGTTATGAATGTACTGTCAGGTCTTCTGAGCATTGCTCATTCTCCTTCCCAAAAAACAAATAAAGTTCATGACAGAATCTCAAATGCAATGTCAATCAGAACTTCCGTGACTTGGCCCTTCAAATGGTCTCCACAGTCGAAAAGAAAATGAAAATCGCTTATTGTCACGAGTAGGCTTCAATGAAGTTACTGTGAAAAGCCCCTAGTCGCCACATTCCGGTGCTTGTCCAGGGAGGCTGGTACGGGAATTGAACCGCACTGCTGGCCTTCTTGGTCTGCTTTAAAAGCCAGCAATTTAGCCCAGTGAGCTAAACCAGCCCAGTTGCTTTTATTTTTGTAAACCTTTTGCAAACTAGATTGATGAAACATTTGCCATTTAAGCATGATGTGAGCAGACTTGATGGGAGCCTGAGTCAGAAGGCTGTAGGTTCAATTCCGACTTCACTCCACACAATCGAGGAGGAAACTCCAGTGCAGAGCTTTGCACTGAGTTAGTGTCTCTTAAACGAGACGTTAATCCCAGGCCTAATGTGTCCACTCAGGTAGGTGTAAGCCTCCTTCGACATCACCTTACAAACTCATGAGCACTACCATCTAGAAACAGCAGACAAATGGGAACAAAACCACCTGGTTGTGCCCCTCCAAACCTCTTACCATCCTGACTTGGAAGTGTATCGTTGTTCTTTCATTGTTGCTGGGTCAAAAATCCTGGAACTCCCTCCCTAACAGCACAGTGGATGTACCTATACTACAAGGACTGTAACGGTTCAAGAAGGCAGCTCACCAAAACCTTCTCAAAGGCAATTAGGAATGGGCAATAAACGCTGGCCTAGGCAGCAACACCCACATTCCCTGAATAAATGCAAAAGAATGCATCACACTATTTAGAAGATAGTTATGATATATATTTGGAAGAAAGTTATGATATATATTTGGAAGAAAGTTATGATATATATTAATAACCTGGACATGGATACATAGGGCAGACTTTCAAAGTTTGCAGATGCTACAAAAATCAGAAGTATAATAGACAATGGGTGGGATTTTCTGCCACCCTGCCCCCCCCCCCCCCCCCTCCCCCCCCACCCACCCCGTGGCGCATTTTCCGGCAGTGGAGGGCACCATTGGCCGGCGGGAGGACCTCCAGTGTCTACGCCGGTTTGTTTTGTTTGCCGGCCAGGCTGCTGGAGCGCCGGTCGTGGGGGAAGTTGCCATCGACAGGACCAGAAGATCCCACCAGCGGCAATAGCCAGAAAATTCAGGCCTATGAGTCGGATAGTATTAGATTTCAGCTGGACTCTGCTGAAATGAGCGGATAGAAAGTAGAAGAAATTTAATGCAGAGAAATATGTAGCAATATTTTAGTAGATGGAATAAAGAGAGGCAATATGAAACAAATGGTGCAATTTCAAAGGAGGTGCAGGTAGAGAGACAGCTGGGGGGGGGGCGGGTACATGTTTTTTAATAAACATTTTATTGAGGTATTTTTGGTATTTTCCCTCCCCTCTTCTGCTGATAATTAATTTTACGCAAAGAAGTTGATGAATGGTTGCCACCTCCAGGCGAACCCTAACAGTGACCCTCCCAAGGCGAACTTGATTTTCTCCAAACAGAGAAAGCTAGCCATGTCCAATAGCCAGGTCTCCGACTTTGGGGGCATTGAGTCCCTCCAAGCTAATAGTATCCATCTCCGGGCTATCAGGGAAGCAAAGGCCAGAATGTCTGCCTCTTTCTCCTCCTGGATTATGGATCTCCTGACACCCCAAAAATCACCACCTCTGGACTCGGTGCCACCCTTGTTTTTAACACCGTGGACATGACCTCTGCAAACCCCTGCCAGAATCCCCTAAGCTTCGGATATGCCAAAACATATGGACATGGTTTACTGGTCCTCCCACACACTTTGAACACCTGTCTTCCACCCCAAATAATCTGTTCATCCGGGCCACTGTCATGTGATCCCAATGAATGACGACCTTGAATTGTATCAGGCTGAGTCTGGCACATGTTGTGGGCACGTTGACTGTACTCAATGCACCCGCTCACAGACCATCCTCTATCTCTCCTCCGAGCTTCTCCTCCCACTTGCGCTTCAGCTCCTCAGTCTGCGTCTCCTCTGACCCCATAAGTTCCTTATAATGTCGGAGACGCTCCCCTCTCCCACCCATCCTCTGGAAACTACCCTGTCCTGAATCCCCCTTGGTGGTAGGAGCAGGAAGGTTGACACCTGTCTACGTAGGAAGTCTCGCACCTGCAGGGACCTGAATTCTCTTCCCCTCACCAATCCAAACTTCTGCTCCAGCGCCCCCATACTCGGAAAGCTCCCCTCTATAAACATATCCCCCATCCTCTCAATCCCTGCTCTCCGCCATATCCAGAACCCCCCATCCATACTTCCCGGGGCAAACCAGTGATTATTACAGATTGGGGATCAGACCGATGCTCCCTCTCCTCCCACATGTTTCCTCCATTGCCCCCAGAAGCTGGGGGCACATTTACACACATTTTGGAAGGTGGCAGGACAAGCTGAGAATACTGTGAAGAAAGTATATGGTGTCCTTGGTTTTACAGAGGCACAAAGTACAAGAACAATAAGTTACATAAAACCTTTATAAAGCTCCAGATTGACATCAGCTAGAGTACTGTGTCCAACCAGGGCACTGCATTTTAAGCTGGCGGTCAAAGCCTTCATGATGCAGAAGAGATATAGTATCAGGGTTCTGGGCGGGATTCTGCATTGGCTGATACCTAAATCGGAAAACGCGATTGGACAGAGAGTAGGTTCTGATACCAAAATTGCGGCAAGCGCTTATTTGACGCCAAATCACAATTCTCCATCATCGTGACAGCAGAGTCAATGCGTTCCAGAATGAATGTAAAGTGAACACCATTTTCATATCATTAGTGGGCCTGATCAGGTATTCTCCGGGGCCTCCGCGATTCTCCTCCTCCGATAGGCTGAGTTAACTTGTGCTCTTAAAGATCATGAAACCGGTGTTGTGGCTGCTGAGGGAGAGAGGGGGTGGGTACGGAAAGTGTCCAACATCGCCATAGTGTGCTTACAGTTGTGCCGCTGACTGGGGGGGCTTCTGCCAGGGCCAGGGGAATAGCGGGCCGTGGTGGCAGGGTGGACGGGCATGGATCACCATTGCCGCAGTCGGAAAGGCAGCCATGCAGCTGGACATGCGGCTGACATCCCATTGTGACCTTACGGCCACGGGTCGTATAGGTGTCCCCCAAGGCCACACCCCCCTAGGTGCCCTCTGGCCCCAGTTGACCCATCAGCTGTATGGGCACGCTCCAGCATAACCAGTGCCCTCTTGTAGGCAGGGATGATGTGTGTGGGGAGTGAAGCCCCCCAAGTGTCAATCACAAACTCGGCGATTCCCACACCGTTTTTCATTGGAATCGATTGTGTTCCACATGGCGGTGCTACTAACCCATCCACAATCGCTGAATTGGTCCAGGTTCGGCGCCAGTTTTATTATCGTGGAAGTCCAGGAATCCTACGCCAGCGTCAACACTTAGTCTCAAGAATGTGTGAATCCACCCATGGAATTTTAGTTATGCGGAGAAACTGGAGAAGCTGAGGTTGTTGCTCTTCCGGCAAAGAATGAAAAGGAGATCTAACCAAAAAATAACTGACTCTGTGTAGTGATGGGAACGACCCCGCTATCTAATGGCACTCTGGCATGTCTTGGTGGCCAATCGGGGAACGCGCCCCCCTGAGGCTGCACTCAGTCCCATTCCCTACGCTGAAGAGTCCCCTCACCGGAACTCCTCAGTGCAGGAGGGGATCAGGACGCCATTTAAAAGGCACCCTGAATTCTCAACCCCCCAACACAACCCCAAGCCCACCCAGAATGCCCCAACTCACCTGTAAGTGGGTGGTCTCTCTCTCCCCCCCCCCCCCCCCCCCCCCCCCCCCCCCCCCCCCAAGGTACATAGGAAACATACATAGGAAATAGAAGCAGGAGGAGGCATTTTGGCTCTTTGAGCAGGGATCTGGCACCCCTAGGCCCGATTCATGGCATGGGGAAAATGCCAGGCTGGCACCCGGGTGCCCAGGTGGCACTGTCAAGGTGCCAGTGCCAAGATGGGACCAGCAGTGCCATGACCACCCTGCCCAGAGGCCCGCCACTGGGGGTCTCCGATCTCCTGGGAGACCGCCCCAAATGCCATCCCACCTGGTCCCTGTTTATGGAGACCAGTTCTAAACAGCGCTCGCCGAAGGTCTCTGAGGAGATGGGGGTTAGATCCAAAAGCCTCGAGCGCACATCAGAGTGAGACTAGCTGTTCACTCTAATACGCAGATTTGCCAAATACTGATCCCGCCCACAATGGGCAGGATCCAGATTGTGACGTCTCACAAGGCGTGGTGAGTCGGATGAATTCCAGAAGAGGACTCCCCCAGCATCTACCGGCCATATTGAGCCTCTGTTTGGGCGGGACGTGGCCAGTAGATCATGCCCGAGATGTTAAAAATCATGAATAACTTTGATGCAGTAAGTGAGTAGAAATTATTTCCAGCGGCAACAGGGTGAGTGTCAAAAGGGGACAGATTTAAGATGATTGACAGAAGAACCAAAGGCAATATTTGGAAACATTGTTTTGTACACAGCGTGTTTTTGGAGTGCACTTGCCTTGAAAGGTAGTGAAATCTCTGAAAAGTAAGAGAATTGGATAAATTCCAAAAAGGCCGATTGTGCAAGGAATGGCTTTAATTGGATAGCTGGACCAAAAACTGTGAAGGGCACAGTGGCCAAATAGCCTCTTTCTGTTCTGTATCGCTTCACAATTCTACAAAGAGAAGGGGGTTTTCCTCGCACAACTTGATTGTGGGATTTTGCTGTACTCTCTATCACTGCCGCTGTGTGGCACTGATATGTCCATGCCAGGGCCATGGGATGCAAATACCCATCTTCTAATCCCAATGAATCAATGGGAAAGATCATTGATGCCCTTTGGGGTTTTTTTCTGTGGTAAAGATTGGGTCCTCTGAGGCTGGGAACTTCCCGAGATGTTGTGGCAAGTCCACAACGTTCAACTCCGTCAGCAACTTGAATTTTAAGGGGAGAGTGCAAATAAGATAAATCACAACATTGCGGGTCCAGCTCCAACTTTGCCGGTTGGCTCATTGGTCTAGGGGGCTGATTCTCGCTTAGGGACGTCCGTTGCAATAAAATGCGAGAGGTCCCGGGTTCAAATTCCAGACGAGCCTGCAAAGCGTTTTTTTTGGGCAGCACAGTAGCACAGTGATTAGCACAGTTGTTTCGCAGCTCCAGGCTCCCAGGTTCGATTCTCGGCTTGGGTCACTGTCTGTGTGGAGTCTGCACGTTCTCCCCAAGTCTGCGTGGGTTTCCTCCGGGTGCTCCGGTTTCCTCCCACAGTCCAAAGATGCGCAGGTTAGGTGGATTGGCTATGCTAAATGTCCCTTCGTGTCCAAAAAATGTTAGGTGGGGTTACTGGGATAGGTTGGAGGTGTGGGGATAGGGTGGAGGTGTAGAGATAGGGTGGAGGTACGGGCTTTGGTAGGGTGCTCTTTCCAAGGGCCAGTGCAGACTCAATGGGCCAAATGGCCTCCTTCTGCACTGTAAATTCTATGAAATTCATCATCCCACTAGAGCAGAGATCACACTATCCACACTCTGGCTCCAAGAGTTACAGTGTCCACCGACTGGGCTTTAGTGTAAGTGTGTGTCATGTGAATGAGTTACTGAATGAAACTCTCAGTACTGAATTCTGTTTCATTGGATAAAATAATTGGGACAAGTACACGAGCCATGATTTTAGAATGCTAAGCAATGTTGAAGGGGTGAAAGGTTATCGGGGGTAGGTGGGAAAGTTGAGTTGCAGTTGCAATCACATCAGCCATGATCTTATTGAATGGTGGTGCAGACCGAAGAGCCGAGTGGCCTATTTCTGCTCCTAATCTATATATGCATTTGTTTGTGTAACATAAATAGTCTAGTTAACTTGGACAGCGAGCGTGCAACTGGAGAATATAGGTTCAAATGTAGCAAGCCTCAAGAAAAACTACAGATCAGAAGAAAGGTTCTAGTTAGCGCTCTAATTAGAGGAACTCACAATTTGCGAGGAGACAGACAACAAAAATAATTTATCTTGTACAAACTCAAATTGAAGTGAACCAAAATAATGAGGTTATAGGACCTTTTCTTAAAAAAAAAATTTGCATCTTGAATTTCCAATTTAATTCTGGTATGTACAATTGATGAACTGAAAAGTCACTCTGGAAGCAAGTACTTGGTAACTACAAAGATTTGTTCATTGCCAAGTGTAGGGTTGAATCATGTGGATATAACCTGTAGCAATCTGACATCATGCACATGCCTAAAAGGAATTACGGGCGTAATCTAACAGCACCATTCCACTCGGCAAAGATCTGTGCGGGCCGGTCAAATTGCAGGAGAGGCGTAAACCGGGAAACACACAGACGGTGATCTAACTGGCCCGCTCCCATTGGCTGGATCTGGATCCCACCGAGACGTGGCACAAGGCTCACTGAGGCCAATTAGGGGACATTTCCATCTCATTAGCGAGATGGAAGCCCGATTTAATGGCTTCCCGTCATCTAACCGGCTCCCCAGTGAGAGGTCATGTGGACTCTGTTGTATCTGTCCAATTCAGATACTTCAACCAGCTCCTTAATTAAAGTTTACCCAGGTGTCTTTATTTATGAGGAGAACAAAGTAGGCACACAGATATAACGCAACACACTTAATTAAATATAGTTAACCTCTAAATTACTCGCTATACATACAAGAAACACCCAGGATTCGACTATATTACCCGCAAAGGTGGTGGGGTAAGCTATTGATCCGATCCCTGAGTCCCTCTGGTTCCTCTTTGCAAAGGTGATTCTCGCTGGCTGTTTCCTGCTTGCTTGCTTCCTTCCTCCCTTCTGGTCTGGTCAAGGTCACCTCACATACCAAGTCTTTGCTGCTGGTGTCTCTGAGATGCCTACCTTTAGCCCCCTCTCTCCCCGCCTTTCCAGAAACTTCCCTGGCTTCCGGCCAATGAGGTCTCAGGAGGGGGTCCCAGCAGCCAATGGTCTGGTTGATGACCGTTTGACAGGCCACCTGAGCCTGCCCCAGATGTCCATCTCTGGTGGTGTGGGCAGCACATGAACTGTTCCCAAATAAAGTAAAAGGATGCTCTCAGCGACAGAAACTCTGGCTCGATCTGGGCAATGGACAATAGACCTATGCATTTCAATGATCTGCTGCTGGGTCTCAGTAGTGTGGGATGATCTGTGATGGGTGATTGAATGGGAAAGGCCCAGGCATGTTCTGGCAGCTTGCCTGTTGGTTGTGTATTTGACTTTGGTCAAGTCTGAATTCCAACAGCCTTCCTGAGGTCTGACTGCAGTATAAATTTAAAATGCCCAATTCTTTAATTTAGGATATCCAATTTAATCGGCATTAAAACTCGACCCTGATTATATTACCTACAGCTGGTGATGCGTTACAGCAAAATGTGAAAAATCTTCAAGCTACTCCTACTGAATGATTTTCAAACCCGCGTAAACAAAATAGTGAACCTACGTAGCATTCTTGTGTGGCTTTGTCAATATTCCAGCATTCAATCTTTTTCAAGGATCTTTCAGTTCTGTCTTGCAAACTAACTGTGCTTCTGTGTCAGTCTGATACAGGCAATTATTTTACAGCGACTGATGCAAGTTGAAGAATGTAGCCATATTCAAAGTGATGGACCGGTTTCGAGTTCTGAAGAAATCTGAAATGGGTAAGTGAACAGAAATCATGGACGTTCGGCGATAAATTTTCTCAGTCAGCAAGGCTCTGTGCCAGCTGTGTCCATTTGGATAAGTTAACCTGTTGTTCGATGGTACATTTCTACAACAATTACTGACGGAAATGAGGAGAGGTCACAGCTCCACAGGTGACAGTCAGTGAAATATTTCACTGACTTCCCTACATGCTCCCAACTCACAAATGGTCAACCACATATCACCATTCTCTCACTACACCTCTGTTATTTTGATTTCCTTCCAGTGTAAAAGGATGCATTTTGCCAAGTTCGCATTGGTTTCAAAACCCAAAAGAAGGGGATTACTACTTTCTACAGTTTATTTTGACAAGAAAATATATAATTCATTTACTTCCTGGATCAGTTACAAAAAGAAGATTTGGGATCCTTAGTGCCAATGGTGTTGGAGAGGTGGGAGCCTTGAGCGGTATTTATGGTACAGCCAGTGCAGATCGTCATGTTTAGAACAACAATAGCACAAGCGTGCCATGCATGTTCAATGAAGAGCGCAGGAGAGCATGCCAGGAGCAACACCAGGCTTACCTAAAAATGTGGTGTCAACGTGGTGAAGCTACAACACAGGACTACTTGTGTACTAAACAGTATAAGCAGCAAGTGATGGACAGACCTAAGCGATCCCACAACCAATGGATTGGATCTAAGCTCTGCAGTCCTGCCACATCCAGCTGTGAATGCTGGGAGACAATTAAACAATTCGCTGGAAGAGGAGGCTCCACAAATATTCCCATCCTCAATGATGGAGAGCCCAGAACATCAGTGCAAAAGACAAGGCTGAAGTATTTGCAACAATCTTCAGCCAGCAGTGCTGAATGGATTTTTTTTCTTTTTTTTCAAAAAATAAACTTTATTCATAAAATTTATAATAAACTTTACAGAACATTTCAAATTGTCTTGACTGTACATTCCCATCTAAGTTACATTCATTTGTCTTTCTTCAATTCAATTGGGATAACGTTACACACGTATCCTACTTTAAGTTACAGTTCTTTCTTAAATATTTACATTGTTTTGTTTCTTTCAAACATTGTGGTATTGAAGACCCGGACCGAGGGGCTTTACACTGTTACCCACCCCTCGGTGTACATTTGCTGGTAAGACCTTACACTCTGGTCTTTCCCCATTGCGCTTTGGCGGCAGCTGCCCCAAGCTTGAGTGCGTCCCTCAGCACGTAGTCCTGGACCTTGGAATGTGCCAGTCTGCAACACTCGGTCGAGGACAATTCTTTGCACTGGAAGATCAGCAAGTTTCGGGCAGACCAAAGAGCGTCTTTCACCGAGTTGATGACCTTCCAGCAGCAGTTGATATTTGTTTCGGTGTGTGTCCCTGGAAACAGTCCGTAGAGCACAGAGTCCTGTGTTGCAGAGCTGCTCGGGTTGAACCTTGACAAATACCACTGCATCTCTCTCCAGGCCTTCTTTGCAAAGGCACATTCCACAAGGAGGTGGGTGACTGTCTAATTTCCCCCACAGCCACTCCGAGGGCAGCGTGCAACGGTGCTGATCCTTCGGGTGTACATGAAGAATCTGACAGGGAGGGCCCTTCTCACCACCAGCCAAGCTAGGTCTTGGTGCTTGTTTGTAAATTCTGGTGATGAGGCATTCTGCCAGATGACTGTGACAGTCTGCTCAGGGAACCATCCAACGTCCTCCACAGTCTCCTCTTCCCTGAGGGCCTCGAGGACATTACGTGCTGACCACTGCTTCATTGCCTTGTGGTCAAAGGTGTTTTTCTTCAAAAGTTTTTCCACGAGGGACAGGTGGTACGGCACGGTCCAACTACTTGGAGTGTTCCGCGGCAATGAGGCCAGGCCCATCCTTCGTAACACCGGGGACAGGTAGAACCTCAGTATGTAGTGACACTTGGTGTCTGCATACCCGGGGTCTACGCACAGCTTGATGCAGTTGCACACAAAGGTGGCCATCAGGATGAGGGCGGCGTTGGGTACGTTCCTCCCTCCTTTATCTAGAGGTTTGCACATTATGTCTCTTCGGACCTGGTCCATCTTGGATCTCCAAATGAATTTGAAGATGGCCCGGGTGACTGCTGCGGCGTAGGTCCGAGTGATGGGCCAGACCTGCGCCACGTACAGTAACACCGAGAGTACCTCCCATCTGATGACCAGGGTTTTGCCCGCAATGGAGAGGGAGCGTTGCTCCCTCCAGCCCAGTTTCTGTTTAACTTTGGCAATGCGCTCTTCCCAGTTTTTGGTGCACGCCCCAGCCGCTCCGAACCATATCCCCAGCACTTTCAGGTAATCTGACCTGACCATGAAGGGGACAAAGGACCGGTCGGCCCAGTTCCCAAAGAACATGGCCTCGCTCTTGCCGCGGTTTACCTTGGCTCCTGAGGCCAGTTCAAACTGGTCGCAGGTGTCCAAGAGCCTGCATACAGACGTGGGATCTGAGCAGAAGACGGTGACGTCGTCCATGTACAGGGAGGCTTTGACTTGCACGCCTCCGCTGCCTGGGATCATCACTCCTCTCATACCCGGATCCTTCCTGATGGACTCGGCAAAAGGTTCTATGCAGCACACAAACATGGCCGAGGAGAGAGGGCAGCCCTGCCTGACTCCAGATTTGATCTGGAACTTTTCTGATTCCCACCCATTGATTGAGACTGCGCTATAGATGTTTGTGTAGAGCAGTTTGATCCAATTGCAAATTCCCTCCCCAAACCCCATTTTCGAGAGCACATCCATCATGTAGGTGTGCGATATTCTGTCAAAAGCCTTCTCCTGGTCAAGGCTGATGAGGCAGGTGTCCACCCTTCTGTCCTGCACCTAGGCGATCGTATCCCTGAGTAGCGCGAGGCTGTCAGAGATCTTCCTGCCGGGTACAGCACAGGTCTGGTCGGGGTGGATCACCGACTCCAGAGCAGACTTGACCCGATTGGCGATGACCTTGGCTAAGATTTTGTAATCCACATTTAACAGTGAAATGGGTCGCCAATTTCGAATTTCTTCCCTTTCCCCCTTCTGCTTGTAGATGAGGGTGATGATGCCTTTCCTCATGGATTCTGACATGCTGCCATCCAGAAGCATACTCTCGTACACTTCCAGCAGGTCTGGGCCCATCCAATCCCACAGAGCCAAATACAACTCAGCCGGTAAGCCGTCGCTTCCGGGAGTTTTACTCGTCTCAAAGGACTTGACGGCCTTTGTCAGCTCGTCTAGAGTTAGTGGTTTGTCCAGGTTTTCCCCCTCGTTGTCGTCCAAGACCTCCGTGATAGACGACAGGAAGGTCTGGGTAACAGTACTGTCTGTTGGCTTCAGATCATACAGTCTGGCATAGAAGGATTGACTGATCCTCAGGATGTCAGACTGCGATGTCTTTACAGAGCCATCTTCTTCCTTCAGGCTGCTGATCACAGAGGTCTCCCTTTGTACCTTCTGGAAGAAGAAGCGTGAGCACTTTTCATCCTGCTCCACAGAGCGGACTCTGGACCGCAAGATGACCTTGGAGGCCTCCGAGGTGTAGAGCGAGGCTTGCTGGCCCTTCACCTCTTGGAGATCCTCCTTGACATCAACCCCCATCGACTGCAGCTGGAGAAAATTCTGCATGCTTTTCTGGAGCCTGGACATGACCCCTCGTCTCTCTCTCACCTTTTGAACGCCTTTGAGGATGAAGAACCTTTTGATGTTCCCCTTGATTGCTTCCCACCAGAGATGTGGAGACTCAAAGAGGGGTTTCACGGTCCTCCAACCTTTGTCATCCCTTTTGAGTTCCTGGAGGTTCTCTGGAGTCAACAGTTTTACATTCAGCTTCCATGTCCCCCTGCCCACCCCTTGGTTTTCCTGCAGGTGGCAGTCAGCCAGTAGGAGGCAGTGGTCAGAGAAGAACACCGGCTTAATGTCGGTGGGCCTGACCGTGAAAGCACGGGACACAAAGAAGAAGTCTATCCTGGAGCAGACGGTTGAATGGATGAATGAAGCAGTGCTGAATGGATGATCCAGTTCTGGAGTGGTCCTGTGTTGTTGCTTCCCCACGTTGACACCACATTTTCAGGTAAACCTGGTCTTCAATCCATTCAATTCACCCCAAGTGATATCAAGAAAAGGCTGAAGGCATTGGATACCGCAGAGGCTATGGGCTCTGACAATATTCCAGCAATAGCACTGAAGCCCTGTGTTCCTGAACTTGCTGTGCCCCTAGCCAAGCTGCTCTGGTACATCTAAAACACTGGCATCAGTACAGTGACAGAAGGAGTCATAAACAGTGCTCTCAAGTGGTGCTTGCTTAGCAATAACTTGCTCACTGTCACTCAGTTTGGGTTCCACCAGGGCCACTCAGCTCCTGAACTCATTACAGCCTTGGTTCATCTGAGCTGAATTTCAGAGGTGAGGTGAGAGTGACCAGCCTTGATATCAAAGCCGCATTCGACCAAATGTGGCATTAAGGCGCTCTAATAAAACCGAAGTCAATGGGAATTGGGGGAAAACTTTCCACTGGTTGGAGTCTTACCTGGTACAAAAGGAAGCTGGTTGTAATTGTTTTTTTTAAATAACTTTTATTGAAATTTTTACAAAATATAAAATACAAAATATAAACACCTTAACTCTATTAACAAACAACCGCGGTGTCACCCCATGAACAGTACCCCCCCAGCTTCAAGAGCAACTTCAAAAAAAAGGAAAGAACAAAAACAAAGAACAACAAAAAAACAAAAAAAACAAAAGAGCACCCAGACAACGAAAGGGACAGAGATAGCACCCTCCCCAAACCCATGTGCACAGTTCTCCCTCCCCCAATCCTTACCCCCCCCCCCCCCCCCCCAACCCTCCCGGGTTGCTGCTGCTGTTGGCCTATTTCCCTACCGTTCCGCCAGGAAGTCCAGAAAAGGCTTCCACCACCTGAAAAACCCTTGTACTGATCCCCTCAGGGCAAATTTCACCCTCTCCAATTTAATGAACCCCGCCATATCAGAGATCCAGTCCTCCACGCTTGGGGGCCTCGCATCCTTCCATTGGAGCAAGATCCTCCGCCGGGCTACTAGGGACGCAAAGGCCAGAACACCGGCCTCTATCGCCTCCTGCACTCCCGGCTCCACTGCAACCCCAAAAATTGCGAGTCCCCAGCCTGGCTCAACCCTGGATCCCACCACCCTCGACACCGTCCTTGCTACCCCCTTCAAAAACTCCCCCAACGCTGGGCACGCCCAAAACATATGGGCGTGGTTCGCTGGGCTCCCCGAGTACCTAGCACACCTGTCCTCTCCCCCGAAAAACCTGCTCATCCTCGACCCAGTCATGTGGGCCCTATACAGCACCTTGAACTGTATGAGGCTAAGCCTCGCACGGGAAGAGGAGGAATTCAGTCTCTCCAGGGCATCCGCCCACGTCCCCTCCTCAATCTCCTCACCCAGCTCCTCTTCCCATTTACCCTTCAGTTCCTCCACCGAGGCCTCGTCTACCTCCTGCATTACCCGGTATATGCCCGAAATCCTCCCTCCTCCGACCCACACCCCGGAGAGAGCACCCTGTCCCGTACCCCACGTGGGGGCAACAAGGGGAACCCCTCCATCTGCCGCCTGGCAAACGCCCTAACCTGCATGTACCGAAACATGTTCCCCGGGGGGGGCCCAAACTTCCCCTCTAACTCCCCCAAACTCGCGAACCTCCGCTCCACAAACAGGTCCCTCAACCTTCTAACCCCTGCCCTGTGCCAGCCCAGAAATCCGCCATCAATGCTCCCTGGGACAAACCGATGGTTCCCCCGTATCGGGGCCTCCATCGAGCCCCCCATTTCTCCCGTGCCGTCTCCATTGCCCCCAAATTTTGAGAGTAGCCGCCACCACCGGGCTCGTGGTATACCTCGTTGGAGGGAGCGGCAACGGAGCCGTTACTAGCGCCTTCAAGCTCGTGCCCACACAAGACGCCGCCTCCATCCTCTTCCATGCTGCCCCTTCCTCGTCCATTACCCACTTACGCACCATCGCTGCGTTGGCAGCCCAGTAGTACCCACAGAGGTTGGGCAACGCCAGCCCCCCCCTATCCCTGCCTCGTTCCAGTAACACTCTTCGAACCCTCGGAGTCCCATGCGCCCACACAAATCCCGTGATACTCCTGTTGACCCTCCTAAAAAAGGCCTTCGGGATAAGGATGGGGAGGCACTGGAACAGGAACAAAAACCTCGGGAGCACTGTCATCTTAACGGACTGCACCCTCCCCGCCAGTGACAGCGGTAACATATCCCACCTCTTAAACTCCTCCTCCATCTGCTCCACCAACCTTGTGAGGTTGAGCTTGTGCAGGGCCCCCCAGCTCCCCGCCACCTGGACCCCTAGGTACCTGAAGCTCTTCCCTGCCTGCTTCAATGGGAGCCTACCAATCCCCTCCTTTTGATCCCCCGGATACACCACAAATACCTCACTCTTGCCCAGGTTCAACTTATACCCCGAGAAACCCCCGAATTACCTAAGAATCCTCATCACCTCCGGCATCCCCCCCACCGGGTCCGCCACATACAGAACAGCGACACTCGATGCTCCTCCCCACCCCGCACCAGGCCCCTCCAGTTCCCTGACTCCCTCAATGCCATGGCCAGGGGCTCAATCGCCAACGCGAAGAGCAAGGGGGACAGGGGGCACCCCTGTCTCGTCCCCCGGTACAGCCGAAAGTACTCCGACCTCCTCCTATTTGTGGCTACACTCGCCATCGGGGCCTCGTAGAGCAGCCTCACCCACCGGATAAACCCCTCCCCAAACCCAAACCTCTCCAACACCTCCCACAAATACTCCCACTCAACACTATCGAAGGCCTTCTCCGCATCTAATGCCACCACTATCTCCGCCTCCCCTTCCACAGCCGGCATCATAATGACGTTGAGGAGCCTTCGCACGTTTGTGTTCAGCTGCCTTCCCTTCACAAACCCCGTCTGGTCCTAATGAATGACCCCCGGCACACAATCCTCTATTCTAGTGGCCAGGATCTTTGCCAGCAGCTTAGCATCGGCGTTCAGCAGCGAAATCGGCCTATATGATCCAACTGCAGAGGGTCCTTGTCCCGCCTCAGGATGAATTAAATCAGCACCCGTGACATAGTTGGGGGCAGAGCCCCCCCCCCCTCCTTTGCCTCGTTAAAGGTCCGGACCAACAGGGGGCCCAACAGGTCCAAATACTTTTTATAGAATTCCGCCGGAAACCCGTCCGGCCCCGGCGCCTTCCCCGACTGCATGCTCCCTATCCCTTTGACCACCTCCTCCAGCTCGATCGGCGCCCCTAGTCCCTCCACCTGCTCCTCTTCCACCCTCGGGAATCGCAGCTTGTCCAAGAAGCGCCCCATTCCACCCCCCTCCACCAGGGGTTCAGACCGGTACAGTTCCCCATAGAAGTCCCTGAAGACCCCATTGACATCTACCCCCCTCCGCACCACCTTCCCAACTCTATCCCTCACTCCCCCAATCTCCCTGGCCGCGTCTCGCTTCCGGAGCTGGTGCGCCAGCATCCTGCTCGCCTTCTCCCCGTATTCATACACCGCCCCCTGTGCTTTCCTCCACTGAGCTTCCGCCTTTCTGGTCGTCAGTCGGTCAAATCTGGCCTGAAGGCTACGCCTCTCCCCCAGCAATCCCTCCTCTGGGGCCTCCGCATATCTCCTATCCACCTGCACCATCTCCCCTATCAGTCTCTCCCTCTCCCTCTGCTCCCCCCTCTCCCTATGGGTTCGGATGGAGATCAATTCCCCCCTCATCACCGCCTTCAATGCCTCCCAGACCGTCCCCACTCGAACCTCCCCGTTATCATTGGCCTCGAGGTACCTCTCGATACACCCCCGAACCCTCCCGGCCACCTCCTCATCTGCCAACAGCCCCACCTCCAAGCGCCAGAGCGGACGTTGGTCCCTCTCTTCCCCCAGCTCGAGGTCCACCCAGTGCGGGGCATGATCCGAAATGGCAATGGTGGAGTATTCCACTTCTTCCACCCTCGACACCACCCCCCTGCTCAGGACAAAAAAATCAATCCTCGAGTAGGCCTTATGCACATGGGAGAAAAACGAGTATTCCCTGGCCCTTGGCCTCGCAAACCTCCAGGGGTCCACCCCCCCCATCTGGTCCATGAATCCCCTCAGCACCTTAGCCGCCGCCGACCTCCTACCCGTCCGGGACTTGGATCGATCCAATGGGGGATCCAGTACTGTGTTAAAGTCCCCCCCCCCATGATCAGGCCCCCCACCTCCAGGTCCGGAATGCGGCCCAACATACGCCGCATAAACCCCGCATCGTCCCAATTTGGGGCATAGACATTCACCAACACCACCCGCTCCCCCTGCAGCTTGCCACTCACCATCACGTACCTCCCGCCACTGTCAGCCACCACCTTCAACGCCTCAAACGACACCTTCTTCCCCACAAGGATCGCCACCCCCTTACTCTTGCCATGCAGCCCCGAGTGGAACACTTGGCCCACCCACCCCTTCCTCAGCCGGACCTGGTCCACCACTCTCAGGTGTGTCTCCTGGAGCATGGCCATATCCGCCTTCAGTCCCTTCAGGTGCGCAAATACTCGGGCCCGCTTGACCAGCCCATTCAGCCCCCTCACATTCCAAGTTATCAGCCGGATCCGAGGGCTCCCTGCCCCCTTCCCCTGCCGATTAGCCATACCCCATCCCTTGCCCACCCCCGGCCAGCGTCCCACGCTCTGCCAGTTTCCCACGGCGGCAACTCCCCCCTCCAGGACCCACTGCGTCCTCCAGCTCCTTCCTGACCGCTTCAGCAGCAACCCGGTACCCCCCCCCCTCCCCTCCACCCCAGGCCAGGACCCCTCCTAGCCACGCCCCCCCCTCTACAGCACTCCCATGAGCCAGCTAACCTCTGCTGACCCCGGCGACTCCCGCCCTACTTTCGGCTCCTCCCCATGTGGGCCTGCCCCTCCTCCATTGTGCCCGTCAACGAGTCCACCCTCCCCCCGCTCCTGCGCGGGAAAAGAAAACACGCCCCCACCGTCTCACAGCGCGGGAACCCCGCAGAAAACCTGCGCTTTCGTCCTGCCGGGCCCCGCCCCCTCCAGGGCCACTCCCATTGTCAGTCCCCACCACCAGCTCCCCGAACTCCCCGTTTACCCCTCTGCCCGAACCCGTCCACCCGACCCCTGCTTAAAACCCCATATAGAAAAAACCGTACGACATCACCCCACCCACCCTAAAGCCACCCCACATCTTGCACTAAACCAAGCAAATACAAATACAGTATTATACAGCATCCCCCATCAGGGGGACCCTCAGTTTGAGTCCAGCTTCTCGGCTTGCACAAAGGCCCACGCCTCCTCTGGGGACTCAAAATAATGGTGGCGATCCTTATAGGTGACCCACAGATGCGCCGGCTGCAACATTCCAAACTTCACCCTCCGTCTGTGGAGCACCGCCTTCGTCCGGTTAAACCCGGTCCTCCGCCTCGCCACCTCCGCACTCCAGTCCTGGAAGATCCGCACCTCCATGTTCTCCCATTTGCTGCTCCGCTCCTTCTTGGCCCACCGGAGCACACACTCACGATCCACGAATCGGTGGAACCTCACCAACACCGCCCACGGCGGCTCGTTCGGCTTGGGCCTCCTAGCCAGAATTCTGTGGGCCCCCTCCAACTCCAGGGGCCCCTGGAAGGACCCAGCCCCCATCAGCGAGTTTAGCATCATCACCACATAGGCTGCTAGGTCCGACCCCTCCAGCCCCTCCGTGAGGCCCAGGATCCGCAAATTCTTCCTCCTCGACCGGTTGTCCAGCTCCTCGAACCGCTCCTGCCATCTTTTATGGAGCGCCTCGTGCATCTCCACCTTCCCCGCCACGGCCACGACCTCATCCTCCCTTTCAGAGGCCTGCTGCTGCAGCTCCCGGATCGCAGCCCCCTGGGCTGTCTGGGTCTCCATCAGTTCCCTGTTGGTTACCTTGATGGACTCCAGCAGCTCCAACTTCAGCACCTGGAAGCAGCTCAGCAGAATCGCCTGCTGCTCCTGGGCCCACTTCCTCAGCTCCTCGAGGCCTTCGCCGGCCGCCATTTTGTTTTCCTGCCCCCCGATTTTTCCCAGGTGTTTTCGACGGTTTTCTCACTGCCCCACTCCTGGTCTGGACCATGGGACCGTTGGGGTCGACTCCTGGCCACTTCCCCCGTTAGGATTAGCCGCCTCAGCTCCGTTGGGGGCCCTGAAAAGAGCCCCAAAGTCCGTTATTCGCGGGAGCCGCCGAATGTCCGGCTCAACTGCGCATCGCCGCCACCGGAAGAAGCCCATTAAAAGAATTCCTGATTATATACCATGGGAAATGTGGTATTTACTCCTTAATTTAGTAATGCTAGCGGCCTTCCGGGAATTCCTACATGTTCTCTGCTGCTCTTGGTTTTGTGTTCTCTTTCTCTTCATTCTCTTGTGAACGAAACAGGCTCAACTGCTCCAACCACTCATGTTGTGACAAAATAAGGTGAATGAGGCTGTATTTTGAATGCAAAGGTTTACGTTTCCAATTCTCCTTCTGTCTCCACCCTATCTCTTGACCTTTAAGAAGCATTTTAAATGATTGCCAATCCTAATAACATCTTATGTAAGCTTGGCGTCAAACTTTGTCTGATAATACTTCTGTGAAGTGTCTTTGGATGTTTTTCTGGGTTAAAGGTGCACATGGATGTAAGTTGTCACCACACAATCAGCATTTGAGAAGAGAAAAGACATGTGTCAAGTGTGACTCTTCAACAGAAAGCTTGCCCCGAGATATTAAACTATGATGCTGCTCCACAATTTCTCTATCAAAGCTTTTTGTTCTACAGACAAGGCCCAGTGGTGATGTGATGAGAATGTCTGCTGGTTAGTCTGGTATTAGAACATAGAACATAGAACAGTACAGCACAGAACAGGCCCTTCGGCCCTCGATGTTGTGCCGAGCAATGATCACCCTACTCAAACCCACGTATCCACCCGTAACCCAACAACCCCCCCCTTAACCTTACTTTTTAGGACACTACGGGCAATTTAGCATGGCCAATCCACCTAACCCGCACATCTTTGGACTGTGGGAGGAAACCGGAGCGCCCGGAGGAAACCCACGCACACACGGGGAGGACGTGCAGACTCCACACAGACAGTGACCCAGCCGGGAATCGAACCTGGGACCCTGGAGCTGTGAAGCATTTATGCTAACCACCATGCTACCGTGCTGCCCGTGAAGTCTGAGATGTGACTTCTATTGGCCAATTTTATATCAATGCTTTCTGTTATTTGTTGCACAAAATGTACAAAGACTTTTTTTGTTATTGGAGTTCGATAAAAATCCTAAATAAACATTAATTACGAAGCACAAGGCCAAACAGTTGTAGTAAGTGGTTAATCATTGATGTGTGCAGTAAACAGAGTCAATTTAACCTGTGTATTATACAATAACCCAAAGTGCTTTCTGTAGATACATAGGGGTGTGTTTCTAAACCACCGTAAAAAAAACAGTGGCATATCTATTTTAGTCTACTGTACCTTAAGGATCCTAAAATATCACACCCACCTTTTTTAAAACTATAAATCTTTACAGGCAGCCATTTTTAAAATAACCTCTGCAACTCAATGGAATAAAAGCCTGTATCAGAGGAACTGAATGGACAGACATAGCTTGTAAAAATATCCTTAGTAATCGTACCTCTCTGCAGATACTGACTGACCTGTGGTGTGTGTTATATTATATTGCTACTCCTGCTAGCATATATTACTGGGTTTAAGTAATATATGTCATTACTAACTGTAGATGATATTGAAGAACACTGAATTTATTAAGTAATGATAAAACTAATAAATGGGTTTGACACTCCATTGATCTAACTCTAGCAATACAGTAAGAATAAATAAATGTACAAACTGTATCTAAGCTACACGTGGTGTCCGACTGATCTCACTCTGCTACACTGGAAAAGAGAGCTGAAAAAGAGCTAGAGCTTCTGGGAACTCAGTTATATAGTGGATCTAGTAATGCCCTCTAGTGGTAGTGTTACAGCTAGATGTTGTGATTAACCCTTTAGTTACATGTCTGTCTACATATCATTAAAGTGTGTTGGGGATTTTTCTGATTTTGTATCCTAGCAATTATCAATTGACTGTTCTCCCTACATTAAACAATCATGGATGTACGCCGGGTAATCATAATAGCCTAGTGATGTGACCATCAATTCACGCGAAACAGAGAGTAGATGTAACCTGTGCCTTTAATCAGTGCCTGCCTGCGACTGTTCTGCTAGTGAGAGTCGCCTACAGGGCTACTGCTCTTTATACCTCCCCTCAAGGGGAAGAGCCAGGGGCGGAGCCCACAAAGGCACCAACATGATACATTCCAGGTAATATCTTACAATGGTCCATAGCTGGAGCCCACATGGGCAACAGCGTGATACAGTGTCATACATGGTGAATGGTTAATGCAATACGTTCACCACACCTAGTAATTGTCGATTGTCGGCCAGGTAATCGTAATAGCCTAGTAATTGTCGATCGTAGGCCGGGTACTGGTAATAGCCTAGTAATTGTCGATTGTACGCCGGGTAATCGTAATAGCCTAGTAATTGTCGATCGTAGGCCGGGTACTGGTAATAGCCTAGTAATTGTCGATTGTACGCCGGGTAATCGTAATAGCCTAGTAATTGTCGATCGTAGGCCGGGTACTGGTAATAGCCTAGTAATTGTCGATTGTACGCCGGGTAATAGTAATAGCCTAGTAATTGTCGATTGTAGGCCTGGAAATAGTAATAGCCTAGTAATTGTCGATTGTCGGCCAGGTAATCGTAATAGCCTAGTAATTGTTAATTGTAGGCCGGGTGATAGTAATAGCCTAGTAATTGTCAATTGTAGGCTGGGTAATCATAATAGCCTAATAATTGTTGATTGTAGGCCTGGTAATAGTAATAGCCTAGTAATTGTCGATTGTAGGCCGGGTAATAGTAATAGCCTAGTAATTGTTGATTGTAGGCCTGGTAATAGTAATAGCCTAGTAATTGTCGATTGTAGGCCGGGTAATAGTAATAGCCTAGTAATTGTCGATTGTAGGCTGAGTAATCATAATAGCCTAGTAATTGTCGATTGTAGGCCGGGTAATAGTAATAGCCTAGTAATTGTCGATTGTAGGCTGGGTAATAGTAATAGCCTAGTAATTGTCAATTGTAGGCCGGGTAATAGTAATAGCCTAGTAATTGTCGATTGTAGGCCGGTAATTGTAATAGCCTAGTAATTGTCAATTGTAGGCCGGGTAATAGTAATAGCCTAGTAATTGTCGATTGTAGGCTGGGTAATAGTAATAGCCTAGTAATTGTCAATTGTAGGCCGGGTAATAGTAATAGCCTAGTAATTGTCGATTGTAGGCTGGGTAATAGTAATAGCCTAGTAATTGTCGATTGTAGGCCTGGAAATAGTAATAGCCTAGTAATTGTCGATTGTAGGCCGGTAATTGTAATAGCCTAGTAATTGTCAATTGTAGGCCGGGTAATAGTAATAGCCTAGTAATTGTCCATTGTAGGCCGGGTAATAGTAATAGCCTAGTAATTGTTGATTGTAGGCCGGGTGATAGTAATAGCATTGTAATTGTCGATTGTAGGCCAGGTAATAGTAATAGCCTAGTAATTGCCGATTGTAGGCCAGGTAATAGTAATAGCCTAGTAATTGTCGATTGTAGGCCAGGTAATAGTAATAGCCTAGTAATTGTCGATTGTAGGCCAGATAATAGTAATAGCCTAGTAATTGTCGATTGTAGGCCAGATAATAGTAATAGCCTAGTAATTGTCAATTGTAGGCCAGATAATAGTAATAGCCTAGTAATTGTCAATTGTAGGCCAGGTAACAGTAATAGCATTGTAATTGTTGATTGTAGGCCAGGTAATATTAATAGCCCAGTAATTGTCCATTGTAGGCCAGGTAATAATGATAGCCTAATAATTGTAGATTGTTTAATACAGGGAGAAAAGTCACTCGACAATTACTATGCTTCAAAGACAAAGGAGAAATGCAAATTAGGTCAGCCGCTCTCCGTTGAGAGAAGAGGTGGGTCACCGAAATACCTTCACTGCTTTTCCTTCTTTTGCCTCTGTACCAAATAACTTCTTGTTCTTGGGAACTCAACCTCCATCCCATCTCATCATGCTCTCTCTTCCGAGTACACTGCCCTCTTATCCACTAATTCTTTCCCTTTTAGACGAACTCCCCAACCCATATTCACAGTCGTCCCCTTGCCCTCACACATGGGGCCTTGCTAGTCCCATCATACCAATCACAGATAAGGCCAGCTTTGGTCATTTCTTTGTACCACTCACCACACATATCCTCTTCCTCACCTCAACCCTACCTCCACAAACTAGCCCTCAATTTATTTAAAGCTGCACTTTTAATATTCCAGTTGTCTGATCTTTGACCTTCCACTTGTCACATTCCTGATTTACTCAACCGCACTCTTGTCTCCACCTTTCCTGTGCTAGTCCTCAATAAAACCGCTGCTCTCTCTTACCCTGGGCATTCCCCCTCATCTCTGCTACCTTAAGACGAAAGGCTGCACATTTGAAAGGTTATTGTGGACAATTGGTTTATCTCATTATTGTCAAATCTGGCTGGATGACATAAAACACTATTGGTTCCTGTTCTTGTCTGCTTAAAACCATTCATTGTTCCAGAATCATTCTGGAGTGCAAAGATAACCCCTGTTTCTTTTGTCCAGTGCAAATTGTCTTCTTAATCTCCTCACCCCTGTCTCCTCCACCTTCTTATCCAATACTAAGTGTGAGGAACTAATGGATTTCTTTGATCAGGACAATCCGATCATCAAGGCTCCTCAGACAGCATCTTTTGAACCTGTGACCTCTGCCACCTAGAAGGACAAGGGCAACAGCTACACGTAAAGACCATCACCTGCAAGCTTCCTGCCAAGTCAAACACCATCCTGGCTTGGAAATTTATCGTCATTCCTTCACTGGGTCAAAAACCCGAAACTTCCTCCCTCACGGCAGCTTGAGCGCACCTACAATCCATAGATTGCAGTGGCCCAAGAAGCCAGCTCGGCACCACCTTCTTGAGGGCAATTAATGATGAGCAATAAATGCTGACCTAGCCAGAATTTCCCACATCCCAAGAAAGAACAAAAAAAAGGAAAGCTCTTCCTGCTGGATCACTGCATTCCACTAGCCCCCTGCTCTAGAGCTGAACTTGTATATTTGGCTCCTCATAACATGGTGGCGTTATTTAAACAAGACTACATGAAACAGGAGCAGGAGTAAATATGGCACTTCAAGCCTCCTCCGCTATTCAATATGATCAGGGTTGATCTTAGACATCAAATCCGCTTTCCCGCCCATTTCCTTCTTCCTTTGTTTCCCTGAGAGGCAAATTCTCTCTATCTGAACCTTAAATGATGGAGCATCTACAAGCCTCCAGGGTTGAGAATTCCAAAGATTCCCAACCCTGTTAGTGAAGTCATTTATCTTCATCTCGCTCCTAAAAGATCGTCCCCTTATCCTGAGACTGTGGCCCAGTATTATAGATTCCTCAGTGAGCCAAACAATCTCTCCATTTCTACCCTACCAAACCCCTTCAGAATGTTTCAACAAAATCACCAACTGGACTGCAGTAGTTGAAGAAGGCGGGATCAGGGTATTGGAATTTGATGATCAGCCATGATCATAATGAATGGCGGAGCAGGCTCGAAGGGCCAAATGGCCTCATCCTGCTCCTATTTTCAATGTTTCTAAGGCAGCTCCACACCACCTCCTCAAAGCAATGAGGGATGGACAATGAAGGCTGGCCTAGCCAGCAACACCCACATCCAGTGAAATAATAAAAAAATAATTATCTTTCTTTCCTCTCTCACAGCTCCTCCACCGGGACCAACATAAGTGCTGAGGAATGAGCCCAAGGAGCTTTAAAGGAGAACAGGAACTATATGGATACACTGTCACGCAACATAATTATCCACCAATGCTGAAACATACACCTTGCTGGGTCCAAATTCACAGCTAGATGGGGTGGTACATGGTGAGGAACACAACACATCTGAAAAGGAGCCGCTAATAGAGATAAGGATAGCAGTGGAGAGTCCCAATTGGAGGATACTAGGCACTCCAAGCTCTGCTTGACTGGGTACAAAGCAGAGCCTTGGGGATCATCAATAAAAAGGGAAATGTAAGCGTTACTGTTGCAATTATCTGAGGCAGGGTGTATGCTTGTACAGGAAATGGATGATCCATGTCTAGTGCGTGTGGTGATGTCTCAGGGATTTACTATGATTACTATCTCCATTGAGAAATTGGTCAACTTCATGGAGAATCAGACGTCACCGAGCACATGATGATCCACATAAAGCCTGAACATTTTGGCTGCAGTTTATAGAGGATCGAACAAAGCATCGTCTTGGTGACTGAATGCCGCACTGCCATGCAGCCATACTCTCCAGCTGCCTGCTCGTAAGGAAGTGCCGGCGGGCCATGAAAGGGGGGAAGGAGAAAGGGAGAAGGAGCAGTGGAGACTTTTCTCCAGGTGCTCCCACTTCTCATCTCTTGCCTCCCCACTCCCCTCAGATAGAAGACGTGATTTTTCCACAAAGTGTGGTAGCGAGGGGGAAGTGCCGTGAGCTTCCCGGCGCTCGGTCCAGCGAGGCCGTCACTGCAACACAATGTTAATTGGTGCACATAAGGAGGCCCCAGGGGTTCGTACTGCAAATGTAGGCTTGTCAGCCGAATCGCCGAGATTTTACCTCCCCCCCCCCCCCCCCCCCCCCCCCGCTGACAACAAGGTAGAGCTGCACTTAAACTGCTCTTGCACAGCCAACCCCGCCCAGCCATGGGGCCGAGACGACCGGCCCCATGATTCGGGGATGCAGACCTGGGGAGGCTGCTGGAGGCGGTTGAGGCCAGCAGGGATGTCCTGTTCCTCCAAGGATCCCGGAGAGTCAGCCACAGGGCAGCCAGTGCCGCCTGGGAGGAAGTGGCAGTGGGCATCAGCTCAGGCAGCGTCATCAGGACGACCCGGCACCCAGTGCTGTAAGAAGGTCAATGAGCTACACCGGGCCGCATGGGTGAGTTGGCACCGGATCTCCTCCCCCTCACGTGACTACACCTGGCACTGCCCCCACCCAGGACTGTGCCGTTCCCTGACCCAGTCATGCTGCCCTCGCCGCCCATTCCTCAAACCTCTCCCCGAAACCTTCTTCCACCCACCCCACCTCACCCCAGGCCCTCTCCCCAACCATCCCCCAGAAACCCCCACCCCCGGCCGGTCGAGAGGGATCGAGCAGTGGGAGGGATATTATGGGCGGCCGGGGCAGCGATCAGGCCGGTCCGATTCAGGGGCACGCGGCCAATTGGGGGGGCCTACATTGTCCGTGTTGGTCCACGGTCCGAGTCCGCCATGGCGCTCGGCGCAACCGCTGGAGGCCGCCAACGTGCGCATGGACGGACTCAGAACCGGAAGTGCAGGGGCCCGATCGCGCAGCAAAATCTGCGTGAAGCACCCCGGGTCGCTGCCAGCCCCTTCAAGGTAAGTGAATCTCTATTTATTTTTTGCAGGAAACCGAGGAGTGCAACGCCAGCGGTTTTACTCCGGCAATTTCGGAGAATCCAGCCCCTTACGTGAGCAACTTTCCTCAGCTAATATATCCCTGCAGCTGGCCACCCAGATCCAGAAAGTTCCTGGTGTGGAACAAGCTATCGGAATGTTAACATGATCAAGTCAAGAAGTTGAACTGATTTCAAAAGACGGTGAGATAATACAATTAGTTGAGGATGTACAGAGATCTCAGGCAAACCTAACCAAGGTCTGTAAAACTTCAGCAAGTCAGGTCTCACAACTAGATCAGTTCACGCTCAAGAAAAATATAGATCAAGGTGCGTATAGATACCAAGCCTGTCTTGAGAGAGAAAACAGAAAAAAGCAAGTTCTTCATAGATACATAAAGGATAGGAGCAGGAGGAGGCCTTTTGGTCCTTCAAGCCTGTTCCGCCATTCGTCACAACCATGGCTGATCATCCAACTCAATAGCCTAATCCTGCTTTCTCCCCATAGCCTTTAATCCCATTCTCCCCAAGTGCTATATTCAGCTGCCTCTTGAATATATTCAAAGTTTCAGCATCAACTACTTCCTGTGATAATGAATTCCACAGGCTCACCACTCTCTGTGTGAAGAAGTGTCTCCTTACCTCTGTCCGAAATGGTTTACCATGAATCCTCAGGCTTTGACCCCTGGTTCTGGACACACCCATCATTGGTAGCATCTTCCCTGCATCTCCCCTGTCCAGTCCTGTTAGAATTTTGTAAGTCTCTATGAGATCCCCCCTCATTCTTCTGAACTCCAGCGAGGACAATCCCAACCTAGTCAATCATGCTTCAGCAACAGATCTTTCAAGAAGCAAGAAGTCAATGGTTCTTCAAAAATAGAGCAAAGAAAACAAGAAGTCGACACATTTTTCAATACCACAAGCACAGGAAAAAGACCACTTCAGGCAATAAAGGCGGTTCAGCAGCAGAATCAGTCTGCAGCCTGATCGATTGAACTGATGAAATGTCACATTTGCATGCATGCCGTATGACTAAAATCAATGCATTTGTGTATAGTTTGAATGTACATGATTATGATTCAAAATCATTTTGAAAGAAAGGAGGATGTGATGCTAGGTAGATTATCATCTGTATATAATATCAATAAATCATCATCATCTTGTGTATTCAAGTTATATGTTTTACTGTTGTAGTTCTAGCATCTGACCAGCAGGGGGCGAATATGCAGGCATGTGACCTGGATGCATCATGGCCGGGATTCTCCAACCCATCTGCAGGGGTTGGGGGGGGGGGAGGGGATCCGACCCTGGGAGGAGAGCCAGGGAGCCCACAGTGGCCTGGCCCGCCATTGGGGCCTACCGATCGGCGGGCGGGCTGGTTCCGTGGGGGCCTATTTTATTCTGCGCCGGGCCGCTGTAGGGCTCCGCCATATTGCCCGGGGGCCGGTCCGAAGAAGGGAGCCCCACGCATGCGCGGAAATATGCCGGCCGTTCTGTGCATGCAAAAACTCACACCGGCCGTTCTGCGCATGTGCAAACTCGTGCCGGCCGTTCCACGCCGGCCGGAGCTGCGGGGACTACTCCGGCGCCGACCTAGGCCCCGAGAAAGGGGAGAACTCCTCCCTTTGGGGAACAGCCGGGAACAATCCGGCGAGTGGTTGGCGCCGGTGTTCACGCCGTCATGGGGACATAGCCTCATTATTAGAGAATCCCGCCCCTTGTGTTCCATCAGAAGGTGTTTGTAAATTTATTGGAAAGGAGAGTTGGTATGGTGGCTCATCTTTAATCTGAGCCTCACTGGACTCACACAGTAAGGTACAGAAATGCAGCAGGATAATCCATGGTCTTTCAAAAGAGAACTGGATAAATGCTTGAAGTGGAAAGATTAGCAGAACCTTGGGAAATAAGCAGGGGGTGAGGGCTGATTGCACAAGGCTATCAAATACCACAGGCATGATAGACTGAATGGCCGTTTACAGCACTGTATCGTTCTACGGATTCCTGATTTTATTTGAGTCCTCCTGATGTTCTGACGAGGAATTTAATCATTAACTCACCCTTACATAACACCAACAAAGTATAACGGTAGTAATTCCCTTCAATGGAAAGCAAGGTTGGGCAGTGTATATAACAGGTGGCTGGTCTGTTTGTAAGACCTGCCCAAAGTGAGAATGACCTGCTATATTTTGCTTTTTGCTTCTATCCTTACACATTTTCCTCACAGTTTTCAGGCTGTCTAAAACACAGCAGGGATGTGGCCGATATTATTAATACCTATTTTTGAGAATCAGATGTCATCACTTTGTCACATATTTACTGTAATTATCACCAGTCGAAATGCTGACAGAGGGATGGGAGAGCGGCGCAGTGGTTAGCACTGTTGCCTCATGGCGCCGAGGACCCGAGTTCGATCCCGGTCCCGGGTCACTTTCTGTGTGGAGTTTACACATTCTCCCTCCAGGGGAGGGAGAGTCTGTGTGGGTCTCACCCCCACAACCTAAAGATGTGCAGGGTAGGTGAATTGGCCACGCTAAATTGCCCCTTAATTGGAAAAAAATTTAATTGGGTATTTCAAATTTTTTTAAAAAGGGAAATACTGATGGGGAACATCTTAATACAGATAAATGAAAACTGAGGTATTCCCTTCGCTTTGTGCTCCAAGCGTCATGGTCAAAGAGCACTAGTCGGAGATTGAGTAGAAGAACCGGCATTTTGAAGTATTAGAGGTGACTTAATAGAAAAACGTAAAATACTATCAGGGTTTGACAGGGTAGATACTGAAAGGTTGTTTCTCCTCATTGAGAGTGTCCAGAAATAAGACTAGTATTTTACAGGGTGTTGGGGCCCCTCCTACCAGCTGGGAAGTTGGGGCAATACTGCCTCCGCTGGCCCTGAAAGTCAGTACTGTATTTTATGTTGAGGAGGTAGTTAGTTACCTGCACTCGTGGCTTCCATCTCTCTACGTAAGATGCCTCGCCTCCAAGAGCCGCCAGCCAGACGGCCAGCAGCTCTTCAGTTGCAGCACGATCATTCGGAGTGGTGGCCACTGCTGGGACTGCAGGAGGCTGGCGGAGCAGCAGCTGTCGAGGAGGCCTGGTATCCCTGGGACCAATCAGCCTGCTCATGCTGGGAGGGTAGCAGGGGAGAAGAGTTGGACGTGAGGCCAGAGGGGATTATCCCCGCAGGGGTATCCTCTGCTGCTGGGTGATCAACTGTGGGCTAGCCTTCATCACCTGAGCCTGCAGGGAAGCCTCCAGGTTTTACTGGGCATCCTTCCCAGGTGGCAAAGTGCCCATCTGCCAACATTGATATTTTACCATCAGTGGTGGGGGAAAGGCCCTTAAGAGGCTGTTAGTTGTCCACTTAAGGCCCTCAAGTGGCCTAAGCCGGGGGTGTGGAGGGGCTGCAAGCTGCCCGCCACTGGTGAAATCAGTGGGAGGAAAACAACAGGCACAGCAAACCCACCCCAATCCCACCCAATTTTACACCTCCTCCCACACTGCCTTCCAGCCAGTTCCCAGAGGGTACAGGAAGGCCTGGCCTACGGCTGCAGCTTCAAGATAAGCAGCTGACTATTTATGGCAGAATTGAGTAGAAGTTTCTCCACCCAGTGGGGCTGTTTATCTGTGGAATTCTCAACCTTGAGGGCTATGGATGCTCTGTCATTAAGCATATTCAAGGCTGAGATTGAAAGATGTTTTCGACACTTAAGGGAGTCAAGGCTTTGGGTGTTTGGCTGGGAAAGTGAAATGGCGGTAGATCAGCCATGATCTTATTGAGTGTCAGGGCAAACTCAAGGACCAGCTTTTCCCTGCTCCAATTCCTAATGGTTCCTATATAGGAACCCCAATGCTGTGACTCCACATGGCCTAAGAGTGGAGGATTGGGAGTCTACTTCAGTTGCTGGAATTTTATCCATTAAAACACGGGGTGAAGTAATATAAGGAAATCATTTTTTCTGAAATGAATGCTTCACAAATAACTGTGTTTTTCTGTTTTTCTGTAACAAATTCCACTAGCACCCCATTGAGGGAATTGAGGGAACTCTTGGGTGCGGTTCTCCGCTCCCCACGCCGGGTGGGAGAATCGCAGGAGGGCCCCTGACAAATTTCATGCCCCCCGCTCGGAAGAATCGCCGCACGCCGTTTTTTAAGGCGAATGCCAATTCTCCAACCCGGATGGGGCGAGCGGCCTGCCATTCGCTGCCGTTTCACGACGGCGGCAACCACACCTGGTCGCTGCTGTCGTGAAACGGGAGTGAGAAGCCCGTTTGGGGCTTGTAGGTGGCCTAGCAAGGAAAGAGCACCACGACTGCACTCGAGAGGGGACAGAAGGGGATCGGTGCCCACCGATCGTCGGGCCGGCGTCCAAATCGGGCGCACTATTTCCCCTCCGCCTCCCCGCAAGATCAAGGCGCCACGTCTTGCAGGGCGGCTGAGGGGAAAGACGGCCACCGCGCATGCGTGGGTTTGTGCCGTCAGCGTCATGACATCAGCCGCGCATGCGCGGGTTGGAGCCGGCCAACTTGCGCATGCGCAGCTGACGTCATTAGGCTCGCCGGCCGCGTCATTCTTGGCACGACGCCCCCGCGGCCGAGAGTTACGGAGCGCCGCTCCTAGCCCCGCCGGGAGGGGAGAATAGGGGGTGAGGAGCGGCCTCCGAGACCGTCGTGAAACTCGGCTGAGTTCACGACGGCCCTCCCGATTTTTCCCGGGAGCGGAGAATTCCGCCCCAAGCATTTCAATCTCTCGCCACCTTATGGTGACGCTGAGTTATCACATGTCAGGAGAAACCAGTGGTATCCGTCAGTAAGGACATTAGAGTGTTGCAACATACCCTTAGAAGTCTTCACTTTCCCCAATTAGCAGGTTAACTGTGCAAGTGCTATGGGCCTCATTTTACATACAAACATCCAAATTAGATGCAGGATTAGGCCACTCGGCCCCTCGAGCCTGCTTTGCCATTCAATAAGATAATGGCTGATCTGACAGTAACCTCAATTCTGCATCCGCCTACTCTTGATAATCCATCACCCTCTTGCATATCCAGAATCTATCCACCTCTGCTCTAAAGATACTCAAAGACTGCTTCCACCACCTTTTCAGGAAGAGCGTTCCGAAGACTCATGACCCTATGAGAGAAAACAAAGTCGCCTCAGCCCCGTTGTAAATGAGCGAACTCTAATTTTGAAGCAGTAACCCCCCAGTTCTAGATTCTCCCTGAAGAGGAAACATCCTCTCCACAGGGAGGCAGCACGGTAGCATGGTGGTTAGCATAAATGCTTCACAGCTCCAGGGTCCCAGGTTCGATTCCCGGCTGGGTCACTGTCTGTGCGGAGTCTGCACATCCTCCCCGTGTGTGCGTGGGTTTCCTCTGGGTGCTCCGGTTTCCTCCCACAGTCCAAAGATGTGCGGGTTAGGTGGATTGGCCATGCTAAATTTGCCTGTAGTGTCCTAAAAAGTAAGGTTAAGGGGGGGAGGGTTGTTGGGTTACGGGTATAGGGTGGATACGTGGGTTTGAGTAGGGTGATCATTGCTCGGCACAACATCGAGGGCCGAAGGGCCTGTTCTGTGCTGTACTGTTCTATCTATAACCCACCCTGTCAAGACTCTTCAGGATCCTGCATGTTTCTATCAAGTTGGCTTTTACTCTTCTCAAACCCAGTGGATACAAGCCTAGCCTGTTCCATTCCTGGTATTAGACTGGTAAACCTTCTCTGAACTGCTTCTAAACATCTTTCCTCAAATAAGGTGACCAGTACTTAATATTTTACTTTAAAATTAAATATATTCAGTGTTTAAAATGAAAATTAGACTGTTTTTGAAATGGAAAAATATTGAAGGTGGCATGGTGCCGCAGTGGTTAGCACTGCTGCCACACAGCACCAGGGACCGTGGCTTAATTCCCACCTCGGGTGACTGTCTGAGTGGAGTATGTATCTTTTCCCCGTGTCTGCGTGGGTTTCCTTGCCCCTGCCCCTCAAGCAAACCTGACATGTTTATTCCCTTCAGCTGGCATCCTCCAACCCTGCTCCTTCAAACCCCTTGAAATTTCCTCCCTATCACCACCATGGTCTCATCGCCCGATCCTACTTGGAAGCCACCGCAATCTCTTTCCCCCTGCTCTCGGAGTCTCTGATCTCTCACAAACCCCAACAATCTCACCCTGCATGATCTCTGTCTCTCATTCCCACCTCTTTACCACTCTCTGAGCAGCCCCCCCCCCCCCCCCCCACCCCTTGACTCCAAATGTTCTCGATTGCCAGGGATAATTCCCAATAATATTAGCTGCTGCCTTATACCACAGGCTTTCCCAACTGAACACCCTCTCAAACTGGACAACATCTGGGCAGGAAACACCGGAGTCAGGATTCTCCAAAATCGGCGCGATGGCTCGACGCCGGCGTGAAAATCGGCGCAAACCACTCCGGCGTTGGGCCATCCGGAAGTTGCGGAACGCTCCGCCCCGGAAGTGGCTAGCACTGGTGTGATGCCAATCGCGACGGCGTGACCCATCACAGATACGCGCGGTGTTGCTCCACAAAAGACGCCACTGCCAGAGACTCGGCAAAATGGCCACCCGTCACGCAGTGCCAAGGCCCCATGAGCGGAACATCGAGGCGCTCCTGGATGCAGTGCAGCAGAGGAGGAAGGCCCGATACCCCGGACACGGCCGCAGGGTCGCACCATATGTCAGCCGGCGCCTGTGGAAGGAGGTGGCAGAGGCCGTCAGCGCTGTGGCCGTAACAGCCAGGACAGGCAGCCAGTGCCACAAGAAGGTGAGGGCAGCCTAGCATGCCTGTCCAGCCCGTACATTGCCCCCATCCTCCTCATCTGGGGAGGCCTACCCTTCATCGTGTTGCTCCTTCCCCTCCCCCTTCTCTGCCTCCAGCACATCGCCCCGCTGCTGGGCTATGTTGTGCAGGATGCAGCAGACCACAATGATGCGGCCGACCTTCTCCGACAGGTACTGGAGGGCCCCTCCAGAGCGGTCCAGGCACCTAAAGCGCATCTTCAGCAGCCCAAAGCACCTTGCGACCACACCCCTGGTGTAAACACAGGCTTGCAAGTATCTTTCAAAGAAAGCAAACAGCTCTTCAGTTGTAATCAAAAAAGGGCAGCACGGTAGCATTGTGGATAGCACAATCGCTTCACAGCTCCAGGGTCCCAGGTTCGATTCCAGCTTGGGTCACTGTCTGTGCGGAGTCTCCACATCCTCCCCGTGTGTGCGTGGGTTTCCTCCGGGTGCTCCAGTTTCCTCCCACAATCCAAAGATGTGCAGGTTACGTCGATTGGCCATGATAAATTGCCCTCAGTGTCCAAAATTGCCCTTAGTGTTGGGTGGGGTTACTGGGTTATGGGGATAGGGTGGAGGTGTTAACCTTGGGTAGGGTGCTCTTTCCAAGAGCTGGTGTAGACTCGATGGGCCGAATGGCCTCCTTCTGCACTGTAAATTCTATTTTTTTTTAAAAGTAGAAAACCAAAAGTGCCTTTTTTTGGTGAACACGAGCAATATGATATTAATCTAGAAGACTAGGCCTCATATGCAGAAAGCATGCGCTATTTCTTTCGGGCCAACAACTTTGAAGGAAATGAAAAGCAAGAAGTAATCCTCCTGGCAGCATGCGGAGCCCCAATATTTAGCATCATAAAAAAGATAAACCTATCCAGCGGCCCCTGACTCCAAGGGCGCGATTCTCCCGAGTTACGAAAAATCGGGAAGCTGGCGTCAAAAACGGGCGGGTTTGACGCCAGCCTCCGCCCCCCCCAACTGGGAACCGATTCTGCTCCCCGGTCGGGGCTAGCATCGCGCGGCCGTGAACTCCGGCATCGCGGGCTTAACGAATTTCGTTAAGCCCGCTAGCCAAAGTTAGCGACGGCTGACGCGTCAGATGACGTCAGCCGCGCATGCGTGGATTGGACAACTCCAACCCGCGTATACACGGATGACGTCATCATGCATATGCGTGAAACCCGCGCATGTGCGGGCCGGTATGCCCCTCAGCCGCCCCGCGAATGTATCCAGCGGGGCAGCGGAGGGAGAAAGAGTGCGCAAGTTAAGTACCCGCTGCCCGCGATCGGTGCCCACCGATCGCGGGCCCATGGCACCATTGGCACGGCCGTGGTACAGCCGTGCCAATCGGTGCCATGGTTCCCCAGATCGGGACTTTACAGCTGTTTTTACGAACGGTCAGACCAGGTGTGTTTTACGTTCATAAAAACGGCCGTAAAGGCCTTGGAAATCGGCCCATCGGCCAGGGGTGAATCGCTGCTCGCCGTAGAAAAACGGCGAGCAACGATTTGTGTCGGGGGGCGGGCGTGGGCGGGGGGGGGGGAGAATAGCGGGAGGGCGTCGGACCAGCGTGTCCGTAAAAATGTACGCCGCCCGCTATTCTCCGATTTTTCGTAAGTCCGGAGAATTGCGCCCCAAAACTTTTGACGAGCTCGTAGACTTAGTGCAAAACCACTATGACTCGAATCATCAATCATCCTCCAACGATACTGTTTTAATTCGGCAGGGGGAACTCCGGGCAAACAACCACTGACTTCCCCAGCAGGTTGCAGAAATTGGCAGAATACGACGAATTCGGTCCATCCCTGAACGAGATGCTACATGATAGATTGGTGTGTGTAATTAACAATATGATGACTCAGAAGAGAATACTGGCAGAGCCCAATTTAGACCGGAGATAGCCCTGTCCCTGGAGAATGCTGGGAAAGGAGTTCAGGAACTACAAGGGGCACCAGGTAATAGTGTCCTCTGATGTACCTGTAAAACCTCTGATACGTTTGGCCAGTTTACTTACTCAAACGTTTTACTGAGGCGCAAGATGAAATAAGGACAAAACAGGTTCACAGTTTAACTCAATTTTATTCACAATTCCATTACTCAAGAAAATATGACTCAGACTCACTGCTGAGCTTTGGGTTTTACCCGCACTTAGTAAAGGAGGCTGGCAGGCTATGATCACTTGATGTGGGTGTCTTCTTTGGGTTCAAAACCCAGGGTCCTTTCTTCTTGCGATAGTTGTGAACAAAGAACAAAGAAAATTACAGCACAGGAACAGGCCCTTCGGCCCTCCCAGCCAGCGCCGATCCAGATCCTTTATCTAAACCTGTTGCCTATTTTCCAAGGTCTACTTCTCTCTGTTCCCCAACCGTTCATATATCTGTCCAGATGCATCTTAAATGATGCTATCGTACCCGCCTCTACCACCTCCGCTGGCAAAGCATTCCAGGCACCCACCACCCTATGCGTAAAAAACTTTCCACGCACATCTCCCTTAAACTTTCCCCCTCTCACCATGAAATCGTGACCCCTTGTAATTGACATCCCCACTCTTGAAAAAAGCTTGTTGCTATCCAGCCTGTCCCTACCTCTCATAATTTTGTAGACCTCAATCAGGTCCCCCCTCAACCTCTGTCTTTCCAATGAAAACAATCCTAATCTACTCAACCTTTCTTCATAGCTAGCACCCTCCATACCAGGCAACATCCTGGTGAACCTCCTCTTCACCCTCTCTAAAGCATCCACATCCTTCTGGTAATGTGGCGACCAGAACTGCATGCAGTATGTAGCCTAACCAAACTCCGATACAACTGTAACATGACCTGCCGACTCTTGTACTCAATACCCCGTCCAATAAAGGCAAGCATGCTGTATGCCTTCTTGACCACTCTATCGACCTGCGTTGCCACCTTCAGGATACAATGGACCTGAACTCCCAGATCTCTCATGGGCATGGATAACTCCCAGGTTCTCGCTCAAGATCTGTTCGATGTTCCTTTCTTTATACTAGGAAGCTAGGATTGATCATAGGTATATGCCCACCACTGGTCATTGTCCCCCCCCCCCCCCCCCCCCCCCCCCCCCAGACCCCAACTTGTTAATGGGAGAGACATGATACTCCAGTTTATCCATGGTGATTTAATCAAGACCCATTGTCATCTGAAATTCCCCTTGGCTGGCCAGCCAACAGTTCATTATGGGGTCCGATGGCTTTTCTTGTCTGTTCTTCATCCTGCTGCAAAGTTGGTCACCTGTATTTGGGAATTTGTTACATATTCATAGATTTGGAGTGGGTAATCACAAAGTCCATATAACAATAACAGGTTTTTGCCTTGAGTGCTTTTGCAGATGGCCACTATTGATTCCAGCCAGGGTCTTATGAGACAGTTTCTGTTCCTGGCCTATGTGTATCCCCTCAGCCTGTTTTCAGTACCACATTTCTGCCCGTGATCCCATAAGTGTAAACGCATGTGATCATTAGTTGGGCAACCCTATTTGCCAGAGTGAGTCAGAGATACATACTTTCCTTACAATATTCAAAGCTTATTTAATTACATATTTACATATTTAAAACCCAATTCCTATGTCTCATTACCAATGCCACATGAAATCAAACTTCCATTTGCCTTTTGTCCATCTTTTAACATATCATTGTAAAAGCTTGATATATGGTAACGAGAGCAGTAGCAATTATAACAAAATGCAACATGATCTGTATCCAAGGACGTATTTCCACTTTAGACCCCAATTCCAAATATTGTCCCACCAAGTTATTTCCTTTAAGGTTTTGATTCTCATTCCCTAACTCCGGGTGATCAAGTGATTGAAGAATCCCACCATCTGTTGCAGCTTCATTGTCACTCCCCAAATTTAACATTATCTCCACACCTGTAGATCACCTCACTCATGAACACAAAACAGCCCTTATCCTTGTACAGAAGGTCATTCATTTCTAAACTATTTGTAGTTAAATACCCAGAATTAAAAACAACAGATTTTTACATGTTTACGTACTCATTACCTGAATTCTTTTTTAAATTTAGAGTACCCAATTAATTTTTCCCAGTTAAGGGGCAATTTAGCATGGCCAATCCACCGACCCTGCTCATTTTTGGGTTGTGGGGGTGAAACGCATGGGGGGAATGTGCAAACTCAACATGGACAGTGTCCCAGAACCTGGGACCTCGGTGCCATGAGACAGCAGTGCTAACCACTGCACCACCATGCTGCCCTCTCATTACCTGAATTAACATTTACTCGACATTGATAACACACACAAAAATGAATATGACTTATACAAAATATCATTGTTTCAAATGGCGACATTGTAAACTGAGAATGATTAATTTACCTCCTTTCAAACAGTGAAAGTGTTTTGAAGCTCAGCAACCCATACAGACTAACTCCCTTTATTTGTCAAAATTAGAATTTATTTATTATCCTTTCCATATTAATTACTATTTTCACTTAATTGCTATTGAATGAATTAGATCTCGAGAGCAATTAATAATAATAATAATTGCTTATTGTCACAAGTAGGCTTCAATGAAGTTACTGTGAAAAGCCCCTTGTCAGCACATTCCAGCGCCTGTTCGGGGAGGCTGTTACGGGAATTGAAGCTGTGCTGCTGACCTTATTCTGCATTACAAGCCAGCTGTTTAGTCCACTGTGCTAAACCAGCCCCTTTTATAATTATAACCCAGCATGGTAGTTTTAAGAGAAGTCAAATCACCAGTCATTGCAATTGGTGCAGAAGTCAAAGGGAAACAGTGAGGTCTGAATGAGTTACCCCTTTCCACAAAAGGAAAAGCCTTTATGTCCCCATTGTCACTATGTTGTGACAGATCAATCTTGGAATTCTTGAAGTAGCTCGACCTGTTGCCTGTGACTCGTGATTCATCTGTATTTAAAACAAAAGCACAAAGATACACTCGGCGTGGAGCCAAATCAGTTAATTTGATTTAGATGTCAATTTAAACAGTGAGCCAGCAGGGAATCAGACCCTGGTGCTGTGAAGCCACAATGCTAGCCACTATGCTACCATGCTACCCACACAGAAAATAACAGAGAAAATAATGAAATCTCTACCAATTTGGAAACAAAAAAAATCCCAGTAAGTTTTCAAATGTAGGTACATCATTACTGCCTGTAACAAAGTAGCACATGGACTCATTAAACACACTCCACTAGTCATCACATTCCAATTTAGACTCCTTTGGGTTTTCCCACCTTGAGGTAAGAGCACCCAAGATTATACCAGCTCAAACTAATCATTTCCAAATCCCAATTTATGTACTTTGATTGTTTTTTTTCATTTACTTCCTGAGAATTATGTTCTAAGGAACTTAGAACATAGAACATAGAACATTACAGCGCAGTACGGGCCCTTCGGCCCTCGATGTTGCGCCAACCTGTGAAACCATCTGAAGCCTATCTGACCTGCACTATTCCATTTTCATCCATATGTCTATCCAGTGACCACTTAAATGCTCTTAAAGTTGGCGAGTCTACTACTGTTGTAGGCAGGGCGTTCCACACCCCTACTACCAGGGCCGGCCCAAGGTGCCGGCAACTCGGGCAGTCGCCCGGGGCGCCATGTGCTAGGGGGCGCCTGAGACTCGGGTCCCGCGCATGCGCAGTTGGGCCGGTGCCAACCAGCGCATGCGCGGTGGCCGCCCTCCCCCAGGGCGGCCCCCTCCGCCCCCCCCCCTCCCGCCCTCCCCCCCCTCCGGCCGCCCCCCCCCTCCGTCCTCCCCTCCATCCGCCCCCCCCCCGTCCGCCACCCCCCCCCCCCCCCATCCCGTCCCCCCTCCGTCCCCCCCCGTGCCCGGGGCGCCAGCAACCCTAGGGCCGGCGCTGCCTACTACTCTCTGAGTAAAGAAACTGCCTCTGACATCTGTCCTATATCTACCACCCCTCAATTTAAAGCTATGTCCCCTCGTGTTGGTTATCACCATCCGAGGAAAGAGACTCTCACTGTCCACCCTATCTAACCCTCTGACTATCTTATATGTCTCTATTAAGTCACCTCTCAGCCTTCTCCTCTCTAACGAAAACAACCTCAACTTCAACTTCCATGATGTTGATCATTATTACTGTTTTTTAAACAAATTTCAAATACTTACCCCATTTTAAATTACACTTTAAATCCAATTTATAACTCCCAATAGATTTAAAACTCAGTTTTGCAAAATCTAACATGTAAAAAACTAAAAAGGAAATTCACAAATTCTTTAGTAAACACACACAAACTCATTCATCCAAGGAGGCCTCCATTCAAACAAAAGGGATTTCAAAGCACTATACTTTCATTAGCACAGTGGTTAGCACTGTTGCTTCGCAGCTCCAGGGTCCCAGGTTTGATTCCCAGCTTGGGTAACTGTCTGTGTGGAGTCTGCACGTTCTCCCTGTGTCTGGGTGGGTTTCCTCCGGGTGCTCCGGTTTCCTCCCACAAGTCCCGAAAGTTGTGCTGTTAGGTAATGTGGACATTCTGAATTCTCCCTCTGTGTACCCGAACAGGCGCCGGAATGTGGCAACTAGGGGCTTATCACAGTAACATAATTGCAGTGTTGATGTAAGCCTACTTGTGACAATAAAGGTTATTATTATTATTATTCAATCTCAACAAACTGAAAAATAATTAGAATTTTCCAAGAAAACAAATGAAGCGGATTAAGACAGTAGGTCTTCATTGTTCTTTCTTCAAAACTGTAATTAAAATTCAAAGAAAATTCTCTTGAAAATATATATAGTCAATTTTAACTCTTCTGCAGTCACAGTGGCTTTTCCATTGCCCAGAATCACCACTCTCCTGTTTGAACAATTGCGGCGCTGTGGCTTAGTTGGTTAAAGCGCCTGTCTAGTAAACAGGAGATCCTGGGTTCAAATCCCAGTGGTGCCTGCTATTTAGTTTAAGGGCTGGTTTAGCACACTGGGCTAAATCACTGGCTTTTAAGACAGGCCAGCAGCACGGTTCAATTCCCATACCAGCCTCCCTGAACAGGCGCCGGAATGTGGCGACTAGGGGCTTTTCACAGTAACTTCATTTGAAGCCTACTTGTGACAATAAGCCATTTTAATTTTCATTTACAGCTTGTCCTGCTCCTCGACCTAATTCAAAATACAACTACATGCATACATTCAATAAGCAACTTTGACTAACAAAGCCAGACCAGAGGGTTACCTCAGTGACACAGGCACTAGATAGATTCACAGACAAGGAAAAATCACACACACCAACACACAATCAGCAATTTAACCAAAGTTCTCATTTTTTTCAGCTGCCAGCAATTATGAATGAGTTGATTAAAGTCTGCAGACTAACTTTTAATCTTATATTGAATAAAACCAATCACTTCCCAATTTCTTTCAGATATGCATTTAGAATATAATTTGAACCTTTTCTAAATTGGTAATTTAGCTTTTTTGTTGAAACGCAAAAGACATATCTCCCCAATTTACATCTCTGCCACCTTTATCTATTGCTCGCTCCCCAAAAGCACACATCATACCCCTTTGGATGGAGATGGAAACTCTCCAGACTGGAGACACTAACCTTTTCCTAGCTTCTAACATTAAAGTGCTCCCAGAGCACCGATTTCCACACTGACTTCTAAAACTTCATATACCAAGACTCACTCGTCTCTTATTTTTTTCTCAAGATAATCCCAGACTATCCAGAGCACAAATTTCCACACTGACATCTTTTAAAACTCAAATTTCACTGACTTCTTCGTAAACGCATATTTCAACGCTAATTTCTTCGAAAACTCATATCCCCCTCTCCCCTTTGACACAAAGGGACCCTCGAGAAACCTTTTGGTCATTGGTCACCTTCCACAAGGTGGGTTGAATATTCTTTCCTTCTTCCGTGACTTTTAGGGATCCCGGTCCCGTTTGCTAATTTGTCCACTCACTACTCAGTCATACAGATATGGAAAGCATGCTGGATCTATGTCAATGCTAACAAACTTACCGACGACAGGATGGTTAATGCTACCAAACAGTACAGGAGGGGGTGTGGAAACCAGCCACCACACGGTGAGAGGAGCGCTGAGGCAACTGTGCTGTGCTTTTTAACCTCGAGGGTCCGTACTCTTCTTATTGACCTTTGGGCCCCAGACCCTTTCTAATTTACTGGAGTACCCACTTGGATCACTTCTCACTCTGGGATTCTGCCATTTCTCTACTTTTTTTATTCTCTCTCTCTCCCGAGGGCCTGTCTCAGGTGTGTGGGAATCCTCTGAGTTAGCGGTTCGGCCTTCACTAAATTCAGGGGCTGGTTTAGCACAGAAGGACCATCAGAAGTGCCATAATGTTGTACCTGTAAAACCTCTGATACATTCAACCAGTTTATTTACTCAATTGATCCGGCAGAGAGCAACAGAGTGGAGCTGCTGATTGGTTGTTGTGGGGAAAATTTCCATCAGTGCATTGCGGTCACTGTATCCAGAAGGTGTACCTGAGCAAGACACCCTCCATGTTCAAGTGAAGGCAAGCATCCAGCAGAGGGCAGCTGAGTGGAGCTGCTGATTGGCTATTGCGGGGAAAATTAGCATCAGTGCATTGCGGCACTGTATCCAGAAGGTGGTTTGTGGAGGAGCTGTTGTCAAGTGGCAGTTAAACCCCAAACACTTCTTCAGTGTTTCCCTCCCTACCTCCTCCTCTAGCCAAAAAAAAACAATCACTGAAAAGATCCCAGCCGAGTTAAGGTAAGAGGGAGACTCGAGGGCAGGTAGAAGTAGAAAAAAGTTGAACCATGAAGTCACAGCCAGCAGGTGGGTGACTGGTAAGTAGTTTTTCTTTTCGCAGAGGTGTGTTGATAAGGTAAGTTTTTCTATTTCTATTTTTTTTATTGTGTGTTTGGTAACAATTTTTCTTTTTTTTTCCTTTTTTTATTTATCTATTATTTGATATTATAGTTGGACTAAGTTAAGTTTAAGATTAAAAATGGCAGGAGATCTCAGACCCGCGTTATGCTCCTCTTGTTCAATGTGGGAGTTCAGGGACACGGCCGATGCCCCTGACTCCTTCACGTGCGGGAAGCGTGTCCAGCTGCAGCTCTTGTTAGACCGCATGACGGCTCTGGAGCTGTGGATGGACTCACTTTGGAGCATCCGCGATGCTGAGGAGGTCGTGGATAGCACGTTTACCGAATTGGTCACACCACAGATTAGAATTGCTGAGGGAGAAAGGGAATGGGTGACCAAAAGGCAGAGAAAAAGCTGATACACAGTGCAGGTATCCCCTGCAGCCATCTCCTCCCATAACAGGTGGATACTGTTGGGGGAGATGGCTCACCAGGGAAAGGCAGCAGTAGCCAGGTTCATGGCACCGTGGCTGGCTCTGCTGTTCAGAAGGGTGGGAAAAAGAGTGGATGGGCTATAGTCAGAGGGGATTCAATTGTAAGCGGAGTAGATAGGCAGTTCTGTGGTTGAAAACGAGATTCCCGAATGGTATGTTGCCTCCCAGGTCCACGGGCCAGGGATGTCTCAGATAGGCTGCAGAATATTCTGAAGGGGGAGGGTGAACAGCCAGTTGTCGTGGTGCATATCGGCACCAATGATATAGGTAAAAAACAGGATAAGGTACTACAAGCAGAATTTAGGGAGTTAGGAGCCAAGTTAAAAAGTCGGACCTCAGAGAGGTAGTAATCTCAGGATTGCTACCAGTGCCAAGTGGTAGTCAGAGTAGAAATGAAAGAATAGGCAGGATTAATGCGTGGCTTGAGAGATGGTGCAGGAGGGAGGGGTTCAGATTTTTGGGACATTGGGACCGGTTCTGGGGGAGGTGGGACTAATACAAATTGGACCGTCTATTCCTGGGCCGGACTGGAACCAATGTCCTTGGGGGTGCTTTTGCTAACGCTGTTGGGGAGGGTTTAAACTAATGTGGCAGGGGGATGGGAACCAAATAAGGAGGTTAGTGGCCAGTAAGGAGATAGTAACTAAAGCCCGTGAGGAACTAGACCATGAAGTCAGCGTGACTAAGGGGAAGAATATGCAGGGAGCATATGATGAATGCAAACGGATTGGTGGTCTGAGGTGCATTTGTTTTAATGCAAGAAGTGTAGTAGGTAAGGCAGATGGACTTAGGGCTTGGATTAGTACCTGGGAGTATGATGTTATTGCTATTACTGAGACTTGGTTGAGGGAAGGACATGATTGGCAACTAAATATCCTAGGATATTGATGCTTCAGGCAGGATAGAGAGGAAGGTAAAATGGGTGGAAGAGTTGCATTACTGGTCAGAGAGGATATCACAGCTGTGCTGAAGGAGGGCACTATGGAGTCTGATTAGCAAGTTTGCAGATGACACTAAGATTGGTGGAGTAGCAGATAGTGAAGGGGGCCATTAGAGAATACTGTAGAATATTGATAGATTGGAGAGTTGGGCAGAGAAATGGTAGATGGAGTTCAATCTGGGCAAATGCAAGGTGACGCATTTTGGAAGATCCAATTCAAGAGCGAACTATACGGTAAATAAAAAAGCCCTGGGGAAAATTGATGTACAGAGAGATCTGGGTGTTCAGGTCCATTGTACCCTGAAGGTGGCTGCGCAGGTCGATAGAGTGGTCAAGAAGGCACACAGCATGCTTTCCTTCATCGGAAGGGGTATTGAGTACAAAGGTCATGTTACAGTTGTATAAGACTTTGGTTTGGCCACATTTGGAATACTGCGTACAGTTCTGGCTGCCACATTACCAAAAGGATGTGGATGTTTTGGAGAAGGTGCAGAGTAGGTTCACCAGGATGTTGCCTGGTATGGAGGGTGCTAGCTATGAAGAGAGGTTGAGTAGATCAGAATTATTTTCATTGGAAAGACGGAGGTTGAGGGGGGTCCTCATTGAGGTCTACAAAATCATGAAAGGTATGGACAGGGTGGATAGCAAGAAGCTTTTTCCCAGAGTGGAGGACTCAATTACAAGGGGTCATGAGTTCAAGGTGAGAGAGGAAAGGTTTAAGGGAGATACGCGTGGAAAGTTCTTTACGCAGAGGGTGGTCTGTGCCTGGAACGTATTGTCGGCGGAGGTGGTAGAGGTGGGTACGATAGTGTCATTTAAGATGTATCTAGACAGATACATGAACGGGCAGGAAGCAGAGGGATACAGATCTTTAGAAAATAGGCGACAGCTTTAGATAGAGGATCTGGTTCGGCGCAGGTTTGGAGGGCCGAAGGGCCTGTTCCTGTGCTGTAATTTTTCTTTGTTCTTTGTTTTACCCAGGTGCCCTTATTTGTGAGATGAACAAGGGCAGCACGATGGCGCAGTGGGTTAGCCCTGCTGCCTCACGGCGCCGAGGCCCCAGATTCAATCCCGACTCCGGGTCATTGTCCATGTGGAGTTTGTACATTCTCTGTGAGTTTCGCCCCCACAACCCAAAGGTGTGAGGCTAGGTGGATTAGCCACACTAAATTGCCCCTTAATTGGAAAAAATGAATTGAGTACTCCGAATTTGTATTTAAAAAAAATTTGTGAGATGAACAAAGGACAAAACAGGTTCACAGTTTAACGCAATTTTATTCACAATTCTCTCACTCATGAAAATATAACTCAGACTCACAGCTGAGCTTTGGGATTTACCCGCATTTAGTAAAGGAGGCTGGCAGGCTACGATCACTCGATGTGGGTGTCTTCTCTGGGTTCGAAACCCAGGGTCCTTTCTTTTTGCGATGGTTGTGCCTGGGGAACTCCCAACCTGTTAATGGGAAAGACAGGATACTCCTATTTATCGATGCTGGCTAAATCAAGACCCACTGTCCTCTGGAACTCCCTAGACTGATCAGCCAACAGTTCATTATGGGGTCCGATGGCTTCTTTTGTCTGTTCTTCGTCCTGCTACAAAGTTGATCACCTGTGTCTGGGAGTTTGTTACATATTCATAGACTTGGAGTGGGTAATCAATAAGTCCATATAGCAATAACAGGTTTACGCCTTCACTGGAGTGCTTTTGCAGATGGCCACTATCAATTCCAGCCAGGGCCTTATGAGAGAGTTTCTGTTCCTGGCCTATGTGTATCTTCTCAGCCTGTTTTCAGTACCACACTTCAGGTTGAGGGAGGGGCATCGCATAGGGAAGCCCACACTCCAGATGAATGTGTTCAAGCACATCGGCCATTAACGAGCCAAAATGCCGTAAGGGCTCCCTGGCGGTCAAGCAAACCACGTGACAACCCCAGGTAGACCAAAGAAACCGGACAAATACAAGTGCCAGCTAATGGATTATTGTATGTGCTGTAGAAGGATGCAACCTAGGAAAAGCTGCCGGAATTGGCAATACATGTACTACCCAGGCAAGAAGCTAAGGCTGGCATGGGCTCATACCATGCAGGTATATCAGCCTCCAGACGAAGAGACGATGCAGTTGAACTGCATCATCACAACCAAGATTGGTCATTAAGGATAAGGCTACTCATGAACGGTCACCCATTAGAGGTGGAGAAGGACTGGGCGATGTTGTCTCCTTCATTGGAAATCATGATGTGGAGATGCCGGCGTTGGACTGGGGTGAGCACAGGAAGAAGTCTGAAAACACCAGGTTAAAGTCCAACATGTTTGTTTCAAACACGAGCTTCCGGAGCACTGCTCCTTATATTTCACCTGAGGAAGGAGCAGTGCTCCGAAAGCTAGTGTTTGAAACAAACATGTTGGACTTTAACCTGGTGTTTTAAGACTTCTCATTGGAAAACAGAAATTGAATTGCCTCCAGATTGTCATTCTAGCTTTAAGTCTAAAGGATATCAGAGTTAGATTAGCTGCGTACACAGGGGAACCTTTGCGAATTATGGGAACCACAACAACCCTGGTAACCTATAGACAACAGTCAGCCCGTTTTCCACTCATAGTTATGCAACGACCAAGTCTCATGGGCAGAGACTAGACTGACTAAATTTTCAGATTGGGCATTGGAGGGCTGTACAAAATTATCAATAAGTACCCTGAAGTCTTGCAAAAAAGCCTTGGAAAAATAAGTGGAACCAGAGTCAGCATCTACAACAAACCTGATGCCATGCCAAAGTACTTCACAGCATGACTGGTCCCATATTCGTTGCTCAAGAAAGTAGAAACTGAGTTTTGATGTCAAGAAAACAATTTGCAGATTGGGCCACACCCGTCGTTCCCGTCTTCAAACCCGACAAATCAGTCCGCCTTTGCTTGAATTATAAACTCACCATCAACAGGGTCTCAGAACTGGACTGGTATTCCATGTGTAGAGGACTTATATGCCAAACTAGCAGGTGGCCAGTCCTTCAATAGACTAGACATGAGCCATACCTGCCTCCAGCTCGAGCTAGATGAACCGTCCCATAGACATGTCATGATTAACACACACAAGGGCCCATATAAATACACACACCTTCCATTTGGAGTCTCATTGGCAAGTGCCATATTTTAGCACATTTTGGAGAACGTACTCCAAGGATTGCACAAGGTGCCAATGTACCTTGACGACTTATTGATTACAGGGACTACAGAGCAGGAGCTTCTAGCAAACCTGGGAGAGGTCTTACGGTGGTTTTCAAATGCAGGGGCACACTTCAAAAGAGAAAAGTGCATATTCCAGGCAAGCAAGGTAACCTATCTTGGATATTGAATGGACAAGAAAGGCCTACACGTCTTGGAGGACAAAGTCAAAGCCATTAAAGAAGTGCCTATCCCAAGAAATATCAGAGAACTGAAATCCTTCCTGGGACTCATCCCAACCTTACCCTCTCTGCTGTCACCATTACATCTACTGTTAAAGAGACACCATAAATGGTTGTGGTAGGTGCGACAAATGAGGCCTTTGAGAAAGTAAATTGACAGCTATTATCATCTAACGTACTAGCCTATTACAATTCCAAGAAGGAGCTCATACTGACATGCGACGCCTCCCCCTCTGGAGTTGGGGCGGTACTCTTGCATTGTTGGGAACATGGCATGGAACGGTCCAGGGCCCTTGCGAATGCAGAGCAGTGCTATTCACGAATTGAGAAGGAGGCCTTGGTAGTACGAAAATTCTACCAACATGCCTATGGCCAACATTTTGTGCTAGCGACTTTATTGGGCCTTTTTAAAGAAGATGGGACAATCCTTCCTACCGCCTCTGCCTGGATACAGCATTGGACCTTGTTACTGGCAGCCTATGAATACTCCTAGAACATAGTCCCAGAGCGCGAATAACCAACGCTGAAGCCCTGAGCCATTTCCCGCTATCCACAAGCCTAGCTTTGGCGGCACAAGAAGAGATCCCCCTGACCAAAAATTTCTTAGAGACCTCACCGGAAAGGCAAAATGGATCAAAGCTTGGATACAAAAGGATCCTAGATTTCCCAAACTGTGACACATGATCCAGAATGGCAGGATCCAAGGACATCCCCCTGATGATATGAAGCCCTACCTATCCAGGAGGGAAGAACTGAGTGTTGAGGATGGTATAATCCTATGGGGAACCCAAGTAGTCATTCACCACCTCGGACAACGCCAAATCTTAATGGAATTGCATAATCATGGAATCATAGAATCTACAGTGCAGAAGGAGGCCATTCAGCCCATCGAATCTGCACCGGTCCTTGGAAAGAGCACCCCACTTAAGCCCACACCTCCACCCTATCCCCGTAACTCAGTAACCCCACCTAACCTTTTCGGACACCAAGGGCAATTTATCATGGCCAATCCACCTAACCTGCACATCTTTGGACTATGGGAGGAAACCGGAGCACCCGGAGGAAACCCACGCAGATACGGGGAGAATGTGCAGACTCCGCACAGACAGTGACCCAAGCTGAGAATCGAACCTGGGACCCTGGAGCTGTGAAGCAACTGTGCTAACCACTGTGCTACCGTGCTGGCCATGCTGAGGTTTCCGAAACGAAGATGCTCACGAGGAGCTACATTTGTTGGTCCGGGCTCAACACAGATATTGTGGATCTGGTAAAACAATATACTTTATACCAAGGGAACCAGAATCTCGCACCTTTGGCCTCCCTATACAAATGGGAGTGGCCAGGCAGACCAAGGGCGTGGATCCATCTAGGAGTTGCTGGTACGTTTTTATGTTCTATGTTCTTAATCTTAGCAGATGCCCATTCCAAATGGATGGAAGTACGCCGTACAGCCTCTACAATGTATTACGCCATGACTGTGAAATTCTGACAGAACATTGCATTCATGGTATACTGGAAGTCTAAGTCTCTGACGATGGTACAGCCAGCTTTTCTGAAATCAAGTGGCATCAAACACATTAGAACGGTGCCATATCACTCATCATCCAACGGTCTGGCAGAGTGGGCTGTGTAGACCCAGAAAAATGTAACAAAGAAGCATCCGGCTGGATCCATGATCACAGAACTACACCCCATACCACAACAGGAGTTGCCCCAGCAGAGCTATTGATGGGACAATGATTTCACACCAGGTTGAGCCTGCTGTTTCCAGATTTGACAGGGAGGTTGGTGTCCAAACAGGAGAATCAAAAAGGAAATCATGATGTCATGAGACCCGAGAGAGTGATCAAGACTAGTGACGTGTCTACATGGGGACTTCGGAGATGGCTCCAGCTGGGCCCGTCTCCTTGAAAGTGAAGGTTCAAGGGAAAGACCTGAGGAAGCATCAGGATCACCTTAGAAGTAGGGAGCCCACTTCTGCCAAACATCCGGGTGCAATTTAGCAGCCTCGTCCCTTGAAACTTCTCGACAGATTTAACAAAGTCTCACGAGATGTCACGATCTGGATTTCGTGCTCAGTGGGCGTGATCCAGATCAGCATATTTAAATGAATCGTTCGGGTCATTTAAACATGCATTCGTGGGATTCTCCCGCCACCCGGGACCTAATGGCCACGCCTGAGAGAACTCGCCAGGGCGCCGTTTAGTACTGTTTTGCACAAATGTGGACCTGTTGTAATGGCACCTGGGGGGTCTCCCAGGCCATTCGAGACCCCGGGTGGTCAGGGACGGGGCAGAGTGGCACACTGGAACTCCCTCTGGCACCTGGCATTACCATGATGCCAGGGTAGCACTGTCAGGTTGACAATGGCACTGCCAGGGTGACAGGGTGGCAGTGTCAGGCTATCCAGGTGTCAGGTGGAAGGGGGTGAGGGGTTGTTCCCGGGGGCTTCCCCAAGGTTGGGGGGGGTCAAAACTGGGCTGATAGTGCACTAAGATTCTGACATGGAGGCTGAGGAATCAGTTTTGCCCCAGGTGACCTGTGCTGATGAAGAAGCTGCATTGGTGAACGGCAGATGCTCTCTGAGAAAGCGAAGGTCACTTATCTGTTCTGCACCTCCTGATCTGGCTGCGCTTGCCGCGGACGCAAAGCCAAGCGCAAGGAGGCAGAAGAGACGTCCACCACGGGAGCATGGGGATGGAACGGACTTGAGTGGGGAGGAATGTTATTCGACCCACAAAGACACAGGAGATCATTGATTGATCTCACCGTGGGATTTGTGGAGTATGAGTTCCCGTATTGAGTGTGCAGACGTTCGCCCAATAGGGGCACACTGGTTTAAAATGTACAATCCAATACCGGACCGTTGTTCTCGATGGAATATCATGGCTGCGGCTTTGTTTTGCTTAAGGAATAAAGCCGAGTTTTGTGATAGCCTGGCCTCAGCTAGAGTTATTACGCCCACGATAAAAACGTTTTTTTCTATGCAAAAAATAGCACATAAGGTTCTTTGAAAGATTTAGCACAGTGGTTAGGAGTAGAATATGTCTGAAATGCTGAATATATATTTTATATTCATTTTTATTATTGAAGGTGATACAATGGTCAGTACAATTGTTTTCATTATTGACTCCTTTTTTAAAAAATTTAGAGTACCCAATTCATTTTTTCCAATTAAGGGGCAATTTAGCGTGGCCAATCCACCTATCCTGCACATCTTTGAGTTGTGGGGCTGAAACCCACGCAAACACGGGGAGAATGTGCAAACTCCACACGGACAATGACCCAGAGCCGGGATCAAACCTGGGACCTCGGTGCCGTGAGGCTACAGGTCTAACCCACTGCGCCACCGTGCTGCCCTCTATTTGTAAAGTAATGGGTTAAGAGACATTGCAATTAATGTCTCATTTATGTTAAGTGTTCAATGATTGTCTCATTTATGTTAAGTGTTCAATGATTGACACTGATATGTAAAGGGGCTTCAAGTGGCCTCTGGATCAGGTGATGTGCAGAGTTTTGTGCAGAGTCTGTTGGGAGAAATAAAGGTGTTTTGGTGAAAAGGGAACAGGACTTTTGTCTCTTCATACCACAGCATGGAGTACGTTTAGCATTGGTAGCAGAGAATGGTTGCAGTGCAAGTGTGAAGGATTGAAAGATACAATTTTTCCACATCAAACCAAGTAGTGAGTGAAAAAGAAAAAAGGGGATATATGGCTGAACCCAGGATGATGATGGCAGGATATGACTATCCTCCCTTATTTCCTGAAAGGGAATCACACAACCAATGGAGAAGTGCCGTAGTTATGTGGACTAAGGTGACTGCTTTAGGAAAGAGAAAACAAGATATGGCATTGGCTCTTTCTTTACCATATGGCAGTAAAATCCGCAACAAAGTGCTTTCTGAGCTGGAATTGGAAGAGTTAGACTCAGAAGAAGTTCTGGCGACTTTATTACTTTATATGGATAAGATTTATAAGAAAGATGACTTGTTAAGTGCGTATGAAGCATGGTCGGATTTTGATATGTTCCGGAAAATGGAGGATTTATCCATGGAAGACTATATCATAGAATTTGGCAGACTATATAAAAGGCTGTAGAAACAGAGGCTGGAATTTCCACAGTCTGTGTTGGCCTTTAAATTACTTGACTGTGCTAGAGTGAGCAACATGGATAGGCTCCTGGTTTTGACAGGAGTTCAGTTTACGGATAACTATACCTTATTCGAACACATGACAACAGCTTTAAAAAAAATTCTGGGGAAACATTCGATTCCAATGGCTCTGATGACCCAAATAGGTCAGCCTGCAATACGACAGAATATGGAAGATACATTACTAACAGGATGGCGAAATCGTATGGCTACGAACAGGCCTCAAGGCTATAAAAGGAGACCGAGACAAGGAAATTATGAAGACAGAAGCCCAGTTAGAACCTACAATAGGAGGATGAACCCCAGAAATGTACAGGGCATGATAAATCGATGTTTTCGATGTGACTCTCAATACCATTATGCTTTCAACTGTCCAACTCATTATGATAGAGTATTTGAAGCGACACATGACACAGAAGAGTCAGAAGAGGAAAAAGATAGTGACCAGAAAGAAGGCATTGTCCTATTAACAAGCTGTTTTACGCCAGTAATGAGGGTGTTGGTTGCAGAATCCTTCAACTGTGCTGTATTGGACAGTGGCTGCACATCTACTGTGTGTGGGATTGACTGGTTAAAATGTTATCTGGACTCCTTGGATGCTGTAAATCGTAATAAGGTTAAGGAATTTGAAAGTTCCACAAGTTTCAGGTTTGGGGATGATAATACTCTGAAGTCGCTGAAAAGAGTGGTGATCCCTTGCAATATTGCTGGAGTGAATCATTTCATTAGCACGGATGTTGTATAAAGTGAGATACCTTTGCTTCTGAGCAGACTGTCGATGAAGAAAGCACACATGAAGCTGGATATGGAACAGGATAAGGCAACAGTTTTTGGAAAGATGGTGGACTTACAATTTACACAGTCGGGACACTATTGTATTCCATTACTGACAAATAATATTTCAAGCAGAGTGGTTAAGGGTGTGTTAATGGCAGTTGAAAATGGGACTTTAGCTGATAAAAAGCTTGTTGTAGTAAAACTGCATAGGCAATTTGCACATCCGTCTCCTCGGAGGCTGAAAAAATTATTAAAGGATGCAGGGGTAAGGGATGACGACTATACTAAACTGATAGAACAGGTTAGTGATCGCTGTGAAGTTTGCAGGAAGTACAGAACAGGTTCTTCCAGATGGAACTTATAAGGCAAAGGCCAGGCTTGTGGCAAGGGGATTTGAAGAAAGCTTAGAAGATCATGACGTAAGGATAGATTCACCTACAGAGGGAAAGGTTATTTTAAAGATCTTCTTGGCTCTATTAGCCACAAAGGCATGGGAATACAAATCTATAGATATAAAAGCTGCCTTTTTGCAGAGGCATCAGCTCCAGAGAGACATTTTTCTCCGTCCTCCTACAGAAGCAGCTAACACAGAAGGGGTACTCTGGAAGTTGAACAAATGTGTATATGAATTTTATAGAACAGTACAGCACAGAACAGGCCCTTCTGCCCTCAATGTTGTGCCGAGCCATGATCACCCTACTCAAACCCACGTATCCACCCGTAACCCAACAAACCCCCCCCCCCCTTACTTTTATTAGGACACTACGGGCAATTTAGCATGGCCAATCCACCTAACCCGCACATCTTTGGACTGTGGGAGGAAACCGGAGCACCCGGAGGAAACCCACGCACACAGGGGGAGGACGTGCAGACTCCACACAGACAGTGACCCAGCCGGGAATTGAACCTGGGACCCTGGAGCTGTGAAGCATTTATGCTAACCACCATGCTACCCTGCTGCCCCAGCATTAAATGATGCATCTAGAGTATGGTACTTTTCGGTAAGGTCAGTCTTGTTAAAGTTAGGCTGTTGCCAGTTGAAAGCAGATCCTGCAATGTTTTACTGGCACTATAAAGGAAATCTTACTGGCATCTTTATGATGCATGTCGATGATTTTTTGTGGGGTGGGACTAGTGATTTTGAAGCTATTGTAATCTCTGGTTTGAGGAAAGAATTCAGGGTTGGAAGTCAGGCTTCCGGTGCATTTAAATATATTGGACTGGAAATTGGACAGACTAAGTTAGGGGTAACTTTACGTCAGCAATCTTATTTGGAAAGCATCAGCCCAATAGCAATTAGTCGTGGCCGGGTTTCATAAAAAGACGCAATGGTGTTGATGATAGAAAAAGAGCAACTGCGCAGTTTAATTGGGCAACTGAACTGGTTAGGTAGGCAGACTAGACCGGATGTGAGTTTTGATGTCTTAGAGTTGAGTACAAAAATGAATGATCCCAAAGTGGAAGACATAGTAAGGGCGTTGGGCAAACTAAAAATGCAGGAGTGTGTTTTGAAGTTCCCGGTTATAAGTGATCTTAGGCATTTGAAACTCATAGTTTATAGTGATGCGTCCTATGAAAATTTATGTGATGGAGTTTCAAGCGCAGGAAGTTTTATAATTTTCCTTTTGGGGAACAATGGTAAATGTTGCCCTCTTGTGTGGGAAACAAAGAAAATAAGGAGAGTGGTCAAAAGCACTTTGGCTGCTGAGACGTTAAGTTTAGTGGAAGCGGTGGATATGGCCTTTTATATAAGTCAGATATTGACAGAAATTTTGGGATTAGGGGATTTGGTAATATACCTATTGACTGTCACATTGACAATAAATCCCTGTGGGAAAATGTGCCCTCTACAAAAAGAGTCAATGAAAAGAGGTTACGGATAGACATCACAAGTTTGAAGCAGATGTTGGACAGAGGAGAAATAACAAAAAATAAATGGATTGACAGTAGCTATCAACTATCAGACTGTTTTACGAAAAGAGGGTCTAGTTGACAGAGACTTTTGGATATTGTGAATGAAGGGCGCCTGTTTCTGTGAATGTTGTTTTTCTTCTACTCAGAAAAAAAAGAAGGGGGGTATCACGTGTGTGTTTTAGTTTCTTGAAATTATAGTTTCTTGAAATTTTGTTTTCACCTAATTGTTTTTTTTTCTCCAAGGAAGGGGAGACTGTTAAGTAATGGGTTACGAGACATTGCAATTAGTTGTCTCATTTATGTTAAGTGTTCAATGATTGTCTCATTTATGTTAAGTGTTTAATGATTGACACTGATATGCAAAGGGACTTCAGGTGGCCTCTGGATCAGGTGATGTGTAGAGTTTTGTGCAGAGTCTGTTGGGAGAAATAAAGGTGTGTTGGTGAAAAGGGAACAGGACTTTTGTCTCTTCATACCACAGCATGGAGTACATTTAGCATATTATCGACTCTGTAATGAACTCCAATTGGCTTTATTGGTTGGCCAATTGGAGTATGAGCTCCCTCAATGATAGCTCATTGAGGGGGCCCATATAATCACCTGTGTAGGCTTTGTGAGCAGTCTTAAGTAGACTGGACTGCTAGCAGCACTGTTTGTAGCTGCTCCTGTAATATCATTATTGTAAATAAATATTGGTGTGGTGACGGAACTCCTGCCTCCCGTGGATTACTACAGACTCCTTAAATGTAAATGCATAAACGACCTTAGCTTGGTTTGAGGCATTGAAGATTGATCAGGTTGTTGGACCTTCTAACATTCAACATTAAATGCTGTAGAAATTTTTTTGAGGTATTATGTGAAGCATTAATTTAGCAGACTAATTGTTCTTTGAGATCTGGACTAGGTCAAGTTGACTAGAAGAGCTTGAAGCATGAATGGCATACATGTGCCAAGCCCCATTCATTGATAACTAGATGTTTTTAATAGGTTTGAATTAAATAAGTAAATTGTTGCATAATGAAATTCTAGCTATGCTGAAGGCTAATGATACAAAAGACCACAGATATCGTTCAAAATTAAATGCCGACTGGCACAAATATTTTTCACTTAAAAGGCATCGTTTTATTGACGTTTGGGGACTTGAATGATTAATACCTAGGAAAACAACGTAATAGGAGATTTAGAAATGATATAGTGAACCAGATGGGTTTTTACAATAATTAACAGTCATTTCATGGTCATCATTAGGCTTTTAACTCCAGATTTTTACTAAATTTAAATTTCACCATCTGCCATGGCAGGATTTGAGCTTGGGTCCCCAGAGCCTGACTCTGGGTCTCTGGATTACCAGTCCAGCGACAATACTACTCCACCTCCTCCCCGGCAATGTTTGCCATCTACAAGATGTCCTGCAAGAACTCATCACGGCTCCTTAGAGCATCTTCTAAACCCACGACTACTATAATTCAGAAGGACAAGAGCAACAGACACAATGGAACCCCGCCACCTGGAGGTTCCTCTCCAAGCCACACACCACCTTGACTTGCAAATATATCACTGTTCCTTCACTGTTGCTGGGTCAAAATCCTGAAACTCCCTCCCTAACATCACTGTGGGTGCACCTACACCACAGGGACTGCAGTGGTTCAAGAAGCAGCTTGCCAGCAACGTCTCAAGGGCAATTCGGGATGGACAACAAATGCAGGCCTAACCAGCGGAGTCCACATCTTGTAAAAATTATTTTCTTTAAAAAGCAAGTCCATTCTTTTTAAATGCATTGTGTTCAGATATTTCAGCGACGTTCACTTCCAGTAAGTTAATAAAATATATCCAGTCCATTCAGCCATTTCTTGATGTTATGTGGAGTGAATTGACTTGGCTGAAGATTGACAATTTAGGTGCTGGGGATCTCAGGAGAAGATAAGATTAATCAAGTCTTACAAAGCCTTCACAATACTTGTTCTCAACCGAACTCTGATTTTTAGATTTGATTGCTTATTTTTAATTAGGGTGGCACAGTGGCACAGTGGTTAGCACTTCTGCTCACAGCTCCGAGGCCCGGGTACAAGTCAAGCCTCGGGTGACTGTCTGTGCGGAGTCTGCACGTTCTCCCTGTGTCTGAGTGGTTTTCCTCCGGGTGCTCCGGTTTCCTCTCACAGTCCAAAGATGTGCAGGTTAGGTGGATTGGCCATGCTAAATTGCCCCTTATTGTCAAAAAGGTTAGACTGGGTTATGTGGCTAGGGTGGAGGTGTGGGCTCTTTCCAAGGGCTGGTGCAGACTCGATGGGCCGAATGGCCTCCTGCACCGTAAATTCTATGATTCAAAAGGAGGTGATTTTCATAGAATGCTTTTTGTGCTAAAATGCCTCTGATGTGACCGAAAAGGGCCATTGAGGGGCAACATCGATTTAGTGCACATCTTGGTAAATGAGTTGAACTGGACGCTTGGAACAGAGATCGTGGGGGTACTAAGGGATTTCCTGCCTCAAGCAGCTATAAGGCCCATTGGTGGCTAACGCTTGAACTAATACTCTCTCCTAATGGTGATCAGCGAAAGGGGGAAAACAAGTAATTTCTGAGAAATTTGGGCTCTATTAAAAACTATGTTCAGCTTTCATTATTCACTTGCAACTGAAGGTTTGAAGGGGACTTTTGGAACATATTCAAAGACTTTCTGGATCTGTGTATCAAGACTTTACCAACACCTGCTCAACAGTTGTTTTGAAAATTCCCTGACAACTTCACCTAAAATGAGTACTGTGTTACTTCACCTTTATTAGACACATTCTATGAATCACCAGGAGAAAGGGAATGCTTGGCCATAGCCAGGGGTCCCTTTGGTCTGGAGGAGGAATGGGAGGAAGGCTTGGAGGCCAACCCAGAGCAGCAATAGTTGCTGCAAGAGAAAAGGAAAGGGAGAAATTAGGCAGACTCCTTCCTGTCGGTGCAAGACCTCCTTCCTTCTCTAAATCTCCTCCGGTGACTTCCAGTGCCACGTCTGAGAGCCTGTGCATCATTTCCCTTGGCCCCTGAGCTACCCTGAAACTTGTTGTGTGGCAATCAGCCCTCATGTTTATTACTCCATGAAAATTGCTTCTAATCAGTACTTAAGTGCTAAAGCTGCAGATGTCTGTTTGGGTACGTCAAAGTAAATACAAATTATGCTCATCAGTAATTGCTTGAAAAATTGCATGTCAAAACCAAGCTTTCAAACAGGCAGTCTTATTAATATAGAATCCATTGAGCAAGAGTAAAATACTGCAGATGCTGGAAATCTTGAAATGACAGAAAAATGCTGTAAATACTCAATGGGTGGAATGTTCCGGCCCCACTCGCCAGTGAGATTTCTAGTCAAGCCCACATCAGTGGACTATTGAACGGCTCGTCGCATTTTCCGGCCATGGCGGGCTGTACAAACCTGGCTGGATGTGTAGAGAGAGACAAACAGAGCTCATGCTTCAGAACGATGATTTTCCTTCAGAACCTCTGCTGAGCACCTGTTCGTCAAAATAACTTTAAAATATTCGCACTATTCTACTATCTTCACACATTTCCCTGTAAACCTCTTATTGGTGTCCAATCCAGGTTGTTTTCTGAATTAACCTTTAATAGACCAATGGGAGAATGACATCCAGTGATTGTTCAGGCACGGGCTAAATCAAAAGACAACTGTAGATGATTATCTGTTAGAACTGTCAACGGAATTCTTTAATTGGAGTTTATGGAGAAGGTCCAGCCTCAAATAGTAAAATGAAAATGGACAATATTAAAAATAGAAAATGCTAGATAAGATCACCAGGTCTGACAGGATCTGTAGAGAGAAGAGTCAACATTTCAGATCAAAATGATCTTTCTACATAAGTTCTGTAGAAGGATCACTGAGATCCGAAATGTTAACTCCGGAACCTGGCCTCTGTTTCTCTCCACAGATGCTGCTAGACCTGCTGCGTTTATCCAGCATTTTTTATTTTTATTTCATAGGTACAGAATCTGCAGTATTTTGCTTTTTCTTTAAATGAGAATGTCCAAAGTTAATTTAACGATATTGCACACATTAGTCTCTACCTATTCATGTGGTCTTCATGTATTTCTCAGGCCATTTTATATATTTTTCCTGCATTTTCATTACTAACAATGTTTTACAATTTGAACGTGTTCTATTCGGGATCACACCGTTTTTTCTCTTATATTGCTTCAAATATTTTTACCAGGATAAACCTCATTGCCCTTACGTTTGGGCACTATCTGTGAATTATTTAGGATTTCTGACCTGGATGATTAATCTTACTCGTCTGCTTCTGACTAAATTACCGAAAGAGGAAAAGTTATCTTTCTATACGAACAGCTCTTACTAGAGGGAGATTACTCTTCCAGTTAAACAGCTTTTCAGTTACGTTCTAGTGAGAGACTCCCAAGAAAGTCACTCAGACTAAATTGTTGCTAAATTGTTCAGCGTGTATCTTTGTCGCTTAGAACAGACTACTGAGGGTCTAGGAATTTAAACTTGCTCAAGATAACACATACATAGTTAATTTTTAGTGATGTTTTATTCCAAACATTTAAAAATATAAAACAGAGTTGCAGAGTCTACAAAAGCTAAGTCTGCTAACTGTTTGTCATTATTAAGTCTTCGAACAGTTTGTCATTAAAACATGGATATCCAGAAGTTATCCCTACTCCAAAACTTTTAAAAGAGTAAGAGACATACTCACAAAGCCTCGAGGGTCTTGTTCGATGAAACAGGCAGGGAACAGAAATTTGACTCCTCGCTCTCCCCTCCTCAAGAGATCTGTAGGAAAGAAGTATCGGGTCGTTCAAATATGTCCCTTTTAAATGTTTACCTTCCCTTCTCTATAATAGTCTGATGTGTTTTGTCTTTATAGTAAGCAATCTATATCATGTTATTTCAAAGATAACTGGTTACTTTGCAGTTTTGTTTGATTTGAATGACAATCGTTCTTTAGAAGGCTATTGATCTTCCTTTTAATAATGGTTTTAATGTCAAAAATGTTTAACATATGATCGGACAGAGGTTACTTGAAAAGCTGTTCTATTCTGTTGTCCCTTATGGGCCTCTTTTTTCAGTTGCATTTTCCTTAATTCAAAGGGATTTATATTTGTCAGATCAAGGTCCTTATAATTTATGCTCTTCCTATTACTTTGCTTATCTGAGGCAATTTAGTTAGTCTAAGATTGAGGTATGTGTCCTTTTAATGTATATTATGGATTCTGAAGGACACTTGTATTATATTAGTTTTACTTTACTTGTGTTGGACACACTGTACACCAGTTATTTTTTAAAAGAATTTTAGTGTGCCCAATTATTTTTTTTCCAATTAAGGGGCAATTTAGCGTGACCAATCCACCTAACTTGCACATCTTTGGGTTGTGGGGGTGAAACCTATGCAGACATGGGGAGAATGTGCAAACTCCACATGGACAGTGACCCAGGGCTGGGATTCGAACCCGGGTCCTCAGTGCCACAGTCCCAGTGCTAACCACTGCGCCATGAGCCTCCCTGTGCACCAGTTTTAACACTTGGGGCGCGAATCTCCGCTGCCCACGACGGGTCGGAGAATAGCGGGAGGGCCTTCCCGACATTTTTCCCATCCTCCCGCTATTCTCCCCCCCCCCCCCCCCCCCCCCCCCACTGCCGCCCCACGACACGAATCGCTGCTCGCCGTTTTTTACGGCGAACAGTGATTCTCCCCAGGCTGATGGGCCGAGTTCCCAGGCCTTTACGGCCGTTTTCACGAACGCAATCACACCTGCTCTCACCGTTCGTAAAAACGGCCACAAAGTGCCGTCCCGGACAACCATGGCACCGATTGGCACGGCCGCACCACGGCCGTGCCAAGGGTGGCATGGGCCTGCGATCGGTGGGCACCGATCGCGGGCAGCGGGTCCGATACCCGCGCACTATTTGTTCCTCTGCCGCCCCGCAGTATCAGTCCGCGGGGCGGCTGAGGGGCATGACGGCCCGCGCATGCGCGGGTTTGACGCATCTGCGTGATGACGTCATCCGCGCATGCGCGGGTTGGAGCCGTCCAACCCGCGCATGCGCGGCTGACGTCATCGTGTGCGTCAGCCGGTGTGACGCTTGGTGCGCGGACTTAGTGACGGTCGCTAAGCCCGCGATGCCGTGCTTCACGGGGCTGCGCTGCTAGCCCCGCCCGGGGAGGAGAATCGGGTCCCGGGAGGGGGCGCGGAGGCTGCCGTGAATTTGCGGAGAATCGCGCCCTTGATTCTTACAAAAGCTTTTTTATTTGATCTCACTCTGTGGTCAGTGTGATATTCATCACAATGCCCATTTTAAATTTGAAAGTGTGGTAGTGCAGCAGGAATTAGCTAAATTCAGGATTATCATCAAAATAGGTGGAATGTCAGGCTGTACTAGGTAACTTAATTTTCTTCCTCATTTATCTTTGGGCTCTACTCACTAACCCACTGTAGTGCACATGGAAGAGGTGTGATTTATGGAAGAGGAGTGATTTAAAGATTATCTTCCATAACTGATGCACCAAACTCTATGTTATGTATGGAGGACAGCCTAAACAGTATTGTTCAGTTAAAGTATGAAGGTTATGCTTCTGGATATTAATAATTGTTATAATAATCTTTATTGCTACAAGTAGGCTCATATTAACACTGCAATGAAGTTACTGTGAAAAGCCCCAAATCGCCACGTTCTGGAGCCTGTTTGGGGTAACTGAGGGAGAATTCAGAATGTTCAATTACCTTATAAGCACATCTTTCGGGATTTGTGGGAGGAAACCGGAGCACCCGGAAGAAACCTACGCATACACAGGGAGAACATGCAGACTCCGCACAGACAGTGACCCAAGCCAGGAATTGAACCTGGGACCCTGGCGCTGTGAAGCAAAAGTGCTAACCATACAATACCGCCCATGGCACTGTGTCCTGATGACTCTGTCACTAACCTCTAAGAATGAAATATAAAACTTTTCCCAATTTCCAGTTACAATTTTTAATAAATAGTTGGTCCTCCCATCCACGTTGTAATTCTTCATTTAGAAATATCATCATAAAGTTCTCCTTCAGATCTCTGCTGTGAGTTATTATCCACATTCTTCAGAATAGGCCCATCTCAAGAACTAAACAATGAGCAAGTGGCTCCTACAAAGGATTTTCTTTTCTGAAGTTTGAATCATGTGATGTTCCCCATTCCAATATATCATAAAGTCCGCACAGACCTTCCAAATTTGTTTGGACAAAGACTACCTAATCCATTGGTTAAGAAAGCAAATTTCTAAATTAAACAACGTGCAAACAGGAACAGTTTGAAAAAGAAGATCCTAGGCCCCGGGTCACTGCCTGTGTGGAGTTTGTCCGTTCTCCCTGTGTCTGCATGGCTCTCACCCCCACAACCCAAAAGATGTGCAGGCTAGGATAAATGCCCCTTAATTGGAAAAAAAATGATTGGGTACTCTAAATTTATCTCAATAAAAGAAAAAGAAGATGGAGTAATAATGCGTGAAAGAAAAACCACATTTAAAAAATGGATAAAACCTCACTTTTTTCCTCATTTTACCTTGTACATTTGTGAAGAGCTTCAGGAAATGTTTCTACATTAAGCATGTTATATAAATGCAACCTATTGTAATGATTCTAATTGTGTGTTAATTCATCGACCTACTAATAAATATATACAATAGATTGCAATTCAAGGATGGTTAGGTTAACTGTGAGCCAAGAATGAGATCCCCATAATGTTTCCCACTGACGCTTCCGGATCCTTCTCTTCAGGAGCAGAGAAATCGATGCCTGCCCTAGCGACAGTGGCAAAGCACCTCTCTCAAAGGAATCCCTGAATATCCCCAACAATAGAGGGCCCCAGCTGATCTATGAATTTTTTGTAAAATTACACCGGGAACCCATCGGCCCCCTGTGCCTTCCTCGACCGCATTAACTTCAGCGCTTCCTTGATCCCCTCCAACAACCTTTCCCCCACCTTGCGATACTCCAGCTTCCCCACAAATTCCACCATAGCCATCTCATCCCGAGGCAGTCGGACATGTATAACTCCTCTGAATGCCGCATTCACCTTCTCCTGAGCCGATGCCAGACCCCTTCCCGCACCCTAACCTGGACAATCCCTCTTTATGCCTCCCATTTCCTCAGTTGATATGCCAGGATCCGACTTGCCTTCTCCCCATACTCGTAAATTGCCCCTCAACTGTCGCACCTCCTCAGCCGCAGCTTTATTTCTCTCTGCTAATAACTCTGGGGATGGATTGTTCGAATACCTGTGATCAACCTCCATGATATCATTCACCAGTTTTCCCGCTCCCTCCTCACCTCCACTATACGCCATTATTGGTGAACCCCGGCCATAATTTCTCCCCTCATTACTATCTTCAGCGCCTCCCATAGTATCGAGGATAAGACCTCCCTATTATCATTGTCAAGATATAATCCTGGATACCCCTTGAGATCCTTTCACAGACCTCATCGGCTAGCAGATCTACATCTAACTGCCACGCCTTGCGACGCCCCTGGTCCACCTCCAACTCCAGGTCCACGCAATGTGGGGCATGATCAGAAATGGCCACCACCGAGCACACAGATTTCTTCACCCCTGCCAACAGTGCCAAGCTCACGACAAAGTAGTCAATCATGGAGAACAGATTGTGTACTGATGAGAAAAAAGGAAACTTTTTCACCTCTGGATGCCCAAAGCTCCAAGGGTCTGCCCCCTCTCCCCATTTCCTCCATTGTCGTCCCACCGGGACCAATAACCTTGGCTTAGCATGGTCCACCCTCGAATCTAGCACTCAGTTCATATCCCCACCTGTATTAAATCTGAATGGGACAAAGTGACTCAGGCCATGGGCATATCCCTCTAACTCTGCTGCTGGCAGTCTTTTCCCTCAGTCTGTTAAACCCACAAATTGCCTGCTACATCTTAGACCCCATTTCTGGACCCAAGTTCCTGATATCTCCCTGGCATGACAATATATATTTCCTTCCTGTCTGCTGAATGGGACAATAGTCACAAGATGCATGCTGTGTGCCTTGACTGGTCAGTGGTGCTGATGGGGCAGATGTTTGGAGGGGATGCCAGTTGTGCCATAGCTAGTTATCTCCTCCAGGCATCTGAGTGCCAGTCTAGCACTAACGAAGACGAGAGTGGCACCCCCCCCCCCCCCCCCCCCCCCCACCATGGGCGCCACCGTCAGCAGCAGACCCTTCAACTTGAGAGAGCATTTATGCAGCAGGGCCCAATAGTGCAGGTGGCACAACCTCTGGAGGTGTCAACTGGCATCCCCCCAATACAAGGATGACTGCCATACACATCTCAGCTGAAAAGCAAGTGAGTAAGCTGCCTCCTCCACCTCATCCGAGGCCATATGGAAGGCATTGGACAGTAACTGTGCAGTCACTGGGCTGTCTTCTTCCTGCAACTGTGTGCCTTTTGTCTTTTTGAGCACCCTGTAAATACTGACGCAAGAAGCCAAAAGTGTGAGCCTCCTTTCATTAACGACAGGACATGAATGATGGATAAAGTGTTGAAGGGGAGCAACGATCCTTGGGTGGTGAGAATGAAAACTCTGGGAAGATGTAAACCCCTCACCAACAGTAAGAATTGAGCTGTTCCAGGCTGCATCTTCTTCTTTTTTTTAATTTAGAGTACCCAATTCATTTTTTCCAATTAAGGGGCATTTAGCGTGGCCAATCCACCTAGCCTGCACATCTTTGGGGTGTGGGGGCGACACCCAAGCAGACATGGGGAGAATGTGCAAACTCCACACGGACAGTGACCCAGAGCCGGGATCGAACCTGGGACCTCAGCGCCGTGAGGCTGCAGTGCTAACCCACTGTGCCACCGTGGTGCCCTGCACCTTCAACGTGGATCCACAGGCAGCTCAGAGTTCCAGCTCGTGCTGTTCCTCCCGGGTCTGAGGAGCTCAGTTGAAATGAGCCTTAATTAGATGATTCCTGATGGTAAAAACGTCTTGACAATTCCCTCAATCCCCATCCTGTGCAGCAGGAGCGCCTCTGTTTACTGCCTCTTCCTCTTCCTCCAATGAGCTGTGTCTCTTTTCTAGCCCATCACTGCCTTCAAGGTCCACACTTCTCTGGAGGGCCCTGTTATAGAGAGCACAGCAGGCCATCATAATGTGCAAGACCCTTGCTGGAGTGTACTACAGAGTGTCAGCTGCCTGGTCTAGGCACAGGAGCTGCATCTTTAGAAACCCTTGGACCAGCCTAAAATTGTCTTATTGAGTAGATGAATCTGGTAGCAGCCCCTTTATACCGGAGTCTCAGGTTTTCCAAGAGTGATGAGTACCTATTTCTTCAAGGACCCTTGTCCCCTAGAATCCATCCAGGTACTAAGTTCTGGGAAGATGAAGGAGTCACCAGGAATTTGAGTGCACGCATGCAGGAAGGTTTTGATGTAGTCGCAGACCAGTTAAAGAGGAAGCACTTGCGGTTGATGAATCTTTTAGGCTGCTCACATGGCTCTGTGATAGTCACATGGGTGCGTTGTGTACCTTGTGATGGCCTATTATGTATTTTCTTTTCTTTTCTTTTTATGTACTAAATGGTCTATTTGAGCGGCTCGCAGGACAATATCTTTTACTGTACCTTGGTACACGTGACAATAAACAAATCCAATAGGATGATGCCCTGCACCTTGATAAAACCAATAATGGAGGCAAAACCCACATCCCTTTTGTGTGGCTGAGACATCATCTATCTGGATTTGTAGGAAGTGCCCAGCTCTCACAGATAGAATATCAAGAGAGCTTTCAGATAGTGATTGTCTACTCATGTATATCATGAGATGCAGACAGGCAGTGATTGACACACAGATTAACCAATGAACACACACAACACAGAACAACCAATCACCAGACAGGACACCACCACTATAAAGCCCACAGGGCATTAAGGCCCTCCCTCTCTCACATGACATGGCTAGGGAGATAGTCACAGTGCACAGGCCAATGAACATCATCACCATGTGGTAGAGAGCTAGTCTGGTCAAGCCAGTAGGAGGTTATCAGTTAGGTTAATAGAGTGTCAACCCACAGCAGACTATGTACAGCAATCAACTGGTTCAATAAAACAGTGTTGGACCATCTCCTGTGTCCGAAGCCTGTTTCTCGTTTTACTGCATCCAGTTGCAGTCGGGGTTAGACCAACACAGATAACACATTAGTGGGGCGGCATTCTCCCCTACCCGGTGTGACGGAGGGTGCCGGCATAGGGGAGTAGCGCCAACCACTCATGGGTCGGGCCTCCCCAAAGGTGGGGAATTCTCCCCACCTTTGGGGGCCAGCCCCGCGCCGGAGCGGTTTGCACCAGAAGACTGGCGCAAAAAACCGGCGCCCCCGGCAGCGGGGCTGGCCGAAAGGCTTTTGCCGATCGGCGCATGCGCCAGCAGCGACGTCAGCGGCAGCTGACGTCACTGCCGGCGCATGCGCGACATGGGGTTCTCTTCCGCTTCCGCCATGGTGAAGGCCGTGGCGGCCACGGAGGAAAATAGTGCTCCCAGGGCACTGGCCCGGAGTCTGAGCAGGGGGCCGCGATCGCGGGCCAGGCCACCGTGGGGGCACCCCCCGGGGTTCAATCGCCCCCCCCCCCCCCCCAGGACCCCGCTCGCGCCGCTGATCCCGCCGTTCCAGAGGTGGTTCAAACCTCGGCGGCGGGAGAGGCCTCCCAGCAGCAGGACTTCGGCCCATCCGGGCCGGAGAATCACCGCAGGGGCTTCTCCGATCGGAGTGGCGAGATTCCGCCGCCGCCACTTCCCGGGTGGCAGAGAATCTCTGCCACGGCGGGGGCGGGATTTTCGGCGGCCCCAGGCGATCCTCCGACGCCCGTTATGTGCAGCTGTGTGTGAAACGCCACTGAGGTGTGCAGCTCGTCCTTGGAAGGAGCCAACGGCAAAGATGCTACAGGCCACAAAGACTTTTGCTGTATTTGGCAGCATCTTGAGCAGTGCTGATAAATGTAGTGGCCATTTCGTCTGGACATTCACAATCTCCTACGATACTGGTTCTCTGGCACGTACGGGTAGCTCAATCTTTGGTGGTAGATCCTATGTTGAGGATACAGACTCCATTACCTTCCTGCTCCTTATCATTCTCCCCTACGCTCCTTATACTCTTGGCTTTGCCCTTCCTGCAGAGGATGTTGCTCCTCATCATCAGCGGACCCAGAATCTGAAGTTTTTCTCCTATTGCCACCTACTGCCCTCTTTGTAGTCAGGTTACCTCCCTTTGTGCCTAAATGCCTCACCCCCTTCTCATCCCTCCACAGTGCGTTGAGACAGGCATCCACTTGCATTGCCCAAATCCTTAGTTATCAGACTCTCTGCAACCTGTGCTGACACAGTGACTACCCTCTGAGTCCTTCTCCCTTTTGAATAGCCATGTATTTTATGTGGACAGCCAGGACTGCCTCCATGGATCTGGTCTGCCCTGGCCCAATATGTAGCCTGTGCGTCCCAACAAAATCTCAAAATGTCCCTCTACAAGTCTCAATGAGCTCTTTAACAATTTTAATTGCAGTTATTCATAGGTTAGGCGGAATCTCAGATCTACCCTCCCATCACCTTGGTAACACTCACCAACAACCAGGACAGCAATGGTGAACCCGCGTTACAAATCAGTGCTGGTATTTGCAGCCCCAGGCAGGATATTTAAAAAATCAGTCCAAGTACTCAGTCAAATCTTGCAATACAACTGTGTATGATTGTATGATTCTTTATTGTAGTGTTCCAAGGCACCATGCTTCACACTTGCAGCATGACTATAACAAACAGCGAATGATTTGCTCAAAATACATAGCAATTCCGTCTTTGATCTCTATTTTATGCATATTGAAAATGGATCATTATACATCAAAAGTCACATAATGCTAATTTCACATAGCAAGAAGTTCAATCTTTCCTAATGATTTTGTTACCATTGTTCCAAGGTCGACTTTCAGCTCTTCAATCACTTTCACAGCATTCAAACAACAGGTGCGATTTACTGGCTGCGAACTGCCGGAATCGGAGTGGGACACGGCTGGTAGATCCCGGGAGAAGCCTCTCCCGGGATTTCCAACGCCGTTACGCCTCACAAGATCTAACCATATCTCGCGAGATGGTGCGATCTGTGGTGCACGGTTAAGTTAGTTCAAAAGCCCGCTTAGCCATTCGAAAGCTGGATCGAATGGCCACCCCAGGATCTACCGGCCTTGCCGTGGAAACCAGAGGCGGGCACCATTCAGCACTGGTCCCCGGATACCAGATGGAATGGCATTTCGTGGGGGGGGGGGGGCGTCTCCCAGGCAACTAGAGGCCCCAGGTGGTTATCCTCCAGAAAGATGACACCCTGGCACTGCTGGTGCCACCTGGGTACCTTGGAACTGCCAGTCTGGCAATGACACAGCCAAGATGACAGTGCCAAGGTGCCAAGCTGGCATTTTGCTCACATCAGGGATTGGGCCCAGGTGTGGTCTGCCGTGAGAGGTGCCCCCCCCCCCTCTCCCCCCAAGGACCCCGTGACAAGTGAGTTTGGGGGGGGGTGGTCGAGAGATTGGGTCACCATTTTAAAATGGCATCCCAGTCTCTTCCTGCACAGAGGTGCTTCGCTTGTTGGACCTCCTCAGTGTAGGAAATGGCGCGGAGGTAAGGCTTCGGGAAGCATTCCCCTCCGGGCCCTCAATAACAACATTTTTTTTGTGGTTAGGTCGCGTCCAACGTGTTCCAGACCTTTACGAAATGGGTCGTGACCTTCCATTCCTTCCCACCCTATCAATGTAAATATCAATATTACAAAAGAATAATCAACAGAGAACATCGACAAACAGTGATTGATGCAATAAGGAATTTACATGCTATTCACTCTTGGCACAATGATTGGTAAAATTTAACTCTGATATCAAAACAACACATTACTTTATTCAATTTGTTGTGAAATAGTAAGCAGACATTAATCACATAAAATCTCTCAATGAGAAAATCTCTCATCCTTCCAGATGCTGTGCAGATTGTTGTGAATTTCCACAATCTTGCTTTATTGTAATACTGGTATTCTTTAGCTAAATTTGATCACTGTCATTTAGTTCAGTGTTAGCAAATCTCCATTGGCACTGCTATGTCAATTACATAGTACATAATGTGGGCCTCACGGTAGCATGGTGGTTAGCATCAATGCTTCACAGCTCCAGGGTCCCAGGTTCGATTCCCGGCTGGGTCACTGTCTGTGTGGAGTCTGCACGTCCTCCCCGTGTGTGCGTGGGTTTCCTCCGGGTGCTCCGGTTTCCTCCCACAGTCCAAAGATGTGCGGGTTAGGTGGATTGGCCATGCTAAATTGCCCGTAGTGTAAGGTTAATGGGGGGATTGTTGGGTTACGGGTATACAGGTTACGTGGGGTGATCATTGTTCGGCACAACATCGAGGGCCGAAGGGCCTGTTCTGTGCTGTACTGTTCTATGTTCTATAACTATAGAGGGGTATTAAACATTGTAATGCATCATGTTGCTGTGCTGTGTGTCACATATAGGTTTTTATATTCAACATTTTTGCAGGTTCAGCATCATTCCAGTGTGCTGAATGTGTTGTTTCAATCCAATTGGTAAGAAAATGATAACATGATGCAGGGATTATAACAGAGATCATACTCTAATAATAATAATAATCTTCATTGTCACAAGTAGGCTTACATTAACACTGCAGTGAAGTTACTGTAAAAAGCCACAAGTCGCCACATTCCAGTACACTGAAGGAGAATTCAGAATGTCCAAATGACCTAACAGCACATCTTCCGGGACTTGTGGGAGGAAACCGGAGCATCCGGAGCAAACCCCACACAGACACGGGGAGATCGTGCAGGCTCCGCAAGACAGTGACCCAAGCCGGGAATCGAACCTGGGATCCTGACGCTGTGACTAACCACTGTGCTACAGTGCCGCCCAAACCTGTCCACAGATTCTGAATTGTATCAAGAATTACCCTGACCAAATTGTGATATAGATTTTGTATGAAATAATGTTTTTAATTAACTTTTATCTTATTTTTTAGAAATTATGATAAATAATGTAAGAATTATACATTTTCTACATTTTGTATAAAAATAAATAGAACATCTGCTTTCTGTTAGAAATCTCCATCAAACATTTTTATAACCGACTGTTGATTATTTTGGTAGCCAACTTCAATTTTGCAGATCGAGTACAATGACTTGTCAATGAACAGCAGACATGATTTTCCTGCCAGGTTGTGTCTGGCCCTCATCTAGTTGTGCCGGCAGCATCACGGGAGAGGCCCAAACCGGACGCAAAACCTCACGAGTCAGCCTACGCTCGGCGCCCAGCCCGATCTGGATCACACCCTCGCTGGACGTGATCCAGTTAATCATATTTAAATCAGCCAGTAGGCTCATCTAAATATGCAAGGCCGGTCTGAGGCCACATTCTGGGAGTCGCCAGGCTGCGATTAGTACTGGCCTCCACAAGCCGAGACCATGCGTGATGGCCACTCCAGGGGTCGTGAAGGCCACTGGAGCCCACCATGTGGTCAGGAACAGGGCTGGGCAATTCTCTGACACTCAGGCAATACTCTGGCACCTTGGCAATGTTAACCTGGCATTATAGGGTTCCAGGTTGGCACTTATCATTTTTCTATTCTACTTCACGAGAACAGTTGAAACTCATCACTATGGATCCAAAACAACTTTGAAAACGTTTGAAGCACCCGGAAGTGATTATCCACAGAGGCTGTTTCGTTCTCAAAAGTAAGTTGCTTTGTCACTTTTGCACCATACTCCCCAAGGAGGCGGATGAATTTATTGTGTTCCTTTCCAACCCAAGCTCTCGTTTCGTCCTGCATTTGATAAGTGTAACATGTGCGTGCACAGGAATACTGCCAAGGTGTCAGGGCCACAGCCTGGGTGCCAAGCTGCCAGTGCCACAAGGACCAGGGCTTGAAGGGGGGGATAAAGGGGTGTATTAAGGGTGGGGTGAAGGGGAGTATTAAGGGGCATCATAACATTAGGGGCACTGAAGGGGGAGCTTGAAAGGGGGGGGGGGCAAAACATGGGGCAACCCATAGCGCGTTGTGCTCACGGGATCTACCCAAGTCCTGTGAGGCATTAAGATCAGGAACCCGCTACAATGGGCATGGCCAAGCTGCCCTCGCGTGAGTAGTGTTTAAAACTACTAAAGCCTATTCACCCGGCATCTTCCAGCCTCCCCAGGAGTCTCCCGCTCAGTACTGGTCCACACAAATGTGGATCAGGTGGAACGGTATCCGGGGGATCTCCCAGGTCGTCAGACACCCCTGGCCACTAAGCACTGCCAAGGTGCTCAGGTAGCACTGACAAGCCAACAGAGCACTGTGAGGGTGACAGTGCAAGGGTGCATAGGTGCCAGGTTGGCACTGAGGGAGGCTATGCCCATGCAAGAAGTGTGGAGGGGTTGTCTGAAGGGTGCGTGGGGTGCAGGACAGGTAAGTAGGGGCCTCTGGGAGGTAGGGGATGATGGGTTGTGGTCTTGCAAGTGGGGGGGGGGGGGGGGGGGCTCTAAGGGGGCCTGAAGAGGGTGGGACCCCATAGCTGGGTGTTCTCACTTGGGGGGGGGGGGGGGGGGGGGAGGACTGTGAATGAATGTGGTCACTTTCAAGGATTTTAGTTGCAAAAAAATGTTTAGTTGCAGGACACAGAATTGGCAATTTCCTCCCCCAACTGCAGAGCACAGGTTGAATCTGTTTGTGTAAACAAGGTGTTAATTGTAACTAAGTCGGAGTTGTTCCGACACAGGGGGTTCTGGGCTTGTCACTGCCCGCTGCTCTTACACAGTTTGCCCCATCTCCCAAGTACAGATACCTACAACAGAATGTGCCAGAGAATGCCCATGTGTGTGTGTGTGTGTGTGGGGGGGGGGGGGGGGGGGGAGATGACATTGCCCATGGGTGGGGGGTGTGGGGGAACCACAAGCACACATAGAGATCGGGCACCCTTTCAAATTGACGGTCCGATTTCAGAGTTCTGCATTTCCAGTGATAAAAAATAATCCTAAGCGTGGGCTAAACCAGTGGGAAACTCCCCCGGCCCAAAAAAGTGACGAAGTGTGGTTATATAGTGGTGGGGAACCCCCCCACCCCCACCTCGCTGGCAGAGCCTGCGGGGAAACCCCCAGCAAAACCCACCACAAATGACACTTCAAAACTTTTCCATTAGATCGCACCCAAGGTGTGGGTAAATGCAAGTTTGGATGTCACCCCAGACACTGAGAAATCTTTCACGCCCGTAGTCATTTTCTGTCGAATCGTGCCCAACATCTCCAATTAATCAATTATCATTCCTTAAAGTTCTCAGTATTCAAATAACTCTCCTCTCCTTTTGCATCTGGGCAAAGGCTTGGGTCTTTTTCTATGTCAACCGGAGAACCACCCATTATAGCTATGGACAACTGCAGTAGGTAACAGTAGGTAAAGTGCAAATGCTTATTGGGCATCCTCAGGCAACTTAGCATGAAAACAATTTGAATTTCAGACCACTCCATCAATGTCAGTGGACCTCATAGGCAGGTACTAGGTTAAGTGGAGACGGGAAATGACCAGGAGGCTGAGGACATTTTGAAGAGTAAGTAATCGGGAGGGAGGGTTCTCTGCCTATGATTCCGAACTGCAGGGCAACAAAACCTTTCCCCATTATGATCAGAAGAAAATCAGAGGTGATGGAAGCTTGAATAAAATGGAAAAATGCAGCAAGTACAAGTACGAAGGGTTAACATTCCAAGTGGTAAGTTTCACAATATTTGAACGGCACATTTCTAGCATATTCTGCTTAAATTGAACAGAGATGAATTAAACTACTCAAGCAATCATTGACAAAATTACTCCCTGCAATCCTGTTCTCTCCCTCTCCAGGCCCTGCTCTTGATCTCGTCCGGGGTCCTTTCTCTCCAATCCCACTCCTTCCCAAATCAACAGTTTTCGATCTCACTCCAGGTCCTCTGACCTCCCTGCTATCACTCCCGCCGCTTTGACTTCCCTGGTCCTGCTCTCAAGTGGGGTACGAGCACTGATGTGAAATATGATGTGATATTTCCTACATGAGTGAGGATGTTGGCTCGGATTTTCCACTTCCCAGCACACAGCAGAAAATCCCTGTATTCTTTTCAATTGTTGGAAAACCATGGGTTGGCAATACAGAATTTTCCCACTCGCATCCCTCGTGTGCTACAGAAGTAGAAAATCCAGGCCATCATGGTGTGGATTCATTAGCAACTGTGTTGGAACAGTCCCCCCTCCTTTCGACGTGAGTGCTCTCAGTGGGCAAAGCGAGATAGCCCTACCAGCCATCAATCTGTGCCAGCTTCCAAGTCGGAGTTCTATGCCATTTAGTGTTCCCGGGCCTCCAGCTTTGACAAGGCTGCAGGCCTCATTCCAGTCAGTCTGATCTTCAGCATTAAATATTGCTGTAGAAAAGCTTTTGATCCCCAAATGGTTGCAAGAAGTTCTTCATTTTCTTGCTCATTTGGTTTGCTCCGAGATGTCTCTGGAAGGGTGACACAAAAGCACAGCATAAGAACTTATTAAGTCAATTTTATCAAAACTCATTTTAAAATTCAGTACCATTTCAAAGTGATGATCTTAAGCCTGATTGTTCCCCTTTACTTTAAACGGATTTGATTCTAGTTATCGATTTGTGCTTGGCCCTTTAGTCACCAAGGAATGCCAGCAAGGACAACAGTTTTACAAGTTTCTATGTACCATCAATAGCAGTCTGTGTGGGGATGGGTTAGTTCAATTGTCTAGAGTGTGGTGCAGAATGATGCCAACAGCATGGGTTCAATTTCCATACCCACTGTGGCAGATCATGGAAGCCTGCCTTGTCCCACGCTTGATGTGGTGTGGTGGCCCTCAAGCAATATAACAAAGTATCTCTCTCTCATGGTCAGATATGCCAATGGACCTTTGTGGATTAGAGCTAGTCACCATCACCCACAGTTTGAATTTTAAAATTCATTTACGGGTGCATTTATAGCTAGACCAACATTCATTGTCCATCCCAAATTGCCCTGGAGAGTGTGGTGGTGAGCTTTCATCATCATAGATCCCGAGAGTACAGAAGGAAGCCGACCCTCCGAAAGAGAACCCTACCTTGGCTCATTCCTCACAATCCCACCTAACCTTTGGACACAAGGGGCAATTTAACATGGTCAACCCACCTAACCTGTTCATCTTTGGACAGTAGGAGGAAGCCTACTTTCTTGAGTGTTGTTAGAGTTGCACTCATCCAGGCAATTGGAGAGTATTCCACCACACTCCTGACTTATCCTTGTACATGGTGGACAGGCTTTTGGGGAGTGAGGAGGCGAGTTAGTCATTGCAGAACTCCTAGCCTCTGACCTGCTCTTGTAGTCACGGTATTTACATAGCTAATCCAATTAAATTTCTGTGCAATGGTAATTCCCAGGATGTTGATAGGGGAAGATTCAGCAATGGTAATCATAGAATTTACAGTGCGTAAGGAGACCATTCAGCCCATCGGGTCTGCACCGGACCTTGGGAAGAGCACCCTATTTAAGCCCACCCTATCCCCGTAACCCAGTAGCCCCATCTAACCTTTTGGACACTAAGGGGCAATTTAGCATGGCCAATCCACCTAACCTGCACATCTTTGGACTGTCGGAGAAAACCAGAGCACCCGGAGGAAACCCACGCAGACACAGGAAAAGTGCAAACTCCACACAGAGTCACCCAAGGTCAGAATTGAACCCGGGACCCTAAGCTGTGAGGCAGCAGTGCTAATCACTCTGCCACCGTGCCATTGAATATCAAGGGGCAATTATCAGATTCTCTCTTGTTGACGATTGTCATTGCCCCAGCACTCGTGTGTCACGAATATTACTTATCCATTGTCTGCTCAATTCTGGATATTGTCCAGGTCTTGATGCACTTGGACATGGATTGCTTCAAATGGTGCAGAACATTGTGTTGTTTCAAAACACTGGGATGACCCCTCCCATCACTTTATTGATTTTCAAGAGTAGACTGGTAATTGGCTGGGTTTAATTTGTCCTGCTTTTTGTATCCAGGGCATACCTGGGCAATTTGTCACATTGTTGGGTAGATGCCAGTGTTGTAGCTGGACAACACCTTTCATTAAAAACAAATTTATAAAGTAACTTACCCTGTACAGAAGAGATATCCACAAAATAAGCACACACATCGTCAATATAATGGATATCAGTATAATCCAGGTCATTCTTGCAGACTGAGAATCATCTGTATATAAAGAAAACACTAATCAGCCATTCCTGTATCTGAGACCACATACACATTTATAGACTCTCGTGCAGATTTTTTTTCTCAATGAGTGTTTTGTTTCGAGTATAATTGAACTATAGAGGCCTCAGACTCTCATGTCTTATTTTCGATATGCACCGAGATACCAATCATAGCTTGGAATCCATGTCTCTCAATCTATCCACATAACCGAAATCCCTCAGTCCAATCAATCAATCATCGATCTTTTCTGTATCCTGTTTAAAGCTTTCATATCCTTCCTGGGGAAAAGTGCCCAGAACTAGACATAGTGCTCCAACCGAGGTTGAACCAGTGTTTTATGAGGGTTCCTCATAGCCTCCTTGCTTACCCAGTGGCCGGAATTTTCCGGCCATTCCCATCAGTGGGATCTTCAAGTCCCGGTGACAGCGAACACCCACTGCAGGTTTCCCGGCGGCGGGGAAGGGGGGTGTTTAGAAGGGGAACCGCCATTGACAGCAGCGGGATCAGAAGATCCAATAGTGGGTCAACTCTGCCACCACAAAAAACTCTGTGAGGAAGGGAGGGGCATGCAAAATCTCACCTATAGCTTTAATCATCAAGACCACGATCCTGTTTGTCTTTTTAGCCACTTTTGCAACCTGTCCCGCCACTTTCAATGGTATAGACATCAAGCTTTCAGTTTCTGCACCAATTTTACAATGTTATATTGCCTTTCCTTATACTGGTGACCAAAATGCTCTCCATTTAATTTAATTTGCCGATTCCATCAGCCTGTCTATGTCCTCTTGAAGTCACCCTCCATCCTCATCACAAATTTCAATATTTCCAAGTTTTATGGTATCTGCCACATTCGAAATTCTGCCTTGTTCATTCAACAATTCTGGGAAGAGTCCTTGCAGACAATGTCACAGTGAGGCAGTCTGGGAACTATGTCCTCGCCGTCAACATCACAGAGAAATGGTCTGGGAACAGTGTGCTCATAATCAATGTCACAGTGAAGCAGTCTGGGAACAGTGTTCTCACAGTCAGTGTCAGCTGATGTGGTCTGGGAACGATGTCCTCACAGTCAGCGTCATGCTGATGTGGTCTGGGAACGATGTCCTCACAGTCAGCATCATGCTGATGTGGTCTGGGAACGATGTCCTCACAGTCAGCATCATGCTGATGTGGTCTGGGAACGATGTCCTCACAGTCAGCATCATGCTGATGTGGTCTGGGAACGATGTCCTCACAGTCAGCGTCATGCTGATGTGGTCTGGGAACGATGTCCTTGCAGTCAGCGTCATGCTGATGTGGTCTGGGAACGATGTCTTTGCAGTCAGCGTCATGCTGATGTGGTCTGGGAACGATGTCCTCACAGTCAGCGTCATGGTGATATGGTCTGGGAACGATGTCCTTGCAGTCAGCGTCATGCTGATGTGGTCTGGGAACGATGTCCTCACAGTCAGCGTCATGGTGAAGTGGTCTGGGAACGATGTCCTTGCAGTCAGCATCATGGTGATGTGATCTGGGAATGATGTCCTTGCAGTCAGCGTCATGGTGAAGTGGTCTGGGAACGATGTCCTCACAGTCAGCGTCATGGTGATGTGGTCTGGGAACGATGTCCTTGCAGTCAGCGTCATGGTGAAGTGGTCTGGGAACGATGTCCTTGCAGTCAGCGTCATGCTGATGTGGTCTGGGAACGATGTCCTCACAGTCAGCGTCATGCTGATGTGGTCTGGGAACGATGTCCTTGCAGTCAGCGTCATGGTGAAGTGGTCTGGGAATGATGTCCTTGCAGTCAGCGTCATGCTGATGTGGTCTGGGAACGATGTCCTTGCAGTCAGCGTCATGGTGAAGTGGTCTGGGAACGATGTCCTTGCAGTCAGCGTCATGCTGATGTGGTCTGGGAACGATGTCCTCACAGTCAGCGTCATGCTGATGTGGTCTGGGAACGATGTCCTTGCAGTCAGCGTCATGGTGAAGTGGTCTGGGAATGATGTCCTTGCAGTCAGCGTCATGGTGATGTGGTCTGGGAATGATGTTCTCGCAGTCAGCGCCATGGTGATGTGATCTGGGAATGATGTCCTCGCAGTCAGCGTCATGGTGATGTGATCTAGGAATGATGTCCTCGCAGTCAGCGTCATGGTGACATGGTCTCAGGGCAGCACGTGGTGTAGTGGTTAGCATTGAGGATCCCGGTCTTGGGCAACTGTCCGTGTAGGGAACCGTGTCTGTGCAGTCAGCGTCATGGTGATGTGATCTGGGAACGATGTCCTTGCAGTCAGCGTCATGCTGATATGACCTGGGAACGATGTCCTTGCAGTCAGCGTCATGGTGAAGTGGTCTGGGAATTATGTCCTCTCAGTCAACATCGCAGAGAAGCAGTCCAGGAACAGTGTCCTCGCAGTCAGCGCCATGGTGACATGGTCTCAGGGCAGCACGTGGTGCAGTGGTTAGCATTGAGGATCCCGGTCTTGGGTAACTGTCCGTGTCGGGAACCGTGTCTGTGCAGTCAGCGTCGCAGGGAAGCAGTCGTGACTTTAAAAAGTTTTTTTTGGAAGCAGGGATTAACTGAGAAACAACACAAATAAGTGAGTCATAATAATAAAGTAATATAAGTAAGCAAAGTGGGTTATCCCCAGAACCCTATAACCCCACCTAACCTACATTGGATTGTGGGAAGAAACCAGAGCACTCGGAGAAAACCCACGCAGATGTGGGGAGGACGTGCAAACTCCATACAGTCACCCAAGGCCGTAATTGAATCCGGGTCCCTGGCACGGTGAGGGAGCAGTGCTAACCACTGTGCCACCACGCTGCCTTTTCTGAGTTTCTTTTTTTTCTCTGCGCCTCTGAAACGTGCATAGTCAGCCTAGTTCTCACTTGATTTCTTAACCTGATATGTATCATATACACCTCTTTTGCTGCTTCATCTTATTTTCTGTCTCTTTCATCACCCAGGGAGCTCTGGCTTTGGAATCTCTACCATTGGAATGTACTTCAACTGTACCTGAACTGTTTCATCTTTAAAGATGCAGTGTTGCCTGCCAATCATCCATTCTGATTTACCTTGGCCAGATGTGTTCTCACCCCACTGAAATTGGCCCGCCTGTAATTAAGCATTGTTTACTCTGGATTATGCGTAATATTCCATAGCTAACCTAAACATTATCATCTGGATGATCACTGTTCCGAAATGGTCCCCTACTGACACTTAATCCACCTCAATTCCAGAACCAGGGTATGAAGGGTATTAGTCTAAAGATGTGCAGGTTAGGTGGATTGGCCACTAAGGCTGCTAAATTGCCACTTAGTGTCCAAAAGGTTAGGTGGGGTACTCTTAGGTGGGTCGGTGCAGATGGGCTAAATGGCCTCCTTCTGCACTGTAGGGATTCTACGATAAGGTGAACGCGACAAAGCCTTCAGAAGATAAAACTAGGGCAAAACTAGCAAAGGAAGCAAAAGGTACAAGATAAAGGGAATGCACCACACACAAAGTATACAGAATTGTTTATCTGAACCTAAATTAAACAGCTATGTGTTCATCCTTACAACGGAATGCCAGCTGTAACTATGGCAACACCCTCACCATAGCCAGTCTCAAGCTTTCTGAAACCTATAGCCATACAGAAAGAGGGGGAAAATCCTCACTGCAGATTGAGCTAACCCATAAATACCTTGACAGTACCCATAGAAAATCCCACTCAAGTATAACAGAACAGAAAAAGCTCCAGCTAGGTCACATCCCAAATGATCAGTGCACACACACACTGCAGCCTTTACAGCAACCATAGCCAACTGATGTTACCATGACCACCGTGATCATGATTTCTCCCAAGACACAACAACTTGTATTTTAAGTGCTTAAAAAGAAACTTTCCTAAACACAGTGCTTCCAAGATAGGTTGGATGGATGGAGGGAAAAACAAAATCAGGTATATTAACCCTAAGGCGTGAAACTTTTAACTGTATTGTTGAGAAAGACTTGGATGTACTGGTGTAAGAAACACAGAAGGTTAGAATCCTTGTACAGCAAGAAGTTAGTAAGAAGTCTTACAACACCAGGTTAAAGTCCAACAGGTTTGTTTCAAACACGCGCTTTCGGAGCGCAGCTCCTTCCTCAGGTGAAGGAAATTCACCTGAGGAAGGAGCTGCGCTCCGAAAGCTCGTGTTTGAAACAAACCTGTTGGGCTTTAACCTGGTGTTGTAAGACTTCTTACTGTGCTCACCCCACTCTAACGCCGGCATCTCCACATCATAGCAAGAAGTTAGGAAGGCAATTGACATGTTTGGTTTTATTGCTATCGATTTAGAGTGCAAGATTAAAGAAGTCTATAATTATATCGGGTTTTGGTGAGACCACACCTAGAATATCGTGCATGGTTAGGGTCCCCATATTTAAGGAAGGCTACACTTGTCTTGGAGGTAGTTCAGTGAAGGTTAACTAGTTTGGTTCCAAAGAGAGGGTTGTCCTATGATGAAAGGCTGAGTAAATTGTGTCTTTACTCTCTGGTGTCCAAAAGAATGGGAGGTGATCTCATTCAAGATTCTGAAGGGGCTAAACAGGGTACTTATTAACAGTTTTTTTCCCATTAGCTTGGAAATCTAGAACATAGGATCCAGTACAAGGCTGATCATTTCGGACTGACACGAGGGGAAGCGTCTTTACTTGGAGAGCTATAAATCTTTGGAATTGCCCACCCAAAAGGATGCTCCATCATGGAGGGCATTAAGACTATAGAATCTCTCAGTGCAGAAGGAGGCCATTCAGTCCACGGGTCTGCACCAACCCTCCGAAAGAGCACTCTACCCTGGTTCACTCCCCCGTCCTATCCCTGGAAGGGACAGAAGAAACCTGTAATTTGCTCTCCCAAAAGGTCCTGAATGCTGGGACAATTGGAGCTTACAAGACCAAGTTCAGCAGGTTTTTAAGGTAAGAACCATATTAAGGAACATAAAGCAAAAGTTGAAAGTAGCCTTCAGTTGTAGATTAACCATCAGCAAGTTAAATTGTGGAGCAGGCTTGAGAGGCTGAATGGTCTACTTATGTTCATATGTGCAATAAGATTACCTCTCAAATGCTTCCTTTCCAAGGTGAAATCCTTGGTTTCTTCAGTCTCCCCTACAATGAATAAGTAATAGAAAACACAGAGGTCACTACACTTTGTTTATACTGTGATTGATTCACTTCTGTTTTGCCATTTTGTACAAATATGGACTAATCTGAAAGATAACTATCACACCGTAGACCATTCCCACCTCCTCCTCAGCAGAGCCCTAGAAAATGAATTGCACTATTGAAAATAGGGGACAGATAGTCACCGATTTGTGTTGCAACAGAATACATTTGTGTGGTAAAATTCTGAGCAAACATAAAACCCGAATTTAGTTGAATTTTGCCCCAATTCTGCACATGCAGTCTGTTTGTGAGTGGTAGCCAAATTCTAAATTGGATCAGAGTGACGCACAATGGTGCACTGTTGTACTTCAAGTCGCTATGTTGCTATGGTGTTCTTTCTTGTTGCTATGGCATCTTTTGAAGCTTTCTGTTGCTGTTTTGTGCTGCATTCACTCAATGGAAATAGCTGCACACACTGTTATAGATAAATTATTAGTTCTTTTGACAACAGGCGCAAAGTGAATAATGTGAAGACTTTTCCAATCAAAACATTAGAGAGAGATCATGAACTAGTTAAATCAACACTTGCCCAAAATCACACTGCGATAACTAGTAGAGATTTCTCCATGGTCAGCCCTAATGACTATGTCGACCCATATTGGGATTATCACTGGGAGATCACTATAGTTCATGGTGGGGTCAGGGATGAAAAATTAACTGAATCAGCTCTTGAAGTGCACAGTTGCCAAAATCTAAAGGGAGAAGGAAAGAAAACCTTGCAGGGTCCACTGGGCCTTGCACTAATTTGCTGATATGCCCTCCCAACACCCAATGCTTTCTTGCAGTGGCCCCTGTACATGCTATGGCGGCTGAGTGACTGGTAACAAAGGAGTCATACCTTTAAAAGGCAAGCAACTCCATTCCATAACATGCTGGAATTGATGTCCACTAACAATTACCCTCAGTCAGGGCAGCACTGCTGCCTCAGTGCCAGGGACCCGGATTCAATTCCGGCCTTGGATGACTCTCTGTGTGGAGTTTGGTCTGTGTGGGATTCCACTGGGCGCTCCTGTCTCCCCACCACAGTCCAAAGATGTGCAGGTAAATTGGGTTACAGGGAACAGGACGAGGCAGGGTGCTCTTTTGGATGGTTGGTGCAGACTTGATGGGCTGAATGGCCTTCTTCTGCACTGTAGGGATTCTATGGATGTCTCATTTTCTCAGTATGTATGCCTTTTGTCTCCTGTGCAAATCATTTTTGCCCTTTAATCATTTCCTGATCCTTGCAGTGACACACTAATTCATGTTATGTCTGTCTGTATGTTTGCTCCCTCATTTCCCCTATTATTATGGCCTCTTTCTGTACTTTCGGGATTCTTTGATTCAATGTTGTTTGTGATATTTTGCAATTCCAATGAGGCTTTTATGCCGAAATGTCAACTGATTTGTGTTTGGGACAGACACCGTCTGGCTTGCTGACAGCCTACAGAACTTTTGCTTTTATCTCCCTCAAGGTCACTCTTGACGATAGGGACTGTCTTGAACTTCTTTGATCCCATATCAGTGTTTCCTAGTCATGTCTGAGGCAGCCATTGTTTTAAGAGTAGCAACACAGCAGCCTTTTGTGTGGAATTCCCATATTGCAACATAATATTCTGATGATATCATGATAGAGAAGTCACCTCTGGGTATCACTACCCACTCATGATTTCATTGGAACTCCAGGTGTGGAGTATCACCGTTTCAAAGCATTGATTGTTGATTCTATGTTGAGGTACCTAGGCAGATACAGTGTCACTGGCTGTTACTTGCGTAAGTTTCCTCATTGAGATCATCAAAGGAACCCATGCAGGTTGCACAGGTTGTGGCCCGCGGCATGTCTGTCCATGGACAATCAATGTAATCAATGCAGAACCACTTTGACCCATTGCTAGGTGACCAAATTGTTAGTGCAAAATAAAAACAAAAACAGTGCTGGAAATGCCCAGGAGGTCAGTCACCATCTGTGGACGGAAACGGGAACACATTCTTAACACTTCGTCTTTTGCATAGGAGGATAGGTTAGATGAATTAGCACTTCCTATCCCATACAGTTTTCCATCCAAGGGCAGTATTTCTCACCAATTCCTGGTTTGTGCTCCTGTAATGCAAAGCTCAGCACCAGAAGCGGTATTTCATAACTGCACCGTATGATTTAACTATACGCCATCGGTTAACTTTTGTTAAGATACTGACCCACTTTGATCAGTCTCATATCCGCTTCTTTGTTTCTCTTTCCAAGTGGAGCCCACATGGAACACCGGTACGTTCCCAAATCTTCACTGGAGACATTGTGAATGGTCAAGGCATAAGGCTTGGCACTAGCCACGTCAACTGATCCGTTAAAACCCAGATACTTCCTGGAAATGTTCTCTGTGAAATCCCGTCGCACAATTCCTGATAAACTGAACCCATCACCAGCAACCTAGAAAAATATTAAAATGTATGTAAATCACTGAGAATCAAACAGTGTTTCGTTTTTCTACACAGTGCATTTGTAACCTAGAGTATCATAGAATTCCTAGTGCAGAAGGTGGCCATTCAGCCCATCGTGTCTGCACCGACCCTCCTAAAGAGCACACTATCTAGTCCCATTGCCCCACCCTATCTCTGTAATCCCATCTAACCTTTTTTAGACACTAAGGGGCAATTTAGCATGGTCAATACCTTGGAGCGTGGCGTACAAGTCCTTGCTTAACCGATAGAATTCTTAGAGTGAAGATCGAGTCTGAAAGAGCACCCTACCTCAGCCAACTTCCCCACCCATTCCCTGTAACCGACACATCTTTGGACACTAAGGGGAAATTTAGCATGGCCAATCCACCTAACCTGCACATCTTTGGACTGTGGGAGGAAACCGGACAACCTGGAGGAAACCCATGCAGGCATGAGAGAATGTACAAACTCCACACAGACCCAAGTCCGGAATTGAACCTGGGTCCCTGGCACTGTGAGGTAACAGTGCTAACCACTGTGCCTCTCTGCTGTACAGTGTTGTAGATGCATTCCTGAAATGTGTAACTTCAAATCGGATTTTCCCATTATAAGTAATGTAAAACATATAGTTAAGGCTCCAGTAGGACATATCTCTTATATTCTGCAAGTTGAATTACTATAATTGCTAAATTCCTATATTCAAAAATTAACTTATGAAATGAAATTTAAAAAAAGGAAAAAATGCTCATTCTTTTCAATTAGTTTCCATGTCCCATTCGCTGCTCCTCATCTTTGCCACTGCCCAATCTCCCAATCATCGCTGATTGTGTTCACCAAACCTCCTCATGCTGCACATCCTGCTCCATGAGCCACCACCATCCCCTCCAGTCCACAACCCTCCAGGTCACTACCTCTTGCACTCGCTGCTTCCCTCTCCCCAACCCCCCTTCCCTCTCCCCAATCCTCCCTGTGAGCGAGAGTTTAAGGTAAGCTGCAAGAGGGAGGGTTGGTGGGCAGGAGGAAGCATCCACTCCAAAATCGAGCAGATCGGACCACGCGACTCTACAATGAGCATGAATTGTTCGATGTTTGGTTGTTTACTCTGTTAAAAGTTATAATATAAATGCCTCAATAAAATATTTTTTAAAAATACAAGGAGCAGGAAACAAGGTTGAACGTTAAACGTTAAATGCAAACCCCTACCTCAACAGCGGTCAGTTAAACTGTCAAACAACTTAAATAGGGGCAACGTAAAGAGAGGACTTCCGGTACTTAAACCGGAGACCAACATATGAAAAATCATTTAATGTAGAGGAAGATTGAAATTAGATTTGGCTTGCTCTTGCAAAGAGTCAGCTAGAGATATGGACCTTAAGACATAGGAGCAGAATCAGGCCATTCGACCCATTGAGTCTGCTCCGCCATTCAATCATGGCTAATATGTTTCTCATCCCCCATTCTCCTGCCTTCTCCCCATAACCCCTGATCCCCTTCTTAATAAAGAACCTATTTATCTCTGAATTAAAGACACTCAGTGACTCGACCTCCACAGCCTTCTGCGGCAATGAGTTCCACAGATTCACCACCCTCTGGCTGCAGAAATTCCTCCTCACCTCTGTTAAAGGATTGTCCCTTCAGTCTGAGGCTGTGCCCTCGGTTCTAGTTTCTCCTACTAGTGGAAACATCCTCTCCATGTTCACTCTATCTCGGCCTCTCAGTATCCTGTATGTTTCAATGAGATTCCCCCTCATTCTTCTAAACTCCATCGAGTACAGGCCCAGACGTGGGCTTTGTAATCTCCATGTGTGCTGTAAAGTCCAATATTTCTAGTTGTACTTCTAACCCAACCTTTTTAAAGATTTGTTTTTAATATATTCAAACATATATTTGGCTTGATTTCAAACCCAGAAATTCTTATTCTGTTCAGCAAGTAATTAGCCTTCGGCCATAAACATAGGCATCTATGTTTAAAGGTCTTTTATATCCATAAGGACAAGAGGCAGCACAGCAGCAATTCTGCATTCCCTCAGTATTGCATTCAGGCCTAGTTAGAATAGGCTCATAGAGTCAGAGTTTAATAGCACAAAAAAAGGCCCTTTGGCCCATCATGCCTGCGCCAGCCATCAAGCACCTGTCTATTCTAATCCCATTTTCCAGCACTTGACCTGCAGCCTTGTATGCTACAGCATTTCAAGTGCTCATCAAAACGCTTCTTAAATTGTGAGGGTTCCCACATCGACCACCCTTTCAGACAGTGAGTTTCCGATTCTCACCACCGCCTGGGTGATAAGGTTTTTCCTCAAATCCCCTCTAAATTTCCAGCCCTTTTTGCCTTAAATCTATGATGGCCACAAGGCAAGCTGACACGTATAGAAACGAAATAGTTAATCGAGGATGGAAACCAAAAAATAACACATAATTTCCCTCTTAAAAACTCCCTCCCTTTCAATGCAAATGATTTGACTGATTATTTTCCCCTCTTAAAAACTTCTTCCCTTTCAATGCAAATGATTTGACTGATTATTTTTATGACTCAACCTAACACCCAAGTGTGAAATATAAGAGCAGCTGAATGGTTCATGGTGGAAGTGGATATAATTGCTGAGGGTTTTGCGCCATAACCTCCCCTATTCAATTCCCTGGGGCGGTCTCCTGGCCTGCACCTCCTGGGCTTAAAGGGGGGGGCTGGGGCGAAGGGGACCTTCTGGCGAACCCAGAACGGAATGTCATTCACTTTGGGGGAGGCCTTGCCAGCAATTAGGCAGTTCTTGGCCAGCGATTTGGGGAGCCAGTAATTTGGGGGTGAACCTTGCCAGCGTTATGGGAGGGGTTTGGGGGGGGGGGGGCTATAGTATCATTCCGACATGGGATCCAGCCTTGCCAGCTTCTTCGGGTCCCACGATACAAATCAGCCCTGGCTCCAAAAAACTGTTTTGTGGGTGGATTGTGATCTGGATTGTGCCAATCCACCCAGCGGGAATTGCACTTCATTTCCTGTGGCGACCACGAGCGCAATCAAACAGCCATGCTGCACCTGGAAAGCAGCACACTTTGGCTGACAGAAGCCGGGAGACCTCGCTCCTGGGATCTAGCCAACTTGCAACACCTCCCATTGGCAAGATCTAACACAATCTTGCGAGATGTTGCAATGTGAATCACGCCCATTGTAGCTGGGATTTTTGACAAATCTGCATTTTCGAGCTGGACCGTTATGCAGTTTCCCGAGGCACCCAAGGGATTGGGATCTATTCCCTCCACCTTGGTTACCTTGGGCAAGTGCCATTCAATTCTGGTCTCCATACAAGGGGGGCAGACGGAACGGCACTCGTGGGAGTCTCCCAGGGGATCGGAGGCACCCAGGTGCATGTCCTTTGGGTAGGGTGGTACCCTGGCACTGCCAGTGCCACCTGGGAACCTTGACACTGGCACCCTGGCAGTAGCAGCTGGGGTGCCAGCCTGACTCCATCCAGGTGACAATGGCATTGTCATAAAACCAGGCTGGCACTGCAAAGCTGGCATCTTTCACAGTGGTTATCAGGCTGGAGTTGCGCTGCATGGGTATTCGTGGGAGTGCAGTGGGGACACAGGCACCCCCTTGTTGGGGATGTGGGGGTGGTATGTCAGGTGGCTCCAGAGATCAGGACACCATTTAAAAATGGGGTCCTGATCCTTCGCTACGCTGAGGTGTTCCGGCGAGCAGAGCTGCTCAGGGCAGAAAACAAGGCTATGTGTGACCTTATTGAGGCCCCCTATCTAACCCAAGTGCCAAGGTGGCAGGGCCAATGTTCCCAGGTGGCAGCAGCACTTCCAGGGCACTGACCTGCTCAAAGGGTATGTACCCGGGGGCCTCCAATCCCCTTGAGACTCCCACGAGTGCCCTTCCATCTGGCCCCCGTTTGTGGAACTAGAATGGGCACTCGCCCGAGGTCACCAAGGTGGACATAGACTGCGACAACGGACGAAAGGACATGGCACGACAATCACCTGGCAGGAATGTTCCCTTTTAGTTGGGGAACACTTCAGTAGTCCAGGGCATTCAGTCTCTGATCTTTGGGTAAGCGGTCTCCAAGGCAGCCTTCAGGACGTGTGACAACGCAGAATCGCTGAGCAGAAACTGAGAGCCAAGTTCCACACGGGACCTGGGATTCATGTCTCACTATATTAACCCCCCACCATCTGGCCTGGGCTTGCAAAATCCTACCAACTGTCCTGGCTTGAGACAATTCACACCTCTTTAAACTGTGATCATCCCTCTCTCCAGTGGCACTGTATGGACATGTAAAGACTTAATTATCTGCAAAGACTCTCACTCAAAGTATCGTCTTGCATCATTGACTTTGTCTATATTTGTGTTTGTGTCACCAACTTCTTCACTCACCTGTTGAAGGAGCGAAGCTCGGAAAGCTCGTGATTCCAAATAAACTTGTTGGACTTTAACCTGGTGTTGTGAGACTTCTTACTGTGACCAAGCAATGCCTCGGGAAATTGCGTATTAAAGTGAGTCTAACTGTCAGATTTGCCAAAAGATCGTGCCCACAATGGGCGTCATTCACACTGCAACGTTTGAAGGTTAGTGTCGTACAATATTTGGAGCTTTGCATCTTTTCGATTTAAAAAAAATTAATTTTGAGTACCCAATTCATTTTTTCCAATTAAGGGGCTATTTAGCATGGCCAATCCACCCACCCCGCACATCTTTTGGGTTGTGGGCGTGAGACCCACGCGGACACGGGGAGAATGTGCAAACTCCACACGGACCATCTTTTCGATTTTAACTGAAGGCTCAATCCACCTGTGTGCAAAAAGTTCCCCATAACTGCATCCTCAGCCCAAACTGTGACTGCTTTATATAAATATGGTCCAAATCTACCTTAAATACAACAGTAAATCTCTTTTACCTTGTACCAGCTGATCGCTCGGTACTGAACTCCAGGTACATAGGAAGCCTCGCAGGGCAGCTCTGCAATTTCCCCCAGCCTTATGGAAACTTCTGTTGCAGCGTCTGCACCCAGGTGGAACAGCACTGCTAAAACAAGACACAAATAAACAGGCTACCATTGAAGGACGCTTCTTAATCCAAAATGCAGCGAGCCGAAACCTTGCTGAAAAACAAAAGCACTTACTTTTGAGCAAAGAGATGAATTATAAAGCACTTTTGAAATTACCTGGGAAAAGCAGAAATATTGATCGTTCCAGTGTGTAGCCAGACAGAAACCCCATCTTCAGCACTCTCTGCCGGCAGTGAGCAAATGCTATGTTGGTGTGTTTACCACTCAGCTAAAAGCGGGGAGCAACGTTGACGTTTCATTTCCAGAGAAACGAAACTTATCTCTCAGTTTCGTTTCATCTGAAAATGATCGCATCAGAGACGCCACTGTGCTTGGTTGTTATTCAGTTTCATTGCTTCGACAGTATCCCAGGTCACACAGGATTGCAGTCCCAAATTACAGAGAAACACATTTTCCAATCAGCAAGCGCAATGCAAAGCTGCCGGCACTGAAATAAAATGAAAGCCACGATGGTAGAATTACAGCATATAAAGCGTAAAAATATCGAGATCCAAATTTAATTTAAACAATCCCTCCTGTCACTAAGTCAGTCCGAGGCATGGGGTAGAAACCACCTCCAAACGAGGACACTCAGACGGGATTGGGATTGACAGAATTATTGACAGAATTTACATGAAGCACACACATTTCCTAAGGTGCGATCTGACCAACTTGCAACAAAGTCCCTTGACGAGCGCGTTGAGAAACATCACGCGATCTTTGGCGGCATTCACCCAAATGGGAACAAAAAGTCCCGGAGTGACTGCATTTAGCCCCGTGTTTCGGCGCTCACAGTGCCCAGCAACACATGGTTATTCATGTTGAATAAATGAAATGAAAATCGCTTATTGTCACGAGTAGGCTTCAAATGAAGTTACTATGAAGTTACTGTGAAAAGCCCCTAGTCGCCACATTCCGGCACCTGTTCGGGGAGGCTGTTATGTGCGGCCAAGTGCGGCCAAGGCCCCACATAGCCCCATTTTGTACAGTGGGAATCTCCGCTCGTTGGAACTCCCCAGCCTAGTGAGAAATGGGCCGGGAGTCTCCCTTACCCGGCGGGGCGGGGGGTCCCAGAGTAGCGGAGTGGCACTTTGGCGCCTGCCTGCCGACGTCAGGGCTGGCCGAAAGGCCTTCGCCAGTTCGCTCATCCGCCCATGCGTCAGTGGCCGCTGACGTCACCACCGGCGCATGTGCGGTAGGGGGGGGTCTCTTCCGCCTCCGCCATGGTGGAGGCCGTGGCGGCGCAAGAAAAAGAGTGCCCCCACGGCACTGGCCCGCCCACCGATCGGTGGGCCCTGATTGCGGGCCAGGCCACCGTGCAGGCACCCCCCCGGGGTCCGATTGCCCCGCCCCCCCCCCCCCAGGACCCCGGGGGCCCACCCGCCACTACCAGAGGTGGTTGAAACCACGCCAGTGGGCTTGGCCTGTCAACGGCGGGATTTCGGCCCATCGTGGGCCGGAGAATCGCCGCGGGGGACACGCCGATCGGCGCGGGGGTCACGCCGATCGGCAGGGCGCGATTCCCGCTCCCGCCGATTCTTGGATGGCGGAGAATTCCGCCCATATGGTGTCCCACTCTCAAAGGCCCCAAAGCAATCCCCACCCTCCCCCCCCTCCCCCCCTCCCCCAAGCCCGGACACACTACGGGAGGGCATCCACCCCACTCCCCCAACACCCCGACAGGGCACCTCCAGCCCTATTGCGCATGTGTGCAAAAATGCCAGCTTGGCACCTTGGCAGTGCCAAACTGGCACTCTGGCAGTGTCAGGGTACCCAGGGGACACTGTCAGGGTACCCAGGTGGTACCAGCACTGCCACCTGGATGACAGGGCACCACCCTGCCCAAAGGGTTTGCAGCTGGGGGCCTGCGATCCCCTGGGAGACCCCCACGAGTGCAGTTCTGTCTGGCCCCCGTTTGTGGGGACCAGTGCTGAACGGCGCTCGCCCGAGGACTCTGAGGCAAAGGAAATGACTCCTAAAGCCTCAGGTTCCTCGGGAATATCCACATTAGAATCAGACTTACGATCACGCTCTAATATGCAGATTTGCCAAAAAGTGATGAATTTTGCGAAGTGTTGCGAGCTGGGTAGATCCCGGGAGCGGCATCTCCTAGCTGTGCCACGCTGCTTTTCTGGCACAGTGTGGCCGTTGGACCGCGGTCATTGTTGCAATCCAGGGCCTCAGCTGGGAACTCCCTGTCACTGACGCCCGCACTTAATCCCATGATTTATGTTGAGGAGCTCTGCGTGCTGGTGCTCCAGTGCAGGAAGAGGTCTCTCGACCCCTGAACTACTACTCATCCATAAGGGCAGGGCACCCCTGTAATGTTCTCTGTATGCACGGATAGCGAGGTCTTTGTAGTTCAAGTGATCAGGCTTTATAAATGAAGAAAACTGTTTATTAATTCACTAAAACACTAAAGGGTTTCTATGATGTCTACTAAGATTATAGTTGGATACGCTGGCTAAATACAAATAAACATGATTAACTATTATTAATTATTGTTGACTCAGGAGCTGCTTGATATGCGACTGGACTGTGTGCCTGCAATCCACATTCTCTTTCATCTGTGGCTGTGTTCTAGTAGCGTTCTCCTGTCGCCACGCCACCTCTGGTCAGATCCTAGAACTGTAATCTATGCATACAGGCACTAATGTTTATATACAGCTTGGTTATTATGTTTTATAATAATAATCTTTATTGTCGCAAGTAGGCTTACATTAATACTGCAATGAAGTTACTGTGAAAAGCTCCTAGTCGTCCATTGTTACAATCCAGGGCCTCAGCTGGGAACCTAGTCGTCACATTCCGGCGTCTGTTCGGGTACACAGAGGGAGAATTCAGAATGTCCAAATTACCTAACAGCGCGTCTTTCGGGACTTGTGGGAGCACCCAGAGGAAACCCACACAAATAATATTCCACATATCATTACAACACCCTGGCCCAATCCCCAGCACAGGAAAAATGCTCGCCAGGCAGTGCCAGCTGGGCACCTTGCAGTGCCAGGCTTGACCCTGCCCAGAGGACAGTATCCTCATGGTAACCATAGCTGGTACAGGAATTGAACCAACACGGTTGTCATTGCTCTGCATCATGAGACAGCTGCCTAGCCAACTGAGCTAACTCAACATTTGGGACAGTCTGCTTTCCATGACCATTAACTATTGGTTTCAACCCAGTTGTCACATGTCACTTTGGATATTTAACAATTTTGTCAGTACCATTTTCACCTGAGGAAGGAGCAGTGCTCCGAAAGCTAGTGTTTGAAACAAACATGTTGGACTTTAACCTGGTGTTGTAAGACTTCTTACTGTGCTCACCCCAGTCCAACGCCGGCATCTCCGCATCTTCAGTACCATTGTGATAGAAAACAAGTTGTCTCACAAAAACTTCACACTCATCAGGAGAAATATCTCAACACATTTAACTGGAATGGACTGGCATTTTTTTAAAAATTCATTTTTATGAGATGTAGACTTCGCGGATTAGATATTTCTTATTGTATAGATATAGAACTTACAGTGCTAGGTCAGCATATATTGCCCATCCCGAATTTCCCTTCAGAAGGTGGTGGTCAGCTGCCTTCTTGAACCGCTGCAGTCCATGTGGTATAGGTATACCCATTGTGCTGTTAGGGAGGGAGTTCCAGGATTTTGACCCAGGGACAGTGAAGGAATGGCGATATATTTCCAGGTCAGGATGGCGAGTGACTTGGAGGGGAACCTCCAGGTGGTGGTGTTCCCATGTGTCTGCTACCCTTGTCCTTCTAGATAATAGTAGTCATGGGTTTGGAAGGTTACTCCTTAAGGAGCCTTGCTGAGTTCCTGCAGTGTATCTTGTAGATGGTACACACGGCTGCCACTGCGTTGGTGTTGGAGGGAGTGAATATTTGTGGAAGGGGTGCCAATCAGGTGGGCTGCTTTGTCCTGGATGGTGCCAGCTTGAGTGTTGTTGGAGCTGCACTCATCCAGATTTGTACCTTGCAGGTGGTGGACAGGCTTTGGGGAGTCAGGAGGTGAGTCAGAGGCTAGATTCCTAGCCTCTGACCAGCTCTTGTAGCCATGGTATTTATATGACTCGTCCAGGTTAGTTTATGGTCAATGGTAACCCCTGGGATATAAATAGTGGGGGATTCAATGATGAATGTCAAGGGGAAATGGTTTGATTCTCTCTTATTGAAGATGGGGCCTCACGGTAGCATGGTGGTTAGCATCAATGCTTCACAGCTCCAGGGTCCCAGGTTCGATTCCCGGCTGGGTCACTGTCTGTGTGGAGTCTGCACATCCTCCCCGTGTGTGCGTGGGTTTCCTCCGGGTGCTCCGGTTTCCTCCCACAGTCCAAAGATGTGCGGGTTAGGTGGATTGGCCATGCTAAATTGCCCGTAGTGTAAGGTTAATGGGGGGATTGTTGGGTTACGGGTATACGGGTTACGTGGGTTTAAAGTAGGGTGTTCGGCACAACATCGAGGGCCGAAGGGCCTGTTCTGTGCTGTACTGTTCTATGTTCTATGTTCTATGTTCTATGGTCATTTTCTGGCACGTGTGTGCGCGAATGTTACTTTTTTTAAAGAAAATATTTTATTAAGGCATTTATAATTTTAACTATTTTAACCACCAAGTATCAAAGAGAACAAAACAAGATAAACACACACCCACCCGATGACAAACCACAGGCTTACACAAACCGGCCCCCCTTTCCATTGGTCTTCCTAACCTTACTCAACCTCCCCCCCTGCAGACAGCTTAATTTTTGTCGAAGAAGTCGATGAACAGCTGCCACCTCTGGGCAAACCCCTGCAGCGATACCCTCAAGGTGAACTTGATTTTCTCGAGTCTGAGAAACCCCACCATCTCGCTAACCCATACCCCAGACTTTGGGGTTCCGAGTCCCTCCATCCTAGTAAGATCCGTCTCCGGGGCACCAGGGAGGCAAAGACCAGTATATCGGCCACTGGGCTCCTGGCTCTTCCGACACGCCAAAGATCGCCATCTCTGGACTCAAAACCACCCCCACCGTTAAAACTTGAATTTTATCAGGCTGAGCCTGGCACACAATGAGGATGCATTAACTCGACTCAGGGCCTCCTCCCATAACCTAGCCTCCAGCTCCCCACCAGCTCTTACTCCCACTTTCCCTTCACCTCTCCTATCAGGGCTCCCTCTCACTCTATCAGTTCCCAGTCGGTCTCTGAAACCTTTGCCTCCCCCACCCATGCTCTCGACACCACCTTATCCTGTAGCCCCTTGGGTGGCAGAGCGGGAAGGTCGATACCTGCCTCCGGACACAGTCCCTCACCTGCAGTTACCAGAACCCATTCCCACCTGGCAGCTCAAACTCCTCCTCCAACTCTTCCAAGCTCGGGAAGCCCTCATCGATAAAAAGATCTCCAGATTTCTCGATCCCCACACGCTACCACCTCCAGAACCCCTCATCCAGCCCCCCCCCGCTATCACCTCTAGAACCCCTCATCCAGCCCCCCCCCCCCCCCCCCCTCCCCCCCCCCCCCCCCCCCCCCCCCCCCCCCCCCCCGGAGCGAACCGGTGGTTATTACATATCGGTGCCCACACTGATGCCCCCTCCAGCCCAATGCGCTGCTTCCACTGTCCCCACACCCTCAGGGCTGCCACAACTACCGGGCTTGTGGAGTATCTGGCTGACAAGAACGACAGAGGTGCCGTTAACAGTGCCCCCAAACTCATGCCTTTATATGAGGCCGCCTCCACCCACTCTCAAACCGACCCCTCACCCACTACCCACTTCCTGATCATCGCAATGTTCGCCACCCAATAATAATTTATAACGTTCGGAACGGCCAGCACTCCCCTCACCCCCGCTCCAGCAACACCTTCACCAGTGGGGTTTTACCTGCCCACAAAACCCTGAGATCACCCCATTCACTTTTTTAAAAGAACGCCTTGGGGATAAAAATTGGAAGGCTCTGCAAAACAAATGGAAGTTCGGAAGGACTGTCATCTTCACTGCCTGCACCCTCCCTGCCAATAACAGCGGGAGCGCATCCAACCTCCGACGGTCCGCCCTCATCTATTTTACCAACCGACCCAGATTCAGCTTGTGCAGCTGCTCCCTCTCACGCACCACCTGAATGCCCAAATACCGAAAGCTCCCCCCTACCACCTTGAACGACAGCTCCTCCAATCACTTTTCCTGGCCCCTCACCTGGATCGCAAAGACCTCGCTCTTGCCCATATTCAATTTATACCCTGAAAACCGACCGACCCTGAAAAATGATGGCATGGTGACACAGTGCTTAGCACTGTTGCTTCACAGCTCCAGGGTCCCAGGTTTGATTCCCGGCTTGGGTCACTGTCTGTGTGGAGTCTGCACGTTCTCTGTTCTCTGCGTAGGTTTCCTCCGGGTGCTCCGGTTTCCTCCCACAAGTCCCGAAAGACGTGCTGTAAGGTAAATTTGGACATTTTGAATTCTCCCTCAGTGTACCCGAACAGGCGCCTGAATGTGGCAATGAGGGGATTTTCACAGTAACTTCATTGCAGTGTTAATGTAAGCCTACTTGTGACAATAAAGATTATTATTAGTAGTATCCCCGAAATCCCTCCAATCCTCCAGTGGGTCTGAAATATACAAAAGTAAAGCATCCACATCCCCCCCCCCCCCCGCACTATCCCCTACCAGACCCCTGACATTCACAGGCCCAAGGATATGGGCCAACGGTTCTATAGTCAGGGCAAACAGCAGAAGGGAGAGTGGGTACCCTTGCCTCGTCCCCTGGCGCAGCCTGATATAATCAACTCACCCAGTTCGTCCACACACCCGCCACAGGTGCCTGGTATAACAACATGACCCAGTCCACAAAACCCTGACCAAACTGCCCGAGGACCACCCACAAATAGTCCCACTCCACTCGATCAAAGACCTTCTCAGCATTCATGGCCACCACCAGCTCCACCTCTCGTCCCACTGGATGCACCATGATCACATTAAGTAGCCTCCTGATGTTGGCTGCCAAATGCCTCCCTTCACAAACTCCGTCCGGTCCTTCCCTATCACCCCTGGGACGCAATCCTCTATTCTCAAGGCCAAGATCTTAGCCAATAATTTGGCATCTACATTTAGCAGGGAGATTGGTCTATTTGACCCACACCGTTCCGGGTTTTTTTCCCGCTTCAAAATGGGGGAGATCGAAGCCTGCGGCAACACTGGGAAGGGGGGAGCACTCCCAGCTGGCTTGCCTCGTTAAAAATCCTTACCAGCAGCGGCCCCAATACCCACAAGAACATCTTATAAAATTCCACCGGGAATGTTACTTTTACATCACACATATAACAATACATTGAAGTGTCGGGAAAGTTTTATGTTTTTCACTGCTTATTTGCTTCGATGATTCCCCTTGCCATGTGGTAAATACCAGGAGATTAACAAATAAATGCAGCCTGAATGGGGTGTGTTGGAAAAACATTAATACGATATGAATACATTTTACCTTTTTTCCTTTTCCTCGTCCTCTTGAAGTCAGCATCTTCTGGAATAACTCAAGTCCCTGTCCAGATGCAACAATATTCATGTTCGGACGGATTGAGTGACAAGTAACATTGCATCGCAGAACTGGCATCTCCAACAAGAGAGAATTGAAACAACTCCCGTTGACATTCAATGGCTTTATCATCGCTGATTTCCCTTTATTAACATCCTAGGAGTTACTATTGACCAGAAACCGAACAGGACGGGCCATATAAAGATGGTGGTTACAAGAGGAAGTCAGAAGGTGAGAGAATGAGCACCTCCTAACTCCCTAATGCTTGTTCACCATCGAAAAGGCACAAGTCAGGCATGTGATGGAACATTCTCCACTTGCCTGGATGAATGCAGCTCCAACAACATTCTGGAATCTGAGTAATTGATAAGATGCTTCACAGATGTGGGCAGTCCATGCAAATAATTCACTTCAAATGGTGCGGGGGCGACAGAGTCCATTGGTCTATGAGAGAAATCCAAAAATATCTTCTGTGATGTGAGATTGTTTCCCAGCCTTGGAATGAACTACAATTAGTTCAATTTTTTTCTGAGCATTTGAATGTCTCAGTGGCACAGTGGTTAGCACTGCTACCTCACAAGCGACAGAGACCCTGGTTTAATTCCAGCCTTGTGTGGCGTTTGCAAGTTTTCCCCATGTCTGCGTGGGTTTCCTCTGGGTGCTCCGGTTTCATCCCACAGTCTAAAGATGTGCAGGTTAGGTGGATTGGCCATGTTAAATTGCCCCTCAATGTCCAAAGATGTGCCGGTTACTCCCAATGGGTCAGAATGGAGGAGAGTTTGGGTAGGGGGTCGGGATTGAAGGCGCTAGCGACAGCGCCGCTCCCGACAACCCTGGGGGATGCTCAGGGAGTCTGGTAGAATTAGCTTTGTTGAGAATTTGGAGGCAGTTTCGCCAGCACTTCGGGTTAGGGGCAGTGTTCCCGCCGATTTGCGGGAACCATAGATTTGAGCCACGGGAGAAGAAAGGAATTAGGACACTAAAAGATTTGTTTCAAACCGATTGTGGGATTGAAGGAGCTGGGAGCGAAGTATGGGCTGGATCAGCGGGAAATATTTAGATACATGTAAGTCCGAGACTTTGTCAGAAAGGAGATACAGAGCTTCCCAGTAGAGCCGGCTTCCACATTGCTGGAGGAGGTACTGACGACAGAGGGACTGGAGAATTGGGTAGTATCGGCGGTTTACGGGGCTATTTTGGAGGAGGAGAAGGTGCCGCTGGAAGGGACCAAGGCAAAGTTGGAGGAAGAGTTGGGAGAGGGTATTGGAGGAGGGGTTCTGGTGTGAGGTGCTCCAGAGGGTGAACGTCTCCACCTCGTGTGCGAGGTTGGGGCTGATACAGCTGAAGGTGGTGTATGGAGCACACCTTACAAGGGCGAGGATGAGCTGGATCTTTGAGGGGGTAGAAGATGTGTGTGAAGGTTGCCGGGGGCGCAAACCAGGTTCACATGTTTGGTCCTGTCCAAAGCTGGAGGATTACTGGAAGGAGGTTTTTAGGGTAATTTCTAAAGTGGTGCACGTGAAACTGCACCCGGGCCCTCGGGAGGCCATATTCGGGGTGTCGGACCAGCTGGGAGTTGGAAATGGGCGTGGAGGCAGATGTTGTAGCCTTTGCCTCGTTGATCGCCCGAACACAGATCCTGTTAGGGGGGAGATCAACCTCTCTAGCCTGTGCCCTGGCGTGGCAGGGGGGACCTGCTGGAATTCTTGACTCTTGAAAAGGTCAAATTTGAGCTGAGGGGAAGGATGGAGCGGTTCTACAATTCATGGGCGTTATTCATTCTGCACTTTCGAGAATTGGATCACATTGGAGGGTGGGAGGGATGGGGGAGAGGGACTGTATGTGTTTATGGTGACTATGGGTGGTTCCTGATTCCTTTTTGTCATTTGTTTATGTTAACATGCGGGCTAATGTTTGGGGTTTGGTGGGAGGATGGGATTGTTGTTATTGATATGGGGATTGACATTACATTCGTTACTGATTATTGTTTATTGTTGGATGTAAATTTGGGAGAAAATGTGAAAAAGGAGGAGAATAAAAATATTTTTTTAAAAAGATGAGCTGGTTAGGTGGGGTTACGGGGATAGGGTGGGGGACTGGGCCTAGATAGAGTGCTTTTTCAGAGGATTGGTGCAGACTCAATGGGCTGAATTCTGCACTGTAGCGATTCTATGTCCTGCATGCAAGGAGAAAGGTTTTTTATCAAGACTTATGTTTCTGAGAAAATGCAGTGAACCGTTCCACATCATGTAAGGCCATTAGAAATAAATTGCTGACTGGTGCTGATTTTACATTTACAAAATCTGAACAGGTAACAGAAATGTACTTTACAAATGTAGGACAATTATGTGTAGCAGGTTATGGCAGATAAAGGACTGAGTGAATATGAACAAAGTGATACTGAAGTGCAGGATAAGGTTAAACTACTCAAGGTTGACACTGGAGTAAAACATATGAGAGGAGAGGCCAGTGAATGGAGGGATACCATCATTATAGGGAAAACTGGGAAAGCCAGCAGAAAGTACAAACATTAGATGAACGTGACAGAAGGTAAAACCCAAGGATAGGCAAAATAGGTAAAGATTTGGAAGGCCAGAACACAGTTTAAGCTCTCAAAGCAGATGGGGAAGTGATCACAATCCTAGGGAAAGGTAATTGACTTGCAAAAGGGACTCTGATCATAGGATGGAGAGATTGTGCAGCAGTAGTCCAGAAAGAGAGGAGCGTGAGTAAAGGTTATATTTGGACAAAAAAATTAGACAAGTGTGTTTATGGGTTGAATAATGTGCCACGGGTGTGGTATTACTCAGTTAGGTCTGTCTTGTTGAAACAGTTGTATTCAGCTAAAAGCAGCACCAGCAATGTTCTATTGGTATCACAAGGAGAAACTAGCAGCTATCTTTACAATGCACGTTCATGATTTTCCATGAGGAGGATCTGCTGAATTTGAGCAATGGGTGATAGATAATATAAAATAGATCATCGAATCACTACAGTGCAAAAGGAGGCCATTCAACCCATCGAGTCTGCACCGATCCATGTCCCACCCTATCCCTGCAACCCCATAACCTAACCTTCACATCCCTGGATGTGAATAGGTGGCACGATAGCACCGTGGTTAGCACTGTTGCTTCACAGTGCCCAGGGTCTCAGGTTTGATTCCAGGCTTGGGTTACTGTCTGTGTGGAGTCTGCACGTTCTCCCTGTGTCTGCGTGGGTTTCCTCTGGGTGCTCCAGTTTCCTTCCACAAGTCCCGAAAGTCGTGCTTGTTAGGTGAATTGGATATTCTGAATTCTCCCTCTGTGTACCCGAACAGGCGCTGGAGTGTGGTGACCAGGGGTTTTTCACAGTAACTGCATTGCAGTGTAAATGTAAGCCTACTTGTGACAATAATAAAGATTATATTATTATTATTGGACACTAAGGGGCAATTTAGCATGATCCCTCCATCTAGGCTGTACATCTTTGGTCTGTGGAAGGGAACCGGAGCACCTGGAGGAAACCCACGCAGATACAGGGAGAAAGCGCAAACCCCAGACAGAGACCCAAGGCTGGAATTGAACCCGGGTTCCTGGTGCTGGGAGGCAGCAGTGCTAACCATTGTGCCACAATGCCGCCCATATCAAGAAGGAAGATTGGAAGTCCAGTTTACCGAGCCTTTAAATATATAAGATTAGACATTAAGTAGAATAAGTCGAGGCTGACCTTGAATCAACAGCCTTATTTAGAAAATGGGGACAGATGAAATGATTGTGCACTCAGAATAGACATGATGTCAGTTATGATGTATTGGAATTCACTGCTAGGATGAAACAGGTTACAGTTGAGGAAGTTCTAAGAGCAAATAAAACGTTAAAGAGGTTAAATTCAGAAATGCTCACTCAGGTTTTCACCCTGGGTGATCCAGAAGGCATGGGCCAGAATTTCTTTGGTCCCCACACAGGTTCTGAGCTGGGGAGGTGCGGAGGGGAATGGGGGGTAAGTATAAGATCATGGACAGGATTCCCTCCGTGATCCCACCTTGCCCGACCGGGAGGTTACATTGGGGGGTAGTGGGAAACCTGCCCGTGCCTCAATTAAGGCTGAGTGGCCACTGAATGGTCACTTAAGGCCCTTTTCCTACCCAGCCTCAATTTTTAGGCTGGCGGGCACCCGATGATGAGGGTGGGAAACAGAAAGTTCTCATCGAAAGGCCCCTTCAGGTTGGGGATGCCCTGCCATCACAGGCTGAAGAATTTCTCCACCACCCCACCTCCCCATAGCATCCATGCCCTCCCCTCCTGGGACCCCTGGTACTTACCAGCACTGTGGTTCTCGGGACTTAGGCTCAGGCTGGGACAGCAGTATCTCTTAGGGCCACTGCAGCGCTGTGCCTAGGCTGGGAAGTTGTTGGCCAATCTGATTGGCCGACAGCTTCAATGGCATTACCACTGCTGGATTCTTCAGCTATCAGACCCAATAGAAATGGCAGCTTCCCTCCCCTAAAGGACGTTGGTGAACTAGTTAGGGTTTTTACATTGTTTTGGTAGCTTCAAAACTAATTTAATTACAAGGAAGAAATTTTCTCCCTCATGCCATCAATCATCACAATGCAGAATGGGTGATGTAAACAAGTATCTTTTGAGGACAGGGACGAGGACAATAAATCACATTTCGATGCCCTTCTAATAGATATTTTCCTAAAATGTATTTAAGGTCATTCTTATACTTGGAATAGGAAAGCCACATTCAGAGGGAATCCAGTCAGAAATAGGGCTACAATGTCATTGGTTAAAATCTCCAAACCAAGCTCCCTGTTAGTACAGCTTTCTATCAGAAATGCACAATGAGGGGCCACATGATGTGAGCATGGGAGCGGTTGCATTTTCGCAAGCTCTGACTCTGCTCGTCTTTTAACCTTTTTTAAAATCAGTTTGCATATTGTCTCTTCTTGGCATACCATAGTTTTTACTATGTCCCAAATTTTGTTGGTCAATATTTCAGGATGATTGAGTCGAGACAAATGCTTAAATGCCCGCTGGAGCCTGCGTTGTTGGTTGCCTGGGTTCGGTCGAGTCGGCAAGTTGGAAGCAATGGGATTTGGTGCTTTGATCATTGGAATCCTTGGAAGATCGTGGGGAGTGTTCACCATTTTTGAATCTGCTTTATCCTTGATTCCTGTTTTCTTTGTGAGCCAGTGTAGAATTCTTTATCCTGTTAACTGCCTCGCTTCATGGTAGTTATCCTGGACTTTGCTACCTGATATTGCCTCTTAATGTTGTCAAATTAGTTGCTTGCAGAGAAGTGAATAATTCAGGTGTGATGTCTTGCACCACTGGTTATCCTGATTTAATAAGCTTATACAGTCCAAAGATGTGCAGGTTAGGTGGATTGCCATGTTAAATTGGCCCTTAGGGTGGGTTGCAGGAATAGGATAGGAGATTGGGCCTAGGTGGCGTGGTCTTCAAGGTGTCAGTGCAGACCTGAAGAGCCGAATGGCCTCCTTGTGCACTATAGGGATTCTATTCAATGATTCTATATCGTGTACAGCGGAATTCATGATTTGTGCGGAGTATATTTTGTAATTGGTAGGATTAGTTCTGTCCTCATTATGTTCAAGGAAGGTCCCCCCAGTGATTTAGGGCCTCACTGCGCCCAATGTGGTGTCGGAATCCGTTGACTCTCAAGAGAGGCCTCTTGCGAGATTGGAAACACTTGAAACGTCTCGCGAGATCCAACTGAACCTCATGAGAAGTCGCAATCCGGATCTCACTCTCGCTGATTTAAATATGCATGTGCAGGATTCTCCTGGTGCTCAGGACCTAACGGCTGTGCCTGAGAGACCTTGCCAGGGTGCCGTTTAGTTCTGGTCCACGCACCTGGGGGTGGGGGGGGGGTGTCTCCCAGACCATTGGAGTCCCCTGGGTGATCAAGGGCAGGGCAAGGTGGCACCCTGACACTCCCTCTGGCACTTGGACATGTTGGCACCACCAGCCTGGCACCATTGTACTGCCAGAGTGCCTAGGTGGCACTGCCAGGCTGGAAGGGACACTTCCAGGGTGGCAGGGCCAGAGTTGGGATGAAGGATGGAAGCCTCAAAGGGGGGTGACCTGAAACGATGCGTGTGGAGGCCTGGAAATGGGGGCCCTTTCAGCGACCTCATAGCAGGGCATTCTAACTTGGGGGGGGGGGGGTAATATCCATGTGTGCGGGGATGACATTGTCCGAGGGTGGAAGGTACAGGGGACCCTCAAGCTCACCTAGAGATCAAGTCACCCTTTCAAAATGGCGGCCCGATCTCTGAGGAGCTGGTCTCGCCGGCAAGTTCAGCTCTCCACTGCTGAAAGAATTTCTAAGTGTGTGTGAGACCAGGGAGAAACTCCCCAAGGCCCTAAAAATGACTAAGTGTGGGTGAATACCAGTGTGGATCATACTCAAAATGCCTGAGGGAAACACCCTGCCAAAACTCACTCAAAATTACACTTAGAAGTGTTTTGGTCGAATTCCGCCCTAAATCTAGTTTGTTTTATGTTAGGCAGCCTTTCCTTTCTCAGGCCCAGGCAGGCTTTGTGTTATCCTGTGGAAGGCTGGGATTTGTTTGGCGAGAGTTGATGCTTGTTGGTGCCTGGTCCTCTCATTGTCATTCTGATCTGTTCAGGCCTGGGCCTGGACAAGAGTTTAACTTGTGCTTTAAGTGTTAGTCTATTTCCCCATTAGTTTTGATGTTCTCAGGATGTTTTTTTCTTCCTTCAATCATTTTGTTTTGAAGCTATGGGTATGATGTAGGTCTGTCATGTTGGCTGTAAACTATTTTGATGCAGATGGGTCCAAATCCGTGAGGGAAAATACATTAGGGATTTTGTCCCTGATTCATCCGGCCTTATTTGTTCCAATTTGTGCAATAACTACTGTTGTATGCTTTACCCATTGCTTGCTGTCCTCCTCTTTTGTTTGTTTTGAGGCGATTTTTGTAAAAATGGAAAATTCCAAGAAAGGGACATTAAAGAAAGGTCAGCACGGTGGCATCGTGGTTAGCACTGCTGCCTCACGGCACTGAAGATCCGGGTTCGATCTTGGCCCTGGGTCACTGTCCGTGTGGAGTTTGCACATTCTCCCCGTGTCCGCGTGGGTCTCACCCCCACAACCCAAAGATCTGCAAGGTAGGTGAATCGGCCATGCTAAATGACCCTGAATTGGAAAAAAAAGATTTGAGCATTCTAAATTTATTTTAAAAAAAGACAGGTGGAGAAGGTAGTCAAGAAGGCATACGGCATGCTTGCCTTCATTGGCCTGGGCATTGAGTATAAGAATTGGCAAGTGATGTTGCAGCTGTACAGAACCTTAGTTAGGCCACACTTGGAGTATAGTGTTCAATTCTGGTCGCCACACTACCAGAAGGATGTGGAGGTTTTAGAGAGGGTGCAGAAGAGATTTACCAGGATGTTGCCTGGTATGGAGGGCATTAGTGATGAGGAGCGGTTGAATAAACTCGGTTTGTTCTCACTGGAACCACGGAGGTTGAGGGGCGACCTGATAGAGGTTTACAAAATTATGAGGGGCAGAGACAAAGTGGATAGTCAGAGGCTTTTTCCCAGGGTAGAGGGGTCAATTACTAGGGGGCATAGGTTTAAGGTGCGAGGGGCAAGGGTTAGAGAGATGTACGAGGCAAGTTTTTTTACACAAAGGGTAGTGGGTGCCTGGAACTCGCTGCCGGAGGTGGTGGTGGAAGTAGGGACGATAGTGACATTTATGGGGCATCTTGACAAATACATGAATAGGATGGGAATAGAGGGATATGGACCCAGGAAGTGTAGAAGATTTTAGTTTAGACGGGCAACATGGTCGGCACAGGCTTAGAGGCTGAAGGGCCTGTTCCTGTGCTGTACTTTTCTTTGTTCTTTGTTTAAATGCACAATTAGTCCTATAATGTACATGATCAAAAATGTATGTTGTTTGTCCTTCAGCATTGTAGAAGTCACAAAGTAAGTAATCTCATTTTAATGTAATTCTGTTATGACAGTATACACAAAACCATCAGTGACGTCCCCTCCACCATAAGGTCAGAAATGGGAATGACTGTGCACACATCAACCAACAATGTTCAGCACCATTCACAACTCATACTGAAGCAGTCCATGTCCATATGCAGCAAGATCTGAACAACATTCAGACTTAGGTTTATAAATGACAAGTAACATTCGTGCCACACAAGTGCCAGATGATGACCATCTCCAACAAGAGAGAATCTATCATCCCTTGATTTTGTGTTCCTCAGCAAACAACATGCTGAGGTTACCATTGACTAGAAACTGACCTGGACTAGTTGTATAAGGGCTGTGGCTACAAGAGTAGGCCAGAGGCTGGAAGCTCTGTGGTGAGTAACTCACCTCCTGACTCCACAAAGTCTAGCCACCATCTACAAGACACAAGTCTGGAGTGTGGTGAAATAGTCTTCACTTACCTGGATGAGTATAGCTCCAACAACACAAGAAGCTCAACACCATCCAGAACAAAGCAGCCTGCTTGATTGGCACCCCGTCCACCATCGATGCATATTGGCAGCAATGTCTACAATGTACAAGATGCATTGTAACAAGTCACTAAGACTCCTCCGAAGGCACCTTCCAATCCATCTAGAAGGACAAGGGTGGCAGCTGCCCTCTTCTACCACCTGGAGATTCCCCATCAAGCCACACACCATCCTGACTTGGAATTGTATCACCGTTCCTTCACTTGTTGCTGGGTCAAAATCCTAAAACTCGCTTGCCAACAGCACTGTGCAGGTACCTACACCACATGGACTGCAGTGGTTCAAGAAGATGGCTTACCACCACATCCTCAAGGGCACTTTGGGGTGGGCAAGCCAGTCAGCAATGCTCTCATCCTATGAATGAACAAATAAAAATAAATTATTTCCACTCGAGGGTGTCACCAATGCAACCAAATTCTCTTAACAATTAAAACCTCTTGCCTCATTAATTGCCAAACAACACTGGCAGAAACATCAAAATGAGTAACAGTTAAGGAGAGCATCCTTGAAAAAAAACAACTGCAGGAATTATTTATTTAATAAATAAGCCCATAAATAAATGCTGTGCCAAATTAAGTATTTGTCACTAGGTTATTATCACCAGCTATCAGTCAGTGGGACTAATAAAGAAAAAGCTTGACAATAAATCAGAAAACTGGACCTGCCCATCTGCAATAACAACAGATTCACACCAGCACTCACCGACGCCCCATTCAAAAGATGGAGACAGGACAGGGGGACATTGACAGTCAGAGACCTATACACTGACGACAGGATCGCAACACTGGACGAACTGACGCAGAGATTCCAACTAGCTATAGACAACAAACTCAGATACCTGCAGCTTAAAAACTTGCTACCGAAGGAGGCAAGGACATAACCGCGACCACCACGACAGACATTATTAGAAGAGCTAGGATGCAGACATCTGAACAGAGGGAACTTAAGTGACATGTACGAACGACTGCTAGAGAGGACTCCTACCGAACTGGACAAGACAAGGAGGAAATGGGAGGAAGGCCTGGGGTTCGAAATAGGGTGGGGATTCTGGAGCGAAGCACTGCACAGGGTCAACGCCACCTCCACATTCATGCGTGAGGCTTAACCTAATGAAGCTAAAAGTGGTACATAGAGTCCACTTGACCAGAACCCGAATGAGCAGGTTCTTCCCGGAGGTGAAGGATAGATGTGAACGGTGCCAAGGAGGCCCGGCCAACCTCAACCACATGTTCTGGTCTTGCCCCAGACTTGCTGGGTACTGGACAGCCTTCTTCGAGGCCATGTCCAAAGTGGTGGGGATGAGGATGAAGCCAAGCTGAAAGTGGCGGTTTTCGGGGTATCAAACAAGCCAGATCTTTTCATGGGGAGGAGAGCGGACGCCCTTGCCCTTGCCTCCCTGATAGCCCGCCGTAGAATCTTGCTCAGCTGGCGATCAGCAGCACCACCCAAAGCTGCAGACTGGCTGTCTAACCTATCGGAATTTCTCCAAATGGAGAAAATCAAATTCGTCGTCCGTGGGTTGGAAGAGGGCTTCCACAAAACATGGGAGCCATTCACCCGACTGTTCCAAGACCTGTTTGTGGCCAACACATAAATAAATAGCCAGTAGCCAGGAGGAAATAGCCAGGACAAGATAGAAAGAGGAAAGCGAGGGAGGACTCGGGTGTGGGGGGAGCAAGGTGGGAGGGAAGCAAAGTAAGGTAGCAAAACCCAGCAAGAAAGAATGGGTTGCAACAGTGAAGCAGGGAGGTGGGAAGCAAGGGCGGGGAGGAAGGGGGGGAAACAAAAAAGGGGAGCCAGAAGGGGACCAGATAAGAGAACAAAAACGGGGGTGGAGGGGGGGTGAGCACAGGGGAAGACAACAGTGGCAGCAAACACAGCACGGCGAGAGAACGCAACGAAAAACGGGAAGGGAAAGGAGCAATGGCCGTTGCCGGGGCAACTGCACAAAAGAATGTAAAAATCATTAGGGGCACCACTCAGGTACCCCCTCCACCCTAGTTAGATGTTCAGTAAAAAGGAGAGAATAGAAGAGAGGGGAGGAAAGACCCCTCCCGCCCAGTTATATTTCCTAGAGCCTATGTGTTTTGCTTTGTAAGGTATCTCTACCTGTATCTATAACTTGCACAAAATGATTTATTAAAAAAAAAGGTAACCAGATATAAAAATATTGTTCTAATTAAGCTATTTTCTAGTTCTTCAGGATGCTTGAAAGCACTCCAGAACACTGTGCAACCGGGACCTGGGATTCATGCCGCATTACATTCACCCCCCACCATCTGGCCTGGGCTTGCAAAATCCTACCAACTGTCCTGGCTTGAGACAATCCACACCCCCTTAACCTGTGATTATCCCTCTCTCCAGTTGCTCTGTTTGGACCTGTAAAGACTTAATTACCTGGAAAGACTTGCATTCAATGTATTGTCTTGCATCTTTGAATTTGTCGATATATATATTTCTGGAACCTACCTCTTCATTCACCTGAGGAAGGAGCAGTGCTCCGAAAGCTAGTGATTCGAAACAAACCTGTTGGACTTTAACCTGGTGTTGTAAGACTTCTTACTGTGCTCACCCCAATTCAACGCTGGCATGTCCACAACATTATATATGGTAGGATGTCTTCCAAATGGATTATTTAGGATCCCATTTATAGTCCCTCATAATATGTGAAGACATGTAAAATAATTCCGAAGCAGTCATTGTCACATCTGCAAATAAACAGCTATTTTTGATGTTGACGTATGTTTGATTGATTGATTGATATTTATTGTTACATGTACCCAAGTACAGTGAAAAGTATAAATATCAATCAATCAATTAAACATACTGTCAACATCAAAAATAGCTGTACATTTGCATATGTGACAATGCCTGCTTCGGAATTATTTTGCATGTCTTCATATATTACGAGGGACTATAAACAATCCAACCAGCCAACCAGGAAGGGGGCCATACTACATTTGGTATTGGGACATGAACCAGGCCAGGTGATTGATGTTTCAGTGGGGAAGCATTTCGGGTTGTCATGGATAAGGAGAAGAGTGGCCCGCAGGTGGGGGCTTAATTGGACGAAGACCAATTACATCCAAATTAGACGGGAATGTGGATTGGGAGCAGCTGTTTGAGGGCAAATCCATGTCTGACTTGTGGGAGACTTTTAAAGGCCAGTTGATTTCAGGATTGAAGTGCAGGACAGGCATGTCCCTGCAAAAATGAAGAATAGAAATGACAGGATTCTGGAACCATGGAAGACAAAGAACAAACAAAGAGAACAAAGAACAACACAGCACACGAACAGGCCCTTCAGCCTTCCAAGCCTGTACCGGTCATGATACCAACCTTTGCCAAAACCTTCAGCACTTCCTTGTGCCACATCCCTCCATACCCATGCTATCCATGTGTTTGTCAAGATGCCTTTTGAACGACGTTAATGTATCTGCTTCCACAACCGTGTCTGGCAATGTGTTCCAGGCACTCACCACCGTCTGCGTAAAACAATTGCCTCGCACGTCTCCTCTAAACTTTGCCCCACAGACCTTAAACCTATGCCCGCTGGTGACTGACCCCTCCACCCTGGGAAAAAGTGCCTGCTCATCCACTCTATCCATGTCCCTCATAATCTTGTAGATCTCTATCGGACATGTAATGAAAACAGTCCGAGTCTATTCAGCCTCTCCAAATAGATAACAACCTGCAGATCAGGCAACATCCTGGTAAATGTCCTCTGCACCCTCTCCAAAGCCTCCACATCCTTCTGGTAGTGTGGCGACCAGAATTGTGCGCAATATTCCAAGTCTTACCCAGGTTCTATATAAGTGTAGCATGACTTGTCAGTTTTTATACTCGATGCCCCATCCAATGAAGGCAAGCATTCCGTATGCTTTCTTGACTACCTTGTCCACTTATGTGGCCACCTTCAAAGGTCTTGGACCTGCACGCCCAGACCTCACTGACTTTCTATATTGCCAAGAGTTTTGCCATTTCCAGTGTATTTCCCCTCTATGTTAGACGTACAAAAATGCATTACCCCACATTTGTCCGGATTAAATTCCATTTGCCATTTCTCTGACAAACTTAGTCAAAAGGAAAAAGGAAATATATGATAGGTCTAGGCATCTAAAAACTGAAAAAGCCCTTGAGGAGTACAGCGAAAGTAGGAAGGAATTCAAATGTGAACTTAGGAGGGCTAATGAAATATCTTTAGCAAACATGGTCAAATGGAATCCCAAGTCTTTTGACGCATATATTAGGAGCAAGGGGGTAGCAAGAGAACGAGTAGGCCCACTCAAGGACAATGGAAGAGGTTATACGTGGACCTACAGTTTCCATGCATATGGGCGGCCGATAGCACAGTGGTTAGCACTGCCGCCTCACAGCTCCCGCGTTTAGTTCCGGCCTTGGGTGACTGTCGGTGTCTGCACGCTCTCCCTGTGTCTGCGCAGGTTTCCTCCAGGTGCCCCGGTTTCCTCCCACAGTCCAAAGATGTGCAGGTTTGGTGGATTTGCAGTGCTAATTTACCCCTTAGTGTCCAAAAGGTTAGGTGGGGTTACTGGGTTCCGGGGATGGGGTGGAGATGTGCGCTTAAGTAGGGGTTTTCTTTCCAAGGGCCGTTGCAGACCCGATGGGCCAAATGGCCTCCTTCTGCACTATAAATTCTATTATTCTATGATTCAACTGTGTACAGATCAAGGTTTCATGGACAGTAAATGTATTGCCAGTTTTTGGAGGGGTTATGCATATCTGACATGATGACCTCAGTTTAATATCTCGTCTGAAAGATAATGGGGAATATTTGGGATTTCCCCCGTTTTTGGGGAACGGGACCACCGGCGGGAGCGGGAAATCCCATGGGAGTCCCAAACAGTGGTTTAAGCCGACAGGATTTCCCGTTCTGATTTGTCTTCCAACCCCCTCCCCCACTAATAACCTTTAATCAGGCCTTTATTCCTTTTTTTCTCATTTAGAGTACGCAATTATTTATTTCCAATTAAGGGGCAAGCCAATCCACCACACCTTCACATCTTTAGGTTGTGGGGGTGAAACCCATGCAGAAAAATCAGGCCTTTATTCCTGATAGTGCCTTCACTTCCTCTCCCCCCCCCATTAGACTGTCCATTCACCCTCACACTGACGGGAATCACGACAGGTCCTACACAACGTGCACCTGATGAGCAAAACCTGCCAGAGTTGCGCAGGTGAGCATATCCCCCGGAGGGGTGGGGGAGGGGGGGGGGGGGGGGGGGAGATGGTCACACCTGGCCCCAGCACCGTGACAGGCTGGTCATGAGCCTCTTGCCCCTGAGCGATACGCTCACCGGAGATCCAGGTGCACGTTGGAGAGACCTTTTGCTATTCTCGCCGAGATGAATGGATTATCTAATGGTGAGGGGGAATGATCAGGCGCAGAAGTCTGGTTAATGGCATGAAAATTTATTATAACCAGGTTCCTGATGTTAAACGTTAGGATGCCGATTATGTCATTGACGGCGAATGGGGACAATCATAACAAGACTTCCCATTGACGTAAAATGCATCTTGAGAGTCAAGAGATTTTCCACTCCTGTCACCAAACCAGCCTAAGAACATGAGCGGAAAATCCCAGCCAATATCTCTGACAATGCAAAACATTCTCAGTATTGCACTGCGCCCGGGCAGCACGGTGGCACAGTGGTTAGCATTGCTGCCTACGGCGCTGAGGACCTGGGTTCGAATCCCGGCCCTGGGTCACTGTCCGTGTGGGGTTTGCACATTCTCCCCGTGTCTGCATGGGTTTCACCCCCACAACCCAAAGATGTGCAGGATAGGTGGATTGGCCATGCTAAATTTCCCCTTAATTGGAAAAAATAATTGGGTACTCTAAATTTATAAAAATAGAAAAAAAAAAGTATTGCACTGCGCCCATTTATTTTAACAGCTCACATCTGGACCATGAACCCACAACCGTGCGGGGCAGCACGGTAGCATTGTGGATAGCACAATGGCTTCACAGCTCCAGGGTCCCAGGTTCGATTCCAGCTTGGGTTACTGTCTGTGGGGAGTCTGCACATCCTCCCCATGTGTGCGTGGGTTTCCTCCGGGTGCTCCGGTTTCCTCCCACAGTCCAAAGATGTGCAGGTTAGGTGGATTGGCCATGATAAATTGCCCTTAGTGTCCAAAATTGCGCTTAGTGTTGGGTGGGGTTACTGGGTTATGGGGATAGGGTGGAGGTGTTGACCTTGGGTGGGGTGCTCTTTCCAAGAGCCGGTGCAGACTTGATGGGCCGAATGGCCTCCTTCTGCACTGTAAATTCTATGATAACCTGTCTCAAACAAAAATATTGTCAACAGACCCAAGCTGGTATACGTTTTCTAATTAATAATAAGTGGAACATGATTCCTGAACTTATTTTAATGATATCTCATTCTGAATTCTCTACATTGTTGAGATCTGGTTCAGTACGATTGACTCCCCTCTTGCAGTGATGGACAATCTTTTGTTTGATAGAGTTCAATTTCGACACTTTGCATAAAGGTTCCTGGTAGTCAAATTTCACAATTTTAGTCCAGTTTAATTTAGTTTCATGTTCTGAAGCAGCACTCTACCGCATTTACTTTATTATTGTGGCACTGTGATGAATGGGTACCTATCTCTTTGTCAGTCACCTGCAAACTGGTTCACGGCAGACAATGCATTGTTTAGGTGGTTCTTTGCTTCACTGTTCTGTTGGAAACAGAAGAATTTCAAGGTCAAGGTAACAATACATTTTGTTTTTGAGCTAGTGAATATAAATAGCCATAATAAAAACAAAAAATGCTGGACAAACTCAACCGGTCTGGCAGCATCTATGGAGAGCGATTTCCAACATCTGCAGTATTTTCCTTTTATATTTTATGAATAGCCAAATGGCCAGTTCTTAAACTCCTGCTGTCCACAAACTTCACGAACAATATGAGAATGGCATGCCTGTCATAAAATCATAGAATCCCTACAATGTAGAAGGAGGCCATTCGGCCCATCGAGGCTGCACCAACCATCGGAAAGAGCACCCTAACTAGGCCCAATCCCCTGACCTTTCCCTATAGCCCCTCCTAACCTTTTTGGACACTAAGGGGCAATTTAGCATGGCCAATCCACCTAATCTGCACATTTTGGATTGTGGGAGGAAATCCGGAGCACCCAGAGGAAGCTCACGCAGACACGAGGAGAATGTACAGAATCCGCACAGACAGTGACCCATGGTCGGAATTGAACCCGGATCCCTGGCACGGTGAGGCAGCAGTGCTAACCACTAATTTTTCTATGACATCCATTTATGTGATTAAGTGCTGATTTGAAAGTGGGATTAGAAGTAAGGAATTTAAGGTAAGTATATATATAAATTTTTACGGTACCCAGACTCGACCTCAATTTATATTAGGAAACTACACGATGCCCCAGCAAGTTTTCAATTTGTGAACTGTGAGGAAAGGATAACTCATTCCATGAATGATTCCACTGACAACTCGGGATGTTTGAGATTAAAACAAACTTTACTTATTAACACAGAATTAACTCCATTAATATCCTAGGAAAAAAACATCTTTTCAATCAACAGTTAAACAGTGCTTACAGAAAAATAAAGAAAGGTCTTTGAGCTTACTGCCCCAATTACTTCTAAAATTTCAATTAAGCAGGGTGTCACGGCGGCGCAGTGGTTAGCACTGCTGCCTCATGGTGCCGAGGACCTGGGGTCGAACCCAGCCCCGGGTCACTGTCCGTGTGGAGTTTGCACATTCTCCCCGTGTCTGCGTGGGTCTCACCTCCACAGCCCAAAGATATGCAGGTAGGTGGATTGGCCACGCTAAATTGCCCCTTAATTGGAAAAAAAGGAATTGAATACTTGAAATTTATATAAAAGAAATAAAATTGAAAACATTTCAATGAAGCAAAATCCACACACACAGGTCAAATGCCAATTCTTAATAAAAATCAACACTCAGTGGCTGACAAATTTATGCACAAAGTCCTTGGGAGTGAATATGAGAAACCTAGCTCCTTTCCCCTAGCTCCCCTAGCACAGGGCTAAATCGCTGGCTTTGAAAGCAGTCCAAGCAGGCCAGCAGCATGGTTCAATTCCCGTAACAGTCTCCCCAAACAGGCACCAGAATGTGGCGACTAGAGGCTTTTCACAGTAACTTCATTTGAAGCCTACTCGTGACAATAAGCAACTTTCACTTTCTCAGAAACCAGGACAGAACTCTATAAATGAAACTAAAAACAACAGACACAGGGCAGGGTTGAAACTAAAAACAGACGCATGTGTGGCATCACAGCCTGCCTAACTGTTAAACCTTTAAGCACAGCTTTAGCAGACATACAATCTAGATACCTTAACCTAATTTCTATTAATAATATTATTGCAAAACACAAATAATATAATATATATAAACGTTTCCTACATTCACCACAATATATATCTACATGATAATGTATATTGATTCAGAACCATGAAAAACTGATGATTCAGTGAACATAGCCTAAAGCAGGGGTGGGCAAACTACGGCCCATGGGCTGCATGCGGCCCGCCAAAGGTCTTTATGCGGCCCACCAAGTCATTTATTAAAAAAATTTTTTTTTAAATTAAAATAAAAAAAATTTTTTTTAAGGTTAATGGGGGGGGGGGGGGGGGCTGTTGGGTTACTTACTGGTATAGGATGGATACGTTGACTTGAGTAGGGTGATCATTGCTCAGCACAACATCGAGGGCCGAAGGGCCTGTTCTGTGCTGTACTGTTCTATGTTCTGTGTTCTATATGAGGCGCCCAGAATCATAACCGGGTGAAGTAATTCTTTTACTTAATATACTATGCGGCCCTTTAAAATTGTGAATTTCTGAATGTGGCCCTTGTACGGAAAAGTTTGTCCACCCCTGGCCTAAAGGCTAATTAAATACATGGATGCACATGGAGTAGATTACAACTTGAAGCAGGTTATTGGTTTAAATGGGCTGAATAATTGGCTCCCAGACCAGGAGCATTGGCCAATTTGCGAAGTGTATGCTGGGCCTGATCACACCGGGCACTGTTTATGCCGTTAATACGGCAGTTCCCAATAATAGTGGGTGGGTCAAAGTTGGGAACCCGCCCACATTATTCAAATCGCAATTGAAAACCCAATTAATGTCATTAACTACCAATCTCACTAACATAATACGGACAGTAGGCAAGTAAACACCCTCGAGGTGAGATTCATGACAGGTAGAGAATCCTTTTTCTTCACAGGCAAACTTGTTTTGGCGGGATTTATAGCTACATTTTCAGTTCAAGCTCCATTGACTGCAGGGACTGCTCATCTCTTGTTGGAAGGGTAACCTTTTGGATTATTTTTTTCAAGAGGACGTCTCTCTGATTCAGGGGGCTCTCTTCATTGTACGTTTTCCCGTACTTTACCCAGCAATGAGGGGTGAAAGGTATCTGAGGCAGATGGGGATTGTGATCTTAGTTGGAGACAAAAGCTCGAGTGAGGAGGAGGGAAGGATGAGGACAAGGAGAAGGTGAGAAGAATGTAGCCATCTGGGATGGCTACTTCCAGATTCTCTTGGACTCGGCTCTCAAAGTGGAGAGACCCATCCACCAGCTGCACCAGAAGCAGGTAAGTCCAAGGTCAACGCTCGCCGTCAGACGGACGACCTTAGCTGTTCTCCTGTTACCTGAATGTCATAGCGCCCCGTAGAATTTTATAATGATGTATGTACATAAAGTAATTTAGGTAAAGGTTTCCCTTCATAGGACAGAGTAGTGTAGGGCCTGTCCTTACTTATGGGTGCCCGACTTCAGAGGAGAACAAAGAAGATGCAGTTATTTGATCCTTCACGCTTCGCGTTGAGGATCATGAGGAGGGAGTGTAGCCATTTGGGATGGCTACTTCCAGAATACAAAATGGATGTTTGCAAAGACTATAGGGAAACATGGACAATGCTAAGAAAGCAGGCAGGCACAGAGCCTGGATGCCTATTGAGAAGGCAACTCCCAGACGAGACTGAAACTGTAGGTCAATTAGCATATTGATGGCCCATCTCCGGGAACAAAGGAATAACATTCAAGTAACCGATACTAAGGTAGAGACCCCGGCGCCAGAAAGACACAAACAAAGCAAGGCCAACGGCCACCAAAGACATGCCCAGCCATCAGGGCACCCACCCCTTTATTGGTCGAGATCAATACCAGTGATCAAGATGCGGTCCAATTAATTGGGGCCAAGTTCAAGGCCCGCCCAAAAGCACGCAAAGCCCCCTTTGGGTATAAGAAGAAGCCCCCGAGAGAGAATCGCTCTCTTGGACTCGGCTCTCGAAGCAGAGAGACCCGTCCACCAGCTGCGCCAGAAGCAAGTAAGTCCAAGGTCAACGCTCGCCATCAGACGGACGACCTTAGCTGCTCTCCTGTTACCTCTTCGTACCCAACAGCCTCAGATCTGAACAACGGCCATTGTTCCTCTGACTGAGTGGGCACCCGAAGTTAAGTATAGGTGTTAGAGTTAGAGATAGTTTAGTTTGTGGTATTTTGTGCATGAGTAGATATTACTGTGTGTGTAAATAAATAGTATTGACTTTGAACTAACTAACTGGTGCATTGGTTCTTTGATCAGTATTCGGGTTTAAACGTTGTGGCGGTATCGAGAGATACCTGGCGACTCTAGAGCAAACATAATCAGGATTAAGGAAGGCGACCATATTGACCGCCATATTTAGAACCAGATAAACAGAGCAACATTTACAGGCGACCTCTGATGGGACTCGACCTAGAAGTGGCCTAGAACCCAAACTTTGAATTAGATATCCAATTGGAAACCGAAAAACCACAAGCGTAAGACCAATACTGATCAAACCATCAAGATTCGGAAGTGTGTTAATGCATGCGTACTAACAGGGATATAAGGTAAACCTGAGAGATTTTGTTGCGTAAAACTGCTGGGAGTTTTGAAGGCCGTAAATTAGCATAAGCCGTGTTTACATCACCACTTTATCATCCCCTGTTCCGAATTCAGTTGACCCCAGAGATCGAGAGAAAAATGGCAATGAAGGCAATGGAACGCCTTATGAACCCCCAGGAATTCGAGGTCACAGCGACCAGTAGAGTAAGACAGTGTCCCGTATGGGAAGAGGAAATCAGCAAGTACCTCAAAGGGAAAGGTTGGCCCCTTTGGAGTGAATTCTGCGCGAATGATGAAACAGGTCCCGGAAGTCTAGGGCATACTTGGTGGGAGAACCTGTCAGAGATTCACTTTCCTAAAGAAGGCCCTGGGGATAAAGATGGGCAGGCACTGAAAGAGGAACAAGAACCTCCGAAGCACCGTCATTTTGGCGGACTGCACCCTCCCCGCTAACGACAATGGCAGCATGTCCCACCTCTTGAACTCCTCCTCCATCTGATCCACAAGCCTGGTAAAATTATGCTTGTGAAGAGTCCCCCAGTCCCTGGCCACCTGCACCCCCAGGTACCTAAAATTCTCCCCTGCACTCCTAAGCGGGAGCCTACCAATTCCTTCCTCCTGGTCTCCAGGGTGCACCACAAACACCTCACTCTTGCCTAAATTTAGTTTATAGCCTGAAAAGGTCCCAAACTCAGCTAGCAGCTCCATCACCCCCGGCATCCCTCCCACCGGGTCCGCCACATACAGTAACAGGTCATCGGCATACAACGACACCCTATGTTCCTCCCCACCTCGCACCAAACCTCTCCACCTCCCTGAATCCCTCAACGCCATCGCCAACGGCTCGATTGCCAAAGCAAACAACAAGGGGGACAGGGGGCAACCCTGCCTGGTCCCTCGGTAAAGCCGGAAGTACTCCGACCTCCTCCCATTCGTGGCCACACACGCCATCGGGGCCTCATATAGCAGCCTCACCCATCTAATAAACCCTTCACCAAATCCAAACCTCCTCAACACCTCCCATAAGTACCCCCACTCCACTCTATCGAAGGCCTTCTCTGCATCCAGCGCCACCACTATCTCAGCCACCCCCTCAATCGCCAGCATCATGATGACATTCAACAATCTCCGCACATTCGTGTTCAGCTGCCTTCCCTTCACAAACCCTGTCTTGTCCTCGTATACAACCCCTGGCACACAGTCCTCTATCCTGGTGGCCAGGATTTTTGCCAGCACCTTGGCATCCACATTGAGGAGAGGTATGGGCCTGTATGAACCACACTGCTGGGGGTCCTTGTCCCTCTTTAAGATTAACGAAATCAGCGCCCGCGACATTGTCGCGGGCAAAGCCACCCCTTCCCACGCCTCATTCAGCGCCACACCAGCAAGGGGCCCACTAGGTCCACAAACGTTTTATAAAATTCCACCGGGAACCCATCCGGCCCCGGCGCCTTCCCTGACTGCATCTGCCCGATCCCCTAAACTAGCTCCTCCAGCTCAATCGGCGCCCCCAACCCCTCCACCTGCTCCTCCTGCACCTTCGGGAAAGAAAGCCCGTCGAGGAACCTCTCCATTCCCCTCCTCTCCACCGTTGGCTCCGAACGGTACATTTCCCCGTAAAAGTCCTGTCAGAGATTCACAAGAAGAGCTCAGGGAAAGCTCGCAAGCCGATGGCAATCATGTCCTGCTTGGCACAATTGCGAGGCACAGAGGACGCTCCGTAGAGAGATTGAGGAGAGAGAGAAGAGCAGTGAAGGACATGTGAGTGAATTTGAGAGAGAGAACAGGGAACTGAGAGAGCAGTTAGTGGCAAGGCACAAAGAAGTGGCTGATGCCAAGCGGATACACCAATCTTGCCTCGCCTATTTGAGTAGTTTTCAGACCCAATATGACAAGGCCTACCAAGACACGCAACGCGCAGTCCTGGTAAGACAGGAAACTGAACAACAGGTTGAGCAGTTGCAGAAGCAGTGCAATGATTTAAAAGCAGCCCTACGAGCACTCCACACTTCCGACGGAACAAAGGCAGAGCTCGGTAGACCACGCTAAATGCCGGAAGCAAATTGCAGACCTGCAATCCCTGCTTTCTGTTCAAAATGGGTTCCAGAGCACGTTTGGATCTCAGTTAGACCAAGAAAACAGCCCCGACTGGCAGGAGTTAAGTGAGACTGCCCATAGATATGTACATGGCACATGTACACAGGAAAAACCCCAGAAACGAAAGGCGCCCCAACCCCTGACTGCACAGGCAGAACACACCCCTATGAACCCTGTAACCACACAGCACAGGGCCACAACAGACAGAGACCCAGATTTCCTGTACACCACCCCATTAACCGTCACTCAATTAAGGGACGCGTGTGAGAAAATTACACCGTTCCTACCCACATCGGACCCCCATCAGTTCTTTGCAAGAGTAAAACAGCAGGCGACCATGTACGGCCTGGATGAGAAGGAGCAAGTGAAGCTCACAGTTTTGAGCCTTGACCCTTCAGTTGTGGCAGCCCTTCCCGACTCACAGAATGTAGGAGGAGGCACCCTCCAAGAAATGCATGAAGTGATCTTGGACGTGATCGGCTATAACAAAGGAGACCCCGTAGAAGGCCTAAACAAGTGTAGGCAAAAGAAGACAGAGCACCCCACAGCGTTTGCCAGACGCTTGTGGATACATTTTACAGCGGTGTTCAGAGAGTTAGCATACGCCTATTTGTCCCCAGATAATATGGCCAAATGGACCCGCATCCTAGTCTCTCACGCGACAGTGGCAGGACAGAGAGCTTGCGCAAATTACAACCCCTCAGACGAGGTGCACAACGAGAAATGGGTTTTGAAAAGATTGTCCCGAGCTTGGGAACAGTCCATTCAGGGAAAATCAGATTACATTAATGTAGAGGAAGAGCAAGCAGATGCTAACATGCATTAAGTTGGCACACATCAGAACCCCACATGGGTAAACGAGGGAAGAAATAGCCCACAGCAGCCTAAATCCCAGGAATGCTACAATTATGGACAGGTAGGACATTACGCACAAGAGTGCAATGCGCCCCAGAAGCAGCAGAGAAACCAGTAGACGGGCACCCTAAATAGGAATAGGGCAAAGCCAATTCACAGTGTTTGCGCCCGTTCTGATGCCTCAGATATGAATGGCACCGATTGACGGTGTTCGGACTCCCCAACTTTAATCTGCGACACCCTTTGGGACAAATCCGGTAGACTGGTAGTGGCAGGCACAGTCCGGGGACACCCTGTGGAATTTCTTTGGGACACAGGAGGGTCCCGTACCATGATAAATTCCTCCACAACGTTTCAGAGAGACACGTGACCCACCACAGACACCATTACTCTCAGTGGTTTTACAGGGCACTTACAGCAGGGACACATCACAGCCCCTGTAGCAATACAGATAGGGAACATTAAAATGAAACACCCAGTAGTTCTGGTCGACCTACCCCAAAGAGCCGAACACATTTTAGGAATTGATTTTATGAGCTCCCACAATCTATCATTCTTCCCCGTAAATAGATAGCGGAAAATGGCAACGGCAGCACGAGCCCCCGCCATGCTCACAGTTGGCGATTATGAAAATAGGATTAGCGCAGTAGGAGACTTCTGGTTTGACCCTCGAGCCATTAGCCAGGACAAACAGGTTAGGGAAGTCCTGCAGCGACACAAAGCAGCATTTGCACAGTACAAGCACGACTGTGGCAAGATCGCTGGCTTAGTGAATATTACAGGTCCCAATCCCAGACCCCAAAAGCAGTACAGTTTTCCCCAAGAAGCAGAGGGAGAAATCTCAAAAGTGATACAGAGTCTGCTTGACCAAGGCGTACTCCAATCAGTAGCCTCCACGAACAATGCCCCAGTTTGGCCTGCAAGGAAACCCGATGGATCATGGCAACTGACCATTGATTATCGGGCACTAAACAAAGTAACCCCAGCAGCAGCCCCCACCGTAGCCACGAGTCCCGAGACCATGCTCAAACAAGTGTATCACTTTTAAGATTTCTCCCTCTGCTTCTTGGGAAAAAAGGTTTTTTTCGGTTTTGGACATTAGCAACGGCGTTTGGTCCATTCCATTGGATAAAGCGTGCCAATACAAATTTGCTTTCACATTCCAGGGACAGCAATATACGTGGACGTGCCTTCCACAAGGCTTCCACAGCTGGCAAATGGTTTAGTGAAATTTTCCCGACCTGATTGGTCCAATATGTAGATGACTTGCTTCTGCAGACCGACACAAAGAAAGAGCACATTTTGCTTGCTGAAGAACTATTAGGACTCCTACAACAAATTGGATGTAACGTGAACCCCAAGAAGGCCTAGATTTGACAGGAAAAAGTGATATACTTGGGTACAGTAATCACTCATGGTAAACGCGACATCGAGCAAAAGAGAATTGACTCGATCGTCAAATTGCCCCTGCCCCATAATATCACAGGCCTCCGGTCATTTCTAGGACTGGTTGGCTACTGTAGAAACCATATCGACGGTACACCACTCCTTTAACGCCCACTGGCAGTTAAAGGAACAATTTTGCTCTTCTGCTTTGAGGCAGAAGATAGCATCAATGCAATCACCACATTGACCACACTCTTACCCGTTCTTGTCCGATCACTCAGACAGTGGAGTAACAGCACTGGTCCCCGCCCTGCCTGAGGAGCCCCTGGTCAGCTACGCTCGAATAGAGCACATACGACACTGATCACCGTCCTACCCGGGGATTCCACCCATTCTTACCTGCCGCGGCCCATACGCACCCCATTTTGGCACTTTTACTTCAAAATTCTTATGTTTGTATATGGCGACCCTTCGGCTGCTTCCCAATGCTATTTACATCCTCGAATACTGGGATGGTAGCTCGCACAGGCTGCGAGACGACTCGCACTGTGTCAGTTTTTCTCGGATGTCTTGTCCCAAAGATTTGGTTTTTTAACAAAAATGAGGGAGTCACAGATGGTGACCAATTATAATGGGTAATTGGCAATAAGAAGACAGACAGACAGACAGACGAGATCTTAAACAAGATAATAATAGAAATTATGCTTGTGTCCATAGAACTCCGGAACCACAGAAACCTCAAGAGGAAGAAAGAAAGAAGAAAAGATGAAGACGACCATCATGCTCTACAGTTGGATCTTAGCGGGATCCCTCCAGTTGCGCACAGACGCTACCCCCCTGACCCCTACCACGCAGGCCGTGAATGTTACACACCCTTGCCATACACTGTACCCCGAGACAGTAACCAGTACACCGACCTGGTGTGACCGGTCCATAACGTGGTATTCCCTATCCTACGTTGTGCAATCACTATTAGTACTTGCGATACTCTGCAGTGTCGTCCAGACCCTAAGACTGAGGAAATGGCGGAGAAAAGCCTCCTGCAGTCCGATATACACATTTAGATCCCTATTTTCAGACTTCAACAAACACCCCAACCCCTTATAGTGAATTAAAGTGCATCCGTTTTTTTTTTGTGTGTGTTTTGTTCGTTCCAATAAAAAGAAATGTAAAACTCTGTGCTTGACTGCCAAGCCAGAGAGACCTGTGTTGCTGCTATTTGTAATGTTGCAAATGCCTGAGGACCTCCTGGTCAGCTATGCTGTAAAATGTTGCAAATTCTTTTGATTGTTTGATTGAGGATAGTTTAGTTAAGGATAGTTAGCGGTTCCAGTTTTTTTAATTTTGTAAAGCATGCCTGAATGTCATAGCGCCCCGTAGAATTTTCTAATGATGTATGTACATAAAGTAATTTAGGTAAAGGTTTCCCTTCACAGGACAGAGTAGTGTAGAACCTGTCCTTACTTATGGGTGCCCGACTTCAGAGGAGAACAAGGAAGATGCAGTTATTTGATCCTTCACGCTTCGCGTTGAGGATCACAAGGAGGGTGTAGCCATTTGGGATGGCCACTTCCAGAATACAAAATGGATGTTTGCAAAGACTATAGGGAAACATGGACAATGCTAAGAAAGCAGGCAGGCACAGAGCCTGGATGCCTATTGAGGAGGCAACTCCCAGACGAGACTGAAACTGTAGGTCAACGAGCATATTGATGGCCCATCTCCGGGAACAAAAGAATAACATTCAAGTAACCGATACTATTGCAGACAGCCCGGCGCCAGAAAGACACAAACAAAGCAAGGCCAACGGCCACCAAAGACACGCCCAGCCATCAGGGCACACACCCCTTTATTGGTCGAGATCAATACCAGTGATCAGGATACGGTCCAATTAATTGGGGCCAAGTTCAAGGCCCGCCCAAAAGTGCATGAAGCCCTCTTTGGGTATAAGAAGAAGCCCCGAGAGAGAATCGCTCTCTTGGACTCGGCTCTCGAAGCGGAGAGACCCGTCCACCAGCTGCACCAGAGGCAAGTAGGGCAGCACGGTAGCATTGTGGATAGCACAATCGCTTCACAGCTCCAGGGTCCCAGGTTCGATTCCGGCTTGGGTCACTCTCTGTGCGGAGTCTGCACATCCTCCCCGTGTGTGCATGGGTTTCCTCCGGGTGCTCCGGTTGCCTCCCACAGTCCAAAGATGTGCAGGTTAGGTGGATTGGCCGTGATAAATTGCCCTTAGTGTCCAAAATTGCCCTTAGTGTTGCGTGGGGTTACTTGGTTATGGGGATAGGGTGGAGGTGTTAACCTTGGGTAGGGTGCTCTTTCCAGGAGCTGGTGCAGACTCAATGGGCCGAATAGCCTCCTTCTGCACTGTAAATTCTATGAAAGTAAGTCCAAGGTCAACGCTCGCCATCAGACGGACGACCTTAGCTGTTCTCCTGTTACCTCTTCGTACCCAACAGCCTCAGATCCGAACAACGGCCATTGTTCCTCTGACTACGGGGGCACCCGAAGTTAAGTATAGGCGTTAGCGTTAGAGATAGTTTAGTTTATGGTATCTGTGCATGAGTAGATATTACTGTGTGTGTAAATAAATAGTATTGACTTTGAACTAACTAACTGGTGCATTGGTTCTTTGATCAGTATTCGGGTTTGATCCTTGAGGCGATACCTGGCGACTCTAGAGCAAACATAATCAGGATTAAGGAAGGCGACCATACTGACTGCTATATTTATAACCAGATAAACAGAGCAACAAGAAGAAGGGAACACATGGAGGCTCAGGATGCTACGGTCCCTCATGAGGAGGCAGAGCTGCGTGAGACCCTGAGGGTCAGTGGAGGCACGGATGAACTTGTGTTGCCCCCAACAGAATACAGGCAGCGATTTAGTTTCCAGCAGTAATTGAGACTCGGTGCGGAAGACTCAGGCTTTCAAGAACATCTGTGTGATACGCTCACAGGGGACATCTCATCCAACTGCCTTGGGAGGCATCCAATGCCTGTCGCATTATGAAAAGGCTGCTGAATTTCCTCACAACAGACTTATTCCAGGCAGCCTGTGGAGACCATAGTGGGATGACACAGCCTGCTGCACACCATTTCTTCAAGGTCTTCACAGATGCAGTGTTCCATAGGGCATCTCCTTCATCCAGGATGTCCGAGGATTTACAGTCATTGGAGGCTTCCCATCCACGTTATACAAATGGCAATTGAAACCCCTATATAGGTGAATAACACCCCACCTCACTGCAATAATATTACCAGAAGGCAAAAATACACCTTCAGAGGGCAGCACGGTGGCACAGTGGGTTAGCCCTGCTGCCTCACGGCCCCGAGGTCCCAGGTTCGATCCCGGCTCTGGGTCACTGTCCGTGTGGAGTTTGCACATTCTCCCCGTGTTTGCATGGGTTTCACCCCCACAACCCAAAGATGTGCAAGGTAGGTGGATTGGCCACGCTAAATTGCCCCTTAATTGGAAAAAATGAATTGGGTACTCTAAATTTTTTAAAATAAAATACACCTTCAGGGTGAGATTCATGACAAGTAGGGAATCCATTTATTCAGAGGGTGCAGGGAGCTATCAGTGACACACATACAGCCATCAACAATTCTGCAGGATAGCCATGCACTTTTATCAACAGAAAAGGCATCCATCTATCAATGCGCAGCTGATGTGTGACCATAATCGGCAGATCATGCAGGTGTGCCAGCTACCCAGGCAGCAGTCAAGGTGCATACGTCCTTAGGAACTCACAGATCCCAGACCTTTTCACTGGCCTGGATGTGTTGGATGGATTTCTACTAGGTAATGAAGGCTTTCCTCACAAAAGATGGCTAATGACACCTGTGAGGGTGCCAAGATCCGATGCAGAGAGAAGGTACGTGCCGTCACCAGGGCCAAAGGTGGAGCCAACCATCGGACCCCTAAAAATGCGCTTCTGATATCTAATGGATTGTGCGGTGCATTACAGCACTCCCACCATGTGTGTCCCTGATGGTTTGTTGCACACTCCATGGGCGGGATTCTCTGTTTCTGAGACTGTGCTGACGCCGACGCAGAACTTGTGGACTTTCACAACAGCAAAACTGGCGCCGAACCTTGATTGATTCAGAAACTGTGGAGGGGCTAGCACTAGCACCACATGGCACAGAATCGATTCCAATGATAAATAGTGCAGGATTCACCGGGTCCGTGAGAATCAGTTGAGAGGCTGTCAAGCTGCAGCCGCACATACACATTACAATCCCCACACACACTCATCCCAGCCAACAAGATGGCACTGGTTGTGCCAGAGTGTGCCTTTACAACTGCCTTGCCAGCTGCAGCAATGGCGTTCCGTGCCCGACCCCGACCCCACTGCGCACCTTCTGGCAGAAGCCCCCTGGCCAGTGTCATGATATGCAGACATGCGCATAATGACAGGCAGCTAATGAACACAGAGAACAGGACATAACCAATCAGCAGGCAGAACACTTGGGGGTGGTTTCCCACTATAAAGGCACGAGGCATTCACACTCTGCCTCTTTCCACTGGGGACATCTACAGAGTGAGTCAGGGTGTATATGTCACATAACACATCCAGCACGTGGCTAAGAGCTAGTCTGGTTCGGACATAGTAATCACACTTAGGTTAGCAGAGAATCGAACTCACAGAGAACTGTGCTAACTGTGTGACCGGTTCAATAAATCAGATTGAACTAACTTCAGGGTCTGGAGTATCTTTCCGTTAAAGCTGCATCCAGTTGCAGCCCGTGTTACCTCAGTGTGCTTAACACGACAGCCAGTGGCACAACTGTCAGAAAACTATGGCAATATTGGATACTTACCCCCTCTCTCTCCTTCAGCAGCCACGTCGCCGGTTTCACGATTTTTAAAAGGATATGTGAACCGTGCCGCTGAAAACTCAGAGGTGGAGCATCGTGGAGGCTCCAGAGAATACAGGGTCGGGCCCGCTAATGTAATGCAAACGGTTTTTACTGTACGTGCATTCCGGAACATCAAAGTGATGGAGAACAGCGATTTGGCGTCAAATCGGCATCCGCCCCGATTTTAGTGTTGGAACCTATTCTCTGCCCAATCACATTTCGCGATTTCAGCGTCAGCCAATGGAGAATCCAGCCACATAGCTATGCCATAAAAAGGGGAGATGCCCTGAAAGGTGAAGATGGGCCAGATGGGAGACAATGCTCTGAGGATGATGATTTAAGGGACCACAGCAGTGCACCTACAGAACCCCAGGCCATGGTTGAGTGGATTGCCGTTACGGCAGTATTGTCTTAATCTGGCAAAGGTTTCTATAGAGTCTCTTGCTATATCTACAAAAGGGGTGTAGTAAAATCTCGCCCTTCGTTTTCCCAGTGGCAATGAGAGAGTTCTGTAGCCCTTGTATCCAAACGTTCGCCATCACTCTATACGAGAACACAATTCTCCTCCCCATCCCCCCAGCCTTTGCTTTCTTCCCTCAACCCTCGGATACAAGTCACAAAGCCACAGCAATCAGGGAGAACATCAGTATGACGGAATGTGAGTTTTGTGTTTATCCACAAACTTTCAAGTCGTAACAGCATCAATAAATAATAACCTCATCTATGTGCCTTTATTCATGACTAATGTGGATATTTACTAATGTGTTTAAGTGTCCCGGCTCTCCACACCCTTTCATTTGCGGCTGTGGTAGAGAGAGGTGTCAGATCTTCCACCTTCTTTTTTTAATATAAATTTAGCGTACCCGATTCCTTTTTTTTCCAATTAAGGTGCAGTTTAATATGTCTGTGTGGGTGAGATCCACGCAGACACAGAGAGAATGTGCAAACTCCATCCGGGATCGAACCCGGGACCTCAGTGCCGTCAGACAGCAGTGCTAACCACTGCGCCATCGTGCCGCCCATCTTCCACCTTCTTTGCCCTGGATGACGTTTGGTGGGCGTCCTCTGTGTGGCTGTAGCTGTGAGCCGCCAGCCACTCCAGGGCACTCTTGCTGAGATGCATGACCCAGGGCCGGGATTCGAACCCGGGTCCTCAGTGCCGGAGGCAGCAATAGGGTGAAGCACTGTGCCACCGTGCTGCCCCTCAGTGTTTTTTTTCCAGGAGTGGAAGATAATAATAATTATAATAATAATCATTTATTGTCACAAGTAGGCTTCAATGAAGTTACTGTGAAAACCCCCTAGTCGCCAATTCCGGTGCCTGATCTGGGAGGCTGGTACGGGAATTGAACCTGTGCTGCTGGTCTTGTTCTGCATTACAAGTCAGCTGTTTAGCCCACTGTGCTAAACCAGCCCCTACATGCGAGATAAGTGCGAGCGTTGTTCACGGGGGCTGGCGAATCATACACATATGTTCTGGTCATGTCCTAAACTTGTGAGCTTATGGGTTTCCTCCTTCAGCACCATGTCAAAGCTTCTAGGGATGGAGATTGAGCCTTGCCCGCTGGTGGCTATTTTTGGTGTCTCGGCCCCACCATATCTGTAGACCAGGGTGAAGGCGGATGTTCTCGTCTTCGCCTCGTTAATAGCCCAAAGGCCAGTTCTGATTTGGTGGAGGACTCTGGTTCCACCAAGTTCTTTGGTTGAGTGACCTTGTGGAGTTGTTGTACTTGGAGAAGGTCAAGTACATCCCGAGAGGGTCGGCAAAATGATTAGAATCATAGAATTTACAGTGCAGGTAAAGACCATTCGGCCTATCAAGTCTGCACCGGCCCTTAGAAAGAGCACCACACTCAAGCTCACACCTCCACCCTATCCCCGTAACTCACCTAAACTTTTTTTGGACACTAAGGGCAATTTAGCATGTCTGACCATCTAACCTGCACATCTTTGGACCGTGGGTGGAAACCCATGCAGACACGGGGAGAATTGGCAGACACGGGGAGATTCTTGGTAGTGTAGATGAACAGAGAGATCTTGGCATCCAGGTACATAAATCCCTGAAAGTTGCCACCCAGGTTAATAGGGCTGTTAAGAAGGCATATGGTGTGCTAGCCTTTATCAGCAGGGGGATTGAGTTTCGGAGCCACAAGGTCATGCTGCAGCTGTACAAAACTCTGGTGCGGCCGCACCTGGAGTACTGCGTGCAGTTCTGGTCACCACATTATAGGAAGGATGTGGAAGCTTTGGAAAGGGTTCAGAGGAGATTTACTAGGATGTTGCCTGGTATGGAGGGATTTGTTTTTTTGGGTGGGGGAGGATAAGTTTGGGATTGTAATTATTTTGTGTTTCTACTGTGTCATAATGACAAAAATTCTCAATAAAAATATTTTATTGAAGAGATTTTGAAGACCAAGTGACCAAAGGCATTCAATGATGAGTGGTTCAGACCTTTCTGTACAGCTACATGATAGCTATTATGCCTGAGAGATCTGAAAGTTAGAGCCTTTTATTTCTTCCCTTTCAAAAAACCTTGCTTTATTTTGATTTTGTTCCTTCCTTGGTTTTATCCAGTTATTTCAGTCAACAGGCAAGACAAGTGAAGTCACAGCGAGGCACGTATAGTGCAGTTGAGAAGCTTTCAGATGAACCCAGATTATGGTTCAAATGTCCACCTTCAGGCTTCTGTTACAGTAATTAAAAATGGCATTGTGAGCCATTCATAACAAGAAATGTTTTTCAGAACAGTGATAAATTACTGCAAATGCTGGAAATCTGAAATAAAAACTGGAAATACTCAGCAGGTCTGGCAGCATTTTTGGACAGTAAGAAGTCTTACAACACCAGGTTAAAGTCCAACAGGTTTGTTTCAAATCACTAGCTTTCGGAGCACAGCTCCTTCCTCAGGTGAATGAGCTCCGAAAGCTAGTGATTCGAAACAAACCTGTTGGACTTTAACCTGGTGTTGTAAGACTTCTTACTGTGATCACCCCAGTCCAACGCCGGCATCTGCACATCATAGCATTTTTGGAGAAAGAGTTAATATTTCAGGTCAGTGATCCATTGGGCACGATTTAGTGGAAAAAAGAGTCCCACATAGTCGGGAGTTTCCTGGCGCATGCAGTGCTGAGAACGACCCCACTATTAAACAGGATTTTGTTCTTTTTTGGGGCCTTGGCAAGGAAGGCCCCAAGCTCAACTCACCAGTGTCCTGTATCTCTCAACCCTCCATTGTGACCCCTGGACCCCTCCCAACTTACCAATTAGGGGGTCCTTAAGCCCCCCTCATAAGGGCAGGACATTCCAGGCCTTATCCTGGCATGAATAAGATGCCACATGGGCATTGATATGCTGGCAGTGCCTTCGGGAGCCTCCAACCGTCTACTCCGGCTCTCCTCAAGAGCAATGCCCCTACTCCCACCTGGCCTTTTTCCCGTAGTCCTGCAAATTCCTTTTCAGGTAATTATCCAATTCTCTTTTGAAGGTCTCAATTGAATCCATCCCCACTACAATCTTAGGCAGTGCATTCCAATTCCCAACAACCCGTTGCATAAAACAAATTTTCCTCATGTCGCTGTTGCCTCTTTTGTTTATCATCTTTGATCAGTGTTCTGGTTATCAATCATCCCGCAACAGCAACAGTTTCTCCCCAAGACCTTCTGGATTTTTAAATAGCTCTGTCAAATCTTCACTCAACCATCTTTTCTCCAAGGGGAACAGCTCCAAATTATCCAATTTAGCCATGTAGTTGAAGTTCTTCATCCTTGGAATATTCTTGTTGGCTTTTGCACCCTCTAATGCCTTACCATCCTTCCTAAGGCGTGGTGTCCAGAACAGGGAACAACACTCCATTTGAGGCTCAACCAGCTCTGTATAGAATGTATGTAACTGTGCAATGTCTCCTTATGTGACTCATGTTCAAACATTGTTTGTCAATACTTTTTTGTGAAGTGCACAGGAAACTTTACTAAGTTAAAGGTGCTATAAAACTACACGTTGCTGTTGTACTAAGTTAGTTAAGCATGAGCAGTCATATGAATGAATGATTAAATGTTATGGGAAGTCTAGGAATGAAGAATTGGACCCTGATAATGTCTACTTTATTTTTCCGTTTGACTTGAAATTCAATCCAATAGAAAAGTAAATGTCAGAACAGGTGGAACTTATCATTTCTCATCTTTCATATTCCAGTTAAATAGAGTTGGTCATAATGAAATCTTTCCTTGTATTAAATGTTTTGCGTCATCCCCAATATTGCTGGCATAAACAAATATTTCCAAATGACAGTCCAAATATTTGAAACAGATATCCTTTTACAGGAAGCAAGGCTACCTTTAAAGGTATCTTCTTTACATCTGTACAAGAATGATGATTAAGGAACCTGGAAACAATCGAGACAGTAGAGCTGCAGTCAATTTGTCCCATGCAGAAATTATTGTAAAATGACTCGTTTGATGGAGTTCTGTTGAGGTGCTGAAGAAGCAGCAATATATTAGAAATATTCTGCATGGACTCCAAAGACGTGCACGTTAGGTGGATTGGCTATGCTAAATTGCCCCTTAGTGTCCAAAAGGTTAAGTGCAGTTACTGGGTTACGAGGATAGGGTGCGGGCATGGGCCTAGATAGGGTGCTCTTTCCAAGGGTTGATGGGCCGAATGGCCTCCTTCTGCACTGTAGGGATTCTATAACTAAACTGGTAAACACGTCTTCTATCTTTTCAATCTAACAGTTTGAAGGCCATAATGTTTGGGGAAAGACTATGAAGATTAGATGCTTTCTATACCGTATCAGTAAACATGAAGAAGTTGCTATTATGTCTTTTGCGAACATTAATCTCTCTCCGAATGCAAAGTACGAAACAAATGATTAATTTTAAAACTGAAAGTGATCTGAATGGTTAACGTGGGATATCTTCCAACACTTGAAATTCTATGAAGCAGCCGGATTCTTCGGGAGATTTATGTCTCCTTTGAGCAGAATCTAGCTCCATTATGTAATTCCATATCACTTACCGCTACACTTCTAATAATAATCGCTTATTGTCACAAGTAGGCTTCAATTAAGTTACTGTGAAAAGCCCCTAGTTACCACATTACGGCACCTGTTCAGGGAGACTGGTACGGGAATTAAACCCACGCTGCTGGCATTGTTCTCTATCACAAGCCAGCGATTTAGCCCACTGTGCTAAACCAGCTCTAGCAAGAGACTGAGACTCTCTCAATCTTACAAGAGACCGTACAAGTTGCTTTTCTTTGGGACCTGTAACTTTATATCAGGTTAGTGCCAAAGACCAATCTCACAATCTAGCCACCACTCGCTCTGAATTAAGCCTGCCTTTACCCAGGCCCATATCTAGGTAATTGCAGCAAGCAAGGACTGAATAGGGATTCCTTTTAATCTATTCAGTTTACTAGATATGTGCCCCCGCATCCTTAACTTCAAATGTTGGTATAAGAAATCAGACAATGGCCGATATAATACATACCAAACAAATTTATGGACAATCAATAGGCAAGTGAACCACAACAATTAAAAAAACAGGTCCAAGGTAGTGAATTATAGAATAGATGGAGCACAGAAAGAAACAATTTGGCGCAAGCATATGCTGCAAGAGCGACATAGCTTGTTCCATTCCCTGTATCCCTGCAACATTTTTCTCCCTTTTTGATGTGAATCCAATTCTCTTTTGAAAGGCATGGTCGAGTCTACCCTCCTCAAAAATTCCTGGCAGTGCATTAAAGAGCATACCTACTTGATGCAGAATAAAAGCTTTTCCTCATTCCAACATTCCAGTCTCACAACAGGTAGGCTGGTTTAAAACTACCTCCAATTGTCTGATCTTGCATTTATGTGCATCAGCAAAATGGATCTTTTATTTAATTGATTAAGCAAATTCAGTGGGGTTTGGGTTAGAAGAAAGGACTCAAATAACATAACGTGCTATATAAACAGAATGTTTATTTTTGTTACACTGCCTACCATGCATTCCAGTTCATTTGACAGCTCCTAAATACTGGATCATTACATCGATGCCTAATAGCCAAAATTTACAAGAAATGAATTACAGATGTAGAAACTCACAAGGAACTGGTAGTACAATAATTGATTTACTTAATGCATAAACAGTTAAATATTACAGAGTTCTGAATCTTTAAAGTACCTTTCAGTAACTGTTTAATTCTGTCTCTGATAATTTTTTACATGACAAGCGTGCACATGTTCCTAACATGCCAAAACTGGAATGGGTAGTACATAGCAGGAAACTTTAAAGCCCTAGAATGCCGCTGGCCAGATATATGCCAATATTATTGTGATTCTTCAAAATACAGTGAAGAGGCCCCTTCGGCCCATCGAATCTGCACCAAGACAATTCTGGTTTCTCTGAAGAACCAATGAAAGTTTTTAATAGGCAATTGGGATTTATAGGTATTAATTTCACATGGCTGTTTTCCTTTTGAAATGTTCTCCACTGCAATTACTTCAAACAATTTTAACCAACCAATACTTTCCATATAACCGTTAAAGACAATATTGTCTACAAATAGCTCCAGAAATGCCAGGAACAACCACAATAACCCATTCCTTATTGTCAGGAATAGCATAGATAATGACTTACTCAATGATTCACCTTTCCTTGCACAGATCTTGAGCTGGAGTACAGATCCCACATAAAATCCACTCCCTTAGCTTTCTATTTTTTGAGGACTGCACAAGGAACTAAGTCACAAACCTTTCACACATCGCTAATGGAATTGAAGTGGATTTCAACATTTTAACCCCAGCTAACTGATCAGTTTTAATAAAAGCAAATTACTGCAGATGCTGGAAATCTGAAATAAAAACAGAAAATGCTGGATAAACTCAGCAGATCTTGCAGTATCGGCGGAGAGAAACAGAGTCAATATTTCGACCCTTCTACAGACCAGTTATACGGACTCAAAATGTCCTCATATAAAAATGATCCACTCCGTTACAGCATGACGGAGCTTTGTCTCTGTTGCCATAGATTTACAGAATTATTGCCATTTGCAAAACAAGGCAAGAGAAGGGTAAACATTCCAAATTATGTTCTTAAATTTAATACTAGTAGATGATGCTCACTGTGAATTTAGTATACAGAATGCTGTTTTATAGCATGAACCCTCTAAACCCCAACAGGACCTTTCATATCCAACAGTCCCAGAGGGCCCCTCCCTGCAACCGGATTGCTCTCTCTCTATTTCCTGTCCTGTCAATCTTCCCATCTTCAAAAGGTCCTTTTCCTCCCCATTGCCCAGGTGGTAGCACTGGTAAAATAAATAAATCAGAGTTCATATGCATATCAAAACAATTGTGTACTCTTTAAATTTTTAAAGGCTAGGCTCCAACATTTTAAACCTTTTCCTTTCTTGTTTTGCTTCTGTCAGCAGTTTCAGGCATCACTTAGGACTTGAGTAGTCTAGCTGACACTGGTGCAGCGACGAGGAAATGCTGCTCTGTCAGAGGAGTTGTCTTCCAGAGACGTTAAACCAAGGACCCATCTGTTCCCTCCATTGAACATAACAGATTCCATGCTACATTTTTTGAAGATAAGGGTTCCCTCAGTGCCTTGGCCAACAGTTATCCCTCAGCAAACACAAGCAAAAATGAATTAAATTCATTCAATTCTTTGTGGAACCTTGCCATGTAGTTATTTGTTGCCATGTCTATCCAGAGAGCTAGTGACTTCCCTTTCAAAAGCAGTTAATTGGCTGCAAAGAGCTTGGATACATTCCAAAGATATTAAGGTGCTAAATAAATGCAAGTTCTTTCCTTCGTTTCCCTTTTCTCTCTTGCTTCCCTTTCTTGCCACTGTTTTTACACCTAATATCCTGGCTGTAAAGAATGTGCGTGGGGACTTTGCTGGGTGAACAATGGAAGAACCAAGGGTCCAGCAGAATTCCAGACCAGAGGGGCAAGTTCGAGGCGGAGGACACTGCTGAAAATATTTTTAAGGAACTGAGGCAAACTCTAGCATTTTATTCTAGAACTAATGAATACTTTTATTTCATAAATATTTTAGGGTTGCAGAGATCCAGTCCATATATCTGTACCGTCACTAAGACTGCTATTTTCACCTTCACAATATCTTACAATTTGTCTCTGCCTCAGCTCATTTGTCACTGAAATTGTTATCAATGCTTGTGTTATATCGGACGTTGACAATTCCAAAGCACTCCTAGACAGCCTGCTACATTCTAAACTCTGTATACATTTGAGCTCATCCAAAAACATTGCTGTACTAAGTCCCGTTCACCTGTTATCTAAGCTTGCTAACCTACATAAACTTCCAATTAAGCAATACTTCATTTCTAATATCTCATCCTCCTTTTCAAATCTCTTTGGGGCCTCACCCCATCTCTCTAATCCCCTCCAGTCCATAATCCTCCAAGATATCTGCGTTCTTCTAATTCTGGCCTCTTGAGCACCCACTTTGGTGGCTGTGCCTTTAGCCACCAGGGACGTGGGCTCTGGGGTTCCCTCCCCACTCCTCTCTGCTTTTCTTTCCTCCTTTAGATCTTCAGCATCTCCTCAAACACTTTTTGGCACTCCTCCCTCTCTTCCTTGGCACCTTAGCCTTAAATGAGATCATCTCCCTCGTGGCGGTTATTGGATAAGCACATGGAGCACACCAGAATGACAGGGAGTGGGATAGCTTGATCTTGGTTTCAGACAATGCTCGGCCCAACATCGAGGGCCGAAGGGCCTGTTCTGTGTTCACCCAACCTTTCCCTCACATCACTATGTGGCAGCGTGTTAAATTTTGCTCAATAACATTTCTGTTAAGTACCTGGCAACATAGTGGAGATGGGGGGACTGGGGAACTGTGTGCAAGCCATGTTGGCTGGCTATGGTTGTTGGGGTGCTATTCACTGTGTTATGTTTGCTTTTGAAATTGTTGTTAAAAATTACAAATGCCTTAATAAAAATGTTTTTTTTTTTAAAGTACCCGGGGGACATTTAGTTACATTAAAGGTGGTAATTCCCAGCTGTCTGTTCTGCATACTTGGCTCAGGGAAAGCTAACTGGAGCAATTCAACTATTTGATTGGTAGCTTGTCATGGTAATTTGCTGATCATAGAAAAGTGATCAAGTGTGGGAAAGCTAAGTGCTTTTGGTTGTTTGTTCCATCAAGCTAGCTTTGGATCAGTATTACATTTGATCCAATCATGATTTTTTTATGCTCTGGAGAAACATGCGAGGTGCAATATATGTTTGAGGCATGGTGTCTCAGGAAAACACACTAACAGGGCAGCATGGTGGCGCAGTGGGTTAGCACTGCAGCCTCATGGCGCCGAGGTACCAGGTTCGATCCCGGCTCTGGGTCACTGTCCGTGTGGAGTTTGCACTTTCTCCCCGTGTTTGTGTGGGTTTCACTGCCACAACCCAAAAAAGCGTGCAAGCTAGGTGGATTGGCCACGCTAAATTGCCCGTTAATTGGAAAAAATAAATTGGGTACTCTAAATTTTTTTTTTTGAAAAGGAAAACACACTAAAGAAAATAACCTGCAATTATATAGAACCTCTATGTTCTCAGAATGCCCATAGTTGTTTTTTTAAAGTGATGTTGCATAGGGAAATATGATAACCCATGTTGTATACAGCCTAGGCCACCAAACAGTAAATTAGAGCAATGAAGCTGTTTTGTTGGTGATGTTTGAAGGAATAGTGTTGACAAGGATGTTGGGAGAATTCCTTGCTCTTCTTCGACTAGTACTATTCAATCTTTCCTTAACATAAAAAGTGATGGGCTAAATGGTGGTTCTTTGAAGTGGCTATCCAATTAGCACCACTCCCCTGCCATTTTAGCACTGCAGCAAACATTTTCCCTTCAGATATTTATCTAATTTCCTTTTGAAAGTTATTATTGAATCAACATCCATCTGACAGACAAATCATAGTTTAAAGTCTCACTGAAAAGGCAGTGCCCCCAGTGATGCATCAGTACTGCAATAAAGGCAGAAATGTTTTAATTGTTTGTGCAGACTTAAGCATATACAGTATACTAAGGCAAGAGTGTTTGATCATCTTTTCTACATGCACAATTGACTCGTACTGTTTAAATGTGGATCATACTGGGCATGAATAAAATCTGCACATTTAAAGATTTCACAGCCGTTCAGTCAATAACACTGCCCTGTAAGATAATAGTGGTGAATTGAAACTGGCAAAATCTGTTGTTCACGGGTATTAAAACATTTTCCAAGCCAAGGCAGCACATCAGAGACTGTAATATTTGTACATTTATCTCCAAGAAGAGCTTCAGAAATAAAGGACTGGGGATCACATTGCCTTTTCAACTTTGACATAGGCTCAGATTCAGAACAGACTAATGAGACACAAGTCTATGGTGGTGGTGGTGGTGATTTTCCGCTCACATTTTTCAGGGGCAGGATTGACAACAGGAGCTGAAAATCCCTTGGGGGGTTCCCAAACGCAATTCTGGCAGGATTCCGCGGCAATTGTCCTCGTCCTTAACGTAATGGGAATCCCGATGTATATTTGAATCTTTTAAATTTCATTATCAGGCCTGATAGATTGTTCATTCACGTTGGCACGCAGACGTGAATCACAACAAGTCTCCCACAGCATGCACCTGGCAAGCAGAACTCACAGAGGGGTTCAGGTGAATGGTTTGCTCAGGTGGGAGACAGTCAAGCCTGGGGCCTAGGTGAGTGCTATTTTAATTTCTTGTATAGGGGTGCCTTTAAATTTCTGGTGGGATGGGCTCAATCATTTTTCCGGCTAGGTGCCGAATGATAGTGGGGAAAGCCGCATTTTTCCCACCCACTGCGTCGCTCTGCCTAATTTGGGGGAAAATTCCACCCTCTCTCAGACTACAAGAACTGTTTGTCAAATTAAGTCAGGCAAAATTACCACAGCTGTAACCAATGTCCCCTCATTTGCTGTTGTTGTGCACAGCCTATTCATGTAAGTGTATGGGACCTGTATTTGTTTATGCCGTCACGCACGTGTGCCACTTAAAGGGGCTGACTGGTGCTCAGCCTGCACAGGAACTTCCAGATTGTTACAGAGGGATGTTGATTGCTAACTAGTGTTACAATCTCACTCAAACTGGTGTGCAAAATAAATACATCACTCCGGCACAGTAAATTGGGTAAGGGATAAAATTGTATTGTATCTGGCCCAGGCACTGGGCTAAGAAATTATTTCATTTTCTAGCGTGACAATGTTTTGCCTCTGTTAGCATCAATTTCTGTTTAAACGGAAACACAAGACTTGACAGTATTCTAATAAATTACACCTTTAGCAAGATGTTTGCTGAAGTGCATTTCATGAAGTAGACATATAACCTTATAATACAATATCAATATTATTACATCTATTAACGAAGTTTCCTGTTTTGCTGCAATTTTAAATTATTCCCCGTGTCTATCTGTCCTGACCCTTTGCAGCCTTATTCCAACCATACCCGAGTTCAATGTTATTTTCCACTGTAACTGGCCAGTCATCAGTCTGACCTCTCCCACCTAGTCTCTGCTTGAGACTGCTTTCAGGGGCAAGTAGGAGAAAAAAATATTTAATTCCATCAACACTACACAATTAGAGAAGCTGAAAATATTAAGATAGTAAAGTTCATCATTCCTTTCACAATAACAAATCTGACCTGTGGTTACATTGATAAATAAAAATGCTTTATTATATAACCATTCATGTCCTGGCAGCTGCTGCCATTTGAACCTCCGCATGTAAAAGTCTAATGGATTTCTATCCTTCTGCAGATAGCAGTATGCTTCAGAGAAAACCAGATGGCAGCTTAGCTGACCACTTACCAGGCTGTGCACATGCTTCTGTTTAATCGCAATACCGCAGGCACACTGTTGTCGGTCAGAGCTCCAACATGCTTGCTCTTTTAATACAGTATTCCTGACAATTGTTTATTAACAGCAAAGAAAATTTTATTTTATGGCAACATCACAAAATGCATAAAGCTGTTATGGTCATGCACCCAACCGATTATGCGAATTGACAAGGCAATTCATCTTTTCCCACCTTTTTTGCTCTGACTTGTGCAGATACAAAGTTTAAGCATCACAAATAAGATAAGATCACATAAATTGCAGTTTACACTGAAGATAGGAAATCTCGAAGAGTCCCTTTATTGTCCTGGTGTTTCTGCTCACAATTCAAAAGCATCTTTAGACGAGAGCAGTGCAGCTTCTTTCCTTTAACGGATTTCAATGAAGGCGATGATGTGGAAGGCGTAGAGACAGATGTTCTGAAAAGATAAATGTGAAAATTATAATATTAAAGCACTACATTAATAAGGATCATTATACCAGAGACAAGGCCTCTGACACATTAAATTCTTTAATCTGAAATCAGCATTTAGTAGAAAAATGCCATTGCTAACCAACAAATAAAAATAAGGGAAGCAAATAAAAATCTGTTGGCAATCTCACTTCAATATAGTTTTAGATAAAAAGTCTTTATGCACTTACAGAAAGGTCACATCATACTGTTTCTATCACACATTGAACTTGATCTCCTGTGTACTTATTTGCATACATCTTCCAGTCCTTCTGCATTCGCTGCTCCCAATGTGGTCTCCTCTATATCGGAGAGACCAAACACACTGGGTGATCGCTTTGCTGAGCACCTTTTGTCTGTGCACATTCAGGACCCTGACCTTCCCGTTGCTTGCCATTTTAACAAAAGACACTGCTCCCATGCCTGATCTTGGCCTGCTGCAATGTTCCAGTGAAGCTCAACGCAAACTGGAGGAACAACATCACATCTTCTGGTTAGGCACGCTACAGCCTTCCAGTCTCAACATCAAATTCAACAACTTCAGATGATCAGCTCTACACCACCTCAACCAATTTGTTTTCATCCCATTTCATTTTAACTGTCTTTTACCATTTCTTTCTTTCTTAATATATATTTATCCCCCCCCCCCAACAATGTTATCCGCCTTTCCTTGGCCTTTCTCTTCTTTGCTTCCCCCTTCCCCTCCCCCCACATCTACAGTTCATCCTCTGATGTGAGTTTCAGGAACTCCCTCCCTAACAGCACAGTGGGTGTACCTACATCTGAAGGGCTTCAGCGGTTCAAGAAGGCAACTCACCACCACCCTCTGAAGGGCAACTAGGGGTGGATAATACATCCTGGCCTAACCAGTGACGCCCACATCCCATAAATGAATTAAAACATTTTAAAAACGAGGGCACCCAGGTCTCGCTGCATACTCCCTCTTCGAATTTACGGTCATTCAGATAATAGTCTGCTTCCCAAATGGATAACCTCGCATTTCTCCAAATCATCTGCCATTCGTATGCCCACTCAGTCAACTTGTCCACATTGCACTGAAGGATCTCTGCATCCTGACAGCTCACCCTACCACCCAATGTTGTGTCATCTGCAAATTTGGAGATATTAGAACATAGAACATTACAGCGCAGTACAGGCCCTTCGGCCCTCGATGTTGCGCCGTCCTGTGATACCCTTCTAAAGTCCCTCTACACTATTCCCTTATCGTCCATATGCCTATCCAATGACCATTTGAATGCGCTTAGTGTTGGCGAATCCACTACTGTTGCAGGCAGGGCATTCCACACCCTTACTACCCTCTGAGTAAAGAACCTACTTCTGGGTTCAATATTGGGCTGGGTCCTCCGACTTTGGGGCTATGTCCCCACGCCGGCGTGGGAACGGTGGCGTTTTAAGTCTGACAAAATGGTGCAAAACGGCCGATTCCCCGTTTTGCTGGGGGTTAGCATGCCGGCAGCGTAGAACACCTGGCTCCAGCTGCCGATATGCCCCCGAGAATTGCTGGGTCCGTTATCACGCATGCACACGGCGGCGGCTGCAGTGCCGCGCTACATGGAGGAGGCCGCTTGCGGACCCAGCCGGCAAAATAGTGCCCCCCCCCCTTTTGCCGGCTGGCGCGCCCCGGACCGCCACCCACAGTGCTCCCAGCCCCGAATAATGTCCCCCTCTGCCCGCAGATTGGCCCTCCCCTGACTGTGGCGGTGCTGAGTCCGGAGCCGCCGCACCGAGTTGAAATGTAAATGAAAATCGTTTATTGTCACAAATCGGCTTCACTGAAATTACTGTGAAAAGCCCCTAGTCGCCACATTCCAGTGCCTGTTTGGGGAGGCTGGTACGGGAATTGAACCTGTGCTGCTGGCCTGCATTCAAAGCCAGCTATTTAGCCCAGTGCTCCAAACCAGCCCCGAGCTCCCGATGGATGTGACCACACCCAACGCACGCTGTCTGGAACACGGCTGGCCGGTGGCAGAGCATCGGGGGGGGGGGGGCCTCAGGCCATGTCGATCCGTGGCGCGGCATAGGAGGGGGTGGAGCATCGCAAAAGCACACCGCCCCCGATTCAGTTGGAAACTTGGATTTTCTCCGGCCGATTGCTGAACGCGATTTCAGCACTGGCGACCGGAGAATCCGGCTCATTACATTTTGTTCCCTCATATAAATTATTAATATATATTACGAATAGCTGGGGTCCTAGTACCAATCCCTGCAGTACCTCATTAATCACTGCCGGCCAATTTGAAAAAGACCCATCAATTCCTACTCTTTGTTTCCTGTCTGTCAAACAGTTTTCTATCCATCTCAGTACACTACCTTATCCCATTCACTTTAATTTTCGACGCTAATCTCTTAAATCAAGTCAGGTATCCTTGAATTGGGCAGCACGGTGGCCCAGTGGGTTAGCCCTACTGCCTCACAACGCCGAGGTCCCAGGGTCGACACCGGCTCTGGATCACTGTCTGTGTGGAGTTTGCATATTCTCCCCGGGTTTGCGTGGGTTTTGCCCCCACAACCCAAAGATGTGCAGGCTAGATGGATTGGCCACGCTAAATTGCCCCTTAAATTGGAAAAAATGAATTGGGTACTCTAAATTTTTTTTTTAAAGTATCCTTGAATATTTGATTCCGGACCGTAGTCACTCAGCAATTATGCTCCCCAACAGAGGGGTTCAAAGATGGAGGGCATGAAAATTATAGTGGGTGCAATATCTGCCGCCTACCACCCAGTGCTCATTGAGGCCAAGTGCCAATGACCGCTGCGGTGCGGGGAGGTCTATGCCAGTCAGGAAGCCTGACTGCCTTAGCTGGGCAGGCAGGTGTCGGACAAGGGCCCCCATGCCCATTGGAAACAGCCTCCCACCAATGTCACCATTTTTAAACCCCCCGCCCTACCTGTCGCTCAAGCGTGGCCCCCCCACCCCAGGGCTGAGACCCCAGACCGAGGCTTCTCAGTTGATGGGGACTGCCTATAGTGTGCCATTTCTTGATTTTCAATTACATAATCATCTGCCTGATGGGAACCTGTGGCAGTACTGGGCAGGGAAGGCAAATTCTGCTGCATGACAGGGAGGCCTGAAGAAAAAATTAATGGCCATTGGCTTCTCATCATTCTGCTTGGTTGGTACCCAAAATTAGTAACTATAGGTGTCAAACCCCAGAGATTCAGGGTGCTGCACCTGAAAACAAGAGTGTGTGTCCATGTACTAACCATCTACATCTTCTCACACCCAGACTTTTCCCTCTCACAGTCCCTTCCATCAGAAGATACAGAAGTCTAAAGACCCGCATATCCAGACATGGGAACAGCTTCTTCCCCACAGCTACAAGACTCCTCAATGACTCCCCCTCAAATTGATCTGTTCCCTGTAAGAAGAATACTATTCACAACGCTGCATGTTGCTCTTGCTCATGTATTGTTAACTGAAGACTATGCCCAAGTTTTGGAATTACCAGCCAGGGGAAACAGTTCCGTAGCATGCAATGTGCGTTGTCAAGATCTCCAAGAATCTTGTATGGTTCAATGAGGTCACCTTTTATTCTTCTCAACTAGAGGGTTAGGTTTTATTCTACACAATCTCTTCTTACAGGACAACTCTCTCATCCCAGGGAATCAATCCAGTAAACCTTTGTCGCACCCACAAGGCAAGTTTACCTTTGAGATTGTAGATTAGTAACGGGCTTACTGAAAGGAAGAGCAGGCTCAAGGGACAGCATGGCCTAATTTTGTTTCTATTTCTTATGTTATGTTCTTACTCTTGTCTCATTACCATAGCCTCTAAATTCTTTACCTACAGCAGGTGCTGGTGCTCCTCAGAGAAACCATTGGAAGTAACAAAGAAGGACTGGAGATGTGGTCCCACATGTTTTAGTCCCTTTATAATTTACTTTGTAAATGAAACATAAGTGTAATCCAGGTAACAACATAGAAGAAAATAAGCCCACTGGGTTTTTACGTACCATATAAGATTCCACCCCTAAAAGGAAAACGGGGACAAATCTGTACAGACTTTATAGTTAATTGTTGGGAAGTATGTCTCCCGGGGTGTTTATTGGCTGCAACCTGCTTTGATACATATTTATAATAAAATACATTTAAAAAAAGATTCCACCTTTTAAAAAACATATTTTCTTTCAACTTACCATGGGTAGTGCCATAAAAATCTTAAATCTACATATTAAAATTAGTGTATGGGTCACATATTCCATTCAAAGTATTATTTAAACATTTCCTGTGGGAAATTTCTCGTTAAAATGTCTGCAGGTAGATGTTAGTTTCCAGGTAATGTTTATCTGCTCAAATTAGATTTCCAATGTTAATCTGCTTCCTGATACGTAACAATTTCCTGCAACACCATAAATCACTCTTCAAGCAGTTGCAGACTTTCTGTCACTCATTGCAATGTCACACCCCCACATGCTCAGTCTACACGGCATTAAAAACTTTGCTGTTCACATTGTGACTCTGACCTCAAATGCCTCCAGGTAATTTTTAAAAAATCAAAGACGTTATAGCAGGAATCCAGGATGTGTAGGGTGGGTGTTCATGTTTTCTGCTAGAGACCAGTGGGCCCCACAGATGTACAGGCTAAGTGACAACACTCGCTGCCCAGCTGTTGCCTCTGGTCTGCCTCAAACTCTGCAACTTGTTAGACTCTACCAGATCCACCCATTACCTCAAGCCACCTTAAAATGTGAAGCACACACCACACCTCAGATGATTTAATATCTCTGCTAACCACCCACTATGGCCAATTCTGATCCTGCAAGACAATTTGCCTGTCTCCATTCTGATCTCCTCCCCGTCCCAGACTTTATATCTAGAATTAGAAGATTAGAACAGTACAGCACAGAACAGGCCCTTCGGCCCTCAATGTTGTGCCGAGCAATGATCACCCTACTCAAGCCCACGTATCCACCCTACACCAGTAACCCAACAACCCCCATTAACATTTTTTTTTTTTTAGGACACTAAGGGTAATTTAGCATGGCCAATCCACCTAACCCGCACATCTTTGGACTGTGGGAGGAAACCGGAGCACCCAGAGGAAACCCACGCACACACGGGGAGGACGTGCAGACTCCGCACAGACAGTGACCCAGCCGGGAATCGAACCGGGGACCCTGGAGCTGTGAAGCATTGATGCTAACCACCATGCTACCGTGCTGCCTGTCGATAGCTGGCCCGTTGCCTGTGTCAACGCTATACCCCTTTTCAGGATGTTAATTCCTTGCCTGGTCAGTAATTAGTTGTCACCGTTTCTAAAATATGAGTAATTTATTTTCTCATTGAGGAACTAGGCGAGGGAAATAATTAAATAAATCATCTCTGCAGAATATTAATTCCTTTACTCTCCCAGCTTTTATTGATTTCTTTATTCTATTATCTCTCACTGTAAATATCTGTCAATATAATTTGTAACATCACTCCTCCATCAACAGATTAAAATTCCACCTGCAAGGGCAGCACAGTGGTGCAGTGGTTAGCACTGCTGCCTCACGGCGCCGAGGTCTCAGGTTCAATCCCGGCTCTGGATCACTGTCCGTGTGGAGTTTGCATATTCTCCCCGTGTTTGCGTGGGTTTCACCCCCACAACCCAAAGATGCAGTGGTAGGTGGATTGGCCACGCTGAATTGCCCCTTAATTGGAAAAAACGAACTGGGCACTCTAAATTTATATATTTTTTAAAAATTGGGAAATGCTGGAGATGAAGTAATAGGAGCAAGGGGGAGGGCAGGGACAAAGGAAGGTTTGTGATAGGGTGGACCTCAAGAGAGATTCAATGATAGGAGAGAGATTCAACGATAGAGGAGTTACAAGCAAAGGAAATGGCGATGGAGCAAGAAAATAATCAAAGACATGCTTACAGCAAATGTACTGAAAGCAAAAGTAAAAGAAAAATCAAAACATGCAAAGGAAACAAAATGGGGGGGGGGGGGCAGAGTTACTGACGAGACTCAGTCATAAAGTGTCTGATCGTAAGATGAGGTGCCATATGCTGCAAAAGCGCAGGGCGTCAACGCTGTCTTTGGGTGCTCTAGTCACATATTTTGTTTTGTTCATGTTCTTTTCCCATCACCATTCCCTTTGGCCCTGCAAGATTAGCTCTTTTGTCATTCAATCTTCTTGTTCCCCGAAGTTCGAAATAATCACACTTTTTAGACTCAAAAAGCTGGAGTTTCAAGTGCATTTCTTACAGCTCTGCATGTGGCTAGTGGATGATACATTGTTGCTCAACTCCTGACTACTGTATAGCAGTAAACGCAGCACCCTAGATATACACTTGCATGACAGTTCCTAGCTCTTTATGCAAGCAATAAACTAAATTGCAACATAACACAAACCTTTCCTTTGTCCTTCTACCACCCACCCACTTGCTCAAACATTTTAGATCTCTAACTTTTTTCAGCTCTGATGAAAGGCCACAGACCTGAAACATTAACTCTGTCCCTCTCTCTCTCTCTCTCCACAAATGCTCCCTCACCTGTCCAGTGTTCGCAATATTCCTGTTTTTAGTTTCGATTTGGAGAGTCTGCAGTATTGTTTTTTTTTAAATATTGAGATACAGATTTATTCATAAAACCACTCTCATCAATTTCATCCACTGTAGATTTTCACTGCTGGTGAAATCTGCAAATATAAAATTTAATAGAGTACTGAATGTACCACTCAACATGTAAATTTATTCACCAACACTTCATGATCCACTTGCCAAAAAAAAACTATACGATTCCTTCCTCACAGCTACAAATTGATTAATCAAATCTTCACACTTTACTTCATTTGCCAGTCTGTGCTTAGAAAATACTAAAATACGTAAATGTATGTATTTAATCAAATGTTCCCATCTTAAAGAAAACATGAAAAAGAAACTACTTGACAGATATTTAAAACTAAGGATCCTTACTCCCCATGTGCAACACCACACTGGTCTACTGATGAAATAACATTTACACTTATCTGAGACAAGTGTGGCACAGTTGATATGACACAGGTGTAAAACTATTTTAGAAATAAATATAAAAACAGAATATCAGCCACTTCCTATTGCTTGCGGGTTTGTTCTGAAAATTTGGAGGGCCAGAAATTTAAAAGCACATGTCAAGCTAGAAGTAACACTTACCCTTTAACTGACCTCAGAATATATCAGCAGGTACTAGACTTCAATTGAACTCAGGATGTGCCTATGATTGGGCCTAGCGATCTTCACCGGACCCGATAACTTTAACAAAGTTTTAGTACTACATTAATGTTACTTGGCATAAATGCTCCAGTCATTTTGGAACTTCTTTTCACTTGCGTGACAGTTTTGGCTAGGGTGGCATCTTTCCTTCCGATTTGGAAGGTTGTGGTTTCAAGTCCGACTCCAGAGATTGAAACTCAATTTAAGCTAAACTTTATTCAAAGACTGACTAACCTACTGCTCGTTTTCAACGTTTAACAGAAGTCTCGGCATCTTCATTACTTTTCTTATTAGCGTTAATAAATTATTTGAAAAAATATTGTTGGTGGCAATAGTCTATTTGTTTTAATTCATTATTCTCGAGATCAAAACAGGTTTTGCACGATGAGTGGGACGCAATTCTGAAATAAAAACAAATGTAGCAATACTCAATAGATCCGACAGCACATGTAGAGAGAAACAGAGGTAACATTTCAGGTCTGTGAACGTTCATCAGAACACTTTTTCAATCAACAGAATGGCTCTCTGATAAATGCGGTTGTTTTGCTGCATTTGCAATAGTGATTGTTGTTGGAAATTGCTATGAAATGTTGCTATGAAGCGGCTCAGTGCTTTCAAAAAAAGTATTCTTTACAGAACCAAATGTCAGGCATAATTTGTCTCAACCGGTCAAAGAAGCTGCTTTCCAACTAAGCAAGATCAAAAAGTGTATGTTGGTTTTAACAGTTCTTGGGGTTTGAAAAATGAACTTAGTAATGATCTAAAGATGTCTTTGAACCAAGTCCAACTCACAACTTTCTCTCACCTTGCCCCATAAAGCTGTTGCTGGTGCTTTTCATTTTTAACTCGAGTGAAATATCTCAGACCACAAGAATGGGAAAAGATTGGATTGGTGGATTCGGACAAGAGCGCAGTATTTTTTGCACCAATTAGAAGTCAGCCTTTTCCAGTGCTTCAAGCCTGAGTTGTTTCCGAAGCTGATGTTGAAGCTCACACATTTTTAGACTTTTGGAGTAGAGGGAGGCAGGCTTCAATATTTTTTTCATATGGAGTCGCATTTTTCTACATGAAGTTTATTTAGCAAGGGTTTCAATTTTTACATAGGATTTCAGTAAGGTTTTTGACAAGGTTCCACATGGCACACTAGTCAGAAAAATTGATCAAGGGAAAGAGATAAATTGGATCTCAAAATTGGCTCCGTGGCAGAAAGGAAAGGTCAACAGATGTTTTTGTGACTAAGCTGTTCCATGGGTTTCATTCAGGGTCCTTGTCCGTGGTATCAACGATTTACACTTAAATGTAGGGACACGAAGAAGAAATTTACAGATGATGTAAGAATTGATTTATGGTGATATGCCTGTAAGCAATACTGTAGATGGCTGGTGGTGCGACCTCCAACCAGCAGGTGGCGGTACAGACCCACCATGCAGTCTCGAGACAGTGGTCATGTGACAAAGCACTCTGATATAAGTGCAGACACATCCGGTGATCGGGAGATGGTTATAAGACGTACAAAAGGACAGTCGTGCCTAAGGGTAGTTCCAAAGAAACTCCATGATAACTTGCTCTGTAACAGATCCCTATCTTACCATGTGTGATTTAATAAAGATCATGGTCTGGACAAGTCACACGTTATTTGGTAGATTCCTTGCTGGACATCGAACAACAATCACAACATGGCCCTTTGAATGATAGTGGGAAGAAATCTGTATACTGCAGAATGACATCAATGGAGTGGCTACATGGGGAGAAAAGTGGCAAATGGAATCCAACTTGGAGAATTGTGATGCATTTGTGACGGACAAAAAAGACACGGGAATACACAATAAATGGTAGGGTACTGAAGCGGGGAAGAACCGAGAGACCTTGGAGAATATGGTCACAGATTATTGCATGACAGGTAGATAAGGGGATTAAGAATGCATAGGGGATACTTTGCTTTATTAGCTGAAGCCAGTGGAGCTGATTTCAAGGAAAACTGAATCGGCACTTGATGGAATTAAACTTGAAGGTTCCGGGATACAGCAGGTCTACGGGAACTAGAATACTGTGCATAGAGCTGATCTCCTCATTGCTGAAAGGATATGATTGCACGAGAGAGGGTAGTTAGGAGGTTTGTGAATTTTGCCAGGAATGGAACATTTTTAGCTCTGAAGACGACAGGGTCGTCTGTTGTTTTCTTTGTAGCAGCTGAGGGGTGATTTAATTGAGGTGTACAAAATTATGAGCAGCCTAGCGTGGATAGAAAGGTCTGATTTCCTTTCGCACAGAAATTGATAACCATAGGGAATAGATTTAAAGTCATTGGCTAAAGGATTAAAGGGGAGCCAAGAAGAATTATTTTCACCCAGAACGGTCTGGAACACATTGCTTGAAAGGGTGACAGAGGCAGAAATGCCCATTGCATTTATAAAGTACTTGGAAATGCACTTGAAGCACTGAAACATGACAGTGCTACAAAGAAAGAGCTGGAAAGTGGGAATAGGCTGGATCACTGTTTTTGGCTGGCACAGATGATTGGGTAAATGGCAGTGTTTCTGTGCCATATGATTGAGAAGTATAATCACTTAATGCTATGTGAAAATATGAGGGAATAAATTACTACATCAAATGCCACTATCCTGTAATCAGCCTGTGCTGGCTTTTCCTTTGGTCTGTAATGGAAAATGGAATTTTAGCTATTGTTCATGGTAAATCAGAAAGGAATTGGCTAGATTGGAAAGGATTAATACATTTATCCATCTGGGTGGAATTTAAATAGAGCTGTTGATAATTTGGGTCACAATGTTAGGGGAAGTCTGTTATTTTAGTCCAGTGCTGCTGCTGCTATGTGCAATTAGTGTTGGACCATTAGCTTCCTTAGATTAGTGAAGTATGATTTGCTTCTAAACCACAGGGGGCAATGTCCAGTATGTAATTGCAGTATCTGAGCACTGGGGCTATTGTGCCTATGGTTCTTAAATGATGAAAAGAGGGAAAATTGATGCACAAAGTGGGGAGACTGAAGTCATATTCGACTTGAAATGTTAACTGTTTCTCTCACAGATGTTACCAGATCTGCTTAGCTTTTCCAACATTTTCTGCTTTTGTTTCTCTAAATTTCAGTTCATTTTTTGATATTATCACAAGTAGGCTTACATTAACACTACAATGAAGTTACTATGAAAAGCCCCTAGTCGCCACATTCCGGCGCCTGTTAGGGTGCACAGAAGGAAAATTCAGAATGTCCAAATTACCTAACAGCACGTCTTTATCCAAATCCCAACTGTCCCATCATCCTCTGTCCACATTGACCTACATTGTCCATGGTGTTCCAATTTCCCAAATAGAAAATTCACATACTTCTGTTAAATTGTCCCATTGCTTCACCCCCCTTGCCTCGGTAACTCCGGATTCTTGCGCAGACTCGATTCCTTCATCTCATCATTTGCAGCAATAACTTCAGCCACCTGGACCCCATGTTAATTTTTCCTTTCTAACTCCTTTGCTTTTCTCCTTTAAGAATATACCCTTAAATCTCAGCTTTTTAAAAACATTTTAAAATATTTTTATTCCAAACCAAAGTAAACAAAACACAATACAAACAGTCTGTCATATTTGCCCCCCTTTAACACCCCTCCTTCCCTCCAAACAACACCCCCCCATCCTCCCTGCCCCCCTTGCTGGGGACAAATAGGTCCTCGAATAGGGAAAAGAACATCCTCCGTCTTACAAAGAACCCTTCCTCTGACCCCATTTTTTCTAACTTAAGAAACTCCGCCACATCCCCCAACCACGCCAACACCCTTGGTGGTTCCACCGACCTCCACCACCCAGTAGAATTCACCGCCGGGCAATCTGAGCGGCAACGGTCGCAAGATCGCCACCAGCGGGCACAGCGACAGCCTCACCCCCACGATATCCGACAGTGGTTCAAAGATCGGACTCAAAAACCCACTAATCTCGGACACGACCAAAACAAATGGACATGGTTTTCCGGCACCCCCCTCCACATCTTTCACACTTAGCCTCTACTTCTTGGAAGAACCCGTTAATATGAGCCCTATGCACCACTTTAAACTGTACCAGGCTCTTCCTGGCACAGGACGATGGCGCATTCACCCAGTGCATAATTTCATTCCAGTCGTCCCACATCCCAATTCCATTCCCAGCTCTTCCTGCCACTTTTCCTCCTCAATTGGCACGTTCTCTGTGTTCACCAATCACCCGTTATATATTCGCAATCTTCCCATCCCCAGCTTGTCTTGTGTTAGCAATCTGTCCAGCAAGGTATGCTCCGACAGTTGATGGAACGAGAGTAGCTCCTTCCTCAAAAGGTCCCGCCACCTGCATATACCTGAATTCAGTCCCCCTCGGCAACTGGCATCTCTCCTGCAACTCTCCCTTCCACGAACAGGCCCTAACCCACTCCATTCCTTCCCTCTCACAAAGCCTACACGTCGCATCCAACTCCACTGGAGCGAATCTGTGATTCCTACAAATTGGTGCCAGCACTGACATAACTCCCAACATCAAAGTGCCGCCTCAACTGGTTCCAAACCTTTAGGGATGATGCCATCACCGGGATAACAGTATACTTAACCAGGAAGAATGAGTGGGGGCCGTAGCCAAGGCCCTTAGACAACCTCCACCCACAAAGCTTCCTCCACCTGCACCCAACTCCGCTTCCCCCCCCCCACCTCCACCACTGCTGCACCTTCTCCACATTCGCTACTCAGTAGCAGTATAGCAGATTTGGGACCGCCAGCACCCCCCACCCGCAGTCTCGTTTAAAAAAACTCAAAATCTGCGGCGTCTTGCCAGCCAATACAAATGCAAATAATCTGTCCACTTTTTGGAAGAATGCCTTTGGCAGGAATATCAGGAGGGACTGAAAATGAAACAAAACTCTCGGAAGGACTTTTTATCTTGACTGTCTGCAGCCTCCCTGCTGGTTACAGTGGGAGCGCATGCCTGCTCTTCAGATCCCCCTTCGCCTCCTCCACCGAACTGGCCAGGTTCCACTTATGCATGGTGGCCCAACGAATACCCAAGTTCCTGAACTTGCTTCTGGCAAGCCTAAATGATAGGGCACTCAAATTCACACTATTCCCCTAGGCATTCACCAGAAATATTTCAATCTTTGCCACATGCAATTTGTATCATGATCTTACCCATACACTCCAATGGATTTGAAATGTACATCGAGTCCCTATGTTCACGGCCTCCCTTACAATGCCAGATCACTCTGTCGATACCCAATGGTATCGGTCAAAGGTTCGATAGCCAACGGAAACAGCGAGGGCAGTGGGCACTCCTGCCTCGTGCCCCTCTGCCGGAAATCTCCTGAACTCATCGCATTTGTCCTTACACTAGCCGTGGGGGCATCATCCAGTAACCGCACACAGGAGTTAAACGCAGGCCCAAACACGAACCTCTCCAGGACTGGAACAGACACCTCCACTCTACCCTATCAAACGCTTCTCCACATCCATGGACACAATAACTTCCGGCACCTTACTCTTCTGAGTCATAATCACATTCAACAACGTCTAATGTTGCTGGACAGCTGCCGCCCTTTCACAACCAGACCCGTCTGGTCTTCCGAGACCACCTCCGGCACACACCCCTCCAGCCGCCTCGTCAATACATTAGCCAACACCTTCAATTCTGTGTTTAATAGGGGGAAGGGACCTGTATGCCCCACACTCCACAAGGTCCTAAGCAATCGATGCCTGAGCCAACAAGGCTGGTAGCTCACCATCTGCTCACCATCATGTACCAACTCCCTGGATCCCTCACCTTGCTGGCCATCATAAACTCCACCCTTTTAATAAATAGGATTGCAAACCCTCTCGACTTGGAGTCAAACCCAAGTGAAACATACGCCCCACCCACCCATTTCTATTCTTAACCTGACCCAATCCTTCATCTGGGTCCGTCATCCCTATCCATTGCAAAACTATCCCTGCTCTCAATTCCCTTTCTTGTCCAGGCCCACACAAAATGGCCACCCCCTCCTTTCTCCCCTACCCACCCAACAAGCTCCCTGCGTCACCAGTATAATCTCCCCCTCCCCAGGTTCTACCTCCCTGAAACTACCTAACCATAGCCCCCAACCTCTCTGGCTACCCGTCCCCCGCACTGTCTCCGTTCACCAGCATCCCAGCTAGCGTGGCAACTTCCACCTGGAGAACGACATAAAGGTCCCCATCCATACCGCTAAAACTGCCCCTCCCACCATAATGCCTTCCCCTCTCCACTCTTTGACTATTCCCTGCCCAGGTTTCCCCCTCCTGTACTCTCGTCCTCCCCTGCCAACAGGAGAAAGACACCTAGGACTCAGAACCACACCTCCATCTACCGCATTAAAATAACAAAAAGGACAATATGTGCAAAAGCAAAACACTTGCAAACATTGTACAAACATACCAAAAACCAAGAAATTCTCACCATTATCCATCCTCCAAACCATGCTCCTTAATAAAGTAATTCACCTCCACTGGCTAAGTAAAATAGTGTTCCTTCCCCATAAACATCACCCAGAGTTTGGTCTGATAAAACATCCCAAACTGGACCTTATTCCGAAAAAGCACCACTTTGGTCCGTTTAAAACCCTCTTGCCGCTTGTCCAGGTTGGTCCCATGTCCTGATATATTCAGATCCAATGACCTTCCCAACTGCAGTATCGCATTGCCCTCACCCATCTATAGAGAAATACAGCACAGAACAGGCCCTTCAACCCACGATGTGGTGCCGAACCTTTGTCCTAGGTTAATCATAGATCATAGAATTTTGGACACTAAAGGCAATTTACATTGGCCAATCCACCCAACCTGCACATCTTTGGACTGTGGGAGGAAACCGGAGTACCCGGAGGAAACCCACGTACACACGGGGAGGATGTGCAGACTCCACACAGACAGTGACCCAAGCCGAAATCGAACCTGGGACTCTGGAGTTGTGAAGCAATTGTGCTATCCACAATGCTACCATGCTGCCCTCAAGAACAAATTAATCTACACTCCATTATTCTACCCTAATCCATTTACCTATCCAACAGCCGCTTGAAGGTCCCTAACGTTTCCGACTCAACTGCTTCCACAGGCAGTGCATTCCATGCCCCCACTACTCTCTGGGTAAAGAACCTACCTCTGACATCCCCCCTATATCTTCCACCATTTACCTTAAATTTATGTCCCCTTGTAATGGTTTGTTCCACACGGGGAAAAAGTCTCTTACTGTCTACTCTATCTATTCCCCTGATCATCTTCTAAACCTCTATCAAGTCGCCCCTCATCCTTCTCCGTTCTAATGAGAAAAGGCCTAGCACCCTCAACCTTTCCTCGTAAGACCTACTCTCCATTCCAGGCAACATCCTGGTAAATCTCCTCTGCACCCCCTCCAAAGCTTCCACATTCTTCCTAAAATGAGGTGACCAGAACTGCACACAGTACTCCAAATGTGGCCTGACCAAGGTTTTGTATAGCTGCATCATCACCTCACAGCTCTAAAATTCAATCCCTCTGCTAATGAACGCTAGCACACCATAGGCCTTCTTCACAGCTCTATCCACTTGAGTGGCAACTTTCAAAGATCTATGAACATAGACCCCAAGATCTCTCTGCTCCTCTACATTGCCAAGAACTCTACTGTTAACCCTGTATTGCGCATTCATATTTGTCCTTCCAAAATGGACAACCTCATACTTGTCAGGGTTAAACTCCATCTGCCACTTCTCAGCCCAGCTCTGCATCCTATCTATGTCTCTTTGCAGCCGACAACAGCCCTCCTCACTAACCACAACTCCATCAATCTTCGTAACATCTGCAAATTTACTGACCCACCCTTCAACTCCCTCATCCAAGTCGTTAATGAAAATCACAAACAGCAGAGGACCCAGAACTGATCCCTGCGGTACGCCACTGGTAACTGGGCTCCAGGCTGAATATTTGCCATCCACTCTCTTGACTTCTATCGGTTAGCCATATCCGTTCGTTATCCAAAATCTTCTCCTTCTCCTGGAATTTATGCATTTGGATCATCACTGGCCATCGCTGTGTCCTGTCCACCTCCGGCCCTCTCGCGGACTCCCTCATCAACAAGCTTCACAAACATCTTTGAAACATAGGCCATGGCACTGCTTCACTCCACCCCCTCCGGCAGGCCCAGAATTATTAAATCCTGCTGCCTGGACCAATTCTCGTGATTGTCCACCTTTACTGTCAACTCCTTACCGGCCACTCCCAACATCGCCACCTCTGCCTCCAACTCCACAATCCGATCACTGTGATCCGTCACCGCGCTTTCCGCCTCCTGGATCATTACACCCTGCGATTCCAGGCGCTTCACCATCCCCTCCAAAGACCCGCAAAGAGGGGATACTGCTCCTTTAATTGCCTTGGGTCAGTCCTCTTGCATCTCTAGTTGATGTTGCCAAAGCTCCCCCTTAGCAACACCATCAACTGTTCCACAAGCAATGGGGTGGACAATGACGATGCTCCTGACTCTGCCATGCTTTCTATTACTGCGTCACACAGATCCTCCAACTCTGGAGCCGCTGCCTTATTCGATTTTGGATGGGTGGGTTAACCTGCCGACATTCCACTTCGGAGGAGAATTCAATTCCCACCACTTATTTTGCACAATCTCCAACAAAAGCGCCCATCACCCATGCAGAAAGGGCCTAAACCGAAGCCTCCAAGCAGGAGTGAGACCGATCAGCTCATGGCCGCCGCCAGAAGTCTCGTCAAAACCTCACTTATTTGACCAACTTTATAGCCACTCCCCCTGCCTGTTTCAGCCCAGCATCTACTTTTCTCCATACAAATAAATGCATCTTATTGTTTTTAAAAGGGGAATTAATTATATCTACTGCAATTATTCATAATCTCTGCTACCTATTTGTCCAATGTTATGTTTTGAAACTGTTGGATAGAGATGACTTTGGGGGAAACAAACAATTTATGAAAGACTTCATGATTCACTCGAGACATCATGAATAGAAACAGTGATTTTTTTTGCATTAAATAGCATGAATTCTGGTTCATTTTAAAGGAACAAAGTTAAATTTGGATTTGTAGTAGACTGACCAGACCATCATTTACATTAATATTCATTCTCCACATTCAACTTCCTAAACACACTGTGCATTAGTGACAACTCTGAGAAACTGAAGCTTATCCAACTCCACATCCTTTCACTGAGGCACTTCATTAACACCCCAAGTTCTGGCCTTCGTCTCACTCCGCTATGAATGCAACTTGGCAGTATAACTCAGTAAAGCTTGCACCCAGCTTCCCAGTTCAAATTGGCCCTCAACCCAGCTGGCATCAGTCTGCTCGCCAAACCAAGATTCATGCCCACGTTGATGGTTGAAGTTGAAATGCTCAACTCAAAATCTGGAACTGCATCTAATGTGCTGTAATGTGCAAGGCTATGGACCAGGTGCTGGAAAGTGGGATTAAAATGAGCGGCTATTTCATTTTTCTGTTCTGGCAGATGGGCCGAATGTCGTCTTTCAGTTACTCTCCTCCACTTCCTCAGTTACCGTGCTTTCGTTATCAACCTTTCTTCTCTTCCTTTCTTTGCCATCCATTTGCCCAATTCAAATGTCATTGTTTTGCCTCATTCAATCGACTGCTACCCTATCCCTACCACTACTGTTAAGGACTCAGTTGTTTGTTCCTTTGATCGCTGCTAGCACAAAGGGCAGGGATTAGTGGGGCTCTGAATACCAATGAGAGCCTACTCTTTGTACTCACCTATAGTATATACTCACCCATAGTATACAAAGAAATGGCTAGTGAAAGCAGCAACATGGAAAGAAGAGTGTGGCCAGATCCAGTATATTTACACCTGGACTCAAGCTGAAGTGGACCAGGTGGTGGAGGCAAGGAGCCTAGTCTACAGCGAGTTGCGTCAGCAAATACACTGATGAGGCCTCGAAAATGTCGATCGCTGGTGAGATGATTGGCATGATGGCAGAAGGATCAGACTTCGCCAACATTTTCTTCCAGCAGCCCACCTGACCCTCAAAATCCAGTTAACTTCATTCCATTTTTATTTGCTGTTTTTAGCACTGTTGCCTCATTGCTGGACAAATCTCCAATCAAAACGCCAAGATCCATCAGCGTCAGCAAGTTGAAACACATAAGAATTACACAGAATCTGAAGCACAATTGAGCCAAATTCAATTCATCCACAGTAGAATTTACCTCATATGCTGTTCATTTATCTTTATCTGCATATCCTATCAGCAAATTAACAGGAACCCAAAGCTCCACAACAACTCCTGGGCAGTCGATGAAGACCAAAAGCTCGGGCGTCTGGGACGCCCACTGAGTAATACTAAAACCAACAAAAACCTTCAGATTTAAGATCAGTGGCTCCTGGGTCCCACTAGCCAGGATTTCCATCAGCACCCCATCATTTTCCAACAGCCTGACTTGCTGCAAATTGAGCACACCAGAACAAACAGAGTCTACGGGGACTTGCCCACAATTATAAAATTACTATGAAAAGTTCTGACAAAGATTAACTCAATATTTCTTCAGAATATTAATTGACTTGATGAATAGGTTACGGCAACAGGAAATGAAGGCCTAAATACAAACACATAGGAGGTGAAGTTTAAAAAATAAATTTACCGGGGAGTTATAGCTGGGCTCTTGCTTTTAGAACCGGATTTATTCAGAAGTGGGGAATAGCTGGTTTCTTGCCGTGTGGACTGTGGCGTTCTTGCTTCAAGCGTCTTCATATCCGTTTTTTTCTTGCTTAGGCTTCTGGGAATGCGGGGCCTTATAGGAAGAGATGCCCTATTTGCTCCGTAGAATCTTGAAGTTTCTTTACATGTATAACATGTAACCAACTGCGTGAATTTTTAAAAAATACAGTTAATACACAGGTATGCTTAGACTCATACATTTAGTTTTGAGCAACTTCAGATAAAGTTTGATGTCCTCCAAACTACTGCGGAAATCCAGAGATAACCTCAAAGTCTAGCCAAGAAATCCAGAGATAACCTCAAAGTCTAGCCAAGAAATCCTGGGACCTTTACAGCAAAATTTTAATTTTTGCTCATCAATTATATACAGCATCCACACATTTTTGAAGATAAAATGCATTGGTTTTGTGTATGCTGCCGGAACAGAATTACATTAAAATGAGATTACTTTGTGACTTCAACAATGCCGAAGGACAAACCACATCCGTTTTTGATCGTGTGCATTATAGGGTGAACTGGTAGAAAGCTGTGCTAACAGGGAGCAAGGTTTGGAGATTTTAATCAACAACACTGTAGCCCTATCTCTGTCTTGAATTCTCTATGATTGTAGCTTTCCTATTCTAAGTACAAGAATGGCCTTAAATGCATTTCAGGAAAATATCTTGTGAATGACACAAAACTTGGAAATACTGTAAACGGTAAAGGACAGCATAGAATAGTGATGAGCAACCTGGATCACATGAGTGGCCCTCTGGCATCTCAGTGGGACACAAAATTTAAATGGGCATGTAAACTAACCATGATTCCATGAATAAGATTGAGTACATTTAATACATACCGAATCTTTCACAGCAAATTATAGAAAATGCTTAAACATTCTTGCGTTAATAGAACTTTTAACTTCAAATGATAAAAACAAAATAAATATTTACGTTTTGAACAGATGCGGACCGAGCACAGGGCCCTCACAGTCAATATTATTTGCAATCAGCACTCAACAACAGAGGGCCGGTGCAGACACGATGGGCCAAATGGCCTCCTGCACTGTAAAAATGTTGTGATCTCCTGGAAAGGCATCACAATGTGATTTATTCCCCTCTTTCCCCTCCTCAAAAAATGCTTGTTGACATCACTCATTCCAAATCGTATACTACTTGACTGAGCAGTGACTGTGGCGATGATTGATGTCACAAGGAAGAAGATGTATTTTTTTTTTAAATTTAGATTACCCAATTATTTTTTCCGATTAAGGGGCAATTTAGCGTGGCCAATCCACCTACTCTGCACATTTTTTGGGTTGTGGGGGCGAAACCCACGCAGACACGGGGAAAATGTGCAAACTCCACACGGACAGTGACCCAGAGCCGGGATTCGAACCTGGGACCTCAGCGCCGTGAGGCAGCTGTGCTAACCACTAGGCCACCGTGCTGCCCTAGGAAGATGATGTATTTCTTGTAATTAAATTAGTTTTGAAGCTACCAAAGCATTGGAAAAACCTAACCAGTTCACTAATGCCCTTTAAGGAAGGAAACCTGCATCCATACCTAGTCTGTTTGATATGCAACTCCAAACCCACAGCAATGCATTTGACTCTAACTGTGCTTGTAATAGCCCAGCAAACTGAGTCCTCAATATTGACTCTGGACTCAGGTCAGACATGGGCAAGGAAACCTCCTATTGATTACCACATACTGCCCTTCCTGAGCTAATGAATCATCGCTTCTCCATGGTGAACACAACTTGGAAGAAGCACTGCAAGTAGTAAGAACATTGAACGTAGAGCTTGGATTAGAATTTGGAACTATGATGTTGTTGCCATTACAGAAACCTGGTTGAGGGAAGGACAGGATTGGCAGCTAAATGTTCCAGGATTTAGATGTTTCAGGCGGGATAGAGGGGGAGTAAAAGGGGTGGAGGAGTTGCACTACTAGTTAGGGAGAATATCACAGCTGGACTGGGGGAGGACACCTCAGAGGGCAGTGAGGCTATATGGGTAGAGATCAGGAATAAGAAGGGTGCTGTCACAATGCTGGGGGCTTATTACAGGCCACCCAACAGCCAGCGGGAGATAGAGGAGCAGATAGGTAGACAGATTTTGGAAAGGAGTAAAAGCAACAGGGTTGTTGTGATGGGAGACTTCAACTTCCCAAATATTGACTGGGACTCACTTAGTGCTAGGAGCTTTGACGGGGCAGAGTTTGTAAGGAGCATCCAGGAGGGCTTCTTAAAATAATATGTAGATAGTCCAACTAGGGAAGGGGCTGTACTGGACCTGGTATTGGGGAATGAGCCCAGCCAGGTGGTAGAAGTTTCAGAAGGGGAGCATTTCAGGAACAGTGACCACAATTCAGTAAGTTTTAAAGTGCTGGTGGACAAGGATAAGAGGGGTCCTAGGGTGAACGTGCTAAATTGGGGTAAGGCTAATTATAACAACATTAGGCAGGAACTGAAGAACCTAGATTGGGGGCGAATGTTTGAGGGTAAACCAACATCTGACATGTGGGGGGCTTTCAAATGACAGTTGAAAGGAATTCAGGACCGGCATGTTCCCGTGTGGGAAAAGGATAAATACGGCAAATTTCGGGAACCTTGGATAACGAGAGATATTGTAGGCCTCGTCAAAAAGAAAAAGGAGCCATTTGTCAGGGCTAGAAGGCTGGGAACAGATGAAGCCTGTGTGGAATATAAGGAAAGTAGGAAGGAACTTAAGCAAGAAGTCAGGAGGGTTAAAAGGGGTCACAAAAAGTCATTGGCAAATAGGGTTAAGGAAAATACCAAGCCTTTTTACACGTGCATAAAAAGCAAGAGGGTAGCCAGGGAAAGGGAGGGCCCACTGAAGGACAGGCAAGGGAATCTATGTGTGGAGCCAGAGGAAATGGGCGAGGTACTAAATGAATACTTTGAATCAGTATTCACCAAAGAGAAGGAATTGGTGGATGTTGAGTCTGGAGAAGGGTGTGTAGAAAGCCTGGGTCACATTGAGATACAAAAAGACGAGGTGTTGGACGTCTACCCCAGAATACTGAAGGAGGCTAGAGAATAATTTGCTGAGGCCTTGACAGAAATCTTTGGATCGTTACTGTCTTCAGGTGATGTCCCAGAGGATTGGAGAATAGCCAATGGTGTTCCTTTGTTTAATGAAAAATGAAAATAAAAATCACTTATTGTCACGAGTAGGCTTCAATGGAGTTACTGTGAAAAGCCCCATGTTGCCACATTCCGGCGCCTGTTCGGGGAGGCTGGTACGGGAATTGAACCGCGCTGCTGGCCTGCCTGGGTCTGCTTTAAAAGCCAGCAATTTAGCCCAGTGTGCCAAACCAGCCCCTGGCACCTAAGAAGGGTAGCAAGGATAATACAGGGAACTACAGGCTGGTGAGCCTTACGTCAGTGGTAGGAAAATTACTGCAGAGAATTCTTCGAGACAGGATCTACTCCCATTTGGAAGCAAATGGACGTATTAGCGAGAGGCAGCATGGTTTTGTGAAGGGGAGGTCATGTCTCACTAACTTGATAAGAGTTTTTCGAGGAGGTCACAAAGATGATTGATGCAGGTAGGGCAGTGAATGTTGTCCATATGGACTTCAGTAAGGCCTTTGACAAGGTCCCTCATGGCAGACTGGTACAAAAGGTGAAGTCACATGGGATCAGGGGTGAGCTGGCAAGATGTATACAGAACTGACTAGGTCATAGAAGGCAGAGAGTAGCAATGGAAGGGTGCTTTTCTGATTGGAGGGCTGTGACTAGTGGTGTTCCGCAGGGATCAGTGCTGGGACCATTGCTGTTCGTAGTAAATATAAATGATTTGGAGGAAAATGTAACTGGTCTGATTAGTAAGTTTGCAGACGACACAAAGGTTGGTGGAATTGTGGATAGCGATGAGGACTGTCAGAAGATACAGCAGGATTTAGATCGTTTGGAGACTTGGGTGGAGAGGTGGCAGATGGAGTTTAATCCGGACAAATGTGAGGTAATGCATTTTGGAAGGTTTAATGCAGGTAGGGAATGTACAGTGAATGGTAGAACGCTCAAGAGTATTGACAGTCAGAGAGGTCTAGGTGTACAGATCCACAGGTCACTGAAAGGGGCAACACAGGTGGAGAAGGTAGTCAAGAAGGCATACGGCATGCTTGCCTTCATTGGCCGGGGCACTGAGTATAGAAATTGGCAAGTCATGTTGCAGCTGTATAAAACCTTAGTTAGGCCACACTTGGGGAGTATAGTGTTCAATTCTGGTTGCCACACTACCAGAAGGATGTGGAGGCTTTTGAGAGGGTGCAGAAGAGGTTTACCAGGATGTTGCCTGGTATGGAGGGCATTAGCTATGAGGAGAGGTTGAATAAACTTTGGTTGATCTCACTGGAACACCGGAGGTTGAGGGACGACCTGATAGAGGTCTACAAAATTATGAGGGTCATAGGCAGGGTGGATAGTCAAAGGCTTTTTCCCAGAGTCGAGGGGTCAATTACTAGGGGGGGGGCATAGGTTTACGGAGATGTACGAGCCAAGTTTTTTTTTTACACACAGAGGGTAGTGGGTGCCTGGAACTCGCTGCCAGAGGAGGTGGTGAAAGCAGATACGATAGTGACGTTTAAGGGGCGTCTTGACAAATACATGAATAGGATGGGAATAGAGGGATACGGACCCTGGAAGTGCAGAAGATTTTAGTTTAGACGGGCAGCATGGTCGGCACAGGCTTGGAGGGCCGAAGGACCTGTTCCTGTGCTGTACTTTTCTTTGTATTTTATATCAAATCTCCATCATCAAGAGTGGCTTGATACACTACAACTGAAGGACATAGTTAGTGCCAAAAAAACCTATTAGGCGTGTCCTCTTCAATCTAGCAGTTGCATCTGTCCATGACAACACTCTTGGAGGGCAGCACGGTGGCACCGTAGGTTAGTGCTGCTGCCTCACAGTGGTCCCAGGTTTGATCCTGGCTCTGGGTCACTGTCCGTGTGGAGTTTGCACATTCTTCCCGTGTTTGTGTGAGTTTCACTCCCACAACCCAAAGATGTGCAGGCTAGGTGGATTGGCATGCTAAATTGCCCCTTAACTGGAAAAAAATGAATTGGGTGCTCTAAATTTATATTTTAAAAAACACTGTCGTTAGGGAGACAAAATCAGATCTTGACACTAATGGCATCCTCCATCTACCATTATGCTCTCTGGGATAGATTGAGAACAGACCCAGCACTCAAAACTGGACTTCCAGCAGCAGAACTGTCCTCCACCAAAAAAATTCAAACCTGTGGCCCAGCATATCCCTCACACTTCCATTTGTCATCAGATTACGCCACCAAAGCCTGGTTTGATAAATCATTCCAACAGCAGCATCAGCCATAACTGCAAGTCACACCAACGTGAAGCTACAACACAAGACTACATCCATGCTAGACAATGCCAAGTGACTCCACAATCAACAGATCAGGGGCATGGCACAATTTTCCACCCCGTTGTGCCTGGGAGCATCATAGGAGAGGCCCGAAAGAGGCGTTGCATCATGCACTGAACCGCTTGCGAGTAACCTGACCCAAGGCACCCTGCATGATCGGAATCATGCCCTTGCTGGGCATGATCCAGATAATCATATTTAATTCATAGAATCATAGGAAAATTACAGCACAGGAGGCCATTCGGCCCATCTTTCCCATGCCGGCTCAATGACACCCAGGTGCCCTTTCTAATCCCACCTTCCTGCACTCAGTCCATCGTCCTGTAGCTTAGAGCACTTATGGTGCAGACCCAGGTATTTTAAAAAAGAATTTAGGGTCTCTGCCCCCGCCACCAACACAGGCAGAGACCTCCAGACTCCTACTACTCGCTGCGTAAAAAGGTCATGTCCCCTCTACACCTTCGGACACTTTTGGTGAATTTATAAGCCTGGTTCTAAAACTCTCCACCAAGGGAAGCAATTTTATCCTATCCACCCTTTCGCGCCCCTCATCCATTGGTACACCACAATTAAGTCACCCCTCAACCTTCTTTGTTCCAAGGAAAATAACCACAACCTATCCAATCTCTTCATGTAGTCACACTTTTCTAGCGTGGCAACCTTCTTGTAAACCTCCTCTGCACTCTCTCCAGAGCAATAATGTCCTTCCTGTAATGTGACCAGAACTGCACAAAATATTCCAGTTGTGGCCTCACCAGTGTTCTATACAATTCAAACATTATATCCTTACTTTTATATTCTATACCTCTGCCAATGAAGGATAGCATCCCATATGCTTTCTTTACAACCTTGTCTACTTGAACTGCTATCTTTAGGGATCTGTGTACTTGTACACCAATAAATCCCACTTCATCGCCCCCTCTTAGTATATTCCCATTTATTGTGTACTCTCCATAACTGTTTGACCTCCTTAAATGACCTCACACTTCTGCATTAAATTCCATCTGCCACTTTATCGCCACTCCACCAATCCATCTGTATTGTTTGGAGATTATAGCCGTGACCTCTATCACCTAGGACAAGGGCAGCAGATGCATAGGAACATTACCATCTGCCAGCTCCCCTCAAGTTATACACCACTCTGCTTTGGAATTATATCGTCGTTTCATCACTGTCACTAGATCAAAACACTTGGAACTCCATTCCTAACAGCACTGTGGGTGTATCTGCACAAGACGGAGTACAGCGGTTCAAGAAGGCAGTTGACCATCAGCTTCTCGAGGGCAATTTGAGATGTGCAACAATTGCAGGCGTAGCCAGCAATGCACACATCCCATGAAAGAATTTTTAAAATTAAGGAAAAAATGACATAAATATTTGAACCAGAGGAAGATATCAGACAACAGATAGAGTCAAGGCAGAAAGACAGAGAACAGTGCTCCGAAAGCTAGTGATTCGAAACAAACCTGTTGGACTTTAACCTGGTGTTATAAGACTTCTTACTGTCCAAAAAGGTTGGGTGGGGTTACTGGGTTATGGGAAAAGGCTGGAGGGTGCTCTTTACAAGGGCCGGTGCAGACTCGATGGGCTGATTGGCCACCTTCTGCACAGTAAATTCTATGATTCTAGAAAGAGGCCATTCAGCCTAGCAAGTCTGCACTGATCCTCCTGAAAGCATACTACCGAGGCCCTATTCCTGCAACCCCACCTAACACTTTGGACATGGGGCGTGGCCAATCCACCCAACCTGCAAAGATTTTTTTTTTATTGAAACAAAAAGATTGGTGAACAAGTTGTTGCTGAGTATCACTCGATTGCACTTCTGTAACTTTGTTGATGATTTATTAGACTTCTGTCACTTTGTTGATTATTTGAGAGTAGACTGATGAGGCACTAATTACCCTGCCTTTTGTGGACAGGATATGCCAAAGTAATTTTCCACTTTGTCAGGTAGATGTCAGTGTTGCAGCTGTACTAAAACACCTTGGCTAGGGGCACGGCTATTTCTGCCACACTAGTCTTCAGCATTACTGCTGCAATTTTATCAGGGCCCATGGCTTTTGCAGTATGCAGTGCCTTCAGCAGTTTTTTGATATCATGTGAAGAGAATCAAATTGGTTGAGACTAATAGCTGCAATGCTGTAGGCTTCAGGAGAAAGCCATGATGGGTCACCAATTCGGTGCTTTGTCTTTTGCACTGATGTGCTGGGCTTCCCTATCACAGAGGATGGGAATGTCTGTGGAGCTGCTCATCCGGTTAAATGTTTAAATGAGAAAGGGCTGCAGAGCTGATCTGATCCATAGGTTGTGGGATGACCTAGCCCTACCGCATACTGCTTCTGCTATTTAGGATGCATGTTGCCTTGTTTTGTAACTTCATCAGGTTGACACCTAATTTTTATGCATACAAATCACATATAGAAAAACAGTGGTCCAGTCTCTGGGGATTGTCCTCAAATCTATGGTCTTATTCCGTGGCAGAACAGTCTCAATGACCTAATCCTCCTGCTATTTCTTATGTTTCTATGTTAGCATTGTGAGTGTACCTTCACTAGAATGACTGCAGCAGCTCAAGTGTATAGCTTCTCAAGGGCAATTCGAGATTGCCAATAAATGCTGGTCTAACCAGCAATACCCACATCTCGTGAATGGATTTTTAAAAAAATCTGTTTTGCACATGATGAGAATGAATTAATTGAATTTAATACAAGTCCTTCAAATAATAGCTTTGAAGTACCACCGGATTCATGTCTCCATTATAAACTTTATTATTGTTTGTTCTTTCCTCCCCCACTGTGTCTTCATTTCATACTAATTAATTCCAGCTGAAAAACCCAACTCATTGCGAAGAAACAGTAGAATACATTTTTAATCTTTAGTGCGTCAGCGGAACTTGGCAGGTTTGGAATTGAGGGTGCCCAAATTCTGTGGCTCTGAGAGCAGGGCTGAGGTTGGGAATTCTGAGGCATGTAACCCACGTCCTGACTCCTCATAGCCTGTCCAACATCCACAAGGCACAAGCCAGAAGTGTGGTGGAATATTCTTCATCTGCCCAGATGAGTGCAGCTCCAACACTCAAGATGCTCGATCTTATGCAGGACAAAGCAGCCCAACTGATTGGCTCCCATCCAACATTGTAAAGATTCATTCCCTCCACCACTAGGTACACAGTGACAGCAATCTGTACTATCTACAAGATACACTGCAGCACCTCACCAAGTCTCCTTCAGCAGCACTTTTCAAACCCGCGACCTCTATCACTTAGAAGGACAAGGGCAGCAGATGCATAGGAACATTACCATCTGCCAGCTCCCCTCTAAGTCATACACCACTTTGATTTGCAATTATATCGCCGTTCCATCACTGTCACTAGATCAAAACCCTCGGAACTCCGTTCCTAACAGCACTGTGGGTGTACCTGCACAAGACGGAGTACAGTGGTTCAAGAAGGCAGTTGACCATCAACTTGTTGAGGGCAATTTGGGATGTGCAACAATTGCAGGCTTAGCCAGCAATGCACACATCCCATGAAAGAATTTTAAAAATTAAGAAAAAATGACAAATATTTGAACTAGATGAAGATATCAGACAACGGTTAGAGCCAAGGCAGAAAGACAGAGGACAGTGGAATTACTTCTGGACTGCTCTCTCAAAAGTGCCAGCAGCAATGCTACAATTAGCCTCAACACATTCTGGGCTAGGAAGGGGGGGGAAATTGGTCACTGCTCGCTTGCCAAATACATTTGGAAATCAGGCGTTTACATATTAGTAGTCAATGGTGATGCTCTTCCTATATAAATAGTCTGTTGTAACAACGCCAAGTCTCACGCACTAATGAATTGTGTTACCAAAGGGTGACCAGAGCGTATGGCCTGAACGTTAACAAGGTGTCATTACCAAAAGATTAGTCTGAAGAATTATTATGAAGGGCTGGGAACATAATTTTCCTTTAGTGACTGTATTTTATTATATATTAGATGGCTTGAAATAAATTCAAGCTTATAACTGCTCCTTTGTTAAACTGCAGCCCCTGCCTACAAGATTTGTTGCATAACTGAATATAGTACTTATAAACAGTGAAGTAGGTTTTGTACAGTGAGGCAGAACAAAAATGATAGAAATAAAAATGAGGAAATTGTGATATATCTGGATGTCGAATGGGTAACAGCCAAGCAGCGTTTAAGGTAAAATGTCAAATGGAACCATCACGATATATATTTAATAATTTTATATTTAATCAGAAAATATAGGGGAAAATATTTATAGATTTTAAGCGTGAATGTGGAATTCTCTTGTCACAAATAGCTGCTGATGCAGAATCCATTTTAGAGAGAAAACGTTTGAAAAGGGGGACTACTAAAAAGGTATAGGAATGTGGCAGTACAGTCGGATTATATTGGGTACTTCATAAGGAGATGTTGCAGATCTGATGAACTGAATGACCTGCTTCTGGGTTATAATATTCTATGACTCTATTTTATGACATAGCATTAACCATTGTTCCTTTCCAAACGTAGAATGAAATCAGAGACATCTTGACAGTGAGAAACAATTACTTATACATGACATGCAACATGCATACTAAACAGCCATATTATACAGATGTCATATTAAGCAATATAATACTATAAAGGAAGGATCAATCACAATTCAGTGTCAAATGGTAGTGAATCAAAGTACAGTCTATCTAGGTTGCCAGTATAAATATGCAGCATTTATTAAATGGCCTCAAGACTGGCATTATGTAGCTAATCCAGGGACTACACAGAAAACAAAAATCAGCCTTATTTAAACACAAGCTCATTAGCACTGCACAAGCACGATCGTACAAAAATCCCATAAATATTTCTGTGTCAGATTTCTATTTTTTTCTGGCAAAGAATCTATAAACGCAGCATGCTACTGACAGCCTGTCAAACTCCTTGATGCACTTCTTGTTATCTAAACCCAATGGGTTTCTCCGGGATGCTTTGGATGAACAGACGTGCACTGCATGCTTACATCTGAAGGTCAGTTCAATTTTATTTAGCAGCACAGAATAGCAAATTTCCATTTTTAAGCTCCGAACTAGATTCTACTTGAACCTTTTCATGTACAATTAAAGAGATCAGTCTAAAATATAGGTTTCTATCAGGCGGCTTGCTAATTATAGTGTTAGCTCACATAAATACTATAATTTATCTACAGGTAATTGTAAATAACTAAATACACTAATTTGAAAAAAGATTGAATACTTTAAATACACTAATTTTAAAAAGATTGAATACTTACTGACACAAATGCGGCCATAACAAAAGAAACTTGATATTTACGATTTACAAACTGTACAGCTGTATCGTACTGAACAATGGTTCTGATGAGGGCAGATAAACGCATTCGCTTCTAGTCAGACTGGAGTACTGATTTGGGTGGGGCTAGTTGTAGCCACTGTTAGCTCTTCACCGAATTTTGAACCAATCCCCTGCCACAAGGGAGGATCATCAATTCATTCATGTTGTTCTGTATTCTAATTAGCATAGAGGGATACATAGAACTGTGCAATACATCAGCCGTGAGCAGATTTACACAAAGTGACAAATTTATGTAACTGTGATAATGACTCAACCACTATAAAGAGAGTAATTTAAACCGGGGCAGGGCTTTGCAATACAAAGTACTGCTTTACCAAAGAACCTAGTTTAATAATTTAGCTCGCAAAACTAAATCTCGTCTTGAAAAAAAATAATCCGACAAAAATGTTTCTCTCAATCACTGCTCAGATATTTAACACTAGGATATTTTCAAGAAGAAAGCCCAATTACAATTTTTTTAACTGATCATTTGAGGAACTTAAAAGGTAGGAATGACCATTGCTAATTAATGTTACAGGGCCCACATTTTTTAGGCTTTTACTCAAAAGCTGTAGATTTGATTCTATGATAAATTTCACTTGGATTCAGTGTCACAGACCCAATGTCACACACCACTTCCGTAGGTAAGCCAACATTTATGAACAACAACTTATATTTTTATAAAGCACCGTTAGTGTAATAGGGTGCTGTATGGGAGAATCGCCCTTCGCGCCATTTTTTCCCGCGGCGCCGGTCCAACGCCGGCAGGCGATTCTCTGAGGAGTGGAAAATCGCCGCCATTTGCGCCGGCGTGTTTGGTGCGGCACCAGTCGCGGGCCGCTATCCGCGGCTGGGCCACCAATTCTTCGGCCTTGATGGGCCGAGCAACTGCGCGGAAACAGCAGAGTCCTGCTGACGCCGTTCATACCTGGTCACTGCCAGCGGGAACTCTGCGCGAGGGGTCGGGGGTTGGCCCGTAGGGCGGGGAAAAGCGCTCCTTCATAGGGGCCCACCGATAGGCGGGCCGGCCACTCCAGCCCCGGCCCTAATTTATTACGCGGCCGGCCCCTGAACCCCCACGCCATGTTGGGTCGGGGCCAGCGTGCTGCGGAAGTCCCCTGCGCATCCGCGGGTTGGCACGGCACCCAGTTGGCACCGGGAAGGGAGGCTGGAACGGCGTGAACCACTCCAGCGCCGTGCTCGCCCCATGTGGGGGCCAGAATTGGCAGGCCCCGCACTCGTTTCGCGCCATCGTGAAACATGACGGCGTTCTCCATTTCGGAGAATCGTGCCCAAGACGTCCCAAAGCGATTAACTGCAGAATTATAAAGCAGAAAATGACACCTAACCATATAAGACTATGAGGTCAGACAACCAAATGAACCACAACAACCTTGTTCCTGCTCAATATCCAGCAGGCCTGAGTGGTTGGAAAGAAATTGCTGGTCACAGAACTTTGGTTCCTGGGTATATCGTGACATTACTCGACTTTGGCAGGAAACGTAAATGTCTCATTACATTGTAGCTTTGGCTATAAAGCTGTCAGTGATTTATCAAACTGTAAATGAATAAGTGAACAGCAACTTGACACACTGTAAATTTATAGTCGTTACAGGCTCAACTATCATAGCTCAGATGTCACAAAACAACAAGTTTCATCTGCTGCGCTAATCTGCAATGCAAACTGGAATGTACAAGATTCTCGAATATTAATTTTCACAGGACAGTTTTTTGTTAACCATCCGGAAACCTCTCCGCTTTCTGGTGCCTTCAGATGGACTTCTCAATTTAAACAAGATAGGCTGAAAGAAATCAAAAGGGGCTATCTCTACTCAAACAAAGCCCATTAGGATGCGCACATTGAATTGCTTCCTTCCATCGTGTTCCTGAACTGTGGGCGGAACAATGGCTAGCATTGCTGCCTCAGAGCGCCAGGAACCGGGTTCAATTCCGAGCTTGGCTGACTGTGTGGAGTTTGCACTTCCTCCCAATGTCTGTGTGGGTTTCCTCCCACAGTCTAAAAATGTGCAGGTTAGGTAGATTGGCCATGCTAAATTGGCCCGAGGTGGAGTTAGGGCCAAGGTAGGATGCTCCTTCAGAGAGTCAGTGGAGATCTTTTCCCTCGACTGAAACTCGAAGACGGACCGGGTAAAGTAGCCCAAACTGGACACCCTTCTTAAATAGGGCAGATTTCTCCCCATTAAATGCTGCTCCTTTCTTCGCTAATTCCATGCTAAGGTTGTGGTAAAGCCGGAACAACGGCCCCCCCCATTTAACGTCATGCTGTTCCCTGGCCCATCGCAGGATCTGCTCTTTTTATTCAAAGTTGTGGAACCTCAAGATCATTGTTCAAGGACGTTCGACGTCTTGGACGCAACACATGATGAGCCCGATCTATCCCCAGGGAGGATTTAAGTATCTTCTCACCCACCATTTTCCAAAGCATATCGGCTATGAATTCTGTGGGGGTGTTGCCCTCCGTTCCCCCCCGGCAAACCCGCGAGACAGATAGTAGTAATAATCTTTATTATTGTCACAAGTAGGCTTACATTAACACCGCAGTTAAGTTATTGCGAAAATCCCCTAGTCGCCACACTCCGGCGCCTGTTCGGGTACACAGAGGTAGAATGCCCAATTCACCCAACAAGCACATCTTTTGGGACTTGTGGGAGGAAACTGGAGCACCCGGAGGAAACCCACCCAGACACAGGGAGAACGTGCAGACTCTGCACAAACAATGACCCAAGCCGGGAATCGGACCTGGGACCCTGGCGCTGTGAAGCGACAGCGCTGTTTTGCCTTCAAGACCTGTTCTCCAGGTCATTTACTTTATTCTTTAAAAACTTATTCATGTCCAGGACCAAAGATAGGTTTTTTTCCAGCGACGTGAACCTTTCACTGTGGTCAGTGAGGGCCACCTCCATATTCTGGACCATGTCACCCCACACTTCCAATTTTTTATTCATCCCTTCTAACTTGCTCAAGATTTAACTTGGGGGCTCGTCCACTGACCTTTTTATTTCTCCGGCTAAGTCCCGATGATGTTTTTTCAATTTAGCCGCCCCGATGCGGCTGATGTCTTCAATTGATGGCCATCCGGGCATCTGGGAGCAGGAGGAGCACGCTGCCACCATTTTGTCTCCTCCCGACTCTAACAAAGCCTCCTCGTCTGAGGAGCACATCTGGCTCCCCCTTCTCCTGTTCTTATTTTTTGACATGTTTTGATTTGAAGCTGTATATTTCCCCTTGTGTCCCTTTAAATTTATTTTTTGACTACTAGCGCTATTTACGAGTCAGGTCGGGTCGGAGCGCCTCCCGATGCATCCGCTCACATCTGCTGCCGGAAGTTGCGATTCAGTCTGTTGTGTTAACGCTGACTCATGTTATAAGCAACTCAGCTAGTCTGACTCACTCGCAACCCTAACATCTTTCTCTTTTCAGGTGCGTATCTAATTCCCCTTTGAAAGGCCAGGTGTTAGATTTAGATGTAGGTGAGCACTTTGGTGATAGTGATCACAACTCGGTTATGTTTACTTTAGCAATGGGCAGGGATAGGTATATACCACAAGGCAAGAATTATAGCTGGGGGAAAGGCAATTATGATGCTATTCGGCAAGATTTAGGATGTATAGGATGGGGAAGGAAACTGCAGGGGATGGCTACAATCGAAATGTGGAGCTTTTTCAAGGAACAGCTACTGCGTGTCCTTGATAAGTATGTACCTGTCAGGCAGGGAGGATGTTGTCGAGCAAGGGAACCGTGGTTTACTAAGGAAGTTGAAGCACTTGTCAAGAGGAAGAAGAAGGCTTATGTTAGGATGAGAAATGAAGGCTCAGTTAGGGCACTTGAGAGTTACAAGTTAGCCAGGAAGGACCTAAAGGGAGAGTTAAGAAGAGCAAGGAGAGGACACGAAAAGTCGTTGGCGGATAGGATCAAGGAAAACCCTAAGGCTTTCTATAGGTATATCAGGAACAAAAGAATGACTCGAATAAGATTAGGGCCAATCAAGGATAGTAGTGGAAAGTTGTGTGTGGAATCAGAGGAGATAGGGGAAGCGTTAAATGGATATTTTTCGTCAAGTGTTTACACTGGAGAAAGACAATGTTGTCGAGGAGAACACTCAGGTTCAGTCGACCAGGCTAGATAGAATTGAGGTTCAAAAGGAGGAGGTGTTAGAAATTTTGGAAAATGTCAAAATAGATAAGTCCCCTGGGCCAGATGGGATTTATCCTAGGATTCTCTGGGAAGCCAGGGAGGAGATTGCAGAGCCTTTGTCCTTGATCTTTATGTCGTCTTTGTCGACAGGAATAGTGCCGGAAGACTGGAGGATAGCAAATGGTGTCCCCTTGTTCAAGAAGGGGAGTAGAGACAACCCTGGTAATTATAGACCTGTGAGCCTTACTTCGGTTGTGGGTAAAATGTTGGAAAAGGTTATAAGAGATAGGGTTTATAATCATCTTGAAAAGAACAAGTTGATTAGCGATAGTCAACACGGTTTTGTGAAGGGTAGGTTATGCCTCACAAACCTTATTGAGTTTTTTGAGAAGGTGACCAAACAGGTGGATCAGGATAAAGCTGTTGATGTGGTGTATATGGATTTCAGTAAGGCGTTTGATAAGGTTCCCCACGGTAGGCTATTGCAGAAAATAAGGAAGTATGGAATTGAAGGTGATTTAGCGGTTTGGATCAGTAATTGGCTAGCTGAAAGAAGACAGAGGGTGGTGGTTGATGGCAAATGTTCATCCTGGAGTTCAGTTACTAGTGGTGTACCGCAAGGATCTGTTTTGGGGCCACTGCTGTTTGTCATTTTTATAAATGACCTAGAAGAGGGTGTAGAAGGATGTGTTAGTAAATTTGCAGATGACACGAAGGTCGGTGGAGTTGTGGATCGTGCTGAAGGATGTTATAGGATACAGAGGGACATAGATAAGCTGCAGAGCTGGGCTGAGAGGTGGCAGATGGAGTTTAATGCGGAAAAGTGTGAGGTGGTTCACTTTGGAAGGAGTAACAGGAATGCAGAGTACTGGGCTAATGGCAAGATTCTTGGTAGTGTAGATGAACAGAGAGATCTCGGCATCCAGGTACATAAATCCCTGAAAGTTGCCACCCAGGTTAATAGGGCTGTTAAGAAGGCATATGGTGTGCTAGCCTTTATAAGCAGGGGGATTGAGTTTCGGAACCACAAGGTCATGCTGCAGCTGTACATAACTCTGGTGCGGCCGCACCTGGAGTACTGCGTGCAGTTATGGTCACCACATTATAGGAAGGATGTGGAAGCTTTGGAAAGGGTTCAGAGGAGATTTACTAGGATGTTGCCTGGTATGGAGGGAAGGTCTTACGAGGAAAGGCTCAGGGAATTGAGGTTGTTTTCGTTAGAGAGGAGAAGGCTGAGAGGTGACTTAATAGAGACATACAAGATAGTCAGAGGGTTAGATAGGGTGGACAGTGAGAGTCTTTATCCTCGGATGGTGATGACCAACACGAGGGGACATAGCTTTAAATTGAGGGGTGATAGATATAGGACAGATATCAGAGGCAGTTTCTTTACTCAGAGAGTAGTAGGGGTGTGGAACGCCCTGCCTGCAACAGTAGTAGACTCGCCAACTTTAAGGGCATTTAAGTGGTCACTGGATAGACATATGGATGAAAATGGAATAGTGTAGGTCAGATAGGCTTCAGATGGTTTCACAGGTCGGCGCAACATCGAGGGCCGAAGGGCCCGTACTGCGCTGTAGTGTTCTATGTTCTATGAAAGCTCAGTTGAAACTGCCTCCAGCACACTCTCAGGCAGAGCATTCCCTCTCCTCACCAGAGTGTAATAAATTCTTCACATCATCATTGACATTTTTGCTAATCACCTTAAATTGATGTCCTCTTGTTCTCAATCCTTTTAACAACAGAAGAAATTTCCCCCGATCCACGATCTCAACCCCATCATGATTCTGAATATTTCTGTCAATTCTTTTCTCAATCCCCTCTTCTCCAAGTATCACATCCGACTTTCTCCACGTAACTGTTAAGTTCCTCATCACTAGAATTATTCACATAAATCTTTTCTGCACGTTCTCTAAAGCCTTCATATTTTTCCAAAATGCGGTATCCAGATTTGGACAGTTGAGGCTAAACCAGCATTTTAAAAAGATTACCCATACCGTTCTTATTTTTGGACACTGGTTCTATTTATAAAGTCCTGTATACCTTTTTGACCAGTAGCTCAGCCTACCCTGATGCTGACAATAATTTGTGCAGATATACCCATTGGTCTCTTTGTTCCTGCATCATTTTAGAATAAATTATTAACATCTGGGGCTTGTGAGAAAATTGGGAGCTGTCCTACAAGTCTGCAACATACTGATCTAGTCATATTCACAGAATCATATCTTACAACCAATGTCCCAGACACCTCCATTACCGTCCCTGGGCATGTCCTGTCCCACTGGCAAGACTGATTCACCAGGGACTGCAGCACAGCAGTATACATTCAGGAAGGAGTTGCCCTGGAAGTGCTCAACATTGACTCTGGACCCCATGCAGTCTCCATGCATCAGGTCAAACATGGACAAGGAAACATCCTGCTGATTACGACCCACCGCATTACCACCCCACTCAGTTAATGATTCAATACTCCGCCATATTGAACATCACTTGGAGGAAGCACAGAAAATAGCAAGGTGCCAAGTACACAAAATGTACTCTGGGCCGGGGACTCAATCCATCACAAAGAATGGCTCAGTAGCACAGCTTTGACAAAGTCCTGAAGGATGCAATTGTCAGACTGAAAACTAATTTGACCTTATCCGTGCAAATTTATCTGTCACAGATGTATCTGCCTATGACAGTATCAGTGGGGGGACACGCAAGGAGCCCAACACTATCCAGAACAAAGCTCTCAACACAAACCTAAAAATTCACCCACCGCCAACATATAGCGGTAGCAGTGCCTAATATATACAAGATGCGCTGTGGAATCTCACATTTCTAAAATGTGCCCTACGCTCTTCTTCATCATTCTACCAAAATATAGCTCTTCTCTATCGCAAAATTTCCTCGCCAATATATTCCAAATCCCCTATTAGAAACGTTAACATGCCTGTTTAGTGTGCCAGAATGCTACATTTTAGTGATCTATGTACACGGACTTCTAAATCTCTTCGCCCTCTACTGTTCCTGACCTTTCAACATGAAACGATACAGCAGGGAAGCAAAAATTGGGCTTGGATTAGATGCTCTTTTGCCTTTATGAAACTGTAAAATATCTTCACAAGAGCAGAAAAGAGAAAACTGATAAGAAGAGCAGGATGCAAATTTACAGGGGGGAAAACAGATCACAAAAGAAAAAGGTTAGGGCAGCAATGAAGGCCAAATATTTGCATTTTGTTAACTGGAGTCAGTTGTTGCCTTGCAGTCAGAGGTTGTAGATTCAAGTACCACCACAAACTTGAACGCAATTTAGAAAGTCTTTCAATTTATTACTGAAGAACTGCTGCAGTATTGGAAATGCCACCTTTCAGATGACACATTAAATATAGATTCAGTCTTTTTTCTCAGATGGATGTAAGCATTCCCAGGGAAATATTCAGAAGAGGAGCAACATTCTTCCTCAACTCTCACCACAATAAACAGATCATCTAGTTATTTATTTACATATTAACTCATTGTCTGTGAGAGCACAAATTGACAGCTAATTTGCCTATAATAGTGACTGCTCTTCAAAATTACCATTGGTTTGCAAAGTGCTTTGGGACACCCTATGGGTGTGGTAGAGCTCTGCACAAATCCAAATTCTTTCCTTCTTTTCGTTACATCTCATTTTGAGCACAAACTTTTCAAAATCCTAAATGCGAAAAAAAACCTGCCAATTTCTCTTTTTAACCAACTGTTCACGCCTTACTGTTATTGCTGCTCGAGGTATCTGACCCATGTGACCATCATTTGTAAGTAAGCCTCAACTGTGTGTGGCAGCAGACTCTTCAAAAGGCAGGTCACCCGGATTAAAGTGCTTTCCTGTGACTTATAGAGCATGGGAGTAGAAAAGAAAATCAGGAACTCCAAATAAACAACAATAATTTTATGGTTAAAAAATCAATTTGAACAAATGGATGTGGGGCTTTTCAGAGTGTGAAGGTCAACAACTGCAGAGGCAGAATGCGATCTGGCATTTCTATCGAGCCACACACATAAACCACAGCTGCCCACTGATTTGAAAGCGGCAGAGGATTTGATAGAATCTGAGGCCAAGTAATTAACCATCACATTTTTCCATCTTGAAAGTGTTCATCAAATGGAAGATTAGCCATACTATGCAACATATTGGAACTGATCTGGAGTGGGATGTGTGGGATCTCCTCCACAAAGCACTGAAAAGTTATCATATACCTCTGACTTCATCTTGGAATATTCCTTCATAAAGGCTACCCCCCAGGGGTTGCCCCAGCTTTTTGTTCAATCATTTGCAAATGTTTGAAGATACTGACTGCAACAGATCGTGATGTTCTGGTTTATGAGGTAATGGTGGTAAGAACAGTCCTTTCCAAACCTCAAAACTCAACCTGGACAGTGCAGTAAATATTAAATATACAAGTACAATAGGACTGAGTTAGGGTTGGACTGTCAGGGCCTGTCGATTGCATGGGAACTGACCGCATTGACACCCTGATCTGCAGTAAATGCTTCTAAGGATTGTAAAAGGCATGAAAACCACAACGAAATTTATGATTATGAGTGAGAATAAAAAAGTCTCAGAGCAATTATTGATTGTTCGTAGGTCTCCAATCATCAATATTGTAAAATTACCAGCACGGTCACGATTGGCCACCTTCTCAATCGTAGATTTTCTATGATTCTATGACGATCACAATTGTTAGGATTTTCAGTTCTGGCTGAGAATAAAGTAACAGTGCTATAAGTATATCAATATACTGTCATTTGTCAACTAATTCAAAATTCTGCTTGTTGACGGAAAGCCCAAACTGAAGGGAGCTAATATCAGCTCTCTATAAAATTAAAAATACAATCCTTATATTTGAGGGATCTTCAGCGCAAAATTTAAAAAAAGATCTGCAGCTTTTCAAGCACTGGTAGGGGAATTCACTAAGACTCCAACCAATGTTCCCTCTAATTTTCTTTCATTATACATGGTCTCTTCACCTTAGGACACCGTACCCTTAAAAATTTAAGTGGCTATGCACCGCATCATAGATAAGACAACTTATGCCCGGCCTGCATGGTATCTTTTGGGTGTGGTGACTCCAACCATTTATCAAGCATCCCCTATGCTCCAACTCTTGACCACCATAACTAGCACATTAACCTTAGTGTGCCTAGGCTAGGAAGGAGGAAAACAAATAGGGTTCTCACTCCTGATCGTGAGCCAGTGGCCTCTCCTGGAAAGTTAAAAGTATTCTTGAGTGTCAAGTGAGGACCAACTCAGACTCAAATGTCTTACAGTCAATTAGGGATGGCCAATAAATGCTGGCCTAGTCAGCATTGCCCATAACCTGCAAAATAATTTTTTTTTAAATCATATAAGCCTGCTGACTCACCCCAGTAAAAATCAGAGTCCTCATGATTCAGAAGACAAAAGGGTGAGGAAAAGAGAATGCTAACTCATACAATAGAAGTCATAGAATCCCTAGAGTCCAGAAGGAGGCCATTCGACCCATCGAGTCTGCACTGACCCTCCGAAAGAGCACCCCACCCAGGCCCACAACCCCATAATCCTACCTAACTCTCGGGCATTAAGGGGCAATGGGTGGCATGGCTGCCCAGAGGTTAGCAACTGTTGCTTCACAGCACCAGGGACTCGGGTTTGATTCTAGGCTTGGGTCACTGTTCATGCAGAGTTTGCACATTCTCCCCGTGTCTGCGTGGGTTTCCTTCAGGTGCACTGGTTTCCTCTCAAGTCCCGAAAGACGTGCTTGTTGGGTGAATTGGACATTCTGAATTCTCCCTCAGTATACCCAAACAGGCACCAGAGTGTGGTGACATGGGGATTTGCACAGTAACTTCACTGCAGTGTTAATGTAAGCCTACTTGTGATACTAATAAAGATTATTATTATTATTATTATTAAACACGCAAACTCCACACTGACCATCATCCAAGGCCAGAATTAAACTTGGGTCCCTGGCGCTGTGAGGCAGCAGTGCTGCCACACCACCCATAACCTGAGCATTCATTTTCTTTTTGACATTCACCACTAACTTGTTAATGTACATCTGTGTGTTAATTATATACTTATCTCTAAATATTTACAAGCAATGAAGCCAATGTTCAGATTTGGGATTAACAGGCAGCATCTGAAACGGTGTCAGAAGATCCAACAAAATTAGGACTCAAGATGCTACTAAAATTATAATTAACACCTCAATATGAAGAGGCTTGATGAGCAAGAGGGAAGCAGAATGGAACGCTGAATTTTGAGTGCTTATCGTGGTGAGATCAAAATCCATGAGCTCAAGAGATCTTGATCTTGTTAGAGATCTGACCTCGAGATGAGCACATGTACACATCATCAAGAAGAACACCTATTTCCACTTCTTTTACAGTGCTCAATTCCTCCCTCCCTTACTTACTTGCTGATGAACCCCTCAACCATGCTTTTGTTATTTCTAGGCTTACTTATTTCAAATCACTCCAAGCTTGCCTCCCATGTTCTGCTCACTGTGAACTTGAGGTCATCCTGAGCTCTGCTGGCCGTGTCCTAACTTGCACCAATTCTTGTTCAACTATCACCCCCATACTTGCTGACTTACACTGGCTCCCAGCTAAACAATGCCTCAATGAAAAAAAATTCATTCTTGTTTTCAAACTCCTCCATGGCCTCGCCCCTCCCTATCCCCGTTATCTCCTTCAATCCCACAACCCACTAATATTTATGTACACCTCTAGCACCCTGCCTTTAGCACCGCTGATTTTAAATATTCTGCCATTGGTGGTCATGCCTTCAACAGGCTAAACTCTGGAATTTCCTTCATGAACGCAGTCATCCTCCTTTACGACACTCTGTATAGTCTATCTTTTTAGATAATCAACCACAATATTGCCATATGTGGCTCTGTGTTATTTTGTTTTCCAATGGTGCCATGAAGTGCCTGAGGATATTTATTATGATAAAGATGCTATATGAACACAGTTTTTGACATTATTAATGAAATGATATATGGGGCAGGGGTGAGGGATTTAATAGAGTTGGTTAGCATTTCAGAAAAGAAGCCAAGGTTTAAATATAAACTCCAGAAAGATCTGAGAATACCATGTTGTCGAAGCTCTGCAGGGCAACACAGTGACCTGCAGTGTCTCGCACATAGATTCTGCTGCTCTAGAAAGAAAATCACTCTTTGGACCCACTTATACACAGTTGCTATCATTGAATTCTGCAATGTTTGCAAATTGCACATGGCTTTCTAGTATATATAAGAATGTTGTTAATTCAGTGCTGATAGCTCTATATGACCTGGAAACCACAATTTTCTCTCGGCTGTTGAAGCTCAGAGATACAATGAAAAAGGAGAGAAAAATCAGAGTAAACGTTACAGGAACTTTTCTTACACAGAGAGGATTGTTTCAATTCGTACCAACGTGCTCCTAGAGTTTCTGTATTTCTGCAGTTGCCGCACTTGTTTGAGATTAAATTTCCAATTGGCTGCTTCACGTTGCAGTAGCTTTTTTATCTGCCTTGTCATCCTCCTTTTGGATTTCAGTCGCACTCTGTGATTTCCAGGAAGAAAGCACTGAAAGCAGTGGCTACACACTCCTTCTGGTTTAACTTTCATACCTACAAGGAAAAGGCATTGTTAATGAAATTTGGTTCAAAATGTGCATATTTATCCAAAAATGAAGCAGCAGTGTTTTATACTGACCTGTTACAGACTGATGAATCCACCTGAAAAAGAAAAAAACTTCTTAATAATCAAAATTTATTTAAACCAACAGACTTTATTATACAAATAGGAAATGCTGGAAATACTCAGCAAGTCCGGCAGCATCTATGCAAAGATAAATGACTAAGAGTCAGTGACCTGAAACATTGCCTGGTTAGGGGTGGGAAGCCACTGGCCGCCGATTCTAGAAGGAACAATATTGCACTTACCTGCGCTCGGATATCGCATTCACCTTCCTCTTGGTGCAGCAGCCTCGTGCCTTCTGTACCCCGGTCCGCACAGGCTCCAGTGCAGCGCAAGAGGAGTGCAACCCCGCCCCCTTATGATGGGGCAAGCTTGGGAACGGCCATTGAGGGCATGCATTTAAACAGCAGATTTAGATTCAACATATTTAACAAATGTTTTAAAGGTATGTAGAATTGAAAAATTAAGTGTTTGCTCTTTTATACAGGCATTACTGTTGTTAAAGTAATTTATGATTAAAGGTGATTATTTATAAGTGAACATAGGTTTGGTTACTTGTTTTAAATCCGTGGAACTATTTAAATCTGTACTATATTATTATATAACTTTGGGGGCAGCACGGTGGTGCAATGGTTAGCACTCCTGCCTATGGCGCTGAGGACCCAGATTCGATCCCGGTCCTGAGTCACTGTCTGTGTGGAGTTTGCACATTCTCCCTGTGTCTGCGTGGGTTTCACCCCCACAACCCAAAAATGTGCATTAGCCACACTAAATTGCCCATTAATTGGAAAAAAATAATTGGATACTCTAAATTTATTTTTAAAAACTTTACGTGTGGCATATCTAAAAGTGTTTGTATGTTTGAATTTAGATTATGGTCATAAGATGTTAAAGCGCCCCAGGGCTTTTTGCTGTTACTCTGATATTTTTTGATTTGTGTTCATAGAATCACTGCAAGTGCAGAAGCCATTTGGCCCATCGAGGCTGCAGTGACGCTCCAAAAGAGCAACCTATCCAGGCCCACATCCCCGCCCTATCCCCATAACCCGTCCCAACCGCTGGACACTAAGGGGCAATTCAGCATGGCCAATCCACCTTAACCTGCACATCTTTGGACTGTGGAAGGAAACCGGAGCACCCGGAAGAAGCGGCGGCAGCATAGTGGCACAGTGGTTAGCATTGCTGCCTCACAGCACCAGAGATCCAGGTTCAATTCGTCCTTGGGTGACTGTGTGGAATTTGTATGTTCTTCCAGTGTTTGAATGGGTTTCCTCTGGGTGCTCTGGTTTCCTCCCACAGTCCAAAGATGTGCAAGTTAGGTGGATTGGCCATGCTAAATTGCCCCTTAGTGTTCAAAGATGTGCAGATTATATGGGGTTATGGGGATAGGGTGGTGCAGTGGGCCTAGGTAGGGTGCTCTTTCAGTGGGTCATTGCAGACTCAATGGGCCAAATGGCCTTCTTCTGCACTGTAGTGATTCTATGGGTATATATACTTGTACAGCAGACAGTTTGGTTTAAAATACTAGATTTATCTTTAATACTCTGATTCTCAAAATGGTGGCATCCGCTTCATGCAATTAATATATTCCCCGATTTCCCAACATATATTGGTATATTCGTGAAGACACTTGCAAATATTGGCACATTCCAGCAAATCTTGAACGTACTGCTATGTGTGGCCATCTAAAGTGGGTGCCCGCAAAGAGTGATGGGAAATTTGGCCAAGCCTGAGCACAGGCAGGCTGCAGCCTGCAAATATACAAAAGCTGGAGGGCGGCATACGGTGCAGTGGTTAGCATTGGGACTGAGGCTCTGAGACTCAGGTTTGAATCCCGGCTCTGGGTCACTGTCCGTGTGGAGTTCGCACATTCTCCCCGTGTTTTCATAGGTTTCACCATCACAACTCAAAGGTGTGCAGGTTAGGTGGATTGGCCACGCTAAATTGCCCCTTAATTGGAAAAAATTAATTGGGTACTCTAAATTAAAAAAAAAGAAAATCCTGATAATACAGATAAAATGATTGAAGAGGAAAATAAATGTCAAAATCACAGTGCCATCACAAATCAGTTTTAATTTATATTATAAGGTACTTGTTTAATATTTTTAGCAGTTTAAAAACAGGTATTATGAATAGACTGGCATGACCAGTCAGATTATCTGGTCACTCCCAAAATTGGATCAATCAAAAAAGTCTCAGTTTGGCAGGACATAATCTCCACATTACATTTTTAAATTCAATTGATCAGTAATATGGTAACAGAGGTAGTGAAAGAAATTGGTTAAAATTATCCAGTTGTACATTACTTACAAGAGGTAGCGCGCCTCCGCTGGACATGCTTCCTTAAGCTGGAAAGCTGAATTCTTGAGAAATTGCAGTCTTTTGGCAACATCGGCCATGTTATCAGTGGCAAATAAAGATCTAGACAAATGAATAAATATCGATAATTAATTACCAAAACGTTGCTTATATACAAAGGAAAAAATGTCTTCGTTGCAATAATGTTTCTGGTGCACTTTCCATGGAGTCCAGTTTGAATTCTAGCCTCCATTGGTATTGGACTTGCAAGACATTACACTCGTTTCCACATCCCATAAGGAAGCAGCACTGCCCTTTCTCAATGCTCCCAACAGATCAACTGAGGAGCAACAGGAATATGGGAGGTAGATTTCACTGGCAGGGCCAGCATTTATTGCCCATTCCCAATTGCCCTCAAAGGTGGTAGTGAGTCAGCTTCTTGAACCACTATAATCTTCATGAAGGTGCAGCCTCAGTGGTGTTAAACTAGTGTGCTCCAGAACAATGACTGTGAAGGGCCGTCAATATAGTCCCAAGTATGAATAGAGTGTAACTTGGAGGGCAAATTGCAGGTGAGTTATTCCCATGCATCTGTTGCCGTTATCCTTCGAGCTGATAGAGACCTCTGTGTTGCAGGATACTATTTAAGAAGATTTGGTGAGTTGCTGCAATGCATCTTGCAGATGGTACATAATGCGTTGGTGGTGGAGAGAGTAAATGTGTAATGTGGCGGATGGTGTGCCAATAATGCAGGCTACTTTGTCCCGAGTGCAGTCAAGCTTCAAAGTACGTCGGTGCTACAATCAGGTATATGGACAGTTTTCCATCAAGTTCCTGACTTGTGCTTTGTAGATGGTGGACAGGCTATGGTTGGGGGGGGGGAAGGGAATCTGGTGAAGAGGTAAGTTACTCCTAACCCAGCCTGTGACCTGCTCTTGCAATCAAAGTATTTGTGCGTCATGTTTCTGATCAATGGCAACCTCTAGGATGTTGATGCTGGGCAATTCAGCATCAGCAATGCCATTGAATGTCATGGGGAGCTGGTTAGACTCTCTCCTGTTGGAGATAGTCATTGCCTGACATTTGTGTGGCACAAATGCTACTCACCACTCATCAGGCCATCCTTAATGTTGCCCAAATCTTGTTCTTTGCAGACACGGACTGCTTTGTTATCTGAGGAAAGCAAGAAAACAGAGACTGTGCAATCCTCAACAAAAATACCCAATTCTGACCTTATGATAGAGGGAAGGTAATTGAAGAAGCAGCTAAAACTTGTTGGGCATAGGATGCTATCCTGAGGAACTCCTGCAGCTATGTCTTTGGGCTAAGGTGACTGGACTCTTAAAAACCCACCATCTTTCTTTGCTCTAGGTATGATCCTAACCAGTATAGAGTCTCCCTACCACCCACCAAATTTCTCCAACATAAATTTAACACGCATTCTTTGATGCCACACAAGGTCTAATGTTGTCTTGATGTCAAGGGCAGTGATTCTAATCTCACCACTCGATTCAAATCTTTTCTGTGTTTGGACCAAGGCTGTAATGAGGGCTGGAGCAGTGTAATGCCCAGAACCCAAACTGTGTTCCCATGAGCAGGTTGTTGATGAATAATGTTACGAATGCGAGGTTTTATAAGATTATTATGTCTTGGGCTGTCTTTTTAATGCAAGATAAAAGGAGTAATGTCAGCTGACACAAATTCTGCCTGACAACTTGTCTGTATGACACGGTTGCCATGGGGACCAGAGGCCCAGGTCAAATGCTATTGAAACTTATTTCACACCTGACCGCAAAACAGAGGAAGCTATTTTGTTATGGGGAGACTTACAGATTCTGAGACAGCTGTTCTCGTTTTTGTGTAGACTTTAAGACTCCCAGGCAGTCTGAATAAAAAAATCCTGGGAAGAGGGTCAGACACAGAGGAACAGCAACAACACAACTGCTGTGGTCTGCAGAGGGAAGAGGCTCTTTTATCTGTTGGTTTCCAGCGACAACGCTGGGGAAAACCTGCCAGCAGGTCAAAGAGAAGGAACCTGCAGCAATTTAAGGAGACTGGAAGATTGCCAGGCGAAGGAATCACCAGATTTGGGAAATCTCAGGAAACCGAGGGATAGGACCTCAGGCGGCCACGAGTTCTTACAACTCAGCAAAATTGGGAGAATTCAACCCATTGAAAGAGGAATGGTTGTGGACAATTTCCTGTAGAAATTGCAATTCTGTGCAGAGTGCACTGAAATGTATTATACAGTGAGAGATTAGTCATTAGTCATGGTTTTCTTTCTATAGTTTACAGTATTAGCTGTCGGAGTAATGTTTGCTGATGTTGATTTCAGTTTGTTAAAAGTCTTAAAACTTTGTTGTCTGATTCCTTTAAGTTAGTCACTAGAAGTTATTTTTCTTCTTTTTAAAAAAAGGTATCAGTCTCCACAGGGATTTTGACAGTAATTACCACTTGATAATACTACCTACAACACCTTCCAGAACATTACTTAGGATTAAGAAAAGGCTGATGGGGAAGTAATTAGCCAGGTTGGATTTATGCTTTTGGTGGACAAGAGATACGTAGCTGGGCAATTTTCCACATGTCAGTTGGGTGCCAGTGATGTAACTGCACTGGGTCAGCTTGGCTAGAGTTATGATTAATTCTGGAGCAAGAGTATCCACCACTAAGAGCCTGGATGTTGTCAGGCCCAAGCCTTTGCCGTAGCCAGTCCTTGATAACGCAGGGAGTGAATCAAATTGGTTGAAGTCTGGCATTTGTGATGGTGGGGGCCTCAGGACAAGGTGGAGACCCACCAGTAGCGCAGCACTTTTGGCTGAATGTGTTTGCAAATGCTTCAGTATGATCTCTCATGCTGGGCTCTGTCATCACTGAAGGTGGGCACAGTTTTGGAGCATCCTCCTCCAGTTAGTTGTTTAATTGCAACCACAATTCATGACTCAATATGGCAGGACTGCAGAGCATCGGTCTGATCTGCTGGTTCTGGGATTACTTAGCTCTGTTGTGTCGCAAGCTGTTTCTGCTGTTTAGCTTCACCAGGTTGGCGGTTTATTTTTAGGTATGCCTGCTGCTGCTCCTGGCATGCTTTTCTACACTCTTCATTAAGCCAGGGTTAATAGCTAGAGTCAGGAATATGTTAGGCCCTAAGCTTAAAAACTGGATGAATACAATTCTGCTGTTGCTGAAGGCCAAAAGCACCTCATGGATGTACAGTTTTGAACTGCTAGATCAGAACTGATCCCATTTAGTACAGCAATAGTGTCACACATGTTGCACAGTATTCTCAGTGTGGACGAGTTGTCACTGCCTTGGATAGATGCATCTGCGAAGATAGACTGGTGAAGACGAGGTCAAGTAGACTTTTACTTGTAGGTTCTCCTGTCACTTGCCACAGGCCGGTAGTTACGTCTTTTAGGATTCAGCCAGCTCGGTCAGTAATGATGTTGCTGAGCCATAGAGGGACACTGAAGTTTCCAGAGTGCATTGGTGCCCTTCTTACTCTCATAGTGCTTATTCCAAGTAGTGTTTAGCACGGAGGTGCACTGACTCATTAGCTGAGGCAGAGCAGTGGTGGTAAGCAGCCGGAGGTTTCCTTGCCCATGTTTGGCCTAATGCCATGAGGCCTCATGGAGACTGGAGTCAATGTTGAAGAATTTCAGGACCACTCCCTTCTGACTGTCCCCCACAGTACTGCCACCTCTGATGGGTCTGCCTGTCGGTTGGACAATGCATAACCAGGGATAGTGATGGAGGATGGTGGCTGAAAGGTACAATCCTGAGAGTATGACTATGTCACGCTGTTGCTGGACAGGTTAGCGAGGAGGATATCTCAGGATAGATTGGTGTTGGTGTGCCTTTGTTGTGTTCAGTGTCTAGCTCGATGCTGTGTGGACTGTCTGGTTTTATTATTACCTGACACTTTTTCTATTGGGATGTGATACAACCAACTAGCTTGTTTGACTATTTCAGAGGGCAGTTAAACAGTGCTGTGGGCCAGCAGTTATATACTGGATAGACCAGTCAAAGACGGCAGGTTCCCTTCCCTAACATGACAGTACAGAATCAGAATTGTTTTTTATGACAATTTAGTAGCTTTACAGCCACCATCACTCATACTTGATTTTTATTTCCAAATTATTCAAACAGAATTTAAATTCTCCATGCTGGGATTTGAACTCATGTCTCTGGATCATTAGTCCTGGCCTGTCATCCAGCAACATTATCACACATTACTGTGCCACATTGATTTTGAAATCAAAGATCAAATCAATGTACAACTTTTAACTTTGTCTGTTTCTCTGCGGGCCTGAAGCCACAAGGCTAAGCACAAATATTTTCCCAGCTGATCAGTTAAATAGCCAGTAAAAACTGAAACCTCACACTGACCACCTTCAGTACTGCCATTCCCAATGATCCCTGCTCAGTCGCAAGAAACAGGACCTGAGCCACTTGAAAAGCTGTCAGCCACATAAAACCTCAGCATCCCTCTGAAAATAGCTATGCCACTCTCAAAAGTGCATCATAATACTCACTTGACTTAAACGTGATTGCATACCCCTCCTCCTTCACTGTTGCTGGGTCAAAATCCAGGAACTCCTTTCTAACTGCATTGTAGGTCAACCTACATCACATGTTCTGCAGCAGCTCACTGCCATCTTCTCAAGGGCAGTTAAGGCTGGGCAATAATTGCTAGCCTTGCCTGTGACACCCGCATTCTGTGAAATAATATTTAAAAAACGTCCCTCAAAAAAACCAGAGACCTGGCAACCATGGAGTCAAGCAACAACAAAAATAACTTGTATTAATATAGTGCTGTAATATAATAAAAGGTCCCAAGGCACTTCACAGGAGCATTATAAAACAAAACATGATACTGAACATGGGGTGGCATGGTGGCACAATGGTTAGCACTGTTGCCTCGCAGCGCCAGGGACCTGGGTTCAATTCAGGCCTCAGGTCACTGTCTGTGTGGAGTTTGCACGTTCTCTTCATGTCTGCGTGCGTTTCCTCGGGTGCTCCGGTTTCCTCTCACAGTTCAAAGATGTGCAGGTTAGGTGGATTGGCCATGCTAAATTACCCCTTATGGTCCAGGTTAGCATATGGGGACAGGGGGAGTGGGCATGGGTAGGCTATTCTTTCAAAGGGTCGATACAGATTTGATGGGCCGAATGACCTCCTTCTGCACTGTGATTCCATGAACCACATAAAAGGTGTTAGGGCAAATTACCTAAAAGACTAATCAAGGAATTACGCTTGAAAGAATTTCATAAAGGAGAAAAGCGAGGTGTACAGAGGGAATTTCAGAGTGTAGGACCAAGGCATCTGACAGCATATCTACTACCAATAGTGGAGCAATTGAAGTCAGTGATGAAGAAGATTGTTGATCTGGAAGAGATTACAAAAATAGGGAAGGGCCAGATTACTGAACATAGAATATTACAGCGCAGTAAAGGCCCTTCGGCCCTCGATGTTGCACCGACCTGTGAAACCACTCTAAAGCCCATCTACACTATTCCCTTATCATCCATATGTTTATCCAATGACCATTTAAATGCCCTTAATGTTAGCGAGTCCACTACTGTTGCAGGCTGGGCAATCCACACCCGTACTACTCTCCGAGTAAAGAACCTACCTCTGACATCTGTCCTATATCTATCTCCCCTCAATTTAAAGCTATGTCCCCTCGTGCTAGACATCACCATCCGAGGAAAATGGGTCTCACTGTCCACCCTATCTAATCCTCGGATCATTTTGTATGCTTCAATTAAGTCACCTCTTAACCTTCTTCTCTCTAACGAAAACAGCCTCAAGTCCCTCAGCCTTTCCTCATAAGGTCTTCCCTCCAAAATAGACAACATCCTGGTAAATCTCCTCTGCACCCTTTCCAATGCTTCCACATCCTTCCTATAATGCGGCGACCAGAACTGCACGCAGTACTCCAAATGCGGCCGCACCAGAGTTTTGTACAGCTGCAACATGACCTCATGGCTCCGAAACTCAATCCCTCTACCAATAAAAGCTAACACACCGTAAGCCTTCTTAACAACCCTATCAACTTGGGTGGAAACTTTCAGGGATCTATGTACATGGACACCAAGATTAACTTTATTCAAAAAGGGAGGGAGACAGAATGCAGGAAACTACAGGCCAATTAGTCCAACATCCATCATAAGGAAATCTTAGAAGCCATTATTAAAGATGTTATAGCATGGTACTTGGAAAATGTCACAGTAATCAGGCAGAGTCAACATGGTTTTGTGACAGAGAAATCACGTTTAATCAATTTATTGAATTTCTTTGAAGAAGTTACATGTGCTGTAGATTATGGAAACAGATTTCCGGAAGACATTTGATAAGGTGTCACATCAAAGGTTATTGTGGAAAATAAAAGTTCATGGTGCAAGGGGTAACATATAGGCAATGGATAGAAGATTGGTACCCAACAGGAGACAGTTGGTATAAATGAAACAAGAATGGGAATTTTCAAATTAAGGTTTTGCACAAGCCGGAGCCAGAGTTGGTCAACAAGCAGGAATGATTGGTGCGGCTCAGGATATAGGTAGCAAGGCTTTGGATGGCCTCACATTTACAGAGTGTAGAAATCGGGAGGCCGGCCAGGAGTATGTTAGAACAATCAAGTCTGGAGGTAACAGAGTGAGGATTTGTTCAGAGTCGAAGCAGAGTGGAGCAGCAGAACCACAACCATCAGGCGCCAAAAGTTGGGTTACTAATTGGAATCATACATATGGAAGCATGCACTGTAATAATATAAAGCAGCACAGAGAATTATTCTCTGAATCTCACCTACACAACAACCTCACAACAAAGACAGTGTATAGATCTCCTTGCCTCAATTTTTGGAACAGTGCTTCCTGGACTGCCTGTAAATGAGAAGATTCTTGCTTTGTCATTATGTAAAACATATGTGGGCAGCACTATACCTACATACTTTCATCCATTCTTCCCATCCATTCTGGCCGCTACCACAGCCCATTCCTTTCATTATCAACTCTTAATTTTGAGATATATCCTCAATTTCAAAAATGAAACATTCTGAACACAATTCCGTGGCCTCAAAGGTAATCCTGAAAATCTCTTAAGTATCTAGATTTTCCTTCCATTAACCCCAAAACAGGTTCCATGCTCAAAACAATCTTCCTAACCCAAACTAACCCGGCATCAATTAGCCTGCCTCAAGGATTATTCGAACTATATTTTCCTTCTAATCTTTAATCCCATTTTTAGCCATTTATCCAGCTCAATTTGTCTTCAGGCGATAATTAACAATGGAGTTTTTGATCAAGCTGAAAGTGTATGTCGCATGTATGGGAGAGTTAATGGAGCACATTTTCTGACCTTGAGTCTCATTTAGGGCTGGTAAATTTTGAACTAGTTCTATACTGCCCGTCAGCTAGATAACCTATATAGATCACATTATTCAAGTCTCTTTGTCCTCCAGCTTTCTTTTCATCAATGTAAGTAAGCTTCATTCATACCTCTGTTCATATTGTACACCTCTTGCTCCTGTCACATTACGAATCCTCTGCAATACACCAATGTCTTATTGAACATGAGTCATCTAAAACTGTACAAAAATGTGCCTTCCACAGTTCCATCATGCTGATAAATTTGCATACAGTCAGAAGTTATATATTTCTATTTAATGTTCAAATATAAACAGATTACATTCTAAACGACAGTAATATGTTCTGGTTTATCTATCAAGTACCTATTTGACTGAATAAAGTCCACACAAGGCACCAATGGGAAAATTGTATTGGTTGTAGGCCACTATTTTTTTCATTCAAAGGGTTGTGAATCTTTGGAATTCTGTGCCCCATAGGGTTGTGGATATTCCATCGTTGAATAAATCCAAGGCTAGGATAGATAGATGTTTAGTCCCAGGGAATTAGGGATATGTGGAGTGGGTGGGTAAATGAAGTTTAAGCCCAAGATCAGCCACGATCGCATTAAATGGCATTGCAAGCTTGATGGGCCGTGTGATCTACTCCTGTTTATATTTCTTGTGTCCTTGTATTATCACCTCTAATTATATCACTAATTCTCTTTTCCCCATTTACTATTTGCTGACCTGATAGTTCATTAGATTTCTTTCCCCAAGCATCAAGTTTAAACAGTAGAGGGGGCAGGTTCGTCTCTCTGACATTGCATATGATTGCAGACTGACTGGGCCAGTTACAATGGCATGAAATATCAGAAATCAAGTGATTTCAGATGCTCTAAATATGACAAGTAAAACAGAAAAGTTTGTCTGTATTCTAGGTTAGATAGCATCTATGGAAAACCAATGTTATTCAATGTTCAGACTTTTCCTAGGACACCAACAAATAACAGCCTATTTGGTTCACACATAGTTATAGAAAGTGATCACCTGAATGAGTGATATTCCCAACTGAATTGGTGCTGGTTCTAGCCTCCCAACGCGTGGCTCATATGCAGCTAGTTGCAACTCATAAATAAATGTGTCAAGATCTGAATAATCTTTATTGTCACAAGTAGGCTTACATAACACTGTGATAAAGTTACTGTGAAATGCCCCTAGTTGCCACATTCCGCCGCCTGTTCGGGTACACAGGCAGAATTCAGAATGTCCAAATTACCTAACAGCACGCCTTTTGGGACTTGTGGAAGGAAACCGGAGCACCCGGAGGAAACCCATGCAGACACAGGGAGAACATGCAGACTCAGCACAGACAGCGGCTCAAGCCAGGAATCGAACCCGGGACCCTGACGCCATGAAGCAACAGTGCTAAACACTGTGCCACCACGCTGCCCGCCAGTGAAGCTCACACCATATACAGGCAGCTTTCATTTGTTTCTATTACAATTGAGCCTGCTCCTACCAGTACCAACTGCAGTGATTTGCTTTGATTATCCAGGGCAACAATGCCCACACAATATCTAATTTGAAAATGGGACAATAAGAATCCCGTGTGATCTCAATTAATCAGAAGCTCAGGCAGTCAAGTGTTGATTGCTGCACTGACTAATTTCACATACTCAGCTTTAATTTCTCAAAGTTGCTCATTTCAAATCATTAGAAATCCCAATCAATTAAGAATACAGACTTATCTCAGTCCGCAGTTAATTAAAAATGTTATACTGTTCTTTATTGAACTCTCCTTGTTTCACTAATAGTTCTGTTTGCCCTTCACACTCAAATGGACTGCTGTTAGCAGCTGCTTTTTCAACTGAGTACCCTCTTTTGGGAATTGTTTGTACATCAAATACCAAGTTAACACTTTCAAGACTGATTCAGAACTACCATTCATTTTAAGCTTTTACTGTAGATCTTTTTCTTAAACTGTCACATGTATGATGATTTGACCAGGTTTTTAGTCACCTTTCTGATTATACTCCAGTAAAGCACCTTTTGACCATACTCCTACGTTAAAGGCCTGTATAAATACAAGTTATTGTTCCTGTTTACTGAATCATTATCGTGGGTTTGCCAAATTATGTTTAATTACTATATTGTGATGCAACAAAATAAACACTGAACTGTGCACACAATGTTCCTTATAATTTTTTTGTCTTCAAACTCAGGATCGCACCCACCCACCAAAACAATATATTGTTTTGCTGTCCCCTTATTTAATTTATTTGTTGCCACCCCCATTATTGTTCTGTATAAGGAGCCCATTATGAAACATGTTTTTAAATCCAACCTGACATGTGCTTGTTAATTTAAGATTTTATTTTATGTAATCTCTTAGGATCTAAATTCTCCTGGACACACATAATTCTTTCCCATCTTCTGGATGAACCATGGGCTGGATTCTCTGCCCCGCCGAGCCACATTTCTGTTTCACCCCGCTGGTGGGATGCTCCGTTACGCTGGATGGTCAATGGGGTTTCATTGTGGGGCAGCCCCACGTTGTCAGGAAATCCCCGGGCTGCCGGCAAAACGGAGCATCTCGTTGACGGAAATCCAGCCCCATGTTTTTGTCATAAATTGTACATTAATTCTTTGCAGTTATTTATAATTTTGTCTTTAATTTGAGTTTTTAATAGCTAAAAATAGATCAAAAGCTGAATAAATTAATCAGTCTTGTACTCCCAACAGATAACCATATTGAAAGGAGCACAGTTGAAGAATTAGTGCTGCAGCCTTTCAGAAATATCTCAACCCCCATGTTTCCTTTGAATCACGTAACTATAGAATGATTACAGCATAGGGGGAAGCAATTCAGCCTTCTTAGGGTGACAATGTGGCATTGCTGCCTCACAGCGTCAGGGACCCGGGTTCAATTCCAACCTTGGGTAACTGTCTGTGTGGAATTTGCACATTCTGTGTCTGCATGGATTTCCTCTGAGTCTTTTGGTTTCCTCCCACAGTCCAATGATGTGCAGGTTAGCTCAACTGGCCATGCTAAATTGCCCCTTAGTGTCCAAAAATGTTAGTTGGGTTACAGGGATAGGGTGGGGATGTGGGCCTACGTAGGGTGCTCCTTCAGAGGGTCAGTGAAGATTTGATGGGCTGAAGATGGCCTCCTTCTACACTGTAGGGATTCTATTGTGACTTCTGTGCTTGCTCACTGCAAGAACAATTCAGCTTATCCCACTTCCCACTCTTTCCCCATAACCCTGAAAATTTATCTTCAGGTGCTCATCCAAAGTCCTCTTGAAAACTACAATTCAATCTGCCTCCATCACCATCTCAAGCAGCTCTTCCAGATGCTAACTGCGTTAATAAATCCTTTCTTGAGTCGCCTTTGCTTCTTTTGCCATTCACCTTAAATTCGTGTGTTCTGGTTCTTGACCATCTCACCAAATGGGAACGTTTCTCTCTATCGCCTGTCTCGACTCCTCAAGAATTTGAATACTTCAGGGCAGCACGGTGACGCAGTGGGTTAGCCCTGCTGCCTCACAGCGCCAAGGTCCCAGATTCAATCCCGGCTCTGGGTCACTGACCGTGGGGAGTTTGCACATTCTCCTCGTGTTTGCGTGGGTTTTGCCCCCACAACCCAAAAGATGTGCAGGGTAGGTGGATTGGCCTCAATAAATTGCCCCTTAATTGGAAAAAATGAATTGGGCACTCTAAATTTATTAAAAAAATAGAATTTGAATACCTCTGCCTAAATCTCCGCTCAATCTTTTTTCTTGGAGGACAGTAACCTGACCTTCCCCAATCTACCCTCGTAATTGAAGACCCTCATTCCAGTAAACCTTTTCTGCACTCTCTCTAAAGCCGTCACATCTTTCCTTAAGAGGGATGAACAGAATGGGACACAACAACATCAGTTGAAGTAAAGCCAGTATTTTAAAAAAGGTTCATCATAACATCCTTGCTTTTGTAGTCTAAACATGGAATTCTTCAGTGCCTTATTCTTATTTTCTTCCATTCAGGGCTGCTGAATCCCATCTGAAGAGCCACTCAGTTACCTATGTTGCAGCATGAATTAATTACCCAAACAGTGTGGGTGTAATTTCAAACTTGCCACCCTGACAATTGCCAAGTAGACGCCCAGCAGTCAGCTACTGGAATGGAAGGGAACGGTAGAACCAATGCTGTGGTGAAACCATAAATCAATTGTTTTAATTATCTTAAGATGCTCTATAACTACTGTAATAGGCCTGACTCCTCCCCATTTTTTTAGTTAAGTAACGGCATAGAGCCCTGTTTAGAAAAAAAAGATTTTCTTTATTTCACATTGTTAAGTGCAAATGTGATTTGTCAAAACTTATCTTAATCGTCAAACGGTTATCACTCTTTAAATGTTGTCTGCAATTTAGGCAACTGACCTTCAGTAGCACATTGGTGCACCAACCTGTAATTAGTGTTCCAAATTATGAAGTAAAACTTATAAAATTCAACCTGTTTTCAATAAAGAAAAATGTGGGAGCTGGCTATTTAATTTTGAATCAAGACTGAGGACACGAGGATAAAATAAACAAGTCTAAAATTGGAAATTTTCCATTGTAGTGTAGAGGTTCACAATCTTTCTGCTTCTGAAGCTCCCCAGATCCAACACACTACTGTGCCATGGAATCAAATTTCCACAGATCCACTACAACACAAGCTATATTTTCAGTATAAAGATTAGTCATACAATTAAAATAATTGTAATTAATGTGAAATATTCTGGTGCTGAGCAACAATCCACTCAAGTCTCCTTAATTTATTTATGCATGAAAAGCAGTGAGTAGTTTCAAGACTCTAAAAGAACATAGTGAGCGGCAGGGCAGCACAGACACCAGAGTATGGCAACTAGGGAATTTTCACAGTAACTTCATGTAAGCCTACTTGTAACACTGATGAAGGTTATTATTATAGATCTAGGAGGAATCAGCAATTCAGCCCCTCGAGTCTGCTCTGCCATTCAATATGATTAAGGTTGATCTCATTCGCCCCACCTCCACCTTCCTGTCTGCTCCCCATGCTTCGTCCCTTTACTAATTGAAAACCTATCCATCACCTCCTCAAATTTATTGAGTACTCCTGCATCCACTGCACTTTGATTCAAGGGGAAACGTGTCTACCCTGTCATCTTGTATACTTCAATTAGATCTCCTCTCATTCTTCTAAACTCCAGCAAGTATAGGCCTACACTGCTCAATCTCTCTTCACAAGACAACCCCTTCATGCCTGTAATCAATCGAGTGAACCTTCTCTGAACCAACTCTAATGCATTTACATCCTCAAGGGGGCCAGAACTGTGTACAGTACTCCAGATATGGTCTCACCAATGCCCTATACAGTTGCACCAGTACCTCCTTACTTTTATACTCATTCCTTTAGCAATGAATGCCAAAATTCCATTTGCCTTCCTTATTACCTGCTGCACCTGCATACTAATTTTGTGATTCGTGCACAAGGACACCCAAATCCCTCTGCACCGTAGCATCTTGAAGCTCCTCTCCACTTAGATAACAAGTTGCCTTTTTATTCCTCCGACCAAAATGGATAGCCTCACTTATCCATGTTAAATTCCATCTACGATTTATCCTTCATAAAAGCATGCTGTCATGTAGATGGTCCTGTTACATAACTTGTTGATTACAGTTAGACAGTACCCACTGTAAAGCTGTAGTGACTAATGAGGCTGCTGTTATGCTGCTTCTCTGAACTCAGTGCACTACTTTACATTTGCCACTGGGTAGCAGTGCACAACAGACACCTTTGTAAAACAGGTATTGAGGAAGTAACTCAAACTAACAGATTCTGCTCTCTCAGCAAGCGCATGACCCAAAAAACAAAACCAGCAAGTCTTCACATTATCCCTCCCTGAATGTTCCACAATCACTTCAACAAACCAATTTCAAGTGGCAGTTCAACTTGATGGGGCATTTAGAAATAACACACAACAGACCATTATAAATAGGAGGAGAGAGAATTTTGGCATGATCCTGGAAACAGCAGAACGGGGCCACAGTAACCATTATTCGACAAGAGCTACTCATCATCAGATGTAGATTGAGTTATTTCATTCATTAGATGATATAAATAGATATAACAGGGCAATTTAATGTTGTTGTTGAATCAACTGTGTTTTCACTGGGTTGCAAGCTCCAAGCATCGGAGAGTTTGAAAAACTAGAAATCCCTGCAACAACTCCCATGCACAATAAAGCATTAAGATTCCTCTTCACTGATCAAGAATAGACCCCAAATCTCACTACCTCCACCATCACACGGTGGCAGCACGGTAGCGCAGTGGTTAGCTCTATGGCTTCACAGCGCCAGGGTCCCAGGTTTGATTCCCACTTGGGTCACTGTCTGTGCTGAGTCTGCACGTTCTCCCCGTGTGTGGGTGGGTTTCCTCCGGGTGCTCCGGTTTCTTCCCACAGTCCAAAGCTGTGCAGGTTAGGTTAATTGGCCATGATAAATTGCATTTAGGTTAGATGTGGTTGCTGGGTTACAGGGATATGGTGAAGGTGTGGGCTTAAGTAGGGTGCTCTTTCCAAGAACTGATGCAGACTTGATGGGCCAAATGGCCTCCTTCTGCACTGTAAATTCTATGATCCACACTAAGCAAGTATTCAGCATTCACCCACCACAGTAATTGTACTTGTGTCAGTCAACTGCCTGCCATCACACCCACTCCCCTTGAGAAAGATTTTGGTCTCCTCCCCACAGAGCAGAAATAGAGTCAGTGCCAGAAAAGCATCCCCAAATATTTCTGCCGAATAATGGCTAGAAATGAACAAATCCAACAGTTGGTATCAAGGTTTCTTGCAACACCGGTAGAAATCCCATCCCAAAGCAAACTTAAAAACAAAACCATTAGCTGCCCAATTCCCCGACCACTGTGCAGCAATTGTCTAACCTCCCCCAGTCCGTGTCCCCAGCTCAAATACCTATTCATTCACTGCTGGTTGCATTTTTGTTTCCAAACCTCCACGATCTGCCAATTTGTCCCCACTCAACACCAAACTCTTATGGGCTGTAGTTCTCCATTCACAGGTTACACTTATTCAATTTCATTTTCTTTTTATGGAATTGTCTGTCTGACTGTATTTTACAAATCCTCCCGGCCAACTCTGTTTTTCGTACCAGTGGCTGGTTACTCAAACCTCGTCTGCTTATCCAAACTGACCTGAATTCCTCTTCTTTAGAACTGACCTACCTCTTCTTCTTTAAGGGTGGCACGGTGGCACAGTGGATAGCACAGTTGCTTCACAGCTCCAGGGTCCCAGGTTCGATTCCCGGCTTGGGTCACTGCCTGTGTGGAGTTTGCAATTTCTCCCTGTGTCCGCGTGGGTTTCCTCCGGGTGCTCCGGTTTCTTCCTACAGTCTAAAGATGGGCAGGTTAGGTGGATTGGTCATGCTAAATTGCTTAGTGTCCAAAAAAAGGTTGGGTTGGGTGGGATTATGGGATAGAGTGGGGGTGTGGGATTAGGTGGGTTGCTATTTCCCGGTGCAGACTCGATGGGCTGAATGGCCTCCTTCTGCACTGTAAATTCTATGATTTTTTCCCCCCATCAACACGCCTCTTCACTTCTTGCCTCTCCTCCATTCGTGTTCAACTTTTCATTTACCTTCTCTCACTTCATCCATATCTCCAAGCCCCTTTTATACGCCACACTCTAACATGGCTTGAAGAAAATGATTCAAATTTATCTCGACTACACATTGCCACATCTCGGGAGACCAAGTTGTTGCGTAGCAAATCAAAATCCTTCATAAGAACATAATAAATAGAAGCTGGAGTAAGCCATTTAGCCTTCAAGCCGGTTCTGCATTCAACAGTTACCTCAATTCCAAAGCCCAAAGATCATCATAGAATTTACAGTGCAGAAGGAGGCCATTCGGCCCATCGAGTCTGCACCGGCTCTTGGAAGGAGCACCCTACCCAAGGTCAGCACCTCCACCCTATCCCCATAATCCAACCCAACACTAAGGGCAATTTTGGACACTAAGGGCAATTTATCATGGCCAATCCACCTAACCTGCACATCTTTGGTCTGTGGGAGGAAACCGGAGCACCCGGAGGAAACCCATGCACACACGGGGAGAACGTGCAGACTCCGCACAGACAGTGACCCAAGCTGGGAATCGAACCTGGGACCCTGGAGCTGTGAAGCAATTGTGCTATCCATAATGCTACCGTGCTGCCCAAAGATGTGCAGGTTAGGTGGATTGGTCAACCTAAAAATTGCCCCTTCGTGTCCAAAGTTGTGCAGGTTATACAGAGGTAGGAGTAGCGGATTGGCCTTAGGTAGGGAGCTCTTTCAGAGAGTTGGTGCAGACTCAATGGACCGAATTGCCTCCCTTCTGCACTGTAAGGATTCTATTCTTCTAATGATTCTAATTCCACTTCCTGCGCCTGTTCCAATGCCTTTAATTCCCTTAGTACCTCTGTCTTGAATATATTGCATGATCGTGCATTCACAACGTTCAGAGTAGACAGTTCCAAAGATTCACAACCTTTTGACGGAAGAAATTGCTCATCTTAGTCCTAAATAGCCAACCCCTTATTGTCAGACTGCGACCCCGTGTTTTCGATTCCCCCGCCCAGGGAAATACTTTCTCAACATTTACTTTGCCGTTTCATTTACATTGTCTCGCTTTCTTCCAAACGCCAAGGATTATAGGCCTACTGTGCTCAATCACTCTACACATCCACATCTCCTCATCCCAGGAACCAATCTTTGTTACAATTCCCTTGGGCAAATATGTCCTTTTATAGACCAAAACTGCACTCAAGGTGTGGCCTCGTCAATGTCCTGTATAATGGTCCAAAGACTTATTTAACCTTATACTCCACTCCCTTTGTAACAAAATCTAATCTACAGCCATCAATTCCCCTTAATCAGTTGCTGTCCTAGTTGCTTCCACTTGAAATGAAATGAAAAATGAAAATCGCTTATTGTCACGAGTCGGCTTCAATGAAGTTACTGTGAAAAGCCCCTAGTCGCCACATTCCGGCGCCTGTCCGGGGAGGCTGATACGGGAATCGAACCGTGCTGCTGGCCTGCTTGGTCTGCTTGAAAAGCCAGCGATTTAGCCCAGTGAGCTAAATCAACCACTTGTATGTTAACTTCCTGTGATTCATATGCAGGAACATCCTGGTCCCCGGACCAATGCAAGCATTTCCCAGCTTCTCGTCATTCAAAAATATTCTGCTTTTTTATTTTTCCGACCCAAGTGGATAACTTCACATTTCACCATATTGTATTCCAACCGCAATCATGGCCACTCACCCAATCTGTATAGTCTCTTGTCATCCTGCTCACTGCTATTTTCCCACCTAACTTGGGAAACGTTGTCAACCAACTTGAGTGCATTATTACACTCAGTTTCCTTCTTGAAGTCACTATTAGAGATTGTAGGTAGCTGGGCCGCCAGGTACTGATCTTCGCTGCACTTGAGCAGTTACAGTAAGCCAACCCCAGGATCGCCCATTTCTTCCAAATGTGTTTTCTATCCATTAAGAAATCCTCAATGCATGCTAATATGTTACTTCCAATCCCATGAGTCTTAATTTTGTGTATTAACCGTGGCACATTATCGATTTCCTTTTGAAAATCCAAATACTCGACATGCATTGGTTTCCCTTCGTCATCTCATTAGTTACATTCTCAAAAACCTCAACAGATTTGTTAAACGACAATTCTTTTTCATAAATCTATGTTAACTCTGCTTAATTATGATTTTCTAAATACAGGGTTATGTTCCTAATAGTGTATTTTAGCATTTTGCGGACAATTGATGTTAATCTGATGGGCCAATGATTCCATGTTTTCTCCCTTCATCCTTTATTATATAGCAGGGTAATGTTTGAAACATTCCAATCTTGGGAACTATCGCAGAATCTACAGAATTCTGGAAGATCTAAACTGCTGTATCCACTACCTCAGTAAGACTCAAGTAAGAGGACATTAGATCCAGGAGATATATTTTCACTTAGTCCATTATTTTCTTTCGTACTATTTCTTCAAGTTTCTCATTCTCACTAGGCCTTTGGTTCCTTCTTTTTTCCAGAATGTTCTTTTGTGCCTCCTATCCTGAGGATAGATACAAAGTATTATTTTAACCTCTCTGCCATTTCCTTATTCCCTAATATAAGGGAGATCAAAGTTTATTCTTACTCATCTCTTCTACGGTTATAGAGCCTTTAGAAATGCTTACACTCTGCTTATATGCCTCTTGCGAATCTACTCTCATGTTCTCTTCCCGTATCAATATTTTGCTTCTCCTTTGCGGAATTCTAAATTCATCCCAAATCCCCAGACTCACTACCCCTTTTGGGAATATTGTAAGCCTCTTCCTTAGATCAATAGCACTACGCCACCGCCTCCCTGATGTTAACATCGCCCATCAATGCTTTCTGCCCCTTGTTGTTAGTTACCTCTAACCAAACTAATTCTGGCTCTCAATTTATGAGCTAAAATCCTTTCGTCCACTGTCTTTGTCCAACCCTTTATCAGGGCTACCCTTCCACGTTTTCCATTTTGCATATGTCTTCTAAAAGGTCACAGAATGTACAGTGCAAAAGGAGGCCATTCAGCCCATCAGGTCTACACCGGCCCTTGGAAATAGCACTCCACTTAAGTTCACACCGTCACTCTATCCCAGTAACCCACCTATTCTTCTTGGACACGAAGGGCAATTTAGTACAGCCAATCCACCTAACCTGCACATCTTTCGACTGTGGGAGGAAACCACAGCACCCGTGGAAACCCACGAAGACATGGGGAGAACGTGCAGACTCCGCACAGTGACCCAAGCCGGGAATCGAACCTGGGACCCTAGAGTTGTGGAGCAATTGTGCTAACCACTATGCTACCATGTTGCCATGAGCATTAAAAGTCATGTATTCTGGAATATTTTGTTTCCAATCTGCAATTACTTAAAAAAATTTATAGGTTGGACTTCTGGTTGCGGCTATGCCTGGGTAGGTCGCACGTTCAGCAGCTCCCGCCAAAAACGGACTTTTGGGCCCTTTTAAGGAGCCCCAGCGGCACTTGGTTGACGATTCCCGGTGTGGGAAGACGGCAGTAAGGTTCCCCCCAACACTGCATGGAGTGGACCAGGAGCGGTGCGGTCAAAAAATGGGCATTAGAGAAGAGAGAAGAGTGAAAAAGCAAGATGGCGGCGGGCAGAGATCAGGCAGCGTGGGCTCAATGGTCGCGGGAGCAGCAAGAGTTTCTATGAAGCTGCTTTGCGGAATTGAAGGCAGAGATGTTGGTCCCTACGAAGGCGTCGATAGAAAGGCTGGTAGAGACCCAGCGGATGCAGGGGACAGCGATTAAAGAGGTGCAGCAGAAGGCCTCTGATAACGAGGGCGAGATCCTGGGCCTGGCAATGAAGGTGGAGGCGCACGAGGCGCTCCATAAAAAGTGGCAGGACAAATTTGAGGATCTGGAGAACAGGTCAAGAAGGAAGAATTTGCGGATTCTGGGTCTCCCTGAAGGTGCGGAGAGGTCGGATGCTGGGGCGTATGTAGCCACGATGCTGAGCACGCTGATGGGCGCGGGAGCCTTCCCGAGGCCCTTGGAGCTGGATGGGGCGCACAGAGTCCTGGCGAGGAGACCGAGGGCGAATGAGGCGCCGAGAGCTGTGGTGGTGAGGTTTCACCGTTACACCGACAGGGAGTGCGTCTTGAGATGGGCAAAGAAGAAGCGGAGCAGCAGGTGGGAGAATGCTGAAATTCGCATTTACCAGGACTGGAGCGCAGAGCTGGCCAAGTAGAGGGCAGGATTCAATCGGGCCAAGGCGGTTCTCCACGGAAAGGGGGCGAAGTTTGGGCTGTTGTAGCCCGCGTGACTGTGGGTCACATATCAGGACCGTCACCACTATTTTGATACGCCAGGTGAGGCATGGACCTTTATCAAAAATGAGAAACTGGACTCAAATTAGTGGTCTGTAGCATGTTTTGGAGGATGTTGTGGAGTTGGAGGGTGATATTTGTGTTTCTTTTTTTTCTGTGTGGGCGCTGATCTGGGATGGGTTGTTCCCCGCGTTTGGGGGGAGGGGGTGGGGTGAGAAGGGGCCGGGAACCCTGGGCCTCTGGGGATGGGGTTGAGGTTGTAAGAGAATGGAGCTGCGCCATAGAGGGCGGGGTCAGCTCGGACTGGGAGCGTGGGTTTTCTTTTCCAGCGGAAAGAGAGGGCGGGGCCGGACGCAGGGAGGCGGTATTGGACTGGAGTCCACATTGGTTTGCAGGGGGTGTGGAGGGGGGGACTTGGGTTTTAAGAGGGAATTCTGGGGGGATCGGTGGTAGAGGCGTGAGCGGCCGGGGTCAGCAGGAGTCAACTGACTTACAGGAGTGCAATGGGGGGAGTGGGGGGGTCAAGCAATTGCTTGGCTGGGGGAGGGGGGTTGGGGGGTACTGGGTTTCTGTGGCATTGACAGAGGGGAAGCTGGAGATAATAGGGAGAGTCGGGGCGGTGAGCCTCCGCCTGGGGGGCTGTAAGGAGCGGGAGACGTGTGCACGTGGCTGGCCCAAAAAAGGAGATGGCTAGTCGGCGGCGGCGGGGGGAGTCCCCCGATCCGGCTGATCACGTGGAATGTGAGAGGCCTAAATGGGCCGGTCAAAAGGGCCCGGGTATTTGCGCACTTAAAGGGACTGAGGGCAGACGTAGCCATGCTACAGGAAAGTTGAGGATCAGACCAGGCTGAGGAAGGGATGGGTAGGGCAGGTCTTTCACTCCGGGTTGGTCGCGAAGAACAGGGGGGTAGCAATTTTGGTGAGCAAGCGGGTGACTTTCGAGGCGGTGGGCATTGTGGTGGATAAAGGGGGCCGGTATGTGATGGTGAGTGGTAGGCTGCAGGGGGCCCGGGTGGTGCTGGTGAATGTACATGCCCCAAATGAAAATGAAATGAAATGAAAATCGCTTATCGTCACGAGTAGGCTTCAATGAAGTTACTGTGAAAAGCCCCTAGTCGCCACATTCCGGCGCCTGTCCGGGGAGGCTGGTACGGGAAACGAACCGTGCTGCTGGCCTGCTTTAAAAGCCAGCGATTTAGCCCAGTGAGCTAAATTGGGACGATGCAGGGTTCATGAAGCGGAAGCTAAGTCGGATCCGGGATTTGGAGGTGGGGAACATAATTATTGGGGGGGGGGGGATTTCAACACGGTACTGGACCCGGCAATGGATCGGTGTAGGTCTAGGTCGGGTAAGAGGCCAGCTGCAGCCAAGGTCCTGAGGGGGTTTATGGATCAGATGAGGGGGTGGAGTGGATCCGAGGAGATTTGCTAGGCCAAGGGCGAGGGAGGTTTCCTTCTTTTCCCATGTGCACAAGGCCTATTCACGGATAGACTTTTTCGTGGTGAGCAGGGCACTGATCCCGAGAGTAGAGGGGACGGAGTACTCGGTCATCGCGATTTCGGATCACGCCCTGCTTGGGTGGAGCTGGAGTTGGGAGAAGAGAGGGGCCAGCGCCCATTGTGGTGCTTGGACGTGGGAATATTGGCGGATGAGGAGATCTGTGGGCAGATCCGGGGGTGTATACAGAGGTATATGGAGGCAAATGACAATGGGGAGGTCTCGGTAAGTGTGGTCCGATGTGAGCTAATCTCCATCAGGACTCACAGAGAGAAGAGGGAGAGGGATAGATTGGTAGGAGAGATACTTAGGATGGATAGGAGATATGCAGAATCCCCCGAGGAGGGGCTGTTGAAGGAGCGCCGGAGCCTCCAAACGGAGTTTGACTTGTTGACGATAGGGAAAGCTGAGGCCCAGTGGAGGAAGGTACAAGGAGCAGCGTATGAATATGGGGAGAAGGCGAATTGGATGCTGGTGGATCAGCTGGGGAAGAAGGAGGCGGCTAGGGAAATTGGGGGAATCAGGAACAAGGGAGGGACTACGGTGCGGAGTCCAGTTAGAATAAATGAGGTCTTTAGGGACATTTATGAGAACTTGTACAAATCAGAGCCCCCGGAGATTTGGGGGGGGGGGGGAAATGCGGCGGTTCCTGGACCAATTGAGGTTTCCAAGGGTGGAGGAGGAGCAGGTAGAGGGCTTGGGGGCCCTGATTGGGATGGAGGATCTGGTTAAGGGGTTGGGGAGCATGCAGGCGGGCAAGGCCCCGGGACCGGATGGGTTCCCGATTGAATTTTATAGAAGTGTTTGGAACTGTTGGCTCCGTTGCTGTTGAGAACTTTTAACGAGGCGAGAGAAAAAAGAATTCTCCCCTCGACGATGTCGCGAGCTCTGATCCCGCTTATTCTTAAGCGGGACAAAGACCCGCTGCAGTGTGGCTCGTATAGGCCGATTTCACTCCTTAATGTGGATGCCAAGTTGTTGGCGAAGGTCCTGGCCACTAGGATTGAGGATTATGTCCCGGGAGTGATACATGAGGATCAGACGGGATTTGTGAAGGGTAGGCAGTTGAATGCAAATGTGCGGAGGCTTCTGAATGTGATCATGATGCCCTCGGGGGGGGGGGGGGGCAGAAGTGGTGTCGGGTATGGACGCGGAGAAGGCCTCTGACCGGGTGGAGTGGGAGTACCTGTGGGAGGTGCTGGGTAGGTTTGGATTTGGGGAAGGGTTCATAGGGTGGGTTAAATTGTTATACCAGGCCCCGGTGGCGAGTGTATCGACGAACCGGTTGAGGTCAGAGTACTTTAGACTATACCGTGGAACGAGGCAGGGGTGCCCCCTGCTGTTTGCTTTGGCGATTGAGCCATTGGCCATGGCGCTGAGAGAATCTAGAAGCTGGTGGGGTTTGGTCCGGGGCGGAGGGGTGTAGTACCGCGTCTCACTATATGCGGATGATTTGCTTTTATATATTACAGACCCGGTGGAGGAGGTTATGCAGACCCTCAGGGAGTTTGGAGACTTCTCGGGATATAAGCTTAATGTTGGGAAGAGCGAGTCTTTGTGGTGCATGCGCGGGGCCAGGAAAAGAGGTTGGAGGAGTTGCCGCTCAAGATGGTGGAGAGGAGTTTTCGGGATTTGGGTATTCAGGTGGCCAAGAGTTGGGGGGTCTTGCATAGGCTTAATCTGGCGCGGCTGGTGGACCAGATGGAGGAGGACTTTAAGAGGTGGGACATGCTTCCGCTCTCCCTAGCGGGTAGGCTGCAGTCTGTCAAGATGACGGTCCTCCCTAGGTTTTTGTTCGTGTTTCAGTGCCTGCCCATCCTCATCCCTAAAGCCTTTTTCAAGCGAGTGAGCAAGAGTATCATGGGATTTGTGTGGACCAATAAGACCCCAAGGGTTAAAAGACTGTTCTTGGAGCGCAGTCGGGGGGAGGGGATGGCATGGAAAAGGCTAGAAGCGATGTCTTGTGTCGCTACTAACCTGGGGGCACTGGTGACGGCACCGATGCCGCTTCTGCCGACGTGGTATACCACGAGTCCGGTGGTGACGGCGACGCTGAAGATTTGGGGGCAATGGAGGTGGCACAGGGGGGAGACGGGGGCCTCAGTTTCGTCCCCGATACGGAATAATCATAAGTCTGCCCCGGGCAGGATAGATGGTGGGTTCCGAAGCTGGCACCAGGTGGGAATAAGAAGGCTGGGGGATCTATTCATTGACGGGTCTTTTGCCAGCTTAAAGGAACTGGAGGAGAAATTTGGGTTACCCCCGGGAAATGCCTTCAGGTACATGCAGGTTCGGGCGTTTGTCAGGAAGCAGGTAGGAGAATTTCTAATGCTGCCTGCCCGAAGGACAGGATGATTTTGGGTGTGTGGGTCGGAGATGGTAAGATCTCGGAGATATACCTGGAGCTGCAGGAGGTGGAGGAAGCCTCGGTGGAGGAGCTGAAGGGCAAGTGGGAGGAGGAGCTGGGTGAGGAGCTGGATGAGGGCCTGTGGGCTGACGCCCTGGGCAGGGTCAATTCCTCCTCATCTTGCGCCAGGCTCAGCCTGATCCAGTTTAAAGTGTTACACAGGGCGCATATGACAGGGGCGATGATGAGTAAGTTTTTTGGGGTGGAGGACAGATGTGTGAGGTGTTCGGGGAGCCCAGCAAACCACGCCGATATGTTCTGAGCGTGCCCGGCACTTGCGGAGTTCTGGAAGGGCTTTGCAAAGGTCATGTCCAAGGTCTTGGACACTCGGGTAAAACCGATTTGGGGGATAGCGATATTTGGGGTATTGGAGGATCCGGGAGTGTAGTCAAAAGAGGCCGGAGTTCTGGCCTTTGCCTCCTTGATAGCCCGGAGAAGGCTCTTGTTATTGTGGAGGGACACGAAGCCCCCAAGTGTGGAGGTTTGGGTCAATGACATGGCAGGAGTTCTAAGGTTGGAGAAGATAAAGTTTGCCTTGCGAGGGTCCTTGCAGGGGCAACCGTTCCTTGACTTTCTCGCGGAACGTTAGGTGGAGGTCAACAACAGCAGCAACCCGGTTTGGGGGGGGGGGGGGGGGGGGGGGCTAATTTAGTTTCCTTTCTGAAAGGGGCGCTTGCCCTATTTTGTTTTGAGTTGGGTGTTCATTTGTTAAACTGTTTATCGTTCAGAGGGTTAAGTTGTTCTGTTTGGTTGGCATGTTGCCCTTTTCTCTTTGTATTATTTTCCTTTTTGGAGTGTTCTGTAAAACCTTTTGAAAAACTGAATAAATACATTTTAAAAAAATTAATAGGTTTGTTTGCTCTGTACTATCTATTCCCTGATTTGTTGTGAACGCTTCGTGCAGATGTAGTGCCTTCAGCTTTGACTTTTTTTGAAAATTGCCCTCTGTCCCAATTGGCGTATTGCTTTTGTTACTCACTGCCCGTTCGCTGCTTATGTTTACTGAGATTGTCATGTGAGAGTACCTGTAAGAAATGGGTGTGTATATAAATATCTGTAGTGAGAGTACCTTTAAGAAATGGGTGTTTACTACTGCAGTGATGTCAGAGAGTGGGCGGAGCTGGGCTGCCTGTCAGCTTTTTACTTTCGTTTTAGGCTGTTTGCTGCAGGATATGTTTTTGTTTTGTTTTCAGTGTTGGAGCTGAAGCCAGACCAAGCAGGTCTGTTCTCTCTACCATCAAAAAACTATCTCTTGATCATTTGGTGAATTTAGAATTATGAATGTTCTCAGTTGTGAATGTAAACCTGGTGTGCTTCTGTTAAATGGTGTTTCGTCTGTCTTCTGGATGTTGTTTGGGAAGTTATTAAGGATTACTTAGTGTTGTATTCTTTGGGAGTTGTATTTGAATTAATGGATGCCAAAATGTTCACTATATTTTTAAAAGGTTAATGTGTGTGTATAAAATAAACATTGTTTTGCTTTAAAAAATAATTTTCCATTTCTGCTCTACCACACCTGTAGAGTGGGCTGTGCTCATCTTTTAAAAGTTGTGGGTCAGGTGAACTCCATGATACACTTTGGGGTTCTCTAAACCCTGGCCCATAACAAGATCCATAAGGGTCTCAGCAATAACCTGTGATATTCCACTCGGCAACCCACTGTAATCCAAAACAATGTTTCTCTCTATGTTTCGATTCTTACAATTTCATATTCAGTTTCACACGTTACCTGGAGTTGTATAGATTTTAGCATTGATAATTTTGCGGGAGAGCTTTTAGAAGGTCCAAATAAACTATTAACAGGCTGTACCACCCAAGAGAGACTTGGGTGTGCTAGTGCATGAGTCACAGAAGGTTGGTTTACAGGTGCAACAGGTGATTAAGAAGGCAAATGGAATTTTGTCCTTCATTGCTAGAGGGATGGAGTTTAAGACTAGGGAGGTTATGTTGCAATTGTATAAGGTGTTAGTGAGGCCACACCTGGAGTATTGTGTTCAGTTTTGGTCTCCTTACTTGAGAAAGGATGTACTGGCACTGGAGGGTGTGCAGAGGAGATTCACTAGGTTAATCCCAGATCTGAAGGGGTTGGATTATGAGGAGAGGTTGAGTAGACTGGGACTGTACTCGTTGGAATTTAGAAGGATGAGGGGGGATCTTATAGAAACATTTAAAATTATGAAGGGAATAGATAGGATAGATGCAGGCAGGTTGTTTCCACTGGCGGGTGAAAGCAGAACTAGGGGACATTGCCTCAAAATAAGGGGAAGTAGATTTAGGACTGAGTTTAGGAGGAACTTCTTCACCCAAAGGGTTGTGAATCTATGGAATTCCTTGCCCAGTGAAGCAGTTGAGGCTCCTTCATTACATGTTTTTAAGGCAAAGATAGATAGTTTTTTTGAAGAATAAAGGGATTAAGGGTTATGGTGTTCGGGCCGGAAAGTGGAGCTGAGTCCACAAAAGATCAGCCATGATCTCATTGAATGGCGGAGCAGGCTCGAGGGGCCAGATGGCATACTCCTGCTCCTAGTTCTTATGTTCTTATAACGGGTCACGTCCAGGTTTCAATTTACAAGTGTTGGATAACATTCATACCACAAAAGTGACACGTCAAGAGGTAGTGGCCATTTCCCACTGACATTAAACAACACCACCATTGAAAGAAACTAGGCTACAATGTTTGTAAATATCTTCAGCACACTACATTCCAGCTACTGGAATGTGCTGAAAACATGTGCACCAGAGCTGTCCCAGTGCAGCCATGAGACTGGCATCTGTAGACAATGTGACTACCTCACTACAACCTATTTACGTAGAAATATCTAACTTCCAATTACTGCCCTATCCTGCCAATCAACAGCTCATCAATAATCTGGTCCGCATCGTTCAATTCAGGTTTAGCTAGAAACGTTTGGGTTCAGACCTCAAGTGTTGCTACAGCCTGCGATGCAACAGATAAATAATGTCGGGGGGGGGGGGGTTGCTGAAAATCCAACAAAGTGCGATCAGTCACTGGGAGGGTGAAAAAGAAATCACCCAGTGACTGGAGTCCTGCTCCATAACATCCCAGACTGGGCGGACATCTGCCACTGAACTAAACTGCTGGATGTCCCACCTGGAGTGCGAGCCCTCTCTCTCTCCACACTCCGTCTGTCACTATGGTCACATATTGCGGCCTACAAAAACCAGCTTTAACGCGACAGGCAACTTTGCTGCCTCAAGAGTCAGGATCGCGCCACACTCACCCTCAGGGCCGCTGCCGGAAAGAAGTGGGTGATGTCGCTCAGAAAGTTCCTGGGCGGGAACGTGGCGATGCGCCAAGGGCATGGGCGTGGGGCGGCGGCGGCGGCGGGGGGGGAGCGGCAATGAGCGTGGTGACGGCGCGCGGGAACGTGTGACGCTGGCGTGGCGGTGCGCGCGATCGCATGGCAATGGAGGAGTGTTGACGCTCGCGTGGGGGCGTGGCGGTAGACGGAGGAACATGGTGATAGGTTGAGGAACGTAGTGACGCTAGCACGGTGGTAACGCCACGGTGGGCGGAGGAACGTCGTGACGGTCGCAGGTGGGGCGTGGTGGCGGGGGTGAGGAACGTGGTGACGCTAGCGGGGTGCGTGGCGGTGGAACGTGGTGACGCTAGCGGTGAGCGTGACGGTGGGTGGAGGAACGTGGTGACGCTAGCGGGGAGGGACAGTGATGTCTTTCACACAGACGGGAGTGGGTTGACTACCTGCTGCCATTCCGGCTTCCCCCCGCCCGAGCTTCTGTCACCGAAGCAGGTTGAAGAAATGCCGCTCCTCAGTGTTATTCATTTTCGTCTACATAGAAAAGAAAAATGCAGCGGATGCTGGAAATCTGAAATAAAAGCAGAAGGAACATCACATGATCAATTTTTCTGCTTCCACTCATTATTATTCTCCAAACGTTAGGGATACGGTTAGCAATGTGATCATGACCAGATAATCTGCTTGGTGATGTTGATTGATGAGTAGAAGTTGGCCAAGACACAGGATAGCCTTGCTCTTCGACAATAACAGTCAGATCTTTAATGTGGAGATGCCTGTGTTGAACTGCGGTTAGCACAGTAAGAAGTCTTACAACACCAGGTTAAAGTCCTACGGGTTTGTTTCGAATCACCGACTCACCTGATGAAGGAGCTGCGCTGGAGTGGCAACCTTGATTTTTGTGCTTTTGCCTCGGGAGTGGAACTTGAACCCCGAATTTGGTGGTTCAGAAACCAACCCACAGCTGACACCCGCCCTCCCCCACGCACTTTATATTCAAAATAACAAAAGGAAACTTGTAATACTAGACTATATTAATAGAGGCCACTGGTCCCTGAAGTCTCTTACAATTTATTCACTGGTACCTACTTAACTATACTGCAATAAAGAAAATCAAGAGCAGCGTTTCCTTTGCACCTCCTTCAATTTTGTCCACTGTATTCGCTGCTCCCAATGTGGTCAGTGAAATGGAAATTAATAAGATGTAGGGCATCAGAGGAATCGGAATGTCAGTGAGAAGAGATTGGACATGGGAGAGAGGATGGAGTCAAGATAGTAAGAAATTAATTTGTTTGGCAGGAACAGGCTAACACGATGGGTCTACCAGTCCTGTTTGTGAAATTTGGAAATGAGGTAGCAGAAGTCTGCGGGCTTGGAGACCAGGGTGGGAAGCTGTGGAGGGAAGATATCCAGAGGTGATGATGTCAGTAACAGTCCTGGAAACAATGGCTTGATATTCAGTGGGGAAGGTAGGAGAAAGTCAGTTGATGCTCAGGCAGCCTATGTGAGGTACAGGTCAGCATGCCAGATAACAATGGCATCACCCTTGTCAACAGGTTTGATCACAATGGTCAAGGTTGGACTTAAGAGAAAGGAGTGCATCAGAGGAAGACAGGTTGAAGTGAGAGGGACAGAGAAATTGACACAGCCAATGTAGCCCCAACAGTTCTCAAATGAAAAGATCAACAGCAGACCAGATGACAGAATCAGGGTAGAGATATAAAATTGGAGGCTGGTGAAAGGATCCATTGAATGGGTGGAGGACTCGTGTCCAAGAAAGTGAACATGGAAATTGAGGCAATAGAAGAAGAGTTCAGCATCCTGCCAAGCCCGAAATTCATTGAGGTGAGGACATAACTGTTTCATCCCTTTATTTGCTGAATACAGAATGTTCAATATCAGAGAGGGGCCGCTTTTGGAAGGTATGTCGAATACGTGGCAAGTGATGGGATCAGATGGAGGAATGGGGTCAGAGGGATGGAAAGGCATGGAGGGTCCTGAATGGGCGTTGGTATAGATGAGTTGTTTGAGCTTGCGTTCCTTAAGTAAGGAAGAGAAAATGTTTCTTGTAAAGACATCGAATGAGACAAAGAATAAAATGGAAATGGGGGAAAGGACCATTTTGAGGGTGAGTTGGTTCTGCTGGAGAGGTCAAGTGGATACATCTAGCAATGCATGACACAGAGTGTGGATCTCAAAACATGGCAAGAAACGTTTGGCTCCAATCCGAGGAGGGTTACCTATCCTGTAGAGGCCTGTAATCCTGGGTGGATTCAAAACATGAGGGATGGAGATTCAGTTGAAATCCATGTGGGGCGAGTTGAAGATGGAGACAGTCGCTGAGGAAGGAAATGTGGCTGTGGAAGCGGATTTTGGTAAACACCAAAAAAGCTATTGAAAGGCCATTTGGGTAGACTGAGAGCCTCAGCAGGGCGCAGACGGCCGAGGCCGCACTTAGTCTCGTTTCTTGCATTGAGGAGCTACGCTCTGACTGAACCCTCTCCCCCCCCCCCCCCCAGCCCCAATTCACCAATAAGGGGTTCCTCAGGCACCCCCGTACCCACCATCACTGGGTCTGATCCGCAGAGTGGGAAAAATGCTAGTCTGACACCGTGGCACTACCAGTTTGGTAGTGTCACTTCCAGCTTGCAGTGCCATCTGGGAACTTTGGCAATGCCAGGCTGGCACCCAGGTGTCACTGCCAGGGTGCCCAGGTGGTATCGGCAGTGCCAGCCAGCCACCCTGCCCAGAGGACAAGCACCTGGAGGCTGCTGATCCCCTGGAAAACCCCCATGGAGTGCCGTTCCATCTGGTCCTAGTTTGTGGGGACCAGCACTGAATGGCGCTCGCCCGAGATCTCCAAGGCGAGGGAATTAGCTCATGCACCTTCACCTTGGATAGATCGTGGGAATGTAGATTTGCCAAAAAGTGAACCTGTCCACAATGGACGTGATTCACATTGTGACATCTTGTGAGATCGCGTTAGATCTCGCACGGCATGACAAACTGGTTCGATAGCGATTGCAACAAAGATGTCAGAATTGAAGAATAAAGGTCAGTACTAAGTGAAAGCAAAACTTAAGAACAAGTGATAGATGGCCCAGTGGGCACATATAGATTATTAAATAAATAAGCTAGTTGGATAACATACAAATAAAGTGTTGTTATGTTAAAATACTGGCTTATAATTATGATTGTGGTGGAGAGGGAATTACTACAGTACAACTTGCTCCCATTTGATATAGAAACCTTTGATGTAACGTTTTATGGTTCATGAAAAATGTTTATGGGGAGCAATAGTAAGGAGTGGTGCCCATCATGCCTGCCTCACACTCGGTTTTAAAAATTATAGGTTATAAAACACTCCATAGAGTTGAATTCAGTGTGAACTGGCCCATGAAGAAAGGTATTAAAAAGAGATATATTAGACATTGTCAACTTTTACATACCTTCAAGTAACTCTCCCATGAGGATTGGAAATTAATCGATAGGTCTCAGGGTTTAACTAAATACAAAGGCAGGGAACAATTGGGGAAAGAGATCTGTGATAGGTTGGAAATTAATGTTAGGAGAGATTAAATACCAAAAGGGCTGATTGTGTGAGAATCATAAAATCCTGAGAAACAGGCAGAGTAGTCATTGAATTTACTCTGCCATTCAGTAACATCATGGCTGATCTGATTGTGGCCAAACTCCATTTTTCGGACTGCCCACCATAACCCCTGGCCTTCATCGCCAATCAAAAATCTGACTAACTGAACCATCCTCAGCAGCTGCTTTCTGTTCCACTGCTGCAGCTTTCTCCTCCTCGGGAAGCGCCAGCTTGTACAGCCGCAGGACATGCCCCTGGACTGCGGCAACAAGGATGAGCCACCATTGCTGGTTGTATTCCAATATCCATTGTCTGCAGGGGGTGGAAGGCCGAGATGTTAGCATGGTGTGTAACCCCGTGCCCAATCCCAGTTGGCAGTGCGGACCATGCTCCCCATGTTTCCGTTCCCCCCCCCCCCCCAAATCCCGCACCCTGGCCCCGTCGTTGACCGTAACCGTGGAGGCCTCTGGCGCCTGTCCCTTCTGCAAGGTGGTGCTGCCCTTGCCAGCAATGCGCTCTGCTGCCCTAATCCGGTGCCTCACCTGTAGGGGCTACAATGAGCGTTAACCTGGATGAACCGCCTGATGCACTGCCGGCAGGCAGCAGCTGGTTGGGGGGTGGGAGCCAGTGCCGGCCCTAGGGTTGCTGGCGCCCCGGGCAAGCTGAACTTCAGTGCCCTTCGGGGGTGGGGCCAGGCCGAGGGGGGGGGGGCAGGGCCGGGGCGGGGGGGGGGGGGGGGGGGCGGCCGGAGGGGGAGGGGCGGACGGAGGGAGGGGGCCGCCCTGGGGAGGGCGGCCACCGCGCATGCGCTGGTTGGCACCGGCCCAACTGCGCATGCGCGGGACCCGAGTCTCTGGCACCCCCTAACACATGGCGCCCCGTGCGACTGCCCGAGTTGCCAGTACCTTGGGCCGGCCCTGGTGGGAGCACCCATACCACCGGCGCACTCTGCAGAACCAGGGGCCAAGGTAGGTGGTCAGTGAGGTACACAGCAAAATGACTACCTTGCAGGCTGCAGCAATGGCAGCCCATGCCTGGATACTGCCCCAATCCCGGGTGGAGTCACCCCGTTCATTTGGCCTGCTCCCCTGTCACCCCCCCCCCCTTCCGCCAATTTCCAGCCCACGAGCCCACGGTTGCGCCTGTGTCCTACCTCCTCTCTCTTCCTCATCAACCACGGCACCAACTTCACGATTTTTAAAAGAACAAGTGAACCTCATCATCGGGAATTCGGCCCAGTGGAGGCGGAGAATCACAGAGGCTGCAGAGAATACCGGGTCAGGCACACAAATGATATGCCAACGGCATTTAATGTACGTGCGTTCTGGAATGCATTCACGCCAATGTTGACGCAACGGAGAGTTGCGATTTGGCGTGAAACCAGCACCCGCCACAATTTTGGCGTTGGAACCGATTCTCCGCCCAATCGAGTTTCCCGATTCTGGCGTCTAGCTGATGGAGAATCCCGCCCGGTTATTTCAGGCTGATGTCAACAAACATTCCATTACAAGGGCCAGTGGAAATCTGGAACTTTCTCCACCAGAAAGCTCGAGGCTAGGCCAATCCACAATTCCAAAACAGAAATTGATAGATTTTTGTTGGCAAAGGGTATTAAGGGTTACAGAATCAAGCCAAATAGATGGGATTCAGATATAAATGAGCCATAATATAACAATGTACAACTATCTCAATAGGCTAAAGGCATATTTCTGCTTCCATAAAAATTCACCTTGCAAGATATGGCAGCCTGAGCCCCCAGCCAATTATATTATGATTTAGCACAATATTATTTCTGCCAGTCTTAAAAAACCAGAGCCGAATGTAACATTTAAAAATCTGATGAATGAATGAAGCTGCCAACATATTTTCTCGTCTCCGGCTGCATTGGGAAGTAAAACAAACTAGAAACGAGTGGAAGAAATCATCATATGTTCAGACAAGAAATGGTGATACTGTATACATATTTTGTTTAATTTATTATTGAAATCATGACTCAATACAATTTAGAGCGCTGGAGTTAGCAGGATTGCACAATAAAGTTGTGTGCTGTAAAAAGACATGCTGTCCTTTGTAATCAATCACTGGAGAACACATTGGGGTGTTGTCTGTATACTTCTATTCTATTATTATTATATTGTCTGTAGATACATCTGATTAATTCAAAGAAGGTGCAATCCTAGACCTGCTCCGTTTTCCTTTTCTCCATGGCAACATCACCACCAGAGTTGACTTGCTAACCAACCAATTAGGACCCTTTTCTCATGCAGTTTAAATTGCTTTTCCCTTTGAAATTTGGTATTCTTGCAGCACAGTAGAAATTTGGGCAGCATGGTAGCACAAGTGGATAGCACTGTGGCTTCACAGTGCCAGGGTCCCAGGTTCGATTCCCTGTTGGGTCATTGTCTGTGCGGAGTCTGCCATGTCTGCGTGGGTTTCCTCCGGGTGCTCCGGTTTTCTCCCACAATCCAAAGACGTGCAGGTTAGGTGGATTGGGCATGATAAATTGCCCTTAGTGACTAAAAAGGTTAGGAGGGGTTATTGGGTTACGGGGATAGGGTGGACGTGAGGGCTTAAGTGGGTCGGTGCAGACTCGATGGGCCAAATGGCCTCCTTCTGCACTGTATGTTCTATGCATCTGACGAGTGTAAGGTGTCAGCTTGTCTCTTTATTGAGCTGTACTACCAAATGAAGTCTTTGTGAGACCAGATAGTTAACTGGTGCATTCCTTGATTCATTATTTATCTGTGGCGCAACAATAGATAAAAATATATTTCAACAGTATTTTTGTTTATATTTTATGCATGAAGGTTCCAGCTGTAGAATAAAAGTGGTCAATATAGGAAAACTGTACACCTGTTATGTTTAGAGTAAATATTTCAAATTTCTGACAAGAATATTTCATATCTTAGTGCAGCAAAGCTACGTTTATATCCAGCTTCTCAACACCATGAAGCCAGAGCTACAGCATTTAAATGACCTGGCTATTTGTGACAAGCCAGGCTTCTCGCAATATTCTTTATTCATGTTTACAGCAAAAAAGAAATTTCTAACAGTTCGGTGTCTCATGCAAGCTGAAACCTGTACATATCGCTTGTTGAACCAATGAACTAACATGCTCCTGGATTAATATTTATTCTTTCCTAAAATTGCACATTACAAAGTTGAATGAGAGGCTCATTACTCTTCCATCATACTCATGTTAATAGGATAAAAAGAAACACAACCAGAAATCACATCTACCATATCTTCACACTAACACACCATTCCACTGCACCAAGAATAAAACACTGCAGAAGAGAAAATCTACAATACCTATTTCAAATACAATTAGTTATAAATCTAATGTTATCATGTAATATGAAATACAAAAAATTGACAGGAACTTTTAATTTTGGATGGTGTTTCCAAAATGTCCAGTTTGTCCTCGCAATGATCCCGTTTCCTCCACTATGCTTTCTAATGAATTCACTCAAATACCTCTAATTATTACATTTATAATGTTTTGAATTAGACTACTTGTACTAACATTCTGTTCATAAAATGTTTGAAGAGGTTGCTATAGGTAACAGATAGCACTGTGGGAAATATAGTGAATAGGACCAATTTAGTTCCCATTTAAGTTTCAGGTTAATATTGCAAAGACAAAAAAGTATATACGAGCACTCCAGAGATGATCTTTATCCTACTTGCTGACCATAAAACACTCATGTATTTATAATTCATGTATTTATAATTCATGGAGTATTACTCTAGCCATGAGGTACAAACTGTATTCCACAGGACCCCAATCATCCTCTTTTCCTCCTTTCACCCACAATGGCTGGAATTTTCCAGCCATTCTTGTCAGCGGGATCTTCCAGTCCTGCCGACAACAATCCCTGTGGGTTTCCCGGCAGCGACTGCCTCTGCTGCGTCCTGCCCAATGTTTATTTCTCCAATTCTCCCCAAAAAGCATGATCCTTTATTAATATTCCAAAGGCACTGACAACCCCCAAGTCAAAATGATAGTCATCTTGTACGAGCATTTATAGCGAGTTTTGAGACACAGAAGCCCGAGCCAATTTCCACTTTAAGCTCATCCATGCACTTCCCACAGGGGCCACTGAATTGCTGAGCAGAGATGCTGACCAACATCTCGCCTCTCAATCACAGGAACACCAAGGACAATTTGAATGCCGTTGTACTGAATGTTACGATGGATATTCAGGACACAGTGTAAAAAGCAAGTCCCAAGCCAACATTTATCAGCAGTGGGACTTTACCACAGGCAGCCTCCTAATTGGCTGCCTGTGGGCTCAACATCCAATTAAAGACATTGAGCAGGCTCCTGATGCTGCCGGCCCAATCACAGGGTCGGCAGCGCTTAGGCCTCAGCAGTGCCAACAGGTGAGATGGGCTCCACCGAGGAATTCAGGACACTTCAGGTCGACAGGAGCTGACAAGAAAAAATAAAATCAGAGGGCCAAATGGCAGAGGAGAAACTCCTCCTGGGAGATGGTTGGGGCCCCAGGTGCTGCCCTCCCTACAGCAGCTCTTCTTTAGCCCACTGATCATTCCTCCTACCCACCTCCCTGACTGCAGCAGGGAGGCGGTTTCCATTTAGGCGGTGGACCCCCTCCCATGTGGCAGTTGGGGTGAGAGGTCACCCTGCTATTGTCAAAATGGCACCCAATAAGGCATCTACCATCTCCCCTCCACTTGGGTGGTCAGAGTCTCCTCAGCCTGATCCACCGTTGGTAAAATGTGTCATCCCCCCCACACCCCCCCCCCCCCCACAACCACCCCACCCCCCCCACAACCACCCCCCCCACCACACCCCCCCCACCCCACCACACCCCCCCCACCCCACCACACCCCCCCCACCCCACCACACCCCCCCCCACCCCACCACAGCCCCCCCACCCCCCCCCCCCCCCCCCACACCACACCACACCCCACCACACACACACACACCGGGGCATAGTAAAATTCTGGCCTTTTGAGTCCATCATGCCTTAGATCGGCTCAATGTAGACGAGTGATATACTTTAGCTTAGTGAGTTTATGCAGAGCGAACAGAATAGCACTATTTATCATCAATAGCTGATACAGGTTAAATTCATTGTGTTAATCCTTTGGCAACTTTTTTTTTTTTTATAAATGTTTTATTCAGTTTTCATATTTTATATTGAACAAATTACAAATTGTTAGGAGAAAGAAAAAAGAAAAAAACAAACACGCAAAAATTAACATACATATTTACAGGTAAGCATCTTCGTAGTAGTAACTGCGCCCCCCCCCCTCAACATGTTTATTTAGTTTGGTTTTGGGCCTTAGCTAGCCATCGAACCCCCGTAACGAACCTGTAGCCCCCCCCCTCCCGCTACCTTCCCCCGACTATTCTTCCTCTTGTACATTGGCCACAAATAGGTCCCGGAACAGTTGCATGAATGGCTCCCACGTTCTGTGGAAGCCGTCGTCCGACCCTCGGATGGCAAATTTGATTTTCTCCATTTGGAGAGATTCCGAGAGGTCGGACAGCCAGTCCGCAGCTCTGGGCGGTGCTGCTGACCGCCAGCCAAACAGGATTCTACGGCGGGCGATCAGGGAGGCAAAGGCAAGGGCGTCTGCCCTCCTCCCCAGGAATAGATCTGGCTGTTCTGAAACCCCGAAGACCGCCACTATCGGGCATGGCTCCACCCTCACTCCCACCACTTTGGACATAACCTCGAAGAAGGCTGTCCAGTACTCCACGAGTCTGGGGCAAGACCAGAACATGTGGGCGTGGTTGGCCGGGCCTCTTTGGCACCGTTCACATCTGTCTTCCACCTCCGGGAAGAACCTACTCATACGGGTTCTTGTTAAGTGGGCTCTATGTACCACTTTTAGTTGCGTCAGGCTGAGCCTTGCGCACGTGGAGGTGGAGTTGACCCTATGCAGTGCTTCGCTCCAGAGTCCCCACCCGATCTCCATCCCCAGGTCGTCCTCCCATTTCCTCCTTGTTGCGTCCAGTACGGTGTCGTCCCTATCTACCAGTCGGTCATACATGTCACTACAGTTCCCTTTCTCTAGGATACTTGCGTCCAGTAGGTCTTCCAGTAGTGTCTGTCGTGGCGGTTGTGGGTATGTCCTTGTCTCCTTTCGTAGGAAGTTTTTGAGCTGCAGGTACCGTAGCTCGTTCCCCCCAGCTAGCTGAAATTTCTCTGTCAGTTCGTCCAGTGTTGCGATCCTGTCGTCCGTGTATAGGTCCCTGACTGTCAGTGTCCCCCCGTCCTGCCTCCACCTTTTGAAGGTGGCGTCGGTCAGTGCTGGTTTGAACCTATGGTTGTTGCAGATGGGAGCCCTGTTCGACATTTTGGTCAGGCCAAGTTGCTGCCGCAGTTGGTTCCAGGATTGGAGGGTGGCTGTCACCACTGGGCTGCTGGAGTGTTTTTTGGGTGGGGATGGGAGTGCTGCCGTGGCGAGGGCCCGAAGGGAGGTTCCCATGCAGGAGGCCTCCTCCGCACGCACCCACTCAGCTTCTGGCTCCTGGATCCATCCCCTTACTCGCTCGGCTGTTGCTGCCCAGTGGTAGAATTGTAGATTCGGGAGGGCTAACCCTCCCCTGGTTTTTGTTTTTTGTAAGACCTTCTTTGGGATCCTAGCATTTTTACCCCCCCATACGAACGCCATGATGAGTTTGTCCAGCGCTTTGAAAAAAGGCCTTGGGGATGTAGATCGGAATGGATCTAAACAGGAAGAGGAACCTGGGCAGTACGTTCATTTTGATCGTCTGAACTCTCCCCGCGAGGGAGAGCGGGAGTGTGTTCCATCTTTGCAGGTCCTTTTTAACTTCCTCCGTCAGGCTGGTGAGGTTCCATTTGTGGATCCCTTTCCAGTCATGGGCTATTTGGATCCCCAGGTAGCGGAATTTATGTCGGGCTTGTTTGAACGGCAGCCCCTTTAGTGCTGCCCCCCCCCCCCCCCCCTTGCGGGTGTACTGGGAAGATCTCACTTTTGCTCATGTTGAGTTTGTAGCCCGAGAAGGCTCCAAACTCTTTCAGGAGCGCGATGATTCCGTCCATGCTGCTTTGTGGGTCCGAGATATAGAGGAGCAGATCATCCGCATAGAGTGAGACTCTGTGCTCTCTACCTCCCCTTCGGACCCCCCTCCAATTTTTTGCTGCCCTGAGCGCGATTGCTAGCGGTTCAATTGCTAGTGCGAACAGCAGCGGGGACAGTGGGCATCCTTGTCTGGTGCCCCTGTGCAGCTGGAAGTATTGGGAGTTGGTATTGTTGGTCTGTACACTCGCCATGGGAGCGTTGTACAGGAGCTTTACCCAAGCGGTGAACCCTGTTCCAAGCCCGAACCGCTCCAGTACCTCTATGAGGTATTTCCACTCGACTCTGTCGAAGGCCTTTTCCGCGTCCAGGGAGACGATCACCTCTTGTGTTCTCTCCCCGGAGGGGGTCATTATCACGTTCAGCAGGCGCCTGATGTTCGCGGTCAGCTGTCTACCTTTGACAAAGCCCGTCTGGTCCTCTGTGACCACCTCAGGTACACAGTCTTCTAGCCTTTTGGCTAGGATTTTGGCGTCTGCATTCAGCAGAGATATGGGTCTGTATGACCCACATTCCGTTGGGTCTTTGTCTTTCTTAGGTATCAGCGAGATTGAGGCCTGTGCTAACGTGGGTGGCAACGTGCCCCTAGCTAGCGAGTCTGTGAACATCTCCCGCAGGTGCGGGGCCAGCGCTGCCGCAAATTTTTTGTAGAAGTCCGCCGGGAATCCGTCCGGTCCCGGCGCCTTCCCCGCCTGCATGGAGCTAATGCTCTCCATGATCTCTCCCAGTGCTAGTGGTGCTTCCAGATCCCGTTTTCTGCCCTCTCCCACAACTGGTATGTTCAGTCCGTCAAGAAACCGGTTCATCCCAGCCTTCCCCGTTGGGGGCTCTGAGGTGTACAGCTCTTGGTAGAAGGCCTTGAAGGTTTTGTTAATCCTCTCTGGTTCTGTTTCCAACGTGCCTCTGGTATCTCTGATTTGCGCAATTTCTCTGCTGGCTGCCTGCTTTCTCAGCTGGTGGGCCAACAGGCGGCTGGCTTTGTCTCCGTGTTCGTATAGGGCCCCGCGTGCCTGGCGGAGTTGGTGTACTGCTTTCCTGGTGGAGAGCAGGTCAAAGTTCCTTTGTAATTCTTTTCTCTCCGCCAGGAGTTCTACAGTCGGGGCCTTTGGCAACTTTTAATCACATTCTTATTAAGCAGATAAGCTGTCTTTAGTTCTCACATAGGTTTAACCCTTCCAGTGCTGCGAATAAAGTTACTCATCTGGGTAATATAAGACTGCATCATAAAACATGACAAAAGATAGATTTGATTGTATTAATGATATGCTTACTAAGCTTCATATTCTGGGTTTTAAAACTTGTGTCAAAACTGTAGTCAGATTTTAGCCAATAAATACTCAGTTTTGACTCACCTCCAAAACGCCATATCTTTTTTAGATATTTATTTAAGAAATTGAAATCCCAATGATTTTTAAAAATTCATCAGGAATATACTTTATCAAATGCATTATGATTTAATTGGTGGCACTGCACATAGCTCAAATAAACTGTAAAATGCTAGAATGTTCTATTTGCAGTGTTATATGGTAACACCTTAGTTACTTATGCAATCATTTGTGATGGTAATTAGCATCTTGTATCCTCTTTACTAGATGGCTAACTACCTTTGTTGATTGAATACAACCACCCCACGGGTAATTTTATGAATCAATGGATTTTCATTTACCAGGAATAATAAACAAAAAATCCCTGATCTCCAGCCAGAGAAGGCAGAACTGGGGAGGTGATGTAAATTATTGAAAACAAGAAAAATCAAACATCAAGATACCAGAGCAAAACTATGTACAACACAGACCCACAATTCAGAGTCCTGGACTAGGATCATTGGAATTCTCTGCTTTACCTTCCCTTTGGGCCCATCATTCTTCCAAAGCACCTTATCCACTGAGCAGCGCTCAAAATGAGGGGCATTCCAGCTTGCTCATTCTCCTCTCTATCCATTTGAGTATTTTTGCTAGATCTTCTTACCCTGTCCTACTCTTCCACCCCGCCCCCCATTTCCATCCATAGGGCCCTAATTGAATCCCAATTCACTTCCTCCCAACCTCCAACCTCCCTCATCATATCTGTTTCAATCCCCATCCCACCTCAGTCCAACCAATCAATCCACTGCCTCTTAATCTTGCTTGTTACCAAGGGAGATCCACCATCTTAAAGTAGAAAAGGTCACTGCCTTCATTTTTAGTTGGGAGCAGATCCCGATCCTGCCCAGGTTTGCATACGTACCACTGATCAAAATCCTTGACTGAAATCACTACAATTCACAAAGCAAACTCCCACTGCACATCTGTCTTCAACACTTTTAACATCTTCATTAACAATCCACCCTCCCCTAAATCCACCCACTGAGCATTTTCTTGCCCTTCCACAGTATTTTCTCTGAGTCATCCCATTCTCCTTTCCCCCCAGCCCCCCATATCCATCTCCAGTGCCCTCAATGTTTCTATTTTTCTCTCCCCCCCCCCCAATTCATAGAAAACAGGAATAGGTCCTTCGGACCTGCTTTGCCATTCAATATCATGGCTAATCCTCTATCTTAACACCATACTCGCGTTCCCTCCCCCATACCCTTTGATGTCTTGATAGTCTAGAAATCCTCTATACGGATGCAGATCCTATTTATCATTTAGGAAATTAAATATCATTAATACATCACTAAACAATACTGTATTGATTGGGGCAGCACGGTAGCATGGTGGTTAGCATAAATGCTTCACAGCTCCAGGGTCCCAGGTTCGATTTCCCGGCTGGGTCACTGTCTGTGTGGAGTCTGCACGTCCTCCCCGTGTGTGCGTGGGTTTCCTCCGGGTGCTCCGGTTTCCTCCCACAGTCCAAAGATGTGCGGGTTAGGTGGATTGGCCATGCTAAATTGCCCGTAGTGTCCTAAAGAGTAAGGTTAAGGGGGGGTTGTTGGGTTACGGGTATGGGGTGGATACGTGGGTTTGAGTGGGGTGATCATTGCTCGGCACAACATCGAGGGCCGAAGGGCCTGTTCTGTGCTGTACTGTTCTATGTTCTATGATTGGGACTTAAGTTTATTCTGAGGGTATTTTGTTGGGCATGCCATAAGAAAACTGGAAATGGGGTGTTTTTAAACTTGTTCCGCTAGTGGACTGGCTGCCATCGTCTTAATTTGGATTCAGACATGGTGATCCAGAGCTTAATTTTGCAATATAAATGGGAGACACATACAGTTGGCACCGAGGAGCCGAGCCAACAACCATTGGTTTCCTCCGGGTGATCCAGTTTCCTCCCACAAGTCAAGTCCCGAAAGACATGCTGTTAGGTAATTTGAACATTCTTAATTCTCCCCCCCCCTCCCCCCTCCAGTGTACCTGAACAGACGCCGGAATGTGGCCTATGTGTTAATGTAAGCCTATTTAAGGTTATGATTATTAAAAGAATGGTTGGAGACCCCTTCAGTAAATGACTCTGAAATCTTCACATTTGATTTTGGTGGGGCCAGGTTGTTCTATCTGAAATGCAAAAACTCTAGCCCATCTGAACACCAACTTCCAATGCAACGCCAACTGTCGGCCAGTTCAGAATGGGAGGGTGCTTGGTGCCAGTAGTCTGTGAAAGACACCTAGACCTCAAAACAGCTCAGATTTCATTAGTAGCTAAAGAAGTTAAAATTGCTCCTGTAGATTTCTTACAGAAAATGCTTAGGCCTCGGTCCCAGTCACAGAAGCCATTACTTCAGTTGTTTTAATCCAACAAAAGTATCTGAAATATTGCTGAAAAGACGCATGTTGTCAAAACTTTTTGTCTTGCTTTCATCAGGACAAACGTGAAAGTGCCAAATTTCAAACAATCACAACAATTTACACTACAGGACAAAAGGTTGATTGATTGGCCAGTCAACTCTGATTGCCATGACAAAACCAAAAGGAAAGTACTGCTATCCAAGCTACCAGGTTACTCAAAAAAGCCCGAACATATTCTTTTAGTTTGCAGAGAAGTGGTTCCTGTATATGAATGCATGTGACTTCTAGCAAACATAAAAGAATCACATTACAAGCTTAACTGATTATTTTAAATTGGTTGTTATTGTAGCTATTAGCACACTCAGGATTGTTCAGCAAGTGCTGCTCAATAGCATAATCACATCAAACAGTAGAAGTTTTGTGTATGGTTTTGCAGGTATGGGCTGGTTGAGTACGGTCTGTATCCACCTATTATGAACAAATAAAGAAGATGCGATTTGATTGATTCAGTCAGCCACTTGTTGGGACATATGGTCCATGTACTTGTCTTCACAGACTCATTTCAGTGCCGGTGAGATACAGGTAATTAGGCCATACAAAACCAATGTTAGTGAGCCCTGGATCTGTATGGGATCCATTATCTGTATCATCTATTTGGACATTCATGGTGCCATTAAAAGAGAACTCTGCATGCAAATTGCTCAATTAGTAATGATGTGGAGATGCCGGCGTTGGACTGGGGTGAGCACAGTAAGAAGTCTTACAACACCAGGTTAAAGTCCAACAGGTTTGTTTCAAACACGAGCTTTCGGAGCGCAGCTCCTTCCTCAGGTGAATGGAGAGGTCCCTCCATTCACCTGAGGAAGGAGCTGCGCTCCGAAAGCTCGTGTTTGAAACAAACCTGTTGGACTTTTAACATGGTGTTGTAAGACTTGTTACTGTGCTCATTAGTAAGTTCTCTGAATACAGATTCATAAAATGGCGGCAGCTGTATATTGCCATAATATAGCGACCTGGTACAAATGTCAATGACTTTCTTTAATGGCATGTTTGTAAATAAGCCTGGAATGCTAAACAAGCACATAGACAAGGTAATGCTATCAATATGCAGGTTCTGCATAATATTTACATTTGCTGAACAATACAGAGTGTACGAATAGCTACTAACCAATTGGAAAAAAATAATTCAATCCTCGGAATCCTTGAGAGATCCTGAAGATTGCTCATTCATCCTACTTTATCCTTGACCTTTGCTTCCTTTGTGAAGTTTTTAATCCTGAGGGTTGCCCTGCATCTCAGCCGTTATCCTGGACATTGCTCCCTGTTGGTTGATGTAGTCAATTTAAAAAATATATGTATTTTTTAAAATGATATGAACTTGCTAAATCAGGATAACCAAAGGTACAGGCCATCACACCCACATTGTACTTTTCCCTGTAGGATGAAAAAAAGTGACAACAGGGAGCAATGTCCAGGATAACGGCTGAGATGCAGGACAACCATCAGGATACAAACCTCTTCACAAAGGAAGCAACGGTCAAGGATCCCGAGGATTGAAGGATGAGACACCATTACTGCGCTATGCACTAGCACCGTGGCAGCCTACAATCTCGGCTCTGGTAGGGGTGGGGTGGGAATGACTCAACTGGCTCAACCACTTTCAACCCCTCATGACTAGCATGAAAAATGGGGCAAAATAGGACCAATGTTCAGAAGGCCAAACCAACATCAAGCCTCGAAGACAGGATATGTTACGCTCCATCTAATTCAATATGCCCAGCCTCCAGATCAAGATTCCCAAAACATGACATTCAATTCTCAAACTCGAGCTCCTCCACCACTTCATTTTGAGAATTGGGCTCAGCAATACACCCCTCCCTGTCCTCTTCTCTCTCTCTCTCGAATCTGTCAGGATGGATGACAAGCCAAGCAGCAAGACCTCAACAGAGTGGACATGGGCTTCTACCAAGGACAGTGCTCTCTCTATTACAAAAACTTCCTTGCGCAGCTCCATAAAAACACTCTTGGAATTGAGCCTTGAGAGGGCAGCATGGTGGTGCAGTGGGTTAGCCCTGCTGCCTCACGGCGCCGAGGTCCCAGGTTCGATCCCGGCTCTGGGTCATTGTCCGTGTGGAGTTTGCACATTTTCCCCGTGTTTGCGTGGGTTTCACTCCCACAACCCAAAGATGTGCAGGGTAGGTGGATTGGCCACGCTAAATTGCCCCTTAATTGGAAAAAATTAATTGGGTACTCTAAATTTATTTTAAAAAAAGGAATTGTGCCTAGATGACCTGTTTCGTAAAGCTGACATTTTCAGTCGGAGCACCATCTTCATTAGCAACCATTATCCGTTGATGCACAGGGCACCGTCAGGGCAGGAACCCGTTCAATAGCAACCGCACAACTGAAAGCAAGGCCATGCCTCAGCCACCACGAGCAAATCAGCTCTTTCACGCCGAGACATTAGCCAAACATTTCTTGGAACATGAAAAAACAAAAACTAAATGTGCACTAGAATGAAGACGGATTAAAAGAGGAGCAGAACTGAAGCTTGCAAAAAAATGCAGCCACTCCCGCAATCACATCATGTGTCCCCACCCACCGATCCCACCCCATGTGCCTTTTTTGAAACACCTGGGAGCTTGGGGAGCTCAGTTCCCCCATTATCCTCTCCATGGCAATGCCTCAGCCAATCAGAGTCGACTTCCTAACCAATCAGCACCCTTTGCTCCTTGTGATTGTTTGAAATTTGACATTCGTGAATGTCCTGATGTGTGAAAGAAGAAATGTTTGAGCAACATGTATCTTTTCAGAAATATTCAAGTTCATGTAAGCAACTGCTTACATGAATATCGTTAAAACTGTGAATGCTAGAACTCTGGCATAAAGGCAACCTTCTGGAAATAGTTTTCAAACTTCAACGTGAAACAGTAGCCTACTCTTTATAGAGATTCATTGATCCATGACCTGAAAGTTCATTTTGTTTTTACCAATTGTTTTCAGACGCATGGCAGTGTTCCGACAGAACTGGTTGGTTCATTGTTACATTTCTTATAATCTGAAGGACCATTATATTTTCTTGTATAGATCTGAAGCAAAAAAAAAAAGAAGTTAGCATGACAATTTTATATTGGTAGCTATGACAAATTTCAGACCCACTCGAAATGTTCTCTTAAATTCAGTCACTGTTCTCTCCTGTCCTCAGACCCCACATCCCTTATCAGGAATTCATCTTTACTCCAGCATGTAGGCATACAGTAGCATGATTGATGGCAATAACACAAGACATCCCACCTCATTATATGGACTGGAAAATGCACGTGCTATCTCTTGCATTTGTAAACAGCAGACAAAAATACAAAAAATTAAGAGCCATCCTTGACTCAAAATGTTGACAATGTCCACACTTGCGGCCAGACTTGCTGAGCTTTTCCAGCACTTTGTTTTTAACTCAGGTTTCCGGCATCCGCAATATTTTGCTTTTATATCAAAAATTACCCTTTTCTAATAGAGCAAAATGAAGTTAAAAATTATAACTAATTATTTTTCATTTTATAATGATCTCCAGAATAGAAAATTAACAAGCATGCTCCATTATCCCTGTTTGGGGGGGTAAATACAAATTTTCTGAACAATCACTCACCTGGACCTGAGCAGTAGTACCCCAAGAAATTGTTGTCACTCTTTGTGCTGGTCTCTTTTACTACTTCTTTCCTATTCCACAGCCTGTGTGCCTCTTTGTCCTTTGAAAATAAAGAGTTTGATTTCTGGCCCTTGTCCAGCTCTCAATGAGGACTGCCAATCAAACCAGCTACTGTTTCTATAGGTGAAGGCTTCTGTCGACTAATCCCAATTGAATAGGTCAGGGGCATGCACTTTGAGGCTCATTAAGGACTCTTATGGAGCTCCCAATATTGAACCAATTTTGATGGTGATTAAATGGCTTGTTTTTAAAAAAAAAACATTATACTTGAGAAAGTATCATTCAATTAACAACTTTTTGGTAAAAACTTAAACTGCTGAAATTGTCCACCCTCTTTTACATTATTATTGAAATTTGAACAACCTCATTGCAGCTGTTCCGATAAAAGCAAAATACTGTGGATGCTGGAATAAAACAGAGAATGCTGGAAGTTTCAGCAAGTCTGGCAGCATCTCTGAAGAGAGAAACACTGTTAACATTTCAAGTCCATATGGCTCTTCTTCAGAGCTAAAGACAGGGTAAAATGTGAAGGATGTTATACTTATTTTATACAGGGACAGGTGAAGCAAAGAAGGTGGCCAGGGTTAGATCAGGAGAGATTTGACAAAGATGTTTTGGGCACAAGACAAAGAAAGTGCTAATGCTGATGTTACGGACTGAAGAAGGTCCTGACAGTGGCCGGCAGATAAATGAGCATGAGGACAATCAAGACTGAGTTAGAGCTGAGAGGATAACAGCGCGAGACTGAGAGTGGAGTCAGAGATATAAAACAGTGAGATTGAGAGCGGAGCTGGGGAGATAAAAGAGTGAGACTGAGTGTGGAAGCAGAAGATTAAAGAGCAAGGGCAAGAAAGAGTGTGACTGAAAGCAGAGCCTAGAGATTAAAGACCATGAGAAAGAGTGAGACGGAGTGTGGACCCAGGAGATTAAAGAGTGAGATTGTTGAGAGCAAAGTTCTAGCTTGGAGTTTGGAGCTCCTGAGGTGACATCAGGATTCAAAGGTGATGCAGGGTAACTGGAAGCAGCCAATAGGATGAGTATGGTCGGGTTAAGTATGTACTAGGTTTATTGCTTATAGTTTGCACGGTCTATATTTTGTGGTGTATACGACCAGGTAAGAAGAACCCTAGAGTAATTGATCTTATTTGATTGTACGTATCTTCCAAAAGGTTAAATTTAAATGGGGAAGTCATAACAGGAGAGTTCAATGCATCGTGTGCTCCTCATGCTGTATGTGGGATGCCGGGAACATTTCCAGTACCTAAGAGTCAGCATGTGTGTGGGAAGCGTCTCCAGCTACAGCTCCTGGAAGCCTGGGGTTTAGATCTGGAATGGCGGCTGGCGATACTGTGGAGCACTCGCGAGCGGAGATTATCGTTGATAGCACGTATAGAGTGGTGGTCTCACCACAGGCTATGAAGGGAGTGAGTGACCACCAGGCAGAGCAAGAGAATGAAGCAGACAATGCAGGATTCTCACGTGGTCATTCCCCTGCAAAACAAATATACACTTTGGATACTGTTTTGGGGGGGGGGGGGAAGCAGCAGCAACAGCCAAATTAATTGCACCATGATTGGTTCTGCACCACAGAGGAGTAAAAAGTGCATAAATGCAAAAATTATACGGGATTCAATTGTATGGGGAATAGTGTTTTTTTTTTTAAGGCCGCAAATAAGACTCCAGGATGGTATGTTGCTTCCCTGGTGCTAGGCTCAAGGGTGTTTCAGAGTGGCTACAGGGTAATCTTGGGCGGGGGAAAGAGGGTGAACAGTTAGTGGTCCCAATAGACATTGGTACAAACTACATAGGCAAATAAAGGGACGAGGACCTAAAATCAGAGTATAGGGAGTTAGGAAGCAAGTTGAACAGTAGGACTTCAAAGGTAGTGATTTCAGAATTATAACTAGTGCCACGTGCTAGTCAGTGCAGAAATTAGCAGGATATAACAGATCAATACGTGACTGATTTAGCACAGGGCTAAATAGCTGGCTTTTAAAGCAGACCAAGGTAGGCCAGCAGCGCGGGTTCAATTCCTGTACAGCCTCCCTGAACAGGCGCCGGAATGTGGCGACTAGGGGCTTTTCACAGTAACTTCAGTTGAAGCCTACTTGTGACAATAAGCAATTTTCATTTGAAGAGATGCTGTGAGGAGGAGGGTTTCCGATTCCTGTGACATTAGGACCGGTTCTGGGGGAGGTGGGGCCAGTACAAACTGGGCCGGTTACACGGAGGCAGGACCGGGAGGATATCTTATTTGTAAAACTGGTTATGGAGGGTTTAAACTAAAGTGGCATGGGGGTGGGAACCATGCAAGGAGTCAGAGGAGGGGGAAAACATTGACAACAACAAAAGAAAGAAAGGGGAATAATAAAAAAGTGATAAGCAGAGAATTCAGGGCCACAGTGAAAAATAATGGGAATGGGACAAGCAATGTTAAAAAGACGAGCCTTAAGGCTTTGTTGCCTTAATGTGTGGAGCATTCACTATAAAGTGGATGAATTAATCACACAAATAGATGTAAACAGGTATGATATGGCTGGGATTACGGAGACAAGGCTGCAGGTTGACCTGGGATGGGAATTGATCATCCAGGGGTATTTAGGAAGGATAGACAAAAAAGAAAAGGATCTAACCCTAATTGGATAAAATTTCTGGTTAAAGAGGAAATTAAGGCAACAGTGAGAACGGATATTAGCTCCAATGATGTGGAATCTGTATGGGTAGAGCTGAGAAACACCAAGGGACAAAAAACATTAATGGGAAGTTGTATACAGACCCCAAAACTGTAGTGATGATGTTGGGAATGACATCAAACAGGAAATTAGAGATGCATGTGTTAAAGGAACATCTTTAATTATGGATGACTTTAATCCGCATTTAGATTGGGCAAATCAAGTTAGTAACAATACGAGGAGAGGAATTCCTGGAGCGTATGTGGGATTCTTTCCTGGACCAATACTTTGAGGGGGGGGGGGGGGTTCCTCATAATAATCTATAAAATTCCAGCAAACTAGACAGGGTAGATGCAGGAAAGATAATCCTGATGGTGGGCGAGTCCAGAACCAGGTGCCACAATCCAAGGATACAAGGTAAACATTTTAGGACTGAGATTAGGAGAAATATCTTCATCCACAGAGTAATGAGCCTGTCACAGAAAGCAGTTGAGGCAGCACATTAGCTAGCACTGAGGCTTCACAGCACAAGGTCCCAGGTTCAATTCCCTACTGTGTCACTGTCTGTGCGGAGTCTGCACGTCCTCCCCGTGTCTGCGTGGGTTTCCTCTAGTGCTCCAGTTTCTCCCACAGTCCAAAGATGTGCAGGTTAGGTGGATTGGCCATGGTGTCCAAAAAGGTTTGGAGGGTGTTGGTTTACAGGGATAGGGTCAGGGTGGAAGTGAGGGCTTAAGTGGGTCAGTGTAGACTCAATGGCCCGAATGGCCTCCTTCTGCACTGTTTGTTCAATGTAAAACATAAAGGCTTTCAAGCAGGAGTTAGATACAGCACTTGGGGCTAAACGGATCAAAGGATATGGGGGAAAGCAGTTACAGGTTGTTGAGTTGGATGATCAGCCATGATTTTAATGAATGGCGGAGCAGGCTCGAAGGGCCTACTCCTGCTCCTGTTTTCTATGTTTCTAGAAAGGTAAGACAGCAGAATGTGTTAATAGCAGAACAAGGATCAGTGCCCTGTGAAAGCAAAATTTAAGAACAAATGACAGATGACCATGTGGTGAAGGGAGATGTATTGGGACAAAAAAAAATCTATTAGATAAGTGCAGTCAGGATGGAGGGGAAGGTTCACAGCCTGAAGTTGAACTCCATGTTGAGTCCAGAAGGCTGTAAAGTGCTTAACTGAAAGATGAGGTGCTGTTCCTCTAGCAGCTCTTAAGATATTGCATTTGTGACGAAATGTTTTTAAAAATGACTTTTCTTGTTATTAAGTTTGCTGAACGCTGGAACAGGCCAACCCAACAAAGAGCAAGAAAGGTTGTTTGAATTTCAGACACCAAAGTGATACCCAGGAAGTTTGACTTCATGAACTGGTTCATCCAAATATAATCCACATCACTACCATTTAGCTGTCGCGGGAACTTTAATCCCTTGTGAGCAAAATTTGGCATTTCAATATAAATCACAGCAAAACCTACTTGGGATAAATCAAAATATCTTAAAATATGACAGTAACAGAATGCAAAACATCTTTAATAGAAATGGTTACGCTGATGTTACTTCTTCCAAACCACACTACAGTTTGTTACTGGAAGGTGATAGAGACTTTGCATTCCCCATTCTTCTGGTGGGGACACGTCCAGTCCCTGCATGCCAGATATTAAAACCTGTGCATGTGGAACATCAAACAATGAACGCACATCCTGGCACTCTATGGTGCAGGCACTGTTGCAGTCATTTGGATTTTCAATTCCACTTTGCCTTTATAAAAAAAAACTTTATTGGAATTCAGTTCCAAGTATACTCCTTTGTGTCATTCATAGCATAATTTTGCATTCACACTATGTGCCTGCCATTTCTCAATATGTACGACCAATGGGCATGACTCCAATTTGGAAGGGTAAATCTGGGGGGGAAAAAATGATTGTTTATAGTTGCCTCCAACAGTGACGAGCATTGCGTTATCATCTGGTAACGGCAGGGGGGGGTTCCAACAGACCTGACCCCCATTCTTTGACATATATTTTCCATTATTTGGATAGCAATGTAAGAAGTGACACCTATCACACCCAAGCCACGAGGTGCTTCTCAACCCTTTCTAAATGGGTCTGGCCACTGTCTCCTCAGACAGGAAGAATAAAGTATTAAGCCTGTGTGGTAAATTACATTTTCACCAGTATAACAGATTTGTGAAAATTGGGAAATAGCAGTAGCTTTGAAAACAGTATCCTAAAGACAAATTAGAGAAATTCTGTATCATCTTCTCTATGACAACGCATATCAAAAGATAATAATCATACAGTGCGAAGGACGTTTGTGGCATGGCGTCACAGTGGTTAGCACTGCTGCCTCAGCACCAGGGAACCGGGTTAAATTCTGGCCTTGGGTCACTGCCTGTGTGGAGTTTGTAAGTTCTCCCCGTGTCTGCATGGGTTTCCTCCAGCTGCTCTGGTTTCTTCCCACAGTCCAAAGATGTGCAGGTCAGGTGGATTGACCATGCTACATTTCCTCGTCAGTGTCCAGGGTGGTACAGGTTAGGTTATGGGGATAGGGGGGAGTGGGCATGAGGAGAGTGCTCATTTGAGGGGTCGGTGCAGGCTCGATGGGCTGAATGGCTTCCTATTGCACTGTAGGGATTCTATGACAGCTCTCTGGAAACACAAATAAATCCGTAAAAGAATGCTTTCAGAAATTCTTACATATTCTATGTCCACAGTGCTATCCACTTGTGCTTCCCACGTGATATTTTACTGAAAATAAATCTGAAACCATACTTGTTTTGCAACATCGTCTGAATACTTAATTTGAAAAATAAATTTAGTGTATCCAACTTTTTCTCCAATTAAGGGGCAATTTAGCGAGGCAATTCACCCATCCTGCACATCTTTTTGGGTTGTGGGGGTGTGCCCACGCAGACACAGGGAGAATGTGCAAACTCCACAAGGACAGTGACCTGGGGCCAGGATTGAACCCGGTCCCTCAGCGCCGTGAGATGGCAGTGCTAACCACTGTGCTATAGTGTCGCTCAATAACATCTGAATACTTACACCAATGAAGATTATGAAGCCGAGAATCATCAAAACAATGGGCACGATAATCCACCATCGTTCAAACTGGATACCTGTATCAAAAAGTTGTATTGCTAGTCTCATGTTCAATAAAAAGCAACTAAATAACTGGCAGAACTAACTTTCCAAAAACTAGCAAAATGATACATCTTTGTAGTTTATTGTCTATGAAAGATTACCAGGCATTTGTTTGCTTGGAAACTGCGAGATGACGCACAGGTGCTCAATGTTTTCCTGGGATTTGGCGCAATCTGAAGATGGTAGTTCAAAGTAAATAATTTACTGCTAATTTTAACATCATGCATCTGCCTATCCAGGTGAATGGAAAAGATCCCATGCCAAATCATTTAAAGAGCAAGTGAGTTATCTCCAATGTCCTGGTCAATATTTACCCCTCAATCAACATCACTTTTCACAGTAACTTCATTGTTAATGCAAACCTACTTGTGACAATAATAAGATTATTATTATTACTAAAACAGATTATCTGGTCATTGTCACGTTGTTGTTTGTGGGAGCTCACAGCATGCAACTTGGCAACCGCGTACAACCATACTTCAAAAGTACTTCACTGACTGTAAAATGTTTGGAAATATCTGGTAGTCATGAAAGGCGCTTTTAAAATGCACATATTTATTTCATTAATTTAAATCAGAAAACGCATACCAGTGTTGAAAATCACTGGTACTATCACAAGAAATGTGAATAGGCCATTTGGTCCATCGAGTCTGCTCCACCATTCAATAAGATCATGGTGGAGCTGACTGTGGTCGGATCTCCACTTTCCTGCCTGTCTCCCCAACTCTATTATGTGGAACTTTATCAAATTCCATGTACACAACAGCAACCCCATTAGTTACTTCACCAGAGAAGTCAAACCAATGGTGACTAAGTACAGAAGTATTTCAACACCTTTGTGGAAGCGCCGTCAGCTGTATAAGGTGAAGGTCCAGTACGTTCTCAAAGCAATGCAGTTGGGCAATCAATGTACCCTTGCCAACAATGCCCACACCCAAAGAAACGATTTATTAAAAAAATTGACATTGTAGATTATTTGAAATCTCAAGTTATCACGTAATAATGCGTAAATCTTTAAAAGATCCTGAGAATCTGGTGATCTATGATAAATGCAAAAACTACAAGTTAAGACAGGACTATTTAGTATCACAGCAACAGTAATATACTGACCCCTTTCACGGAGACCCACGTCTGCTTGCTTGTTTTGTTCACCAAGTGGTGCCGACAGGGAACATTGATATGTCCCAAAGTCCTCCCTGGAGACACTGGGAATAATTAAGTAATAGGGTCGAGCCGAATCTAACTCAATCGTTCCATTGAAACCCAGATACTTCCTGGTGATGTTCTCTCGGAAATCTTTTCGAACAATTCCTATTAAACCAACTCCATTATCAGTTATCTGTAAAAGTAAAACAAATAACATAACTGGTATTTCTATGGAAACTCCAACATTAAAAAAGCTGGCATTAAATATTTGGAACCTAGGAACTGGAGTGTAAAGATTGTCAGTATTTAACATATTTGTATCAAATTCCTCTTTCCATTACTTTAACATTATTTTCCACGGGTAGTCCAGGAATACAGGCTAGAATAAAAGATAAGAATCAAAGAACCCTTACAGTGCAGAAGGAGTCCATTCAGCCCATCGAGTCTGCATCAGCCCTTGGACAAAGCACCCCTACTTAAGTCCACACCTCCACCCTAGACCTGTAATCCAGTAACCCCATTTAACCCGTTGGACACTATGGGGCAATTTCGCACAGCTGTCTCACAACTCCAGGGACCCAGGTTCAATTCTGGCCTTGGGTGACTGTCTGTGTGGAGTTTGCACTTTCTCCCCGTGTCTGTGTGAGTTTCCTCCAGGTGCTCCGGATTCCTCCCATAGTCCAAAGATGTGCAGGTTAGGTGGTCATTCTAAGTTGCCCTTAGATTTATGATCAATGTGAGGGGTTACAGGGATAGGGCGAGGGAGTGCTCCTAGGTAGAGTGCTTCTTCAGAGGGTTGGTGCAGACTTAATGAGCTGAATAGCCTCCTTCTGCACTATAGGGATTCTAAGGCCAAAAGCCGATTGGGGGATGTGGGTGGGGGCTGGACTGTACATTGCATAGAATGTAGAATAGAACATAGAACATAGAACGATACAGCGCAGTACAGGCCCTTCGGCCCTTGATGTTGCACCGACATGGAAAAAAACTAAAGGCCATCTAACCTACACTATGCCCTTATCATCCATATGCTTATCCAATAAACTTTTAAATGCCCTCAATGTTGGCGAGTTCACTACTGTTGCAGGTAGGGCATTCCACGGCCTCACCACTCTTTGCGTAAAAAACCCACCTCTGACCTCTGTCCTATATCTATTACCCCTCAATTTAAGGCTATGTCCCCTCGTGCTAGCCACCTCCATCCACGGGAGAAGGCTCTCACTGTCCACCCTATCTAACCCTCTGATCATTTTGTATGCCTCTATTAAGTCACCTCTTAACCTTCTTCTCTCTAACGAAAACAACCTCAAGTCCATCAGCCTTTCCTCATAAGATTTTCCCTCCATACCAGGCAACATCCTGGTAAATCTCCTCTGCACCCATTCCAAAGTTTCCACGTCCTTCCTATAATGAGGCGACCAGAACTGTACGCAGTACTCCAAATGCGGCCGTACCAGAGTTTTGTACAGCTGCAACATGACCTCATGGCTCTGGAACTCAATCCCTCTACCAATAAAGGCCAACACACCATAGCCCTTCTTCACAACCCTATCAACCTGGGTGGCAACTTTCAGGGATCTATGTACATGGACACCGAGATCCCTCTGCTCATCCACATTACCAAGAATTTTACCATTAGCCAAATATTCCACATTCCTGTTATTCTTTCCAAAGTGAATCACCTCACACTTCTCTACATTAAACTCCATTTGCCACCTCTCAGCCCAGCTCTGCAGCTTATCTCTGTCCCTCTGTAACCTGCAACATCCTTCCGCACTGTCTACAACTCCACCGACTTTAGTGTCATCTGCAAATTTACTCACCCATCCTTCTGCGCCCTCCTCTAGGTCATTTATAAAAATGACAAACAGCAACGGCCCCAGAACAGATCCTTGTGGTACGCCACTCGTAACTGAACTCCATTCTGAACATTTCCCATCAACTACCACTCTCTGTCTTCTTTCAACTAGCCAATTTCTGATCCACATCTCTAAATCACCCTCAATCCCCAGCCTCCGTATTTTCTGCAATAGCCGACCGTGGGAAACCTTATCAAACGCTTTACTGAAATCCATATACACCACATCAACTGCTCTACCCTCGTCTACCTGTTCAGTCACCTTCTCAAAGAACTCGATAAGGTTTGTGAGGCATGACCTACCCTTCACAAAACCATGCTGACTACCCCTAATCATATTATTCCTATCTAGATGATTATAAATCGTATCTTTTATAATCCTCTCCAAGACTTTACCCACCACAGACGTTAGGCTCACCGGCCTATAGTTACCGGGGTTATCTCTACTCCCCTTCTTAAACAAAGGGACCACATTTGCTATCCTCCAGTCCTCTGGCACTATTCCTGTAGCCAATGATGACCTAAAAATCAAAGCTAAAGGCTCAGCAATCTCTTCCCTGGTTTCCCTGAGAATCCTAGGATAAATCCCATCAGGCCCCGGGGACTTATCTATTTTCACCTTGTCCAGAATTGCCAACACTTCTTCCCTACGCACCTCAATGCCATCTATTCTAATAGCCTGGGTCTCAGCATTCTCCTCCACAATATTATCTTTTTCTTGAGTGAATACTGACGAAAAGTATTTATTTAGTATCTCGCTTATCTCCTCAGCCTCCACACACAACTTCCCACCACTGTCCTTGACTGGCCCTACTCTTACCCTAGTCATTCTTTTATTCCTGACATACATATAGAAAGCTTTTGGGTTTTCCTTGATCCTACCTGCCAAAGACTTCTCATGTCCCCTCCTTGCTCGTCTCAGCTCTCTCTTTAGATCCTTCCTCGCTTCCTTGTAACTATCAAGCACCCCAACTGAAACTTCACGCCTCATCTTCACATAGGCCTCCTTCTTCCTCTTAACAAGAGATTCCACTTCTTTGGTAAACCACGGTTCCCTCGCTCGACCCCTTCCTCCCTGCCTGACTGGTACGTACTTATCAAGAACATGCAATAGCTGTTCCTTGAACAAGCTCCACATATCCAGTGTGCCCAACCCTTGCAGCCTACTTCTCCAACCTACACATCCTAAGTCATGTCTAATGGCATCATAATTGCCCTCTCCCCCCTTCCCTTCTGAGCAACAGGGAAAGACTCCGTGCCAGAGGCCCGTACCCCATGGCTTACCCCTGGTAAGTCGTCCCCCCCACAAGTATCCAAAACAGTATATTTGTTACTCAGGGGAACGACCGCAGGGGGTCCCTGCACTGACTGCTTCTTCCCAGTCCCTCTTACAGTTACCCATGTATCTCCAGTCTTTGGTGTAACTACTTCCCTGAAGCTCCTATCTATGACCCCCTCTGCCTCCCGAATGATCCGAAGTTCATCCTGCTCAAGCTCCAGGTCCCTAACACGGTTTTTGAGGAGCTGGAGTTGGGTGCACTTCCCACAGATGAAATCAGCAGGGACACTGACGGCGTCCCTCACCTCAAGCATTCTGCAGGAGGAGCATTGTACTGCCTTCCCTGACATCACCTCTAGATTTAAAAAAAACAAGAAAAAGAAAAAGAAAGAAAGGAAGAGCTTACCTGATATTACCTCAAACCCTGCTCCCGCTGAAAGGTAAGCAAATTTAAAGGCACTTACTCACCTTCACGACAGGCCCCTGCTCCCGCTTCCCAACCACCGTGGGGTGGGAGGGTTGGTTAGAGGAGGAGGTAGGGTGGGAAACACTCACAAAGTGTTTCGGGTTTAACTGTCACTTGACAGCAGCCCCTCCACAAACCACCTTCAACTTAGGCTGACCGCACTGCACGTATGCAAATTTCCCCAGAACAGCTGACCAGTAGCTCTGCTCTGCTGCCCTCTGCTGGATGCTTTCGTTCCCTCAAACTCCTTGGGTCTCCTTCGCAGGTTCACCTTCAACTTAGGCTGACCGCACTGCACGTATGCAAATTTCCCCATAACAGCTGACCAGTAGCTCTGCTCTGCTGCCCTCTGCTGGATTGCAATATAATTATGGTGTAAACACTCAGGATTAAAATTAATAGTGGACAGACGTAGGAAAATAACTTCGGAGAAAGAATGGCAATCATCTTTTGATATAGATCTCAAATGCCCACCCTCCTAACCTGAATATCACTTTTTGGTGTTTTGACCCACCCCGCACAACAAATAGGAGACAGTCACATGTATTTTCTCAAATTACATTAAGCTTCCAAAAATTGCAATATAATTATGGTGTAAACACTCAGGATTAAAATTAATAGTGGACAGACGTAGGAAAATAACTTCGGAGAAAGAACATTTGCAACAACTAGTTGCTGAGTGATAAATTGCTTAATTGGGTGCAAACTGATCGTGCATCAAACTGGTAAAATAGCATTTTGATTTTATTTATTGAAAGTGGATGTAAGGAAACCACCGATTATTCTACAAGCAATCTATAATGATTCAAACACAGCTAGATTTGACTATTTTTCTGAGGTAATTTTACTGCAGTGCTATTTATAGTGAATGGAAGGAGAATAATTTTAACTTGCCATAATCATTGTTAATGGGACAGGGACAGCCTCAAAATGGTCTCAGTAGACTTGCTGCCTGAATAGCGCCATCTTTCTGACTGTCATTTTTACAGAGGCCTACCTCAAGGCTTTCAAAGCATAGACCTCTATCAGGCACCTTTACTACATGACTAGATAGCAGTGTGTGCCATGCATTTTAGGAGAATTTTTACTGTCAAATTTTCTCATGGGCTCTTCAAGTTTAAGTTTTAAATTAAATATATGGGGCCCGGAATCTACCTGCGAATCCAATAAAATCATTTGGCACACCAAATCCCCAAGCTCCTCCCTCATGATGGCAATCGTCCTAGTTTTATCTTGTTGCAATATTGTGCTGGTTTGAGTTCAGCTAGCTACATCAGAATGCCCATTTGGGATGAGTACATCATCCCAAGATACTTTATATAATGCAGTACAGGCCCTAGCCAAAATGGAGATGATTAAGTAATTCCTCCCATCATTCATGCCAACACCACCACACTGCTGTAGGTGACTGGAATTGATTTTGTGTGTAATTCTTTTATTTTAATTATTTTGAACTCACTGCATTTTATTGGGGGAAATAATCTTGCTGCAGTCTCTAAACTGGTTTCTATAGTTTTCATCATGGGTTCAGAGATTCTAAATTAAAACCACAATTCCCCCTGCACTAAAACTCATTGGCTGCCAGAGTGGTGTCAATATTAACTCCGATTTAATAAGGCCTGGGCGTGAAAAATCGGCTCTGGCCTCTTTGCTGCTGGATTGGTTGGCCAGCACGCTCCACCCATCAGCCACCCAGAAGCTAATGTTTACCTGAAGCAGCGTCAAGTTTAATGTATTGAAATCTGAAACAGACTCTCTTGTCCAGCTCTTCACATTATAACCTAATTCTGATTTCTAGCTGCTGGTGAATGGGAGATGGACAAGCTAAGCCACAAAGGCAATTATGTGGTGTTTGGTATTGAGGCTAGCAATTAACGGGAACCTGGCAGCAAGCTAGGGATGGATACCAGGCACACAGGACAAGAGGTGATGAATTACCAAGACAAATACTGCAGTTTCCAAGAATCTGAATTAAAAATCGAAAATACTGGAAATTCTCAGCAGGACAGTCAGCATCTTTTGAGAGGGGAGCAGTTAATATTTGCAGGCAATGAGCGACCATCAAAACCAAACATTTTATTTGAGGCAATGAATTGTGGAATGCGCCAAATCCCTTGTTTAGAATACAATAGGCACGCAACACCTAAACAATTTGATGCTGGTGTGCCTGTATGATTGAATAATGGAATTTTGATTATAACTCAGTGATTAATGATGGATTTGATAGTTTTGGAACCACTGTAAAGGCATAAAAAGAGGTGATCATGTGAGTGTGTAACTACTTCAATACATCTGAGGAGGTAGTAGAAACATCACCAAATTGCAAAAATATTTTCAATTACTTTAATAGAATAATGTGCACTTCACAGAACCTTCTCACATAGTAGGAGGTCATTAGTGCTGTCTGTCATTCCTGTGTTGGATCTTTGAAAGCACAGTCCAATTTAGTCTCACACCCCTACATTTCCCCCAAATCCCTTCAAAATTATTCCGTTTCATGTTGAATTCCTTCTTCAAAAAATCTAGGAAATCTGACTCTACCACCCTTTCAGGTACTGTTCCAGATCTTAACATCCCTCGTGTGAAGAAATATCTTGTTTTCGTTTTGCCTCGATTTCTTCCTTCAATTACCCTAAATTTGTGACCTCTGGTTATTGACCGACTTGCCAGAGGAATCAATTTCTCCCTAGTTGCTTTATCAAAATCCCTCATAATTTTGAATACCTCCATTTGGTCTGCCCTTAAATTTAAAACTTCTCTGATCGGAGGAGAACAATCCCAGCTTTTCCAGATAACTGCAATCTTTTAGCCTTTGCCATTCTGGCAAATCCCCTTTGCATCTTCTCCAAAGCCTTGACGTGCTGCCTGAAGTGTGGTGTCCAGAATTGTTCACAAGACGGGCAGCACGGTGGCACAGTAGCTAGCACTGGGACCATGGCACCGAAGTCCTAGGTTCGATCCCGGCTCTGGGTCACTGTCGGTGTGGAGTTTGCACATTCTCCCCGTGTTAGCGTGGGTTTGCTTTAAAAGATACTTTTCGATTTCTGCTGTACCACGCCTGTAGAGTGGGCCGTGTGCTCCCCATACCACAATCTAGTAAAAGTTGTGAGTCAGGTGAACAACCCAAAAGATGTGCAGGGTAGGTGAATTGGCCACGCTAAATTTCCCCTTAATTGGAAAAAAATGAATTGGGCACTCTAAATTTAAAAAAAATAGAATTGTTCACAATACTGTAGCCAATGCATAACCAGAGATAATGTGTACTTGTTCATGTATTCATTTCCCTAATATCTGATTAAGAGTCATATTTAGGGGCAGCAGGGTAGCATGGTGGTTAGCATGGGGGGGGGGGGGGGGGGGTTGTTGGGTTATGGGTATAGGGTGGATACGTGGGTTTGAGTAGGGTGATCATGGCTTGGCACAACATTGAGGGCCGAAGGGCCTGTTCTGTGCTGTACTGTTCTATGTTCTATTTGTCTCAAAATGTTAACTCTTGTTCCCACGGCACAGGCACTGCCAATTCTGCTGAGTTTTCCAGCATTTACTGCTTTTATTTCAGATCTCCAGCATCTGCAGTATTTTATTTTAAAACCTTCTTATTTCACCAGTCCATGACACCCTGAAATCTGCTACGATCTAGCTCACTATTTACTATGTTGCAAAAAATATTGTCTGCAATCTTCAAAATTGTGCTTCTTAGACCCAAGTCCAGGTCAGAGCAAAAGCCCCAACAGTGATCTCTGGGAAACTCAATTACATACTTCTTTCCAGCCAGAAAGGCATCTGTCCACCATACTATGTTTCCTATCCCTCATATACTCGAGCAAATTATGTATTGGAGTTATTACTGCTCCCTTTAATACTATGTGCTTTCAATTTTCAAATAAATCTTTTATTTGGTACTTTATCGAGCGTTTTTCAAATATTCATATGCACAACCTCAACTGCATTATCTTCGATCAACCCTCTGTCTCACCTCAAACAAATTCCTCCTTGTTTTACCTTTAGTTCTTCCGTCTGTCATGGCAATGTCACTTTAAGAAATGATAGTCTGCTAAAGTTACTGTAGTGATGTCAGAGTGTGGATGGAACTGAGCTCTGGTTCTGCTTTTTAGTTTCACTTTGAGAAAAGCTTGGGTGTGTGTGTTTTTTTGGTTTTGTTTCAGTGTTGGAGCTGCAGTCAGCCGCGGAAGGTGTAATGTTGTTCCTTCTGCCATGTAAAGACTATCTCTTGATCATTTGGGAAATTCAGAGTGATAACTGTTCTCAGTAGTGAATTTAAACCTGATGTGCTTCTGTTAAAATGTTTTTTTTTAGTCTTATGGATGTTAAAAGGAAAGTAAGGATTACTTAGTGTTGTATTCTTTGGGGGTTGTATTTGAATTGATAGTTGCTACGATGTTCACTGTATGTTTTAAAGAGGTTAACTTTAGTTCATAGAATAAACATTGTTTTGCTTTAAAATATACTTTTCGATTTCTGCTGTACCACAGCTGTAGAGTGGGCCGTGTGCTCCCCATACCACAATCTAGTAAAAGTTGTGGGTCAGGTGAACTCCATGATACACTTTGGGGTTCTCTAAACCCTGGCCAATAACACGTCACTGACCCCAAATCTACGCCCTTTGGTTATTTTCTTTTTAATTTTAAAGTGCCCAATCCACCTACCCTGCAAATCTTTGGGTTGTGGGGGTGAAACCCAGACAAACACTGGGAGAATGTGCAAACTCCACATGGACAGTGACCCAGAACCGGGATTGAACCTGGGACCCTGGTATCATGAGGCAACAATGCTAACCACTGCGCCACCATGCTGCCCTTGACCTTTGGTTATTGACCCCCTTGCCAGAGGGAACAATTTCTCCCCAGATTAGTCAAATAACATTTGTATTTCAATAAATCAGTTCCAAACATTCCTATAAACCCATACTTCCTCATGTGAGAATTCATTTGTCTTTGATAATGGTCTAGTAGCTTTCCTACCTTTTTTTTATTGTCACAAGTAGGCTTGCATTAGCATTGCAATGAAGTTACTGTGAAAAGGCCCGGGTCGCCACACTGTTAGATTGTTAGGATGTTAGACTGACTTATTTGTCGTTACCAGTTTTATCCATCATCCCCCTTTCTCAATAGGGATGTTATATTTGCAATCCCCACAGAATATTACAGTGCAGAGGATGCCCTTCGGCCCATCAATTTTGCACCGATGCATGAAAGACCCTGACCTGCCCACCTAATCCCACTTGTTAGCACTTGGCCCATAGCCTTGTATGTTATGGCATGCCAAGTACTCATCCAGGTACTTTTTAAAGGATGTGAGGCATTCCGCCTCTACCACCCTCACAGGCTGTGCATTCCAGACCGTCACCATTCTCCGGGTAAAAACATTTTCCTTCAAAATCGCCCTAAACCTCCCACCCCTCACTTTGAACATACCTCAATCAGGTCACCCCTCAGTCTTCTCTGTTCCAGAGAAAACAACTCTATCCAACCTCTCTTTATAACTTAAATGTTCCATCTCAGATAACATTCTGGTGAATCTTCCCTACACCCCCTCCAGTCCAATTACATCCTTCCAATAATGTTGCGACCAGAATTGCACACAGTACTCCAGCTGTGGCATCACCAAAGTTCTACACGCTCCATCATGACCTCCCTGCTTTTGTAATCTATGCCCCAATTGATAAAAGCGAGTGTTCCAAATGCTTTTTCACCACCTTATTAACCTGCCCATCAGCCTTCAGAGATCTCTGGGCAAACTCATCAAGGTCCCTTTGTTATTCGGAACTTCCCAGTGTCAGACTTTTCATAGTATACTTCATTGTTAAATTACTCCCTCCAAGTGTATCATCTCACACTTTTCAGGGTTAAATTCCATCTGTCACTTATTACCGATCCTGTCTATATCTTCCGAGAACCCGACACTCAACCTCACTGTTAACTACCCGACCAATCTTTGTGTCATCCGCAAACTTACTGATCCTACTCCTCATATGGTCATCTATGTCATTTATAAAATGTCAAACAATTGGGGGCCCAGCACAGATCATGTGGTACGCCACTGGTCACTGGCTTCCAGACACTAAAGCAGTGTCTGGGATCACCCTCTGTCTCCTACCGCTAAGCCAATTATGAATCCACCTTATCAAATCATCCTGTATCCCATGCGCATTTGCCTTCTTTATAAGCCTCCCGTGTGGGACCTTGTCAAAGCTTTGCTGAAATCCATGTAAACTACATCAACTACACTACCCTCATCTATGCACCTGGTCACATGCTCAAAAGATTCAATCAAATTTGTTAGGCATGACCTCCCTCTGACAAAGCCATGCTGATTATCCCTGATCAAAACTTGCCTCTCCAATCCTCTAGTCCTTTATTCCCCACTTCCATTACCAAGGAATTTCTAATTTATTCATGAGATGTAAGCATCTCTGAATTCCAACATTTATTGCCCATCCCTAATTGTCCAAGAGAAGGTGTTGATGAATCATCTTTCTGCTGTATGTACACATGCTGTTATGGAGAAAGTTGAAAGGTTTTACAGTGACAGTGAAGGAACGGCATTATAGTTCTGAGAAAGAATGGTTTATGGCTGGAGGGGCAGAGCTTGCAGCTTTAGAAGATGCTGTTAAAGAAGCCTTAGCAACCTGCTGCAGTGCATCTTGTGGATGATGCATACTGTGTGCTGGTGATGGAGGGGGGAACATTTTAAGGTGGTGGATGGGCTATGGGCTGCTTTATCCTGGGTGGTGTCAAGCTACTTGTTTGTTGTTTGAGCTGCACTCATCTGGGTAAGTGAGGAGCATTCCATCATTCTCCACACTTGTGATTGGTAGATGGTGGACAGACTTCAGGGAGGTAAGCTACTTGCTACGGAATTCCCAACTTCTGACCTGCTCTTGAGCCACAGTTTTTATGTGGCTGGTCCAGTTCAGTTTCTGGTCAATGAAAATCCCTGCCATATCAGGGCAGCACGGTAGCCTTGTGGATAGCACAATCGCTTCACAGCTCCAGGGTCGATTCCGGCTTGGGTCACTGTCTGTGCGGAGTCTACACATCCTCCCCGTGTGTGCGTGTGTTTCCTCCGGGTGCTCCGGTTTCCTCCCACAGTCCAAAGATGTGCAGGTTAGGTGGATTGGCCATGATAAATTGCCCTTAGTGTCCAAAATTGCCCTTAGTGTTGGGTGGGGTTACTGGGTAATGGGGATAGGGTGGAGGTGTTGACCTTGGATAGGGGGTAGGGTGCTCTTTCCAAGAGCCGGTGCAGACTCGATGGGCCGAATGGCCTCCTTCTGCACTGTAAATTCTATCTATGTACTCTCTGTAGCCCCACATAATCTTTAGACACTAAGTAGCAATTTAGCATGGCCATCTAACCTGTGCATCTTTGGATTTAATGGGAAGGGGAGAAGATTCTGGTCAGAACGTCTACCATCTTTATATCAACACAAAACATTAACTCGGAGGGCGCAATCCGACAGCCACCCGAAAAGCAGCTTGCACGGTGCAACATGGCAGATAGAAGCCGGAAGGCCTCGCTCCAGGAACCTACTCGGCTCACAACCTCTTGCGGGATCTAACTCGATCTTGCAAGATGTTGAGATGTAATCACTTTGTGTGATCACTTTTTAGCAAACCTGCATATTAAAGCGACACAACTAGTTTCACTTTCAAATGTAATTTCCCGAGGTACCCGAGGCGTTGAGACCTCAGGCGAGCGCCTGGTCTCCGGAAACAGGGACCAGACCAAACAGCATTTGTGGGGATTTCCCAGGGGCTGAGGTACCCTGGCACTGCCACCTGGGTGCCAGCCTGGCACTGCCAGCTGCCAGGGGCATAGTTGGGGTGCCAGGTTGGCACTGCCAAGGTGCCAAGCTGGCATTTGTGTGTGGTGATCAGGCCTGGCGTCCCCTGCGTGGGTGTTGGGGGTTCAGGGGGCTGTGGACCCTCCCATAGTGCATTGGGACTTGGGGGTGTCTCGGGAGTCGCGTTGCGGGCGTTGGGAGGGCTTCCGACACGTAGAGCTCCTCGGTATAGAAATGGGGCCTCAGCCGCGCATTCCCCACTGAAGACTCTTATTTAATGTGGATGGTGTTTTATAGCCATGTGCTTTTCGACGCTGCGCGCGCTGGGAAACACGTGGCCAAATGCACTCGCTATGGGATTTTGTTCCCATTTAGTTGAATTGCGCCCTGTTTCTCGCTCCACAGATACTGCCAGACCTGCTGAGTTTAAACAGCATTTTCTGTTTTTGCTTTCTTTCCTTGTTGGACTAGAAATGTGCTTACCTAAATAAATGCTACTGTAAACAATTTAAGAAGTTCTTCATCTTCCTTCCCATGTATTCTTGTTTCCTCTCTTCCCTTCCAACATATATTAGGGCAATGGAGGTCCCCCACTATTAGTTTTTGTTTCAACTTCCTCTGAAACTTGCCAATAGATGTGTTCCTTGATCTCCTTCTCACTCTTTTGAAGTCTATAATAAATAGCCAGTAAATCGAACAGCTCGTATTTTGTTCTTTAACTCTACCCAAATAGGGGCTGGTTTAGCTCACTCAGCTAAATCGCTGGCTTTTAAAGCAGACCAAGCAGGCCAGCAGCACGGTTTGATTCCCGTACCAGCCTACCCGGACAGGCGCCGGAATGTGGCGACTAGGGGCTTGTCACAGAAACTTCATTGAAGCCTACTCGTGATAATAAGCGATTTTCATTTCATTACAAATAGATCTGGTCTATAACCCATGGTATATTGCTCCTGTATTGAACTGCAATATTATCTTTGATCAACACTACTTTATCTGTAGCCAGGAATGTTTAATTTCTATTGGGTCCATGTTTAAACTAGGTTTCCATACAACTACTGTAGCATAACCTAATTTGGCAATTTGTGCTCTACCTCATCAAACCGCAGCTGTAACACAACTCTGCTACTTCCTGCTTTTCTACATTACTTGTCCTGTTAGTTTGCCCCTCCTTCTTATATGTGCAACTTGTTTCGTCTCTCCTGTTGCACCACCCCTGCCAAATGAGTTTTGACTCCTCCCCCACAACACCATTTGTCCCAGCTTTTTTCAAACTTGTAGAAACTGTGGGTGTTTTTGCTCCACCAACTGGCGAAAATAAAATGAAGCAACTTGGGTGGAATTTCCCCAATTTACTTCCTGCTACACAGACCTAAAATATATCTGCCTAGGCTGTTGGACTTTTAACCTGGTGCAGTAAAATTTCTTATTGTATAGATCTAGAATTTACAGTGCAGGAGGCGGCCATTTGGCCCATCGAGTCTGCACCGGCTCTTGGAAAGAGCACCCTCCCCAAGCCCACACCTCCACCTTACCTCATAACCCAGTAACCCCACCCAACATTAAGGGCAATTTTGGACACTAAGGGCAATTTTGAACACCAAGGGCAATTTAGCATAGCCAATCCACCGAACCTGCACATCTTTGGACTGTTCCACTTGATTTTGAACTACATTTTATAATTACAGAGCATGTGGCAAATCAACTAGTAAAAAAAATACAAATAAATAAAATCAGATTAATTTCCTTCACTATCACTGGGTCAAAATCCTGGAACTCCCTCTCACGCCAGCACATGGACTACAGCAGTTCAAAGAAGGTGGTTCATCACCACCTTCCCAAGAGTAATAAATACTGGCCTAGCCAGCGATATTCACATCTTGCGTGCAAATAAACCAAAAGAAACTTGTTTTATGAATCAATGCTGCTATTACAAAGGTGGGGATGAATTATATCATCAAGATAAAAGCAAATTACTATGGATGCTGGAATCTGAAACAATAACAAAAAATGCTGGACCTCTCAACTGGTCTGGCAGCATCTGTGGAGAGAGAACTGAGCTAATGTTTGGAATCAGGGTGGCTTGAAACTGAAGGAGAGTTATACTGTTAGGTTGATGGAGCAGTGGGTCTGAATAGAGGACCAGTCATAGGTGGAGATTGAAAATGATGCTGTGACCAAAAAGACAAAGGGACTGTAATAATGGTGATGATAATAATGGTGGTAATACTATGAAGGGTGCTGATAGTAGCACATTAAGAGGGTCTGCGTGTGTTAATGACAGAACAGAGGTAAGCACTGTGTCAAAAGACAACTTGGAACACGTGGTGGGGGGTGGGGGCAATGGTGAGGGAACCACATCTCCATTTAGTTACAGATTCTGTTTTCCGTGAGTTTAAACAGCAATTTGTATTTATATAATACGAAGTTAAGCATTTCAAGGTGGGATGAACATGAACTTCACATTATACGGCCAAACCTGGCGCGAGCGCACATGTTCACCTTGTACCAGCTGATAGCCCGGTACTGGAGTCCAATTTGAAAGTCTGCTTTGCAGGGCAACCTTGCTGTTTCTCCACATTTTACAGCAACCTCGGAGATGCACTCCGCGCCCAAAAACATCAGAGCTGCAAAAACAAGGAACATCAAAGGTAAGAGTTACACGACGCTCATAAACTCAACATTAAATGCTGCTGCTCTCCGTGAAAAGGAACAGTCCTTCGAAAATATACAACAAGAAACAGTCCTTCGAAAATATACAACACACGTAACAAAAAAAAGAGGATCTGACAGTTTGGCCCTCAGCTCGGCAGATTGGGCAGAGTCTGTTCAGAAGCCATTTGCTCTAACCACAATATAAGATTCACTTTGGAGAAACGGGATAAAACATTTACCTTGGACACCCAGAAACCAGTGTTGGGAGTGGTGAGATGTTTTTCGGCTCATGTTTAAACTATCATGTGGAGAAACAGCAAGGTTCTTCCTCGGCTTGGCTGGAAGTCAAGACCTTTCCCGACAAAGGACAACTCACGATTAAACCCATTTCCGGTCTTCTCAAAACGAAACCTAAACAGATTCAAACGCCCTGGCAGTGAGGAGGCGATTCAATCTTATTTATTTGACTTGTTGTGGACACAGTGTGACCTCGAAGGAAGGCTCCGGTGCCCCAGATATACTTATAATACATTATTAATTAATATTTGCCGAGTTATTTTTTTTTTGTTACGCTTTGTTGGTTGGAGGCGGAGCTACAGCTCGGAAATAGTCTAGCGTTACATCATTGAGAGATAAGCGGCGCAGCATGTTGTTGGCCTTGATCCTGTCCTGTGGTAAGTGTACAAGGTGGGATGGTAGAGGAAGGGGCTCACTAGATCAGGTGTATATGGACAAGTGTACAAGCTGGGCGGAGTTTAGTACACGGGGAGCGAGCCCTTGCCTTTTAATAACAGGGTTTTACAGCAAGTCGTCAATCACTTATGAGGTAAAAATGAATGAAAACAATTTATTTCTCTGTATCTTTGCTGTTCTGCATTGATTTTGGCTTTATCTCGGCCGTTAATTGTCACAACTTTTCACAGGTGGTTTGCAACTAACTTTCCATATAGTTTACCGGTCCTGTTTTCTAACATGGCTAAAAAGTTGCATGTTTATTGTTTATATGGCTATTTTAGCAGACATGTTGTTTTAATTAATTGCTGCTGATCGTTTAATTGGAGTAAAGGATTGTCGCGAGGTTTTTAAACGTTTGTGATTAGAATTTGTTTTGGGTGAGGGGCTGGCTGTGTATGGGTGGGGTTGGGGCAAGATCACGAAAACTGGCAATTTAATCCGTTTCCGCCATTTAAACAAATTCTTGCTGGCTTTTTTTGCGAGTTTAAAACCTCACGTTTGCATTGTGATGATTCCCGTACCAGCCTCCCCGGACAGGCGCCGGAATGTGGCGACTAGGGGCTTTTCACAGTAACTTCATTGAAGCCTACTCGTGACAATAAGCGATTTTCAATTTCAATTCAATTTGTTAGTTACGAGTTAGGCGAAATTTCCCGGAATCAATCCCCTCAAAACAAACTTTTCAGCACTTCTGGTGCAGCAAACGCGCTTGACAGGCACAGATCAGGCATGTCCAGATCGTTAGAGCAATGTTTTTTAAAGTGGGGGTGGGGGGGGCGTGACCCGCGGGATGGTCGCGTGACCCGCGGGATGGTCGCGGAGCTCAATCCACGCGCAGCAAGCCGGCTTTCATCACGCCGGCTGCAAGCGGCTTTGCGCATGCGCGCGCGACGACCGGGGCACAAGCGCAAATCGGGCACGCATGCGCAGTGCAACCACTATATTTTGTTTAGTAAGCAGTCTGACAACACCAGGTTAAAGTCCAACAGGCTTGTTTCAAACACGAGCTTTCGGAGCACTGCTCCTTCCTCAGGTGAGCTGCGCTCCGAAAGTTTGTGTTTGAAACAAACCTGTTGTACTTTAACCTGGTGTTGTAAGACTTCTTACTGTGCTCACCCCAATCCAACGTCGGCATCTCCACATCATGGCTGCTATCTTTTTTAACGTTTGTAGCATTTTTACAAGTTCTGTGCTGGTTTTTATTCATTTAATTTTTATTTTTTTAATTTATTTTTTTTTTACAAGATTTTTTCATTTTTTTCATTTATTTTACTCATTTTTTTAAACAAGTTTCGGGAGGGGGGGTTTATTTAATAAAACTTTACGGGAAAACAATTCAGAACTTTGGACAGATGCAGACTCCATACTTTCCGACACCGGAAGGCTTCACCTTCATCCAACAGGTTCCATTGGAGGAGTGTGTATGAGGGCCAAAGGGACCCAAAACCATTTCCTCCATTTTTGTCAGCAGCAAACCAGGGAAGAGAAAATGGTGGGTCGGCCGGCGGGGGTCGTGAAGGTCGGACGGGTCGGGTCCCGAAGGTTGGCTGGTTGGTAAAAATGGGTCCCCGGAAAAAAAGTTTGAAGAACACTGCTTTAGACGGACTATCTCAGACCACACACATGCCCCACCCCCCATTCCCCAAACTCGGGGAGGCTATGCCCCCCACCCCGCCCACCAAACTTGGGGAGACTGTAGTGGCTCAAGGCAATACACTAGGAGACTTCCAGTGACAACAAAAGGGGTTTACTTACAGGATTTCTATAATGCAAAAGGAGGCCATTCAGCCCATCGAGCCTGCACCAACCCTTGGAAAGAGCACCCGACCGAGGGCAGCTCCCAAATCCTATCTTGGTAACCCCACCTAACCTTTTGGACACGAAGGGGAAATTTAACATGGTGATCCACCTAACCTGAACATCTTTTGACTGTGTGAGGGCACCAGAGTACCCGGAGGAAACCCACGCAGGTTCCACGGGGAGGGAGTGCAACCTCCACACACTCACTTGAGGCCAGAATGGAACCCGGGTCCCTAGTGTGTGAGGCAACATTGCGAACCCTATTTATTTATTCATTTTTATAATATTTAAAGTACCCAATAATTTTTTTCCCAGTGAAGGGGAATTTAGCGTGGCCAATCCTCCTACCCTGCGCATCTTTGGGTTGTGGGGGTGCGACAGACAGGGAGCGAATGTTAAAACTCAAGTGGACAGTGACCCGGCACTGGGCTCGAACCTTGGGCTTGGTTGGTGTGAGGCAGTGCGAACCACTGTGCCACCCCCACAAATGGGGTTTATTAACAGTAGACAAAGGTAACTGTACATGGGCACAAAGCAGTGATGGTTAGGTCTTCACTCTCTGGCTCCAAGGTCCACTGGGCCAGGCCCATGCTTCTTCTCTCCGTTGGTTGGGGTTTGTGCACGATTACCCTGCACGATTTGTCCCGAGTCACCCACAGGAGCCACAAAGCCTATAAAGGGGCCCTCCTGCCAAAGGGACCTCCGGGACATAGGACTCCCTCAGCACTGAGATGCCTGGGCATCTCCCTCTATTCAGATTCCAGCATCCGCAGTATTTTGCTGTTTTAAGTCTGCTGTTTTATCTTTGCCACTATTGCCACTCTTCAGTCCTTAATGGCACCATTAACACACCCTATGTCTTGTGTCCATGGCACCTTTGTCAATCCTCTCCTTTGATCAGACCTATCCCTGTCCTTCTATTCTGCCCACCTCCTCTAACATTTCTATCCCTCTGTAGTTCTTGGAAGGGCCAAATGGACTCAAAACACTTTCCTAATAGATGTTGGCAGATCTGCTGAGGTTTTCGGGAGTGCTTTGTTCTTGTTTCACTATATAAAACTTTTACTGTAACAAATCAACAAAACATTAGTAAAAGGCTAAAGTATTCCGAGGAACGGGTGAAGGATATTTCAAACAGATAGATTTCATTTTAAATAGTCATACACTTCCATTTTCATGAAAACTGCAGGAAGAGGGTCCAAAATTAACTGGGGCTGCTATGTCCTGGTTGCCAGGTGGACTGGTTGGGTTCTGCATGCTGGCATTTTAACCTACTGCTGGAGGATGGACAGTTCTGAGCCTTATTTTGATCCTGGGCTTTATAAAGGAGGGGGCTGGGGGGCTTTTCTCTTTGAGGCTATGGGCAAGGCTTATGTCCATCTACTGCCAGGAGTGTACAAGGGGATTAACCCCGGAAGGGGGCTTTGGGCGTTGCTGGCAGATGAACAGGACACAGTGGTTGGAACAGGGATGTCTGACCTGGAGTCCCATCTTGGTTGGTTCCTCACCCTGATGAAAGTGTATGAAGGGAAGAGTGCGTTGGTGGACAAGCAGCTTTCTGGGCCTCTTGGCATGTTCATGAGGTCATTTAGTCTGTTCTGCTTGCTGGAAAAAAGCCAGGGGTTCCACGAGTGACTGCTGCCGAAAAAGAGATTCCTAATCTTGGTTCTAGAGGCATTGTGCCCAAGCTTAATCCTACTCTGGTGTTCTGTTCTCTCTGGACCCATCCAGCAAGGATGCTCACAGGTTTTTTTGGGAGGATTTGATGAAGATTACCATTGAGGGTGCCAAACGACAGAGCTGACCAGTGTCTTTAAACGAGCAAGCCCTTGGAGCTCGAAGGAATACCTGAGGAGTTCCACAGGGCATTCTGAGGGCAAGTCTGCCAATCAGAACATGCTCCCCTCATTGTTCTGCTGCCCAAGTGGGGAAATTTATGCCCGTAAGAATTGGAGCCCTAGTCTCCCTCAAGATGGATTACTGAGTCTTTGCCAGAGCCATTTCTGTTTGCCTTGGCATTGTGCTGGCCCACAAGACCACCCTGACCAGACCTACACCAAACCATTCAGGACATCACCCATTTGCTCCATATGCTTCACCCGATGTCTATGTATTTACTTTGTGTATTGTGTATTTATCATAAGCCCTATGTTTTCATGTATGGAACGATCTGCGTGGACTGTACGCAGAACAATATTTTTCTGTGCACCTCTGTACACGTGACCATAAATCTCCATGGTCTATCATTCCCAGAAGACCGGTTTGTCCGTCGGCTTGCTCTTCCGAGATCAGGAGAAGTTGCTCAACAGGGAGTTGCTGAATATTTATTCAGGGCTCTGCAAGCATTCATGGCGAGGGCCCATTTCATTACCTGGATTCAATGTATTGCATACGCCACGGTGCAGCATCTGATTTAAGGTTTACAGGTCATTGATGGAGCTCCTTCCCTTTGGGGGATGAGTGTGTTATGGTGCTACATTTTTGGTTAGTAATATGCCATCTGCCTTTGCTGAATCTCTTGTGGAGGATGTTTGGCCTGTTGGATAGGGAATTACATACTCTTCGTGGTCACTTGTCCTGTTGACCACCAGCAGGTCTACTCCATGATGCCCCAGGATCAACTGGGGGAAATGTTCTGAAGTTCTAGTAGGTAAGTTGCAGATAAGTATTAACTTGGGGCCTTTTGCCTGGAACACCATGCAGCTGCCCTACCTGGGAGTCTATCTTAATCCTGCCAAGGGCAACTGATAAGACTGGAAGCCGAGGACACTTTAAGGGGCCAAAAATGGTCATGAAATGGGTAGGAACTGTTGTGGGGCAGGTTAGTCACTTTTTGATCTTTGCCCCCTAGGTTTGCCACTGACATAGCTTATCTAGTTCCAGGACAAAAGGGTACAATGTGGCACTGCTGATTCTCCAGCTTAGGAAAGATAGCCAAGTGGTGATGTGCCTTAGCACTTGGGCAGCAAAATATTCTCCCTCAGACCCTCACTGAATCACAGGTTTGTTATAGTGCAAAATGAGGCCATTTGGCCCATATGCACCAGTTAGGTGGATTGGCCATGCTAAATTGCACGTAGTGTAAGGTTAATGGGGGGGATTGTTGGGTTACGGGTATACGGGTTACGTGGGTTTAAGTAGGGTGATCATTGCTCGGCACAACATCGAGGGCCGAAGGGCCTGTTCTGTGCTGTTCTAAGAATGTGTTCTACGTTCTCCGAATGAGCAATTCAACTATTGCCATTATGCTACCTTCTCTCTACAACCCATGCACGTTTTTCCTTTTCAAATAACCGTCTAATTCACATTGAAATCCCTAGGTTGAACCTGCCTCCAACCTGCTCTTGGGCAGCGCATTTCAGACCTGAAAAACACACTTTTTGTCTGAGAATGTTTTTCCTCCTGTCCCTTTTGGCAATTACTTTAAATTTGCGCTCCTAATATTCTCTCCTTTTGTGAATGGGAATGGTTTCTCCCTATCTACTCTGTCCAGACCCCTCCATGTTTTTTAACAACTTGATCATATGTCCACTAGTCTTCTCTTCAAGGAAAACCAGTTCTAACTTCTCAATTCTATTTTCACAACTGAAGTTCCTCATTGCTAGCCTAGAACCATTCTTTTTTTTAAAATAATTTTTATTGAAAGAGTTTTTCCATACAAACATTTACCCCTACTAATTTTTAAATTATTTACAACACAATCCCTCTAGGCAAATATCCCTCCCTCGCCCGCCCTCTCGCGCGCACCAGTCCTCCCCCCCCCCCCCCCAAAGCAACAACTTAACAAACAAGGCAGCCTACTGTTTCAGACATGAGCAGCGAGCAGACTTGCCCGCGTTACAGTTGTGCATGTCCCCCCACGACCATTGCTGCCCCCTCCCTCCCTGCCCCCCCCCCCTCCTCCCCCCCCCCCCCCCCCCCGGGTTGCTGCTGCCACGACCCCGAACGCCTATCTCTGATCTAAAAAGTCAAGGAAAGGTTGCCACCGCCTGGAGAATCCCTGTACCGACCCTCTCAGGGCAAATTTGATCTTTTCTAGCTGAATATAGCTAGCCATATCGTTAATCCAAGTTTCAACGCTTGGAGGCCTCGCGTCCTTCCATTGAATTAATATCCTTCGTCGAGCCACTAGGGACGCAAAGGCCAGTATTCCGGCCTCCCTAGCCTCCTGTACCCCCGGTTCTACCCCGACCCCAAAGATCGCAAGCCCCCATCCTGGTTTGACCCTGGACCCCACCACCTTCGACACCGTCCTTGCCACCCCCTTCCAGAACCCTTCCAGCACCGGACATGCCCAGAACATATGCACATGGTTCGCAGGGCTTCCCAGACATCTGACACACCTGTCCTCACTCCCAAAGAACCGGCTCATCCTTGTCCCCGTCATGTGAGCTCTATGCAGCACCTTAAATTGAATGAGGCTCAGCCTCGCGCACGAGGAGGAAGAATTGACCTTCTCCAGTGCATCCGCCCACGTCCCGTCTTCTATCTGCTCTCCCAGCTCCCCTTCCCACTTGGCTTTCAGCTCCTCCCCTGATGCTTCTTCCGCCTCCTGCATTATCTTGTAGATGTCTGATATCTTCCCCCCTCCGACCCAGACCCCCGAGAGCACCCTATCACTCGCCCCCTTACTGGGGAGCAGGGGGAACCCCTCCACCTGCCGCCTAGCAAATGCCTTCACTTGTAAATATCTGAACATGTTTCCCGGGGGGAGCTCAAACTTCTCCTCCAGCCCTCCCAGGCTCGCAAACCTCCCCTCTATAAATAGGTCCTTCAGCTGCCGTATGCCCACCCTGTGCCAGCTCTGAAATCCCCCGTCGATGTTCCCGGGATGAATCTATGGTTCCCTCTTATTGGCGCCGCCAACAGACCTCCCATTTCCCCCCTGTGTCGCCTCCACTGCCCCCATATCTTGAGGGTGGCCGCCACCACCGGGCTCGTGGTGTACCTCGTGGGGGGGGAGCGGCCATGGTGCCATTACTAGGGCCCCCAGGCTTGTGTTGCCACAGGACGCCCTCTCCATTCGTTTCCAAGCTGCCCCCTCCCCTTCCATCATCCACTTGCGCACCATTGACACATTTGCCGCCCAGTAATACCCCGAGAGATTGGGTAGTGCCAGCCCTCCACTGTCCCTACTCCGCTCCAAAAAGACCCTCCTCACCCTTGGGGTGCCGTGCGCCCACACGTAGCTCATGATGCTACTCGTCACCTTTTGAAGAAGGCCCTAGGGAGGAAGATGGGCAAGCACTGAAATAAAACAAGAACCTTGGGAGGACCGTCATTTTGATTGACTGCACCCTCCCCGCCAGCGACAGCGGTACCATGTCCCACCTCTTAAATTCCTCCTCCATCTGTTCCACCAGCCTGGAAAAGTTCAACTTGTGGAGGGTCCCCCAGTTCCTTGCCACCTGCACCCCTAAGTACCTAAAGCTCTTTCCTGCTCGCTTGAAGGGGAGTCTCCCAATACCCTCTCCCTGGTCCCCCGGGTGTATCACAAAAACCTCGCTTTTGCCCAAATTTAGTTTGTACCCCGAAAAGTCCCCAAACTCTGCTAATAGTTCCATTATCTCCGGCATTCCCCCTTCTGGGTCTGCCACGTACAGCAGTAGATCATCCGCATACAGCGATACTCGATGTTCCTCCCCTCCCCTAGTCAGTCCTCTCCACCCCCCTGAACCCCTCAGTGCCATCGCCAACGGTTCAATCGCCAGTGCGAAAAGTAGGGGGGATAGGGGACATCCCTGCCTGGTCCCTCGGTGGAGTCCGAAATACTCCGACCTCCTCCCGTTTGTCACTACACTCGCCGTCGGGGCCGAGTAGAGCAACTTCACCCACTTAATAAACCCTTCCCCAAACCCAAACCGTTCCAACGTCTCCCACAGGTACCCCCCACTCCACCCTATCGAATGCCTTCTCCGCGTCCAGCGCTACCACTATCTCAGCCTCCCCCTCCACTGCCGGCATCATAATTACATTCAGCAATCTCCGCACGTTCGTGTTGAGCTGCCGCCCCTTCACGAACCCCGTCTGGTCCTCATGGATTACCCCTGGCACACAATCCTCTATTCTAGCTGCCAGGATCTTTGCCAGCAACTTGGCATCCACGTTTAGAAGCGAGATAGGCCTGTAGGACCCGCACTGCACGGGGTCTTTATCCCGCTTCAATATCAGGGAGATCAGAGCCTGCGACATTGTCGGGGGCAGAACCCCCCCCCTCTCGCGCCTCATTAAAGGCTCGTACCAGTACCGGTCCCACCAAGTCCACATTTTCTTGTAGAATTCCACCGGGAACCCATCTGGCCCCGGCGCCTTCCCCGCTTGCATCTGACCCATTCCCTTGACTAGCTCCTCTAGCCCTATTGGCGCCCCCAGCCCTTCTACCAGCCCCTCCTGGACCCTTGGGAACCTCAATTTGTTCAGGAAGTCCTCCATTCCCCCTCTCCTCGTCGGCGGCTCAGACCGATACAACTCCTTGTAAAAATCCCTGAAAACCCCATTCACTTCTTGCCCCTTCTGCACTACCTTCCCGCCCCTCTCCTTCACTCCCCCAATCTCCCTAGCCGCATCTCGTTTGTGAAGCTGGTGTGCCAGCATCCTGCTCGCCTTTTCCCCATACTCATAGACCGCGCCCTGTGCCCTTCTCCACTGCGTCTCTGCCTTCCTGGTGGTCAGCAGGTCGAACTTGACCTGCAGGCTGCGCCGTTGTCCCAGCAGCCCCTCCTCTGGTGCCTCCGCATATCTCCTATCCACTTCCAATAGCTCCCCCACCAGCCTCTCCCTCTCCTGCCTCTCCTTTCTTTCTCTGTGCGCCCTTATGGAGATCAGCTCTCCCCTGATCACTGCCTTCAGGGCCTCCCAGACCATCCCCACCTGCACCTCACCCGTGTCATTCAAGTCCAGATAGCTCTCAATGCTCTTCCGGACCCTTTTACACACCTCGTCGTCCGCTAACAGCCCCACATCCAGCCGCCACAGCGGGCGCTGGTCCCGCGCCTCCCCCATTTCCACATCCACCCAATGTGGTGCATGATCAGAGATCACAATGGCCGAGTACTCAGCTTCCCGTACCCTCGGGATCAGCCCCCTGCTCAACACGAAGAAATCGATTCTGGAGTACACTCTATGGACGTGGGAGAAAAAGGAATACTCCCTCGCCCTCAGCCTACCAAACCTCCATGGGTCTACTCCTCCCATCTGCTCCATGTACCCCCTCAGCACTTCTGCCGCTGCCGGCCTCCTATTGGTCCTTGAGCTCGATCTGTCTAGCCCGGGGTCCAGCACTGTGTTAAAGTCCCCCCCCATGATCAAGCCCCCTGCCTCCAGTCCCGGAATGAGGCCCAATAGGCGCCTCATAAAACCCGCGTCATCCCAGTTCGGGGCATATACGTTGACCATCACCATTTTCTCCCCCTGCAGCTTACCCTTCACCATCACATACCTACCCTCCTTATCCGCCACCACCTCCTCCGCCACAAACGACACCCTCTTTCCCACCAGGATCGCCACCCCCCGGTTCTTTACATCCAATCCAGAGTGGAACACCTGTCCCACCCACCCCCTTCTCAGGCGAATCTGGTCCACTACCTTCAAATGGGTCTCCTGTAACATTGCTACATCAGCCTTCAGTCCCTTCAGGTGTGAGAATACCCTTGATCTCTTGACCGGCCCATTCAGCCCCCTCACGTTCCAAGTGATCAGCCGGGTCGCGGGACGACCCGCCCCCTTCCCCTGCCGATTAGCCATGTCCTGTTCCCTGCTCGCCCCGGGTCGACCCTCCCCTTCTGACCCGCTCCCCATGGCGATGGCCCCCTCCCCCCACCTCTCCAGTCCTCCACTTCCCGTTTCTGGTCTTTCCAGCAGCAACCCGGTGTCCCTCCCTGACCCCCCCCCCCCCCCCCCCCCCAGGCTAGGACCCCTCCTAGCCGCGATGTACCCTCCATCGTACTCCCGTAAGTCAGCTGGTTTACGCTGACCCGGCTGCTCCTGCCACACTCCGACTCCCCCCCGGCTCGGGGGGGGGGGGGGGGGGGGGGGGGCCCCCCCCCCCCCCCCCTTGCCACTCCTCCCTGGCCCCGCTCCAACGCGGGAAAGGTCCGCCATTGCTAGCCACGCCCCGCACATCCTCCCCTCCCCCCCTCCTCTGCCCCGCGCGCGGGAAAACAGAGGAAAGCCCGCGCTTTCGCCCTGCCACACCCCACCCCGCCATCTTCAGTTCCCCCCCCGTCCCGTCCATGCCTGTAAAGAACCCCCCCTAGGAGCCCATATCCCCGATCTGCTCTCCCCCCCCCGTCCCGCCTCCCCAACTTAACATTATAAATAACAGATAGATAACAAATAACAATGTACTTAACAGTCGCCCTCTACCAAACAGTATAAATAACCATAAATAACCATGAATAACCACAATAACAATAACTAAGGGAAGTTGGCAAAGGGGGGAAAAAACATCAGAAGAAAAACCCAAAGCAAGAGTTCAAGATCCCAACAAAGAAAGAAGAAAAAAAAAGGAAACCGTTCCAATAAGAGTTGCCCAGTTCCGACCCAGCCGAAAAAAAAAAGGCCGCTTGTTCAGCTGAAGGTACCCGAGCGGCTACGGCCGCCAAGTATCCCTGGGTCTAATTCGAGTCCAGTTTCTCTTCCTGTACAAAGGCCCACGCCTCCTCTGGGGACTCAAAATAGTGGTGTTGGTTCCTGTAGGTGACCCACAAGCGCGCTGGCTGCAGCATTCCGAACCTGATCCGTTTTGCATGTAGCACCGCCTTCGTCCGGTTGTACCGGGCCCGCCGCTTTGCCACCTCCGCACTCCAGTCCTGGTAGACCCTCACCGTCGAATTCTCCCACTTGCTGCTCCTTTCCCTCTTGGCCCACTCCAGCACTCTCTCCCGATCGCTGAGTCGCTGGAACCGCACCAGCACTGCCCTCGGGGGCTCATTTGCTCTTGGCTTCCTAGCCATGACCCTGTAGGCCTCTTCCAGCTCCAGGGGCGAAGGGACGGCCCCTGCCCCCATCAGGGAGCTCAGCATTTCTGCTACGAATCCCGGGAGGTCTGACCCCTCCAGGCCTTCTGCCAGGCCCAAGATCCTCAGGTTCTTCCGCCTCATTCGGGTATCCAGCTCCTCAAAACGGCTCTGCCATTTCAGGTGGAGTGCCTCGTGCACCTCTACCTTTCCCACGAGGACCGTGGCCTCCTCCTCCCTCGCAGTCATCTCCTGCTGCAGCTCCCGAATCGACGCCTCTTGGGTCGCCTGGGCTCCCATCAGCCTGGTGGTCGTCGCATTCATTGACTCCAAGAGCTCCATTTTCAGCTCCGTAAAGAAGCGCAGGAGAGCGCCTGCTGCTCCTCCGCCCATTTCCTCCATTCCTCGGGTGCGCCACCGGCCGCCATTTTGGTCTTCTTCCCCCGCTTTTTTTGGGGAGCTGCTGTTGCTTTCTTTACCACCCCACTCCGGGTACCGACCATAAAGTTGGTCTGGTTCTACTCAGGGAGCCTTCCCCCACCGGGATTTGTCCTTACAGCGCCGTTGGGGCCCTCCAATCGGCCCGAAAACACCTTTGTAGCAGCGCCTAGAACCATTCTTGTGAATCTTTCTGCACCCTTTCTAATGTATTCATATCCTTCCAAAATGTGGCGTTCAGAATGGGACGCAATACTCCAGCTGAGGCTGAACCCGTGTCTTATACAAGTTCAATATAGCCTCCTTGCCATTGTACTCTATGTCCCTATTAATAAAGCCATGGATACTATATGCTTTATTACCTGCTCTCTGCATCTGTCCTACCACCTTCAATGATTTATACACATATCATAGAATTTACAGTGCAGAAGGAGGCCATTCGGCCCATCGAGTCTGCACCGGCTCTTGGAAAGAGCACCCTACCCAAGGTCAACACCTCCACCTTATCCCCATAACCCAGTAACCCCACCCAACACTAAGGGCAATTTTGGACACTAAGGGCAATTTATCATGGCCAATCCACCTAACCTGCACATCTTTGGACTGTGGGAGGAAACCGGAGCACCCGGAGGAAACCCACGCACACACAGGGAGGGTGTGCAGACTCCACACAGACAGTGACCCAAGCCGGAATCGAACCTGGGACCCTGGAGCTGTGAAGCAATTGTGCTATCCACAAGGCTACCGTGCTGCCCTAGGTTCCTCTGCTCCTGCATCTCCTTTAGAATTGAACTATCTATTTTATATTGTCTCTTCATCTTCTTGTTACCAAAATGAATCTATTGCACATTACACAGTCCAGCATATCCTGTTCTCGAGCTGGTTCCTCAACATATTGACCAGAAAACCTACTCCAGGAATTCCTCCTCTACGATATTGTTACGAGTTTGATTTACTGAATCTAAATGCAGATTAAAGTCACCCTTAATTATAAATGTTCCTTTATTGCATGCATCTCTAATATCCTCTTTATCCAACATCAACACTACACTTTGGGGCTCTATATATAACCCCCACTAATTTTCTTTGCCCCTTGCTGTTACTCAGCTCTACGCATGCAGCTAATTTCCTTCCTCACTAATTTTCTCTTTAACCAGCAAAAAAACTCCACCACCTTTTTCCTTTTTGTCTGTCTGTTCAATATTTAATGGGCGGGATTCTCTGTCCCGGACCCATTTTCTGGCACGGTGCACCCCTGCCGTCAGCAGGATCCTCTGCCCGGCATCCGACAATTGAGCTTCCCATTATGGCCACCCCCACGCCATTGGGAAATAATCGGGCGTGAGTGCGCTGTCGGCAAAGTGGAGGATCGCGCCGACTGAGAATCTTGTCCACTATTCTTAGATATTCAGTTCTCATCCATGGTCACCCCGCAGCCGTGTCTCCGTAATCCCGATTATACCATATCCATTTCCATCTAATTGAGTGATTAATTCATGCACTTTATTGCGAATGTGAAGACTTGTCTTTTTAACATAGTCTTGTCCTGTTTCCATTATTTTTCACAGTGGCCTTGTTTGTTATTGGCCCTTGGTTTCTCTGTCCATCACTTTTCTTATTCCCCTTTCTTTTTAAAAAAAATATTTTTATTCTCCTCCTTTTCCACAATTTTTCTCCCGATTTACAACAACAAACAATAATCAACAACAAATATATCCAACCCCATAACAATAACAACAATCCCATCCTCCCACAAACCCCCAAACATCAACCTGCATGTTAACATAAACAAATGACAAAAAAGGAATCAGGGATTACCCATAGCCATCTTTAACATACATAGCCTCCCTCCCCCCAACTAATGTTCGATGTTATCCAATTCTTGAAAGTGCCTAATAAATAGTGCCCATGACTTGTAGAACCCCTCTGAGCTTCCCCTCAGTTCGAACTTAATCTTCTCAAGGGTCAAGTATTCCAACAGGTCCCCCGCCACGCCAGGGCACAGGGTGGAGAGGCCGCTCTCCATCCCAGCAGGATCCGCCTTCGGGCGATCAACGAGGCGAAGGCTGTGATATCTGCCTCCGCACCCGTTTCCAACCCTGGCTGGTCCGACACCCCGAACATGGCCTCCTGGAGACCCAGGTCTAGTTTCACGTGCACCACCTTGGAAGTTACCCTAAACACCTCCTTCCAGTAATCCTCTAGCTTTGGACAAGCCCAAAACATATGAATGTGATTAGCGCCCCCCCCCCCCCCCCCTCCCCACCCCCGCCACATTCACACACATCTTCTCCCCCTTCAAAGAATCGGCTCATCCTCGCCCTCGTGAGGTGTGCTGTGTACACCACCTTCAGCTGTATCAGCCCCAACCTCGCACATGAGGTGGAGGCATTTATTCTCTGGAGCACCTCACACCAGACCCCCTCCTCTATAACCTCTCCCAACTCTTCCTCCCACTTTGCTTTGATCCCCTCCAGTGGTGCCTTATCCTTTTCCAACATAGCTCCGTATACCACTGATACTGTCCCCTTCTCCAGTCCCCTTGCCGCCAGCACCTCCTCCAACAACGTGGAAGCCGGTTCCTCCAGGAAGTCCCGAACCTGCATATATCTAAACACTTCTCCCTGCTCCAGCCCATACTTCGCTTCCAGCTCTCTCAATCCTGCAAATTGACCCCGAAGAAACAAATCTTTTAGGGTCTTAATCCCCTTCTATTCCCATTTCCGAAAGCTTCCGTCCCACTTCCCTGGCTCAAATCTGTGGTTCTCCCGAATCGGCATTCCCCTTGACCCTGCCCCCAACCCGAAGTGTTGGCGAAACTGCCTCCAGATTTTCAATGAAGCTACTATTACCAGACTTCCTGAGTATTTCCCCAGGGCTATCTGGAGCGGCGCTGTTGCTAGTGCTTTCATCCCGACCCCCTGCACAAACTCTCCTCCATTCTGACCCACTGGGAATCAACCCCTCTGACCCAGTTCCGCACTTTCTACACATTCGCCGCCCAGTAGTATTACATCAGGTTCGGGAGACCCACACCTGCCTGCCTTCCCCTCTATAGCAGCACCTTCCTCATTCTGGCCACCTTCCCTCCCCATATGAACGAGGTAATCCTTCCCTCAATTTCCCTGAAAAAAGACTTTGGCAGGAAAATCGGTAGGCATTGAAAAATAAACAGAAATCGTGGCAACACATTCATTTTAACCACCTGTACCTGACCCGCCAGTGATGGAGGGAGACCATCCCACCTTGCCAGATTGGCTTTCACTCGCCCCACCAAACTAGTGATGTGTCTGCCATTCCCGGGCAACCTGCACCTCCAAATACCTAAAGTGGGTTCCTGACCTACGGAATGGCTGCCCCCACCCCCGGCCGACACACCACAAAATACTCACTCTTGTCTCCAGGACCGGCCCAAGGTACCGGCAACTCGGGCAGTCGCCCGGGGCGCCATGTGCTAGGGGGCGCCAGAGACTCGGGTCCCGTGCATGCGCAGTTGGGCTGGTGCCAACCAGCGCATGCGCGGTGGCTGCCCTCCCCCAGGGCGGCCCCCTCCACCCCCCCTCCGTCCACTCCGTCCTCCGCCCCCCCTCCATCCGTCCCCCTCGCCCCCCCTCAGCCCCCCCTCTCCCCCCCCCCCCCCCCCCCCCCGAAGGGCGCCGAAGTTCAGCTTGCTCGGGGCGCCAGCAACCCTAGGGCCGGCGCTGCTTGTCTCGGTTCAGCTTTTACCCCGAGAAAGACCCAAATACTCGCAATAGCTCCAATATTCCTCCTATCAACGCACTCGGTTCCGACACATACAGCAGCAAGTCATCGGCATATAAGGACACCCTATGCTCTATTTCCCCCCCCCACACACACACACACACTATTCCTTTCCATGCTCCCGAACTTCTTAATGCGATGGCCAACAGCTCAATCACAAGTGCAAACAGCAGGGGGGGACATAGGACATCTCTGCCTCGTCCCACGGTGGAGAGAAAAGTATCTCGAACTGATATTGTTCGTGCGGACACTCGCCTTCGGCTCCTTATATAATAACTTTACCCAGTTCACAAATCTTGGTCCAATCCCAAACCGCTCCAGCACTGCCATCAAGTACCCCCATTCCACCCGATCAAACACCTTCTTGGCATCCAATGCCACAACCACCTGTTTCCTTCCCTTCCACTGGTGCCATAACGTTCAAAACCCTCCTAATATTCGAAAACAGCTGCCTCCCTTTCACCTATCATCTTCGGGAGGCACCCCTCCAGCCTACCCGCCATTACCTTCGCCAATACCTTTGTGTCCACATTCAGAAGTGACATAGGCCTATACGACCCACACTCCGTCGGATCCTTATCCTTTTTAAGCAACAGTGAAATCGATGCCTGCCCCAAGGTTTGTGGCAACACCCCCTTCCCTATCACCTCTTCAAACATCCCCACCATCAGGGGTGCCAACTTATCCGTACATTTTTTTATAATGTTCCACCAGAAACCCATCCGGCCCTGCCACCTTCCCGACTGCATCCTCCCAATCGCATATTTTATCTCCTGCTCCACTATTGCTCCCTCTAATGTAGCCCTGTCCCCCTCCCCTAGCCTCGGGTACTCCAACCCATCTAGAAATTCCTGCATCTCACGGTCTCCCCCGGGTGGCTCTGACCTGTACAACCTCTCATAAAACTCCTCAAAAACCTTGTTAATCAGCTCCGGAGCCACCACCAACTTCCCTGCCCTATCCCTCACCTGAAGAATTTTCCTTGCCGCTGCTTCCCTCCGGAGCTGACCTGCTAACATACCTTATCTCCATGTTCATAAACTGCACCCCTTGCTCGCCTCAGTTGGTGCACCGCCTTCCTGGTGGCTAGTCGGTCGAAGCTCGCCTGTAGTTCCTTCCTCTTTTCCAGTATCGCTAGGTCCCCATCCTCTGCATAACTCCTATCTGCCTCCAACATCTCATCTATTACCCTCTGCTGCTCCAACCTCTCCTTTTTGTCCACCCTGGCCTTGAACAAACTTACCTCACCCCTCACCACCGCCTTTAGAGCCTCCCAGACGACTGCCTTCGACACCTCGCCCGTACAGTTGAAACCTACATATTCATTTTTACCTTTTCAGTTTTCTCACAGAATACTTGGTTCCCCAAAAGCCCCACATCCAGTTTCCACCCCGGCCTCTGCGCTACCCCCTTCTCCAGCACCATATCCACCTAGTGTGGAGCATGATCTGTCGCAGCAATTGCAGAGTATTCCGACCCCTTGACTCCAGCCAGCAAAGCCTTTCCCACCACAAAGAAGTCAATCCGCGAGTATACCCTATGGACTGCTGAGAAAAACGAGTACTCCCGTTCCCTTGGGTGCAGGAACCTCCAAGGGTCCACCCCTCCCATTTCCTCCATTAGCCCAGCCAGTGCCTTTGCCCCCCCCAACCCTAACCCCCCCGATGGGACCAGCGAGCGTGGCCGTGATCTGTCCAACCTTGGCTCCTGCACCAAGTTCCAGTCCCCCCCCCCCACAATCAGCTCGTGTGTGTGTGTCCAAGTCAGGAATGGCTCCAAACACCTAACTTGCGATTCCCACATCGTCCCAATTGGGACCGTATACACTTACCAGCGCGACTAATCTCCCCTCCAGCCACAATCACATATCTACCCCCCTGATCTGTCACTACCTTCTCCATCTGGAAGCGTACCCTTTTGCTGACCAACACCGCTACCCCTCAAGCCCTTCCATCAAATCCAGAGTGAAACACTTGGCTAACCCAGCCCGTCCCACCTGGTCCTTCACCTTCCAGTGCGTCTCCTGCAGCATTGCCACATCGGTTTTCAAACTTTTAAGATGCTCAAGCACGCTTGAGCTCTTGACCGGACCTCCTAGCCCTCTCACGTTGCACGTGACTATCCTTACTGGGGGTCTCTCACCCCCCCCCCCCCCCCCCCAACTTTCTTATCTACCATTGTCATACCCCCGGGCCCTGCCCCATAAGCCTGACCTGCCCCTGTCCATTGTTAACATCAAACGCCCCCCCCCCCCCCTCCCCCCCCCCCCCCCCCCCCCCCCCCCCGGCTCGCCTCATAGGCCCATTGAAGCCTGCTATCCAGGCCCAAGGCCAACACAATACTTTGCTAAGAAGTTGACGGAGCTGATGGGGGAAATGAAAATCGCTTATTGTCACGAGTAGGCTTCAAATGAAGTTACTGTGAAAAGCCCCTAGTCGCCACATTCCGGCACCTGTTCGGGTAGGCTGTTACGGGAACCCCTCCCGGTACGAACTAGACCGAGCCCATCGGTCATTAAGGCGGAAGCCCAAAGTGAATGAGCCGCCAAGGGCAGTAATTATCTGCTTCCATAAGTTTTGCATGAAAGAGAAAGTGTTAAACTGGGCGAAGCAGAAGCGGGAGGTGCTATGGGATAGTGCTGTGGTCCGGATCCACCAGGACTTGACGGTGGAGTTGGCAAAAAGATGAGCGGCGGTTGGGCGAGTGAAGGCGACGTTGTACAAGAAGGGGGTGCGGTTTGGTCCGCAGCCCTCCTCTCCCCTCACCTCCGTTCACTAGCTGACTTTAGCTCGCTAGTGCGGGTGGCTCCCCCCCCCGCCAAGACATATCATCCCCTTTCACCCAGTCCCAGAGAAAGAAACAAAACAAACCCAACAATCCAACCCCTACAATTCACTAACATAACAATTAACCGTCGCAACAAAGAACGCCAATCGACCCACCATTAACTTGAACTCTATAACAATGCAAAGAGAAGTAAATTACAATACAAATCCGTAAAAAGAAAGTTATAACATTTATACATTTTCCGACTGTTCAAACACAGTCCTCAGTCTCTCTTCCAGTTCCGCTCTTCATGTCTGTCCCAAGCCTTCTGCCTTCATGAACGCCTCAGCCGCATCCAATGTCTCAAAATAAAAGTCTTTGCCGTTATACGTTACCCTCAACTTCGCTGGGTACATCATACCAAACTGTACCCCCTTCTTGTACAATGTCGTCTTCACTCGCCCAAACGGCGTTTGTCTTTTTGCCAACTCCATCGTCAAGTTCTGGTAGATCCAGACCGCAGTACCATCCTCCTGTACTTCGCACTTCTGCTTCGCCCAGCTTAACACCTTGTCCTTCATGCAAAACTTATGGAAGCAGATAATTACTGCCCTTGGCGGCTCGTTCACTTTGGGCTTCGGCCTTAATGACCGATGGGCTCGGTCTAGCCCATACTGGGAGGGGTTCTCACCCTCTCCCATCAGCTCCGCCAACTTCTTAGCAAAGTATTGTGTTGGTCTTGGATCCTCTGTCCCTTCGGTCAAGCCCACAATTCTCAAATTGTGCCGTCTTGAGTGGTTTTCCAAGTCTTCAAGCTTTGCTCGGAGTCCTCTGTTAATCTCCACAACGCTCCGCAACTCATCCCCCATCGAGGTGACCTGGTCGCTGTGTCGCGACACGGCTTCCTTTATCTTCTGGCCCTGCTCTCTCACCTCGGCCAATGCCTTTGCCACCTCCACCGGGGCGATTGCCTCCTCCACCAGTGACTTCAATGCGATCGCCGTCTCCTTTCTCGAGGCCTCCATGTGCCTCGCAAACTGTTTTTCCAGCTCCACCGCCATCACCTCGGCCATCTTCTCCACCGTAAGTAGTGCCCCCGCTTTGCAGTTCGGCTTCCGCCATCCTGTCACCACTTTTATTTGTCTTCTCCTTCAGCGACGACCCAGCGTTTCCTCCTTCGATGCTGCTTTTCGCATCCTTTAGCGGTTTATTGTTTTTCACTTTCTTTCTCTTCTCCTCTCTCCCCCTCCACCCTTCTGTCCTTCATCAATCTGAATTATTCTTTTTTTTTAAAAAAAACAAAAGGGGGAAGAGAAAACAAAAACTCCACCAAGCTTCCTTAAATCTTCAAATTTTCTTTCTTTCTCCTCTGCATTCATCCAGAGCTCCCCTGGGGCCAGGCTTCATCCTTCTTTCTTCCTCCTACGTGGGAGCCATCCGATGTGGGACACCCCACTTACATCGTGCCCTGAACTCGGGCCTGCCTCCTCGTAGCTCCGCCCCCCCCGCTGCTCTGGTCTCGATGCCGCGGTGGCCCCAGCGCCTCAACCCCCAAACACCCGCGCGAGGTTCTTCACCGGTTTTTAAACCGGCCCCGCTGGCGCTGCTCGCGACGGCCCCAGAGGCCGACGATAGTCCGGGGGGGGGGTGAGGTACGATAAAACCCGGGGATTTCCCCGAAATCGCCGCGACTCGTGGCCACCGGCGGGAGCTCTTCGCGCTGTGGCCGCCCTCTTTTCCCCTTTCTTGTTCTTATCCTTGTTTCTCCCTCCTTTCACTACTTGCTTAACTTCCCACCCCCCTGCCTTTTTAGTTTAAACCCTGAAGATATGAGCAGACGTCCAGTCCTCTGTCACACGATTGTAGACGACCTTCTGCTTCTGCTACCATGTTGCTTAGCATCCTAAATACAGTTCAGCCAGGCCTGGTGACTGGATGGCAGCTATCTTAGTCAGGGGAAGGATTAGCACAGTGATATTATCACCAACACCCTGTGCAACTGCAGCAAACCATCCCTCCTTTTATATTCCATTCCCTTGTAATAAACAACAACATTCCATTTGCTTTCCTCATCACTTGCTGTACTAAGCTGTTACTAGACCTCTCTGGACCACTGGTACGATCTTTCAAGGGTGGTCCTTAACAGTCTCCTGATTCCCTGAGGGGACCCTGCCTCTCTTCTCTTGTTCCCCTCCATGACGAGGGCCTTCATCTCCGCACAGTTGAACTATGGAACCATTTCCTGGTACTCTATTTCCATTGAGTTCAGTAGCAACACTGACAGTCTGCAGTAGCTTCCTTTCATTCAATGCAACTTCCCTTTATGAGGGATTGACTGTCTTTGCAAGTTGGAGCCTGGCCGCCACATATTCTATCCTTCCACACTGTTAGGCTCCCACGTGCATGCAGCCAGTGAAGAACACAGATCATGCTGGACTGCATGATCCATGCAGATTCTGTGCAGAAGTCATGTATATTAGGTACGTTTATGTGTTGCCTGCCTCAACAAGAACTGGTGTGAACATATTACGGCTCCTGAGCCCCCTCTAGCCTGATACTGGACCTAGTCGAATATTTGTGGTGGCACAGTGGTTAACACAGTTGCTTCACAGCTCCAGGGTCCCAGGTTCGATTCCCGGCTTGGGTCACTGTCTGTGCAGAGTCTGCACATTCTCCCCGTATCTGCGTGGTTTTCTGCGTGTGCTCCGGCTTCCTCCCACAATCCAAAGATGTGCAAGTTAGGTGGATTAGCCATGCTACATTGCCCTGAGTGTCCAAAAAAGGTTAGGTGGGGTTACTGGGTTACAGGCATAGGGTGGAATGGTGTACTTAAGTGGGGTGCTGTTTCAAAGGGCCGGTTCATACTCGATGGGCTGAATGGCCTCCTTCTGCACTGTAAATTCTACGATCTACTGATTAGGGAGAATATCACAGCTGTACTGCTGGAGGACACCTCAGAGGGCAGTGAGGCTATATGGGTAGAGATCAGGAATAAGAAGGGTGCAGTCACAATGTTGGGGGTTTACTACAGGCCACCCAACAGCCAGCGGGAGATAGAGGAGTAGATAGGTAGATAGATTTTGGGAAGGAGTAAAAGCAACAGGTTGTTGTGATGGGAGACTTCAACTTCCCCAATATTGACTGGGACTCACTTAGTGCTAGGGGCTTGGACGGGGCAGAGTTTGTAAGGAGCATCCAGGAGGGCTTCTTAAAACAATATGTAGATAGTCCAACTAGGGAAGGGGCTATACTGGACCTGGTATTGGGGAATGAGCCCGGCCAGGCGGTAGAAGTTTCAGTAGGGGAGCATTTTCGGGAACAGTGACCACAATTCAGTAAGTTTTAAAGTGCTGGTGGAAAAGGATAAGAGTGGACCTAGGGTGAAGGTGCTAAATTGAAGGAAGGCTAATTATAACCATATTAGGTGGGAACTAAAGAACCTAGATTGGGAGCAGATGTTTGAGGGTAAATCAACATCTGACATGTGGGAGGCTTTCAAATGTCAGTTGAAAGGAATTCAGGACCGGCATGTTCCTATGCAGAAGACCGGTAAATTTTGGGAATCTTGGATAACGAGAGATACTGTAGGCCTTGTCAAAAAAAAGGAGGTATTTGTCAGGGCTATAAGACTGGGAACAGACGAAGCCTGTGTGGAATACAAGGAAAGTAGGAAGGAACTTAAGCAAGGAGTCAGGAGGGCTAAAAGGGGTCACGAAATGTCATTGGCAAATAGGGTTAAAGAAAATCTCGAGGCTTTTTACACATATGTAAAAAGCAAGAGGGTAGCCAGGGAAAGGGTTGGCCCACTGAAGGGCAGGCAAGGGAATCTATGTGTGGAGCCAGAGGAAATGGGTGAGGTAGTAAATAAATACTTTGCATCAGTGTTCACCAAAGAGAAGGAATTGGTGGATGTTGAGTCTTGAGAAGGGTGAGTAGAAAGCCTGGGTCACATTGAGATACAAAAGAGGTGTCGGGCGTCTTGAAAAATATTAAGGTAGATAAGTCCCCAGGGCCTGATGGGATCCACTCCAGAATACTGAAGGAGGCTAGAGAAGAAATTGCTGAGGGCTTGACAGAAATTTTTGGATCCTCACTGTCTTCAGGTGATGTCCCGGAGGACTGGAGAATAGCCAATGTTGTTCCTTTGTTTAAGAAGGGTAGCAAGGATAATCCAGGGAACTACAGGCCGGTGAGCCTTGCGTCAGTGGTAGGGAAAATTACTGGAGAGAATTCTTCGAGACAGGATCTACTCCCATTTGGAAGCAAATGGACATAATAGCTAGAGGCAGCACGGTTTTGTGAAGGGGAGGTCATGTCTCACTAACTTGATAGAGTTTTTCGAGGAGGTCACAAAGATGATTGATGCAGATAGGGCAGTGAATGTTGTCTATATGGACTTCAGTAAGGCCTTTGACAAGATACCTCATGGCAGACTGGTACAAAAGGTGAAGTGTCACGGGATCAGGGGTGAGCTGGCAAGATGGATGCAGAACTGGTTAAGTCATAGAAGGCAGAGTGTAGCAATGGATGTGTGCTATTCTAATTGGAGGGCTGTGACTAGTGGTGTTCTGCAGGGACCTTTGCTGTTCGTAGTATATATAAATGATTTGGAGGAAAATGTAACTTGTCTGATTAGTAAGTTTGCAGACGACACAAAGGTTGGTAGAATTGCAGATTGCGATGAGGACTGTCGGAGGATACAGCAGGATTTAGATTCTTTGGAGACTTGGGCGGAGAGATGGCAGATGGAGTTTCGTCTGGACAAATGTGAGAGAATGCATTTTGGAAGGTCTAATGCAGGTAGGGAATGTAAAGTGAATGGTAGAACCCTCCAAGTGTATTGACAGTCAGAGAGATCTAGATGTACAGGTCCACAGGTCACTGAAAGGGGCAACACCGGTGGAGAAGGTAGTCAAGAAGGCATACGGCATGCTTGCCTTCATTGGCCGGGGCATTGAGTATAAGAATTGGCAAGTCATGTTGCAGCTGTATAGAACCTTAGTATTCAATTCTGGTCGCCACTCTACCAGAAGGATATAGAGACTTGAGAGGGTGCAAAAGAGATTTACCAGGATGTTGCCTAGTATGGAAGGCATTAGCTATGAGGGGAGGTTGAATAAACTTGGTTAGTTCTCACTGGAACGAAGGTGGTTGAGGGGCAACCTGATAAGAGGTCTACAAAATTATGGGGGACATAGTCAGGGTGGATAGTCAGAGGCTTTTTCCCAGGGTAGGGGGGTTCAGTCACTAGGGGGCATAGGTTTAAGGTGCGAGGGGCAAGGTAGAGGAGATGTACGAGGCACGTTTTTTTTTTACACAGAGGGTAGTAGGTGCCTGGAACTCGCTGCCAGAGGAGGAGGTGGAAGCAGGGACGATAGTGACATTTGAGGGTCATCTCGACAAATAAATGAATAGGATGGGAATAGAGGGATACGGACCCAGGAAGTGTAGATTTTAGTTTAGACGTGCAGCATGGTCGGCACAGGCTTGGAGGGCCGAAGGTCCTGTTCCTGTGCTGTACTTTTCTTTGTTCTTTGTAATTTCCAGATTGCTG